>NW_006921599.1:21205213-21275890 GCF_000298275.1 Orycteropus afer afer
TGAATTTGCTCTGTAACTCTTCACCCAAATCACAATAATAACAATAAAAAAAAAAAAGAATTGCAAGCTGGTATGATGATGTCCAGCAAAGAAGAGTTAGGCATTTTCTTTCTCTCTCAATTGTTGTTACTTAACTTTTTAAAACAGAACAACATACAGGCACAAATCTTAATTGTTCAGCTTGGTAGATTTTCACTGTTACATCTGAGTAATCACCACACAGATCAAAATATAGAATATTTACAGTGCTTCAGAAGCACTCCAATAGTTTTCTGATGAAATGCTCTTTCTTTCTGTTTTCTTAAACATATTAACGGAGTTATGTTAGATTCTGATAACTATAATATCTTGATCACCCTTAAGTCTGTGTATATCATCTGTTTTTTCTCTTGATTTTTGGTCACTTGGTCCCATTTGTTGATAGATATACTTGCAAATTTTTTACTGAATGCCAGACATTATATATGAGAAATTGTAGAGGCTCTGGCTGATGATATTTACATCTAAAGAGAATGTAATTTATTTTTTCTTTTTTCTGGCAGAGAGAGTATTTTCAGGGTCTACTTGATCCAGTTGAGGGTGGCTTTATTAGGTTTGGCCTTTTTATGGCTTATTTTTACTCCCAGGTTAGAGTTCTCTGTGGTTTTAATTGAAAGCCAGGCATTTGTACCAGAGTGCTCCCATCTTGTTGGGCCTCATACTTCAATCTCTGTTTCTTCATTACCACACACACACACAACCCTGCCATCAAGTAGTACCAACTCATAGCAACTCCTCCTTGGGTTTCTGAGGCTATATCTCTATGGAAGTAGATTGCCCAATCTTCCTTTCAAGCAGTGGCTGGTGGGGTTGAAGAGCAAGACAGTGTAAATCTCTGCTCAGCTCTTTAGTTCCCAGGAGCTACTTTCAGCCTGGTTTTTGGAACTCTCACTCTGCATTGACTATTTAGGAATTGCCAAATGTCTGAGGGGAATTGCACACAGAATTTTGGGCCACTTCCCTGTGGTTTCATCTTCTTCTCAAGTCCAAGTCTCTTTGGCAATTCCACACTCTAACTTTTCCCTCCCAAATCCAAAGAAATTACCCAATCCTCAGCTGTCATTTTTTGATCAGTCTCTACTCCCCACACTGTAAAAAGGTTGCCAAACTGGTTGATTCTGACTCATGGCAATCCCATGTGTGTTAGACCAGAACTGTGCTCCATAGGGTTTTCAATGGTTGATTTTTCACAAGTAGATTGCCAGGCATTTTTTGCAAAGCACCTCTGTGTGGACTTCAACCTCCAGTCTTCCAGTTAGCAGCTGAGTGTATTCACAATGTGTACCACCAGAGATTATAAATAGGCAAAAGCAGAGGCAGACTGTGGCTTGTTTCAGTATGTCATCCTATCTCTCTAGTATATTGATTGCTCAAGACTGTCTGCTTTGGTTGAACTATTGATCCAACTTTTAAACACTAGTTAGTTTCAATATTTTATTCAGCTTTTGTCAGAAGGAAAATATATCCAGAATGCTCCTAGAAGAATTTCTGTTAGTTACCAATTGTGGAATTGCCTGAGAGATCAATGATAAGAGAAATGAAGCCATCAGATGTACTTTAGACCAACTTGTGTACAAAATTGAGGGTCTATCACCCAACCAAAGTGTCAAGGGCTGCTCGAATTTCAACTATATTTTTATATGATGATATATATACCATATATAATAATAGCTACCATTTATAGTCCACTATGTGCTAGATGTTATATGAGGTATTTACATATTTTAAGATAGATAATTCTAAAAGGGAAGACATTATTATTCCCATTATATATGTATATATAAAAAATGAACTAAGTAAGTTAATCTCAAATGACTTAAGTAACTCACTCAAGTTCCCACCACTAGGAAATTAAAATTTTAAACTTAGTTGTCTCTAAATCCACAACTCTTGCTTTTTCTATTATATTGTTTTTTAGCCTTTATGGGTCATTGGCCCCTTTCAAAGTTTGATAAAATTTACGAAAAAAAAAAAAAAAAATCCATGTTACCAGAAAAATACAAATGTTCAGATAGACAATGATTTTTATATACAATTTCAGAGGGCTTTACAGACACCCTGGGGCCCCATCATATGAAACCTATTGTGTTAGGCTGAGTTCTCTCGAGAAGCAAAACCAGTAAAGCTTACAGAAAGAGAGAAAAAAAATCTTAGGAAAATGACTCACACACTTATAGAAGCTGGCAAGTCCCAAATTCTTGGATCAAACATCAAGCTGGAGGCTTTTCCAGACTCACACAGCTGCAGGGGCTGATGAGCTCAAGGTTGGCAGGCAGTATACTGGCTGTTGACTCTAACCAATGACGAATCAAGAGCTCCAGGCTGAATGGTGGATTGTTCATTCACAGACAGTTGTAGGCAGCACAATAGGATCCTGATCCACAGAAGAGTGTCGTGTTTTCCCAGAATGTCCATAAATATATTGGAAGCAGGTCACATCCCTCAGGAAACTCCCTTTCAATGGATTGGCTGCTCAAAACACATACATCTGATCCTATCATGGGAATAACCCACATCACAACTGCTTAAACCATACAGAATTGTGGTCCAGCCAAGTTGACACATAGCTCCAAGTATCACACCTATACTACATGTAACATGTTGCAAAGGAAGGTGGAATATATTATCTGTGTGTTCTTACAAGTGTACAGCCAATTCTCTTGTGGAAAAGTATTTAATTTGATCAGTAGGATTCCAGGTCTATCAAAATTAAATCATTTTTTTCTTTCAATGCTTTCTTGTGGTAAAAAAGAAAAAATATATATATATTGTTGTTGTTGTTGTTATGTGCCGTCGAGTCGGCCCCGACTCATAGCGACCCCTCATTGGGTTTCCAAGGCAGTATCACTACGGAAGTAGGATTGTTCAACCTTCCTTCCGAGGAGTAGCTGGTGGGTTTGAACCGCCAGCCTTCTGGTTAGCAGTCAAGTGCTTTAGCTACTATGCTACCAGAGCATGCATATATATATATATATATATATCAAAGTTTTCCATTTTAACCATTTTTAAGCATACAAGTCAGTGACATCAACTATACTGACCACATTGTGCTACCATCACCACTATCCATTTCCAAAATTATCACCCCAAACAGAAACTCAGTTCCTCTTCAGTAATAACTTTCCATTCACCCCTTCCTCCTTGTCCCTGGTAACCACAAATAGACTTTTCTATGCATTTGTCTATTTCTAGAAATTTCATTTGAGTGGGATCATACAGTATTGTCCTTTTGTGTCTGACTTATTTCACTGAGCTCAATGTTTTCAAAGTTCATAGCATAGATCAAAATTTAACTTTTTTTATGGCTGAATAATAT
Organism: Orycteropus afer afer; assembly: GCF_000298275.1. Lineage (NCBI taxonomy): Eukaryota > Metazoa > Chordata > Mammalia > Tubulidentata > Orycteropodidae > Orycteropus > Orycteropus afer. The sequence goes on from NW_006921599.1 coordinate 21,208,569, forward strand.
TCCATTGTGTGGATACATCATATTTTGCTTATCCATTCATCTATTGATGGACATTTGGATTATTTCTATTTTTTGTCTATTGTGAATAATACTGCAATGAATGTTGGTGTATACATATCAGTTTGAATATCTGCTTTTCAAGTCTCTTGGGTAACTATCTTTAGAATGGAATTGTTGAGTCATATAGTAATTCTACATTCAACTTTTTATATTCCAATTTCTCCAGATTCTCATCAATTCTTGTTAGTCCCCCTCCCACCGAAAATAGCCATGCTAGTGGGTGTGGGCTGGTATTAATCTTTTTTTTAACTTTTAATTGTGGTTTGGGTGAAAGTTGACAGCAATTTAGTTTTCCATTCAACAATTCATACACATTTTGTTTTGTGACATTGATTACAATCCCCACAATGTAACAGTGCTCTTCACACTTCTTCCCTGTGTTTCCCATTTCCATTGTCCTTCTTTCCTACCACTTTCTGCCTTCTCAGCTCAATCCCTGGGCAAATGCTGTCCTTTTGATCTCATATGGTTGATAGTTGTAAGGAGTGTATACCTCCCTGGTGTTATTGTTCACCTTACAGGCCTGTCTATTATTTAGCCAAAAGTTGAGCAGGGGGAGGGGAAAGTTGACTTCCAGTCTCTATCAGACCAATAAGCTTGGTCTTTTTTCATTATTCTGAGTTTTGTTCTACCTTTTTCTCCCATTCTATCCAGAACCTACTATTGCAATTCCTTTCAGAGTAATAAGCAGTGGTAGCCAGACACCATCTTGTTCTTCTGGTCTCAGGCTGGGGTTCGTGTGGTCCATTAGTCCCTTTGGCCAACTGTTAAATTTATTTCTTAAAATGAATTTCCTTGACTGAAAGAAATATATTATATTATCCCTTGCATAGTGACCTCCATAGGGTTTCCAAGGCTGTAAATCTTTACAGAAGCTGACTGCCTCATCTTTCTTCCATGGAGTGACGGATGAGTTCAAACCACCAACCATTTGGTTAGCAGCTAAATGCCCTAGCCACTGTACCACCAGAGTTCTTTATATATATACTCTTGTTAATAGTACACTTGGGCATTATAGAGTATTTGGAAAATTACAGAAATGCACAAAGAAGAAAACAAAGTTTACTACAATGTCACCACCCTGAAATAATCTTTCTTAACTTTTTGGTGAAAATTCATCTAATCTCTCTCTGTCTCTCTGAGTGTGTGTGCATTTGTGTGTTTGAAATTAAAGTGAATTTAACATAGTAGCATTTGCACACATTTAAAAAAAATGTTTTAATATTTATTGACTTTTTCTTTAAGATCCAGGTAAACAAATTAAAATCTATAGTATTAGATTTTCTGAATATTAGGGCATTTTAGTCAATTCAGGTAATATAAAAGTGATAACCCCTTGATACTATTTTGACAATGTTTTCCTCCATTAAAATCAAATGACCACACATCCTTTCTTGAGGAGAAAATTAAATAAATTTTATGAGAGTCAGGTAACAATGAAAACAAAGAAGGAATTCAAGAATAATATGTCAAATCTCACACTGTCATGCTTATAACCTCTCGGCAAACCTTCGGGATTAAATTGTGACATTTATAAACTGAGCATTCAGAGCTCAAACCCCTCCTCCTGTTTTATTCCACAAACATTTGAAAAATGTTGGTGGTCTTATAAGAGAACCTGAACAGAGACAGGAAATAGCAAACATTAGGGAATAGTTTAGGAAAGAAAAACATAATTTCTTTTCTTCTACCAGAAAATACAGCTGTTCAGGCAAGGTTGGTCTTTTCTTGTGCAAGAACATCTATAGGACTGCAAAAAGAGAATATTAAAATTCTTTATATTTATTTTTATTTCATTTTAAAGTATATTTTCTGTATATATTTTATAATATACATAATATATTAAGACAGTAAGAGATATACATATTTTATAAATCAATCAGTATATATATATTTTGAGAGTCAACTAAAATGTGTATATTTGGGTATGTGTATACTAAAAAATTTTTAAGTGATGTTGTTGTTGTTAGTTGCTGTTGAGTTGACTTTGACTCATGGTGATTCCATGTAGAACAGAATGAAACACTGTCCAGTCATGCACTATCTTCATGCCCACTGGTATGCTCAAGTCCACTGTAGTACACACTGTGCATTCTGAGTGCCTTCCAATCTATTGTACTCATCTTCTAGCACTGTATCAGATAATAAATACTCTCTTGTGATCCTTAGGATTTTCATTGGCTAATATTTGGAAGTAAATCACCAGACCTTTCTTAGTCTGGAAGCTCTACTGAAACCTGTTCCCCATAGGTAACCCTGCTGGTGTTTGAAACACAGGTAGCATAGCTTCCAACATTACCACTTGCAAGCCACCACAGTAAGACAAAGTGACAGACAACTGGTGGTTTTTAATAACAGAATTACACAATAAAAAATTTGGACATTACTGTTTAAACTTACCTCAAAATCACTTCTTTACTGGGGTCTTGCAAGAGTTTTAATTACATAGTAAAGAAAAAGATGTTCACTGGAAAATGCACTGTATAGAAAATATTTTTATATTTGTCTTTAGTGAAGTCTTGGTTGCCATATTACTGGATGGAGTCTCTTAAAAAAGAGGACCATCTCCCCTAATCCTTTTCCTATGCTAATTGAGTCTAGATTCAGTTTCTTGTCCATTATTTGAGAGTGCCTTTCTGTGTAGCATACTGTTTGAGCAGAGATGACTAATATATGGTCCACGTGATAATTTATAATTTAAGGGAAAATGAGGCTCTCTGATGGAAATATAGATGAAGCACTATGACAGTGCAGAGGAAGGGGCTGTTAATTCAGACAAGGGGTATCAGGGAAAAGTTTTTCAAGTTCAGAAGACATCTTGGAGAATGGAAAGGATGTCCATAAGCAAGGCAGTGCTGGGCATTGATGGCTAAGGGAGCAGACACAGCCATGAGCTGTGAAAGTATTTGTTCTGTCAGAGACAGCAAGAAGTCCAGAGAGGCTAGATCTCAGGCACCACGGAGCTGTAGGTGGTATGGAAAGGAGATCATAAGCATTTATGGATATCATGCTTAGAAGTCTTGCAAACAGCCCTCCCTGTAAGACAGTATTGCATCCCCATTTTTATATATGAAGAAACTGAGGTTCAGAAAGGCCCAAAGGAACAGTGCAGGTACAGAGCAGAGCTGGAATCTAATCCAATATTCTTTTCACTTTTAATTTAGAACTCTTAGAAGTATATTTAAAAATAAATGAGTGCGGTAAAAAATGCTTTTCTGCAGTATTGGTCAATTGTCATATGGGTTGAGAAGCGGTGAGTTGAAATAACTAACAAGACTTAACGGTTATATTATTGGTGCTTTTAAGTCAATATGTTTGAAATCATGTTATAATGCTTATAATGGCAGTAATTAAAGCACTAATGGCAAGGACTAGAATTGTGTGCTTTAATATCCTCAGTGACTGATACTACTTGGACCACAGCAGGTGTTCAACAAATGCAAAGAAAATAACACTAATTCCATTTTCATTTTAGGGTGAGGAAGTCTATTAAATTTTAATTCAATCAAGGAGGTTGATTAGAAGTAGCATGCACACAAATAGATTTGAAATGAATTTATGTCTCTTGTGGATTTACAAAGGAGCCCTAGTGGTGCCGAGGCTAACGCAGTCAACTGCTAACCAAAAGGTCAATGGTTGGAACTCACCAGGTCCTCCATAGGAAAAAGATGTGCCAGTCTACTTCCATTAAAATGTATAGCCTTGGAAACCGTATGGGGCAGTTCTACTCTGTCCCAAAGAGTTGCTGTGAGTTGGCACTGACTTGATGACAGCGGGTTTGGGAGGCTATGGTAGTTAAGGTTATGTATCAATTTGGCTGGGCCTAGTTTTGAGTGCTTGGGCAGCTGAATGTAGCATTCTCCATGATGTGACTGGTAATCAACTCCATGGTGGAATCTCCTGTGAGCGGCTGAGTAGTTGCCTCAGGGATGTGGTCTGCTCCCAGTATATAAGGAGAAGCTTTAGGAATGGTCTACAGTTTTGGCACACCTGAACCCTGCACATAGCCGAGTCGTCATTCAGCAGCCTGCAGTGCTATCTGCCCCTCTTGGGACTCTTAATGGACTTGGATCAATGGTCTGCCACATGGTTTGGTAATATTGGGACTGTGCCTTTTTACTTGTAAACTTTGGATTTGTCAGCCTCAGCAGCCAGCAGTTGTCTAAGCGAAGAAAGGTTCCAGCTTCAGTGGGCCAGAAGCAAGAGGCTGAGCTGAAGCCCAAGGTCGAGGGGTTTTCACACAGCCCCTAGAGCCTGGCACTTTGAACTTGGACTTCTAGCCTCCAAAACTATAAGAGAATAAACTCCTATTTGCTGAAGCCATCTCATGTGTGGTATTTTCTGTTAGAGCAGCACAAAGTAACCAAAATGGAGATTTGGAATTGTGGAAGTTTTATTTACAAAAACCAGGGTCTTTCAATTTCCAGTCAACAGCTACCTAAATTGTAGTGTGGGAAAGAGAACATGGTAGAGAACAGGGCATGGGTTTAGGAGTTAGATTCAGGTTTAAATCCTGGTTCTACACTTTATTTAAACTCGGGTAAGATTGTTTAACCTTGAATAGATAACGTCTGCAAGTTTCATTTTTCTCATCTGCAATATAGGATTATTAATACTAATTTGTTGGGGTTTTGGGAAGATAAGAATTAACTATCTAGAAAGTATCTGTCACAAAATAGATAAATAGTTGCCACTGAGTTAACGCTGACTCGTGGCGACTTTATGTACAACAAAATGAAACACTGCTCAATCCTGCATCATCTTCACAGTCACCATCAATGATGGTTCAAGACATCTTTGTGGCTACTATGCTAATCTATCTCACCAAGGGTCTTTCCCTCACCCTACTGGCCCTCTACTTTACCAAACACAATGTCCTTCTCCAAGCATTGATCCTACTTGTCTGAAGCAAGCAAGTTGGACAATGTTCTATTGTGATCCATAACATTTTCATTGGTTAGTTTTTCAAAGCAGATCACCATGCCCTTCTTCCTAGTCTATCTTTTAGTGTGGAAGCTCTGCTGAAACCCGTCCACTGTGGGTGACTCTGCTGGTGTTTGAAATATCAGTGGCATAGCTTCCAGCATCACAGCAACATGCAAGCCACCACAGTACAACAAACTGACAGACTGGTGGTGGGTCACATAGTAGGTACTTGATAAATTGTGGCTATTATTGTTATATCTGTTTTAATTTTTTTTTTTTTTTTTTAAGTTGGTTATACTTCCCAATGGGTAGCAGTCCTGATCCTGGCTCATGACATCCATGAATGTGTTCTAAAGCCATATACTTTTCTCAACTTTTGAATACAATAAATTAAATACAGAATGATCCTGTAGGTATGTATAACTTCAGCTCACTTGTTTCACATCTGTGAAAATATCATCATTTATTTAATAACTGATGTCAGAATAAGGTTAACACAACCTACAGAATCATAGTGAAATGGGGCTTAAACAAGTCTGTCTGTTTATATTTAATTCTTTCCACTTTCTGATAGAATGAACAGTTTTATTAGAAAATAATCGGTATGCAGATCTCTTTTCTACACATTCTCTCCTCCTTCACTGTATAGACCTCTTAATCTCAATGATTCTTGTTGAGTTGGACTCTTTTAAGAGATAACAATGAATTTGAAGCATAGTAGCTACCACATTTTTCATTCTGTGGGGAAATTGATTTGATGGGAACCATAGATTTTGAGTTCCAACCTTGTTCAGTGTGGAAAATTCACAGAAATAAATAGATAACTCAGAAAAGTAAACAATAGTTTCAGAGAATATATCATTCCCTCTCCAGAAAGGACTAGTAGAGTCACTCTTTTATCATGTATCCTATTTTGTTAGACACATAAATCTCAGCTGTAAAATCAGTTGAAGACTCTGCTGTGCAACTTCATAGGATACATGCTTTCAAGTTTCTATACACTCACAGCATCCTGCTCATTCCCCATTCCCTCCAGAATGCTTCATTAGAGCCTTGAGACATGTAAGTTAATAGGGTTCATGATCTTCATTCTGTTTTTCTTCTAAGCAGGTCTCTTAAGAGTATTAATTTACACATCCTATTTCAATAGAGAATTTACCACTAAAAAATGTCAAATTGTTACCCACATAATTTTTGTCACTTATTAGTGAAGTCTCAGTTGTCAAATCCCCCTTCACCTGAGAAGTTTGCATGAGATGAGTTCCAACTTCTTTGCAGTTTTCCGTGTTGAAATTCAGCACTCTGGAAATTCTGTGCACAGATCTCAACCTGTAGGAGAACATTACCTTTTAACCTTCAACTCCCCCTTCAGTAAAGACAAGTTTCATCCTGTTTGGTAGTAGACATTTGTTAAATTCTAAGTCTTTTTTTTTTTTTTTTTGTCTTGTAATACTATTTCCTCAGTATGTTTACTTTTCAAGTAAAAAGGAATTACAATTTTAAAAAACAAAGATGGGGGGGATGTTCTAAACTGTAATGGGCTCTTCTTTTGTAGCAAAAGTCCAGTAGTCTTCACAGAGGGCACACTACAGTTTGCAGGACTTTGGTCAGTCTCCAAGGCAGAAAGTCCCAAGAATGGGAGGACTGTGAGTCTCCCCATACACCCCCTTCCCTGCTTTGCTGCCTCAGTGGAGCTACAAATCCTAGGTCCAGGTGTGGACCCTTCAGAACTCTACATTAGAAATCTGATAAGAGCTCTGGAGCATGAGTGCATCAATTTATAATGGGTTTTCCTTGACCTCACAAGGTGATAGAGAATAGGTCAGGAGATATCACTCCAACTTTAAACACAATTTACAGATTGCTGCAGCTCCAGAAAGGAGCTCTGGTAGCATAGTGCCTAAGGCATCTGACTACTAACCAGAAGGTTGGTGGTTCAAACCCACCAGCCACTCCATGGAAGCAAAACTGGGTAATCTACTTCCATAAAGAAATACCACCATGGAAACCCAATGGAGTCGCTATGAGTCAGAATCAACTTGATGGGAGTGGGTTTGGTTTTTGTTTTGGGTAGCTCCAGAGCCTATGGGTAGTGGTCAGAGCTGCAATCACTCAAGTACTCTCTTGTCCTGTCTAGTCATAGTCTATTCAGGTACTAGTTGTGGGTCTCCAGCCATTTGATCAAATATTTAGTAGAAGTAATTTCCTATATTACATACCATCTGGGGTTTTTTTTTTTATTTTTTTATCTTTTATTTTTTTATTGTCATACTGTGATGACTTGTATGTTGTTATGATGCTGGAAACTTTGCCACCAGGATTTCCAATACCAGGAGGGTTACCCAGGGTGGACAGATTCCCACTGCCAAACTCATTGCCATCAAGTGAATTCCAACTCATAGCAACCCTATAGGACAGAGTAGTAGGTTTCCAAGGTGTAATATTTATGGCCATCACTTGTCTGTCAGTTTGTCATACTCTGGTGGCTTATATGTTGCTGTGTGGCTGGAGGGTATGCCACCAGTATTTCAAATACTAGCAAAGTCACCCATGGCATACAGGTTTCAGCAGAGTTTCCAGACTAAGACAGACTTGGAAGGAGGAAGGGGCCATCCACAAAGCAAAGAATTGGCTAGTGAAAATCTTATGAATAACAGTGAAACACTGTCTGATATCGTACTAGAAAATTTTATGAACAGCCTTGAAACACTATCCAATATAGTGTAGGAAAATGAGCCCCTCAGGTTGGAAGGTACTCAAAATATGACTGGGGAATAGCTGCCTCCTCAAAGGACAGCTGACCTTAATGATGTGGATTGAGTAAAGCTTTCGGGACCTCCATTTTCTGATGTGGCACAACTCAAAATGGGAAGAAACAGCTGCAAACATCCAGTAATAATTGGAACATGAAGTATGAATCTAGGAAAATTAGAAGTTATGAAAACTGAAATGGAACACATAAAGATTGATATCCTAGGCATTAGTGAGCTGAAATGGACTGGTTTTGGCCATTTTGAACCAGACAACCATAAGAGCTACTATGCTAGGAATGACAAACTGAAGAGGAATGGCATGGCATTCATCGTCAAAAGAACATTTCAAGATCTGTCCTGAAGTACAATGCTGTCAGTGATAGGATAATATCCATACACCAACAAGGAAGACCAGTTAGTACTACTATAATTCAAATTTACATACCAACCACCAAAGCCAAAGATGAGAATATTGAAGATGTTTACCAACTTCTGCAGTCTGAATGACCAAACATGCAATCAGGATGTGTTAATTATCACTGGTGACTGGAATGCAAAAGTTGGAAACAAAGAAGAATCACCAATAGTTGGAAAATATGGCCCTTGTGATAGAAATAATGCTGGAGATCACATGATAGAATTTTGCAAGACCAACAAATTATTCATTGCAAATATCTTTTTCAACACAAACAAAGGCTATACACATGGACTTCACCAGATGGAGTACACAGGAATCAGATTGACTATATCTGTGGAAAAAGGCAATGGAGAAGCTCAATATCTTCAGCCAGAACAAGGCCAGGAGCTGACTGTGCATATCAGTTGCTCATATGCAAGTTCAAGTTGAAGCTGAAGACAATTAAAACAAGTCCACAAGAACAAAAATATGACCTTGAATATATCCCTCCTGAATTTAGAGACCAATGAAGAATAGATTTGATGCATTGAACACCAATGACCAAAAACCAGAAGAATTGTGGGATTACATCAAGAACATCATCCATGAAGAAAATATAAGGTCATTAAAAAGACAGGAAAGGAAGGAAAGACCAAAACGTATGACAGAAGAGAGTCTGAAACTAGCCCTTGAATGGAGAGTAGCTAAAGAAAATGGAAGAGATGACAAGATAAAAGAGTTGAACAGAAGATCTCAAAAAGCAACTTGAGAAGACAAAGGCAATTATAATGAAATGTTCAAAAACCTGGAGTTAGAAAACCAAAAGGGAAGAACATGCTCAACATTTCTCAAGCTGAAAGAACTGAAGAAAAAATTCAAGCCTCGAGTTGCAATACTGAAAGATTCTATGGGCAAAATATTGAATGATGCAGGAAACATCAAAAGAAGATGGAAGGAATAGACAGGGTCACTGTACCAAAAAGAATTGGTTGATGATCATCTATTTCAGGAGACAGGATATGATCAAGAATCAATGGTACTGAAGGAAGACGTCAAAGCAGCAGTGGAGGAATTGGCAAAGAACAAGGCTCCAGGAATTGATGGAATACCCATTGAGATGTTTCAAGAAATGGATGCCACACTGGAGGCATTCACTCATCTATGCCAAGAAATTTGGAAGACAGCTAGCTAGCCAACTGACTGGGAGAGATCCATATTTGTACCCATTCCCAAGAAAGGTGATCCTGCAGAATATGGAAATTATTGAACAAAATCATTTATATCACATGCAAGTAAAATCTTGCTGAAGATAATTCAAAAACGGTTGCAGCAGTATATTGACAGAGAAGTTCCAGAAATGCAAGCTGGATTCAGAAGTGGACGTGGAATAAGGGATACCATTGCTGACGTCTGGTGGATCCTGACTGTAAGCAAAGAGTACCAGGAAGATGTTTACTTATGTTTTATTGACTATGCAAAAGCATTTGGTTGTGTGTCTCATAACAAATTATGGATAACATTGAGGAGAATGAGCATTCCAGAACACTTGATTGTGCTCATCAGACAAGGAGGCTGTCATTGGAACATAACGAGGTGATACTGCATGGTTTAAAATCAGGAAGGGAGTGCATCAGGGTTGTATCCATTCACCATACCTATTCAATCTGTATGCTGAACAAATAATCTGAGAAGCTGGACTATATGAAGAAGAACATGGCATCACGATTGGAGGAAGACTCATCAACAGCCTACAATACACAGACAACACAATTTTGCTTGCTGAAAGTGAGGATGAATTGAAGCACTTAGTGATGAAGATTAAAAACTTCAGTCTGTAGTGCGGATTATATCTCAATATAAAGAAAATGAGAATCTTCACAACTAGACCAATAAGCAGCATCACAATAAATAGGAAAAAGATTGAAGCTGTTAAAGATTTTATATTACTTGTTTCCACAATCAATACCAATGGAAGCAGTAGTCAAGACATCAGACGACATACTGCACTGAGCAAATCTGCTGCAAAAGACCTCTTCAAAGTGCTGAAGTGGAAAGATTTCTCTTTGAAGACTAAGGTACACCTAACCCAACAACTCAACAACTCAACTCACTGCCATTGAATTGATTCAACTCATAGCGACCCCTCCTTGGGTTTCCAACACAGTATCTCTATGGAAGTGATTGCCCAATCTTCCTTCCAAGAAGTGGCTGGTGGATTTGAACCTCCAGCCTTCTGGTTAATAGTCAAATGCCTTAGGCACTACACCACCAGAGCTCCTGCGCCTAACCCAAGCCATGGTATTTTCAATCACCTCATATGCATATGGGAGGTGGACAATGAACTAGGAAGACCAAAGAAGAGTCAATGCTTCTGAGTTGTGGTGTTGGTGAAAAATACTGAAAAGTACCATGGACTGCCAAAACAACAAACAAATCTGTCTTGGAGGAAGTGCAGCTGGAATGCTCCTTGGAAGCGAGAATAGTGAAATTTCATTTCACTTACTTTGGTCATTTTGTCAGAAGGGACCATTCCCTGGAGAAGGATATCATCCTTGGTAAAATGGAGGGTCAGTGAGCAAGGGGAAGGCCCTCAATGAGATAGATTGACAAAGTGGCTGCAATGATGGACTCAGGTACAGCAAGGATTGTGAGGCTTGCACAGGACCGGGTAGTGTTTCATTCTGTTGTACATAGGGTTGCTATGAATTGGAGCCGACTCGACAGCACCTTACAACAAAACAACAAATATTTATGAAAAGAAACTGCCACATCTTTCTCTGGCAGAGCAGCTAGTGGGTTCGGACCACTAACTTTTCAGTTAGAAGCCAAGTTCTTTAACCACTGTGCCATCTATGGAGGACACAATCCTAGTTCTCTCAGGATTTCCTGGGAGAGTCTGTGGCAGATTTCTGTTTACCACCTCCTTTTTCTTTATACATTAGCTCATTGAATGGAGTACAAACTACTAATTTTAGGGCCACTTGTCTCTTGGGGAATTAGTATTATTGCACATCACAATTAAAGAGTTCTCAGTTAGAGAAAAAATAACCTTTTAAAATCACTTTTTCCCATGATTTCTTCCTTTACTCTTGGTGTTGTTAGCTATTGTTGAGTGGGTTGATTTTTAGAAGTAGATCTCCAGGTCTTTCTTCCTACTCACCTCAGTCCAGAAGCTCCACTGAAACCTGTCCAGCATCATAGCAACATGCAAGCCTCCACTGACAACTGGTTGTGCATGAAGTGCATTGGCCAGAAATCAAATCCAGGTCTCCCATGTGGAAGGTGAGAATCCTATCACTGAACCATCACTCTCCTAACTGCCCTCATCTTTATGTTCAAGGGTTCGCAAATATTCTGATAAAAAATTATGAACTTTCCATATTTCTTCCATGCATTTAGGCCCCCTCCCTTCACCTCCACAAAGCCTTAATCAATTTGTGATACTCCAAAGGCCTTGGACTTGAAAAATAAGAGTTTTAATAAAATAATGCACATTTTTCAAATAAGAGTATGCTCATTTTCACCATCTTGTAGTGACTTGGGGAGCGCTGGTGGCATAGTGCCTAAGGCATTTCACTGCTAATCAGAAGGCTGGCGGTTCAACCCCACCAGCCACTCCTCAGAAGATTGGGCAATCTACTTCTGTAGTGATACCGCCTCGGAAACCCAAGGAGGGGTTGCTATGAGTTGGATCTGACTCAACAGCAGTGAGTTTGGTTTTGGTAGTGACTTGATTGTAACTAAAATATTCTTATTAGATATAACCAATATTACTAGGAAATAGTTGTCTAAAGTGATCAAAAGGAGCCCTAGTGACACAATGGTTAAGCACACAGCTAACCCAAAGTTTCTAATCCACCAGCCACTCTGCAGGAGAAAAGACCTAGTAATCTGCTCCCATGAAGATTTCAGCCTAGGAAGCCAAATGGAGGACGTTCTACTCTGCGTCACTATGAGTCAGAATTGACTTGATAGCACACAACAGCAGCAGCAAAGTGAGTAATATTTGGTGCTTACAGTTGAATCGTAAAAGACAGTAGTCCTCATGCTACACCTCCTGAGCAAAAAGCTACACACAGCTGCTCCCAAGACAGGGACCCTACCTCTGGCCCTCAGCACGCGCACTGTGCTCGCTAAGTGTCCTTTTATTTTACACTATTGCTTTGCACACTCACACTTCTTTGCTGTAGCTTTAGGACAAACAGAAGTTTGCCATAGCTTCCAACATGTGCTTTTCTTTTAAAATGGCTCAAAGATGGAAAAACATTGAGGATCAACTGTTCTCAGAGGAAGAAAAAGAAAATATGTAGGGTTTGTCACTGCCAGGAAAAGTGACACTAAATGTTCACACAGAATTATATACTATGCATGTATAACGGCTGTTTTTAAACAACCCCAGCTGATTCTCACACAGAACGAGACAGTTTGCCCACGTGGGACCGCTGACCATTTCTAAATCCCTTATACAGGAACCTGTAGTCCATGGGCCAGATCCCACTGATGGTCATGAGATAGTGAACTGGTCTGCTATCTTTGGAGCTCAGCTCAAAGTCCACAATTTTTACAAATAAATGGTTTTCATGAAAAGGGTATCTTAAGATTGCTGCTTCAAGAAGCTGTTGTCACTAAAAATGTGAACTGTTTTTATTATCAAGTGTTTCTTAGCCTTGTAACCCGAAATGAAGTATCAGCAAGGTTTGAATGTTATGAACTTATAAACAAAAAGGTTGCATAGATCAGCATTTGAATAAATGAAAACTTCAATTTGGAATTAAGGCTCAAATTTTCAATCGCCTAAGTGGCTGACACTGATTCTACTTGGAATCATGGCCGACTTATTTATCCTGGAATAAATGCAATGCCATTATGTCTTGGTGACAGCAAAAACAAGCTTTGGCCAGGTCTGTGCATAGTTTGGGGATGAAGAAAATAAGTTCTGAAAGGCAATGGGCATTGATGATTATAGATTTTTATTAGGAACAGATGTGGGGCTATGGTTTTTAGTGGTAGACAAACTGTTATTGAAACAAGTCCGCTGACTAAGAACCATAATATCTTCTTTTTTTAGGAAAGAGAAACAGTAACAAATTTGATTCATAATCTTTTTTGTTATGGGATCACCCAATCATCAAAAACAAACTCTAGATTATTTATTTATGCATATGGTTGAATAGTGCACAGTTAAACAGGAAGTGCTATTTTTGTTAATATATCTCCAGGTTGAAGCAGAGGTTTAGAAAGTTATCATAAAACTTCTCTTACCATGGTGCTAAAGCTTCAGATCTCTGCACTTTAAATTTGTTTATGGCCACCCCCTTCGCAGTTTCCTTCTCTTTAGGTCTAATTTTGCTAATGCCAAGATTTACACTGGAAGATCTTTTCTGTGTATTTCAGGGCTGTTTTCTTCTTCCTTCAAGGATAGCACGAACATTTAAGTTTACTTCCTGCCTATTTTTCATCTGGGTCAGCTAAGGGGGAGACTCTAAGACATTACAAATCACTGCCCCCTCTCTCTGCTATTCCTCTTTTCACTCTACTCCCTTATTTAACCCCTTTTATTTAAGAACCTACCCACTGCCATTGAGTCTATACGAACTCATAGCAACCCCTACTGGGTTACCGAGGCTGTAAATATGGAAGTAGATTGCCTCATCTTCCTCCCATGGAACAGCTAGTGTGTTTGAACTGCTGACCTTCTTTCTGATTAGCATCCAAATGCCTTACCCACTATGCCACCAGAGCTCCTTTAAGGACACTTCCCAGAAATTTCATATGACACTTCTGGTCATATACCATTGGCCAAACTTATTTGGAGTCACTGGATGTTACACATGGTTAATGTGGTAGGCCACTGACTGAAAGGTTGGAGGTTCAAGTTTACCCAGAGTTGCCAAAGAAGAAAGGCCTGCCAGTCTACTTTCAGAAAAACAGCCATTGAAAACCCTATGAAGCACAGTTCACTCTGACACATGTGGGGTTGGCATGATAGGGTTGATTCAATCACAAATGGTTACTAGTAGAATTAATGCACATGACCACATCTAGCTTCAAAGGAGACTGGTAAATAGAATTTCTTTTCAGTGCCCACGTGACAAGTTAAAGAATGAGAATTCAACTTTGTGGAAAAGAAGTGGTTATTGAGAATAAGCAATAGTCTGTATCACAGGCCTGTACCAGTTTACAATCCTATCCCCAGGTACAAGACCTTCATTTTCCCCATGTTTTCATTGAACTTCAGTGTTGTTGAAGACTTCCATTTCTGTCAATCAGATAGACACTATTTAAATAATAATAAAAAAAAACTTTTCATATTCTGTTGTGAATTGAATAGTGTCCTCCCAAAAATTGTTGAATTTCTGGCTCTTGTACCTATGGATGTGATCCTGTTTGGAAGTAAGGGATTTTTTTGTTATGTTAATAAGACCATACCAGTGGAGAGTATCCCTTAAACTTAATCATTTCTGAGTTATGAAAAGGGCAGAACAGACACAGAGACACACTCAGGGAAAGACAAGAGTCATGTGAGGGTCATCTGCAAGCCAAGGAATGCCAACTACTGAGGAAGGCCCGGGGCTCCCAACAAGGAAGGAATCAATTTGAACTTTTAGCCTCTAGAACTGTGAGAAAATAAATTTCTGTTCTTTAAATTCACCTATTTGTGGTATTTGTGTTACAGCAGCACTAGGTAACTAAGTCGTATTTATACCCTATGCCCATTTCCTCCCCTTCACAGGCTACCATTCTAACGGATTTAATATACATCTTTGTTTATACTATGCACAACAGATATTATTTGGTATGATCTAGGAGCTCTAGTGATGTAGTGGTTAATGTATTTGGCTGCTAACTAAAAGGCTGGCAGTTTGAACCCAGCAGCCACTCTGTAGGAGAAAGAAAGATGAGGCAGTCTGCTTCCATATATATTTATAGCCTTGGAACCCTGTGGGGCCATACTACTCTGTCCTAAGGGTCGCTATGAGTTAGAATCAACTCAATGGCAGTGGGTTTTATTTTTAATTCTTTAGCCATAAAACTATTGCATTATATATCGGTGTTTATTAAGCACTGGGTTGTTAAGGTCATTTGGGTTGCTATTTTTGTATCTGTTCTATTGTTTCTGACTACTAGATAACCAAAAACCAAATCAAACTCAACTGCCATTGATTCGATTCTGACTCATAGCAATGTCGTTTGGGTTTCCAAGGTGGTAAATATTTACAGAAGTAGATTGTCCAGTCTTCCTTCCGTGTACTATATAACACTCTTGATACATACCGACATGTTACCTGTGTCCTCACCTAGTGATGGACACTCATGTTGCCTCAAACTCCCCTACATCACTCATGTTTTACAATGAGCCTGTGAAATAAGTATTACCATTGCAATTTTACAGATGAGGAATCTGAGATTCAGAGAGGTTACAAATTTGTTCCAAGTCTCAGAGCTACTGTGTTTTACTACCTTAGACTATCTGTCTCTAGAAAGGGGGAAAAGGGTTCCAGAAAAAATACACTTGTTAACAGAAAAGGTAATTTGTATATCTGTTGTGATTTAGAGGTTCCCGGTAACCTCTCCTCTTCCTAAATATCTCCTCCATTCAGCTCCTGTGCTTCAGAATCTAAAAGTCAAGCTTCTTTCCTTTGACTTAATGATTTCTCCTAGAACCTAAGCAAGCTGTAAACCTATTGATCATCTTTGCCTATTGTTTTGGAACTAAAGGATGAGGTTCAACAATTTCCACATTCTGTGGGATCACCTTTCTTTGGAATGGGTACAAATATGGATCTCTTTCAGTCAGCTGGCCAGATAGCTGTCTTCCAAATTTCTTAGCATAAATGAGTGAGTGCCTCCAATGTGGTAGCTGTTTGTTGAAACATCTCAATGGGTGTGGTGGTTAAGTTTGTGTGTCAACTTGGCTGGGCCTAGTTGAGTGATTGGGCAGCTGAATGGAGTTATTCCTCATGGTAAGATTGGTAATTAACTCCATAGTGGAATCTATTGGAGCAGCCGAATAGCTGCTTTAGGGTAGTGGTCTGCCTCCTGTATATAAGATACAGCTTTGGGAATGGTCTCCAGCTTATGGCACACTTGAACCCTGCATGTAACTGAGTCGCTGTTCAGTAGCCTGCCATGCTCTGCCGATCTTGAGATTTTCAGTGGTCTTGAATCAATGTCTTGCCATGTGGTTTGGTAATATTGGGACTGTGCCTTTTTACTTGTCAACCTTGGCCTTATCAGTCTCAGCAGCCAGCAGCTGTCTGAGTGAAGAAAAGCCTCTAGCTTCAGCGGGCCAGGAGCAGGAAGCAGAGCTGAAGCCCAAGGTTGAGGGGCTTTCACCCAGCCCCTAGAGCCTGGCACTTATAACTCAGACTTCTAGCCTCCAAAAATTGTAAGAATAAACTCCTGTTTGTTAACGCCATCCCATTTGTGGTATATTCTTGTCAAAGCAGAACTAGGTAACCTGAATGATGGGTATTCCATCAATTCCTGGAGCTTTGTTCTTCACCAATTCTTCAGTGCAGCTTTGACTTCTTCCCTCAAAAACATTGTTTCTTGATCATATGCCAGCTCCTGAAATGAATGAACATCAATCAATTATTTTTGGTACAGTGCCTCTGTGTATTCCTTCCATCTTCTTTTGATGTTTCCTGCATCATTCAGTATGTTGCCCATAGAATCTTTCAATATTGCAACTCGAGGCTTGAGGGGTTTTTTTTTTTGTTTTTTTTTGTTTTTTTCTCATTTCTTTCAGTTTGAGAAATGCTGAGCATGTTCTTCCCTTTTGGCTTTCTAACTCTAGGTCTTTGCACATTTCATTATAATAATTGACTTTGTCTTCTCGAGTTGCTCTTTGAAATCTTCTGTTCAGCTCTTTTATCTTATCATTTCTTCCATTTTGCTTTAGCTACTCTCCATTCAAGGGCAAGTTTCACAGTCTCTTCTGTCACCCATTTTGGTCTTTTCTTCCTTTCTGTCTTTTTAATGACCTTTTGCCTTCTTCATGGATGATGTTCTTGATGTCATCCCACAATTCCTCTGACTTTTGGTCATTGCTGTTCAATGGATAAAATCTATAAAGATGCTTGCAGCAGTATATTGACAGAGAACTTCCAGAAATACAAGCTGGATTCAGAAGAAGATGTGGAACAAGGGAGATCATTGCTGGTGTCAGATGGATCTTGGCTGAAAGGAAAGAATACCAGAAAGAACTTTACTTGTGTTTTATTGACTATACAAAAGCATTTGATTGGGTAGACCATAACAAAGTATGGATAATGTTGAGAAGAATGGGAACTCCAGACCACTTAATTGTGCTCATGAGGAACCTGTACATAGACCAAGAGGCTGTTGTTCAAACAGAACAAGGGAATACTGCATGGTTTAAAATCAGGAAGGGAGTGTGTTGAGGTTGTATCCGTTCACCATACTTATTCAATCTGTATGCTGAGCAAATAATCTGAGAAGCTGGACTATATGAAGAAGAGCGTGGCATCAGGACTGGAGGAAGACTAACAATCTGCGAAATGCAGATGACACAACTGAAAGTTGCTGAAAGGGAGGATGATGTGAAGCACTTACTGATGAAGATTAAAGACTACGGCCTGAAATATGGATTACATCTTAGCATAAAGAAAATTAAAATCCTCACAACTGGGCCAATAAGCAGCATCATAATAAATGGAGAAAAGATTGAAGTTGTCAAAGATTTCATATTACTTGCCTCCACAATCAACACCAATGGAAGCAGCAGTAAAGACATCAGACAACGAATTGCACTGGGAAAATTTGCTGCATGACCTTTTTAAAGTACTGAAGAGCAGAGATGTCTCTTTGAAGACTAAGGTGTGCTTAACCCAAGCCATGGTATTTTCAATTGCCTCATATACATGTAAGAGCTGGACAATGAATAAGGAAGACTGAAGAAAAGTTGCTGCTTTTGAGTTGTGGTGCTGGCATAGGATACTCAATGTACCATGGACTACCAGAAGAACTAACAAATCTGTCCTGGAAGAAGTATTGCCTGAATGCTTCTTAGAGGAGAGAATGGCCAGACTGCATTTGACCTACTTTGGTCATGTTGTCAGAAGGGACCATTCCCTGGAGAAGTGTATCATGCTTGGAAAAGTGGAGGGTCAAAAAAAAAGGGGAAGGCCCTCAATGAGATGGACTGACACAGTGGCTACAGTGATAGGGTCTGGTATAGCAAGTATTTTGAGGCTGGCAGAGGACCAAGCAGTGTTTCATTCTGTTATATATAGGGTCGCTATAAGTTGGAGCTGACTTTATGGCACCTAACAACAACAACAAAGGATTAGGTGAGCTGTATAGCTATTGAAAAGCACCCTGGTGGCACAGTAGTTAAGCACTCCACTGTTAATGGAAAGGTCAATGGTTTGAACCCACCAGCCACTCCATTGGAAAAAGATGTGGCAGTGTGTTTCCATAAAGATTTACAGCCTTGGAAACCCTAGGGGGCAATTCTACTCTGTCCCATAGGATCACTATGAGTCAGAATCAACTCAATGGCAACAGGTTTGTTTTTTTGGTTTTTTTAGCTGTTGAGGGTTTAGAGGGTAGTGTGCTATTATATTCAGCTATTAGTATATGAAAACCCAACTATAAATGACTTCAACAGATGGTAGTTCAGTTATCAGTTTATCAAAGTGTGGTCTCAGAGCAGCAGCAGTAGCATCACCTGGGAGCATGTTAGAAATGTAAGGTTTTAGGACCCCAGTCCAGACCTGCTGAATCAGCCACTATGGATGAGGGGCTCAGAAGTCTGTGTTTTCGTGGACCCTCCATGTGATTCAAGTATCCAATGGAGTTTGGGAACTACAGAGATTTCCCCTATAGTGGAAGGTGCAGGGTTAGGCAGTTCAGGGCTAGTACTATGGCTCAACAGTGCCATGGAGGACCCAGGCTCCTTCCATCCTCCTGCTCTGACAGCTTTGGCATATGGCTTCCATCTTCATGGCAGCAAGATGTATTCTAGACACCACTTTTGCATTCTATCTAGGAAAAAGGAAGCATCTAGGAAGGAAGATTAGGCAATCTACTTCCGCAGAGACACTGCCTCAGAAACCCAAGGAGGTGTCGCTATAAGTCGGGATCAACTCAACAGCATTGAGTTTTTTTTTTTTTTTTTTTTCTTTTTTTGTCTTGTTTTACTGTTCTAGGATGGATGGTACCTATTTTTCGAGAAAACAATTTCTCGAAGGCAGAAACCCTTTGCTATCTCTCTTTGATGATAATTGTCACAGCCATGACCAGATGTAGTGAGATCTGGATAACTGAGTATGTTTTAGCTGTGACATTGCTATCTGCCGCTTTCCTGCAAGCTGGAATTCTGTTGGTAGGCAGAATGGAGTGATTGATACTGTGTGCCGGCAAATCAGCAGGCTGTGCTATTTGCATTGATAGCAGAAATGGAAGAGGTCAAAATATAATGGTGGATTGCTCTTTGGAAGTGAGAATGGCCAGACTTCATCTCACCTACTTTGGTCATGTTGTCAGAAGGGATCATTCTCTGGAGAAGGATATCATGCTTGGTAAAGTGGAAGGTCAGTGAAAAAGGGAAGGCCTTCAACAAGATGGATTGATCCAGGGCTGCAATGATGGGCTCAGGTATAGCAACGATTGTGAGGCTGGTGCAGGACTGGGCTGTATTTGTTCTGTTGTACACAGGGTTGCTATGAGTCAGAGCTGACTCAGTGGGACCTAACAACAACAACAACAAGGTGGTCAAGAATGGACTTAAATTACTTCATATTTTTGGAAGTTGACCTTTATATGATGAGAAGAGTTTATGATTCCTTACCAGCCTCTACACTTGAAGATCATCAGTTTGTTGTATCATGATTGCTTCCATGTTGCTATGATGCTGGAATCTGTGCCACCAGCATTTCAAATATCAGCAGGGTCACCCATGGTGGACTGGTTTTGGCAGAACTTCTAGACTAAGACAAAATGCGAAGAAAGGCCTGGCTATCTACTTCCAAAAATTCCCAGTGAAAGCCCTGTGGATCACAACAGAATACCGTCTAATGTCATGCTGGAAGATAAGTCCCCTAGATTGGAAGGCAACAGTAAATTCAAACATACCAATGATAAGGGTGATGATGCAGGACTGGGCAATGTTTCATTCTTTTGCACATGGGGTTGCCATGAGTTGGAGGCCTACTCAGCACCTACAAATAACAACACATCTGAGAGGGACTGTTCTTCCACCTTGCATGAACAGTAGTCACTCAGATCTATAGCCAGCAGTTCCCTTTTCTCCTCCAAGAACAAGACAAGCTGCAGAATTCATAGTAACCAAATCTGAAACTCAAGCCTCAGCGCTGAGAATGTATTCCATCCTGCAAAAACCACAGACACGATTAGCTGTGGGACAGAAACAGATTAAGAAGGGCTTGTTATGATGAGTTTGTTTACATTAGCACCCGCAGCCCAGGAGCAGGGATCATAATTTATTTTTGCCTCTCGGCCTTGAGCCTGTTTTTCCCCGAGTATTTCTGCCCGTTGACTCGCTCTCCAGTTCAGGGAGTTTTTCACTTCATTTCTACATTCCTACTTGGGAATAGGCCCCTGAATAGAAAGAAAGTATCTTTTCCTTGATCCTCCTGTTGTTGTTGTTATGTGGCTTTGAGTCGCTCCCAACTCATAGCGACCCCTCCTTGGGTTGCCGAGGCAGTATCACTACATAATTAAATTGCCCAGTCTTCCTTCTGAGGAGTGGCTCTTGGGTTTGAACCGCCAGCCTTCTGGTTAGCAGTCAAGTGCTTTAGGCACTATGCTACCAGAGCTCCCTGGATCCTCCTAGAGGAGCTTTTTAAAAAAAGAAAGGCTAGACCTGTCATGGTCTGGATTAGACATTTGGAGGTTATCAAGCGAAAGGGAGGGCTCATTTAGCACATGTCAGTGGGCAGTCAGGAGAAATGAAGTCCTGATCCATGCCACAACATGGATGAACTTTGAAAATATTATGCTGAGTGAAATAAGTCAGTGAGAAAAGGACAAATATTGTATGATCTCCCCAATAAAATACCTAGAATAGTACAGAGATCACAGTATAACCAATGACTACCATGAGCAGGAGGGAAAAGGAAGGAGGGAAATCTGTTGCACTGAGCTTCTGTTAATGGGGATGGAAAATATGGCCATGGATGTTGGTAATGGTTGAACAAAATTATTGACTTCATTGGCTTCATTGAATCGTACAAGTGAAAAATGTTGAAATGGCAAATATTGTGTTACCTATATTTTTACAACAATTAAAAAAGAGAAAAACTTCCCCTAAGGAGGGGAAGTTTATTTTATAAAAAGAAAGAGAAGAAAGGGAATCAGTGGGCAAGCCTGCGACCCCCAGACTGCTGCCTGGAAGGGGTGGGCCCTGTGGCTCACCCGAGGACTTTCATGTTTCCTTGCTACAAGGAGTGGGTTGTGCCCATCAACACTACAGGTGGGTCCTACGCAAGTGCCAAACAAGCAGCTGCACAGCCCAGGGACTTTGAGCTGCTTGCAGCTCCCCTCTCTTTGTACCCCTGCCAACTCATACACACCTGGGATCTCACCAGCTGCCTGCCCACTGCAGCCCTTTCCACCACGTGACCTAATCCTCATTCCACCTGCTCCTCTGCAGTGCCGCCAACCCCATCCCCACCTTGCCTAAATAAGGCCTGGGGAGGTTTGAGCAGGACCCACGCTATTCATGCTGAAAACAGCCAACTCCTACTAATTTCATGGCAAATTATGAGGGATTAAGGTTGACTGCGAAGAGAGGCCGGAGCTGACAATTAATCAGTTTGGTCACTTGGGGATCAAATTAAATTGGACTCAAGGCCTCGGCTCGAAAATGGAATCAAATTCTCTCTTTTGGCATGGTGTGTGCATTGGACTGAAAATACAAACATCAACCCTCCTCCCCACCTTCCTTTTTTGCATATAGATGTTCGTTTGTAATTTTAAAACACGGCATGGGGTGAGGAAAGTCTTACAGTTTGAATTTTTTAAGTGAATGCAGGGTTTCCATTTAATTCAGCAAAGATTGGTTTTGTCCTTCTTTTGTCAAAGACATTGCTCAGTTAGGTGCTGGGGGTAATAAATCTGAACAACACTAGATTTATTTCTTCAGTCTCAAAATCCAGCAGAGGAGATGGATATCCAATTAAATATAAATTTGACTATCTAGGACTACAAGGTATAAAAAGCTATACATTTGCCTTCGAGTTGAATCCTACTCATGGCAACTCCATGTGTGTCAGAGCAGAACTGTGCCCACAGGATTTTCAATGGCTAATGTTTTACAAGTAGATTGCCAGGCCTTTCTTCTGAGGTGTTTCTGGGTAGACTTGAACTTCCAACCTTTCCATAAGCAACTGAACATATTAAGCGTTTGCACTACCAAAGGACTGCTCAAAAAAGCTGTGGTATTATGTGGCGTTCAGTTGATTCCAACTCATAGTGACCCTATAGCGCAGAGTAAAATTGCTCCACAGGGTTCCCAAAGCTACAAATCTTAATAGAAGCAGACTGCTACATCTTTCTGCTGTGGAGTGGCTGGTGAGTTCAAACCACTGACCTTTTGCTTAGCAGCCAGTAGCTTGACCACTGTGCCACCAGGACTCCTATAAAAAGCTATAGAAATTAATTCTGATTGAGGATTAGCAATGACTTTAGGGAGAAGGTGACTTTTGAGCTGAGTTTTGAATAATGAGAGGTAGTTTTGTATTTTCTCACTTTGGGCAGAAACTAAGTTAAGTGACCCGCAGTCAGGATATTTTCTTTTAATTGTGTCTGACACTGTTTTGGGAGCTCTGGTGGCGTAGTGCCTAAGGCATTTGACTGCTAACCAGAAGGCTGGCAGTTCAAAGCCACCAGCCACTCCTCGGAAGGAAGGTTGGGCAATCTACTTCCGTAGTGATACCGCCTTGGAAACCCAAGGAGGGGTTGCTATGAGTTGGATCCGACTCGATGACACTGAGTTTGGTTTTTGTTTTTGGACACTGTTTTACACCACTAATGCTCCAACATTCTGTGCAGGACTATATTTAGAAAACGACCACCAAAAAAAAAAAAAAAAATTGCCATTGAGTCTAATTCAAACTCACAGTGACCCTGTAGGACAGAATAGAACTACCCCATAAAGTTTCCAAGGCGGTAATCTTTAAGGAAGCAAACTGCCACATTGTTCTCCCGTGGAGTGGCTGGTGGGTTCAAACTGCTAACCTTTCTGTTAGCAGCTGAGGTCTTAACCACTGCATCACCAGCACTCCTTCTGCATGACAATAGTTCAAGGCTAAAAGCAGTAATCATGTTTAGAAACTGCCAATTAACGCGAATAACTCTTCTGAGGCCTACTTTGCTTAAGGAAGTAATAAATGTCCTCTGGTGACTAATGACAATAAGCATCAAAGTTTCTCTCTGGCTCCTTCCCTGTCTGTGATTTTGGACATGAAATGTAATATATCAATTTGCTACTTTTACAAAGGTGGTTTAAGATGGTGTTCAACAATCAGCAAACAAATTGCAAGCATTTACATGTGTTTGGTAAGGAGATCTGGTGGCATAGTGGGTAAGTCATTTGGATGCTAACCAGAAGGTCAGCAGTTCAAATCCACCAACCACTCCACAGGAAGATGATGAGGCAATCTACCTCTGTAAAGTTTCACAGCCTTGTAAACCCAATGGGGGTCACTACAAGTCAGAATAGACTTGATGGCAGTGGGTTTGGTTTTTTGGTTTTATACATGTTTGATACTATTCATTGACAATTCCCTATGTCACAAAAGTGCAAGAAAGATGAAAAATCAAGAGTGGAGAGTCTACTAATTGTAATATCACAGTGGCTTCAATAATGGACTCAAGTAGGATGTGAGGATGGCATGGAACTGAACAGTGTTCGTTCTGTTGTACAGAGTCACTAAGAGTAGGAACTGACTTGACAGCACCTAATAACCAGAACAATTATAACTTATAAGAAACTGCCTTGTTACTTTAAAACAGAAGTTGTTCAAGTGTCCCCTAACGTTTTAATGTAGTTTGCAGATTTTAGAATTCTACCAACTTTTAGCATTTCCTCTTGCTTAGAGATCAACCAGAGTGGTAGACTGGTAGACATCAGTGCTACTCACCAATATTTCCAGTCTCTTTTGGGGAGCACTGTTGCTGCTGTTAACTTTTATTGAGTGGGTCCCCAACTCATGGTGACCCCATACACAACAGAATGAAAAGCTGCTTGATCCTGTGCCATTCCCATGATGGGCTGGGGATTGGACCATTGTGATTCAAAGAGTTTTCATTGTCTGTTTTTTAGATTGTCAAACCTTTCTTCCTAGTCTGTCTTGGTCTGGAAGCTCAACTGAAATTTGTTCAGCATCATAGCAACACATAAGGCTCCCCTGACAGATGAGTGGTAGCTATGCCTGAGGTGCATTGGCTGGGATGTGAAACAAATCTAACAAATGGAAGGGTGAATTCTATAATTGAACCACCATTGCCCCTACAGGGAGCATGAGTGACTGCATTTCTTTAGTCCCTTGAGGTTAGGCACAGCCATGTGTCTTGCTTTTATCAGTGAAATATAAGTGGAAATGACATTTCATATTTGAATTTAAGCATTTAATTGCCAGTGCTTGGTTACCATATTTAACCATTTTTAAAATGGAAGAGATTAGAATAAATTGGAAGACAACCACGCTAGGTAAACTGATAAACAGTAGTCATTTCAAAGTACTTTTGTTCATGCTAAGGCCCTTTATATACAAAGTCTATAGCATCTCAACATAAAGAAAACAGAAATTTTTGCAACTGAACCAAAAAGCAACATTATGATATATGGAGAAAAGATTGAAGTTGTCAGGGATTTCATTTTACTGGGATCCACAATCAATGCCCATGGAAGCAACAGTCAAGAAATCAGACAACATATTGCACTGGGCAAATATGCTACAAAAGACCTCTTTAAAGTGTTTAAGGGCAAAGATTTCACCTTGAAGACTAAGGTATGCCTGACTCAAGGTATGGTATTTTCAGTAGCCTCATATGCATATGAAAGCTAGATAATGAGTAAGGAAGATCAAAGAAGAACTGATGCATTTGAATTGTGGTATTGGCAAAGAACACTGAATGTACCATGAACTGCTAGAAGAATGAACAAATCTGTCTTTGAAGAAGTACAGCCAGAATGCTACTTAGAAACGAGAATGGCCAGATCTCATCTCTCATACTTTGGTCATTTTGTCAGAAGGGACCAGTCTTTGGAGAAGGATATCATGCTTGGTAAAGTAAAGGGTCAGCAAAAAAGGGGAAGACCCGTAATGAGATGGATTGACACAGTGTCTGCAATCATGGGCTCAAGCATAGCAAGGATTGTGAGGATGGCACAGAACCAATGTTTCATCGGTCACTATGAGTCAGAGCTGATTCAATGGCACCTAGTAACAACACAGCACTTCCTATAAACTATCTCATTTTAATTCTCACAGCAATACTTGTGATAGACATTACTCCACAGATGAGAGAACAAGAATCATAGGGTTCAAGTAACTTTCCCAAGATCATATAAAAGTGACCAGAGTGATGCCAAAACCTGTGTTCCTCCCATTATCCTCTCTGCTTCCCAGGATGCTAACCTAGATTATTGCTTCTTCATTGTGTTATTTTCTATAGATTCAAATGAAGCCAAAGCCCACATGAACCAAGTCACTAGCCTTTTTTACTTTGGTATTTAACCTGTCTCACCTGAATACAGAATCAAAAGCCTGATGAATGTATACCAGCAGTGTTGGAGAAACCAGATAAAAGAATGTGGAAGGAATGGGGCAAATCCATCCCAACTTTACGAAAACACAAACCAGATGACTGGTCAACACGGACACAATTATGTACGAAACACAAAGAAGATTTTATGTAATAACATTTCTTGCTGGTTGCCATTAAATTGGCTCTAACTCATGATGGCCCCATGTACAACAAAACAAAACACTGTCTGGTCCTATACCATTTTTATGATCATTGGTATGTTTGAGTCTATTGTTGTAGCCACTGTGTATTATGAGTGTGTTCCAACCAAGGGAGCTCATCTTCCAGCACTATATCAGACAATATTCTTTTGTGATCCATAAGGTTTCCAGTGCCTCGTTTTTGGAAATAGACCACCAGCTCTTTCTTCCTAGTCTGTCAGCTCCACTGAAACCTGTCTACCATGGGTGACCCTGCTGATATTTAAAATATCAGTGGCATGGCTTCCAGCATTGTGGCAACATGTGAGCCACAACACAGTATAAAAACTGACAGACAGGTGGTGGATATGACATTTAAATGAAACCAAAATTAGAATTTCCAAAGTTCTAAAAAGATTTCTTCCTCTGTTTTTCTAGGAAAAAGAAAAATGGTTATAACCCAACCAAGGCAATTGTGTCAGTTCTAACTTTAATGATGTCCAATAAAGTTTTCATGATTTTATATAGTAATTCATCTTGCTCATATCCCTGAATATGGATAAACACTCGATTCCCCATATTCGCATATGGCCTTGTAATCCAGCATCCGGGGTATACACAGAATAGAGTGAAGCTCTATGAGGACAGGGGCCATTATGATCTTGTTAATTGATAGATCTAAATGGCTAGTTTAATGCTTGGCAGCAGTAAACCCTTAGAGATATGTGTTAAACAAATAAATGAAACAGAAGAACCCATGACCACTGACATGGATTACAAAATAAAAAAGTAATAGCATGGTTTTGCCAAAATGAAAGAAAGACCCACTTTAGCCAATCACATGGATTGTCCCCTAAAATCTGCTTATGAAACTATAATTAAGATTCCATCTCATGTCCAAACTTAAAAATGAAAAATGATTCTTCTCTGTATAGCTGAAAACCTCCTTTGAGTTTTCTGTTTTATGCAACTAATTTAATATTAATAAGAATTAGGTTGCTGTTCCAAATATATTCCTTTGGTAAAAGGAGAAATTTAAATCAGGAGTTTTGGATAATTTTTCTTTGGGATGTGCTCACATCTGGCCTTAGCTTTCACAAGTGGAAATTAAAGCTCAGCTGAATGAGCATTGGACATGCACTGCCAAGCAAGCTGCCGAGGAGGGAGAAGTTATTTGAGGAATCACAGGTTGCTCTTTGAAGTGTGATCCACGTGACTCAACAACCACCACTGGGCGATTGGACTTTTTGAAGTGTCCATTGTGTTAAGAAATGAACAAACAGTTCCTTATTTGGAAATTCTAAACCCAATTTGTGCATCAGAGGTTTTTATCAGCCATATATACCTATACCCATTGCTTCTGAGTCAATTTTGACTCACAATGATCATTTAGGACAGAGGAGAACTGCCCCGTGGGGTTTCCAAGGCTGTAATCTTTACAGAAGCAGACTACCTCATCTTTCTCCTGCAGAGCAGCTGGTGGGTTCAAACAACTTATCTTTCATTTAGCAGCCAACTTCTTAACTACTGCACCACCAAGGCTTCTTTCATATAACTATACATGGTAGATATTATAAAGATGAAAGATAGATCATGCATGTCCAAACGTATTCCATGAGAGTCAGTGCATCTTATATTAATTAGTAACTATTTTTCCCCCCCTAGGGATAATTTTCCTGACTCTGACTAATGAGAAATTGAGTTTTATCTAAAAAGAAAAAAAGAAGAGAAGAAACTTTTTTCTTTTGCATTAATGGGGGCAGGATTGCAAAGAATCTTCTAGTGCCAGAACCACTGCCTTATGGAAACACCTCTTTATTTATAGAAGGTCTATGTTTACTTGGAATGTTGAAGTAACCAATGGTTATTAATGTAGTTTCTTCATCTTGTTCTATCCATTCACCCTTTCAGTTTCTGGTAGAGGACCCCTGAGAAGCAGATGAACCACACTATCACTTTAGAAGTGGTTCCATGTAGAGGCTAACACAGGAGTGGGTAATGGCTCTGTTTTTCAAACTGATATTGAACTAAAAGAAACTGAGTTAATTTTATTATTTTATCTTCCCTACTCACAACCAAGAAACCAAACCTACTGTCGTCGAGTCAGATCTGACTCATAGCGTCCCCTCCTTGGGCTTCTGAGGTGGTATGTATACAGAAGTAGATCGTTCAGTCTTCTTTCCGAGGAGTAGCTGGTGGGTTTGAACTGCTAGCCTCTGGTTAGCAGTCACATGCTTTAGGCACAACACACACACACAAATCCAGGCATGTGGTCGAACAAATATAAGTGGGGAAAAAATAATTAAAATCAAGACTGTAAAGGATAGTCTGCCCAACACAAAGACCACACATAAGTGCGTTGCTGGCGAATTGAGTTACAGAACACAGGCTTTGGGAAAAGCCATATGCAAGTATGTGCCTTTAAGGGGTGGATTTAGGCATGGGAGCAGAGATGGAGGGAGGTACACTCCCAAATAAATAGAGAAAAACTAAAAAAGGAACAAATACTTTCAAAGACCTGACTGGGGACAGGAGGAGGTCACAGAAGTGCAGTGGGAGAACAGACTGCCTTGAGGACGTGAATGGGTTTATGTTTCCTCAACCACATGAAATCTTTAAGTGATGTGCATGTTTCAAATAGTATTGTGACCAACTGCAAATAATAGAAAACCCAACTATAGTGACGGAACAGGAGAGGATTTTTCTTATTAGATATTTGGAAATTGGCGATTGCTGACTCAGTTCAGTGGCTCAAAATGTAGGGAATTGTCTCTATGATGCTCTTGACCTTTTCCTCATGAGGGGAATGGCTGCTGTAGCTCCAGATATCACATCTCCATTTAAGACAAGAAAGGAAAAGTGATGTTGCCAAACAAATGTGTTACGTTTTAGCAGGAAAACAAAACAAATTAACTTATCCAGAGCCCTGACCCTTCATCCTGCAGATATTCATTCAACATTAGCTTGAGTTCTCACATCATCACCTCTTACTACAAAGAAAGATAGGAAAGCATTTAACTTTCTTAGTTTCTGTGGTAGAAGCAGGCAAGGGAAAAACGATGAAGAATGGGTGTTGGGTCCACAATCTTCTTGTCTGACACAAGAACACTGATTAATTATATAAATATATTTATTTAGAAAACGAGAAATTTGTTTGACATAGGAAAAAATTCTTAACCTTCAAGTCAGGCTACTGAGACAGACAGCAATGCCTCTATCCCTTCAAGTAAAAAAATTATTATGTGTTTCAAAATAATTAGGTATTCAGTTGTCTGAAGCCTGGAGAATAAACCAGACCATTTCACTAGGTCTATGATTATTTGAAGAACTCTGGTAGCATAGTGCCTAAGGCACTTGACTGCTAACCAGAAGGCTGGCGGTTCAAACCCACCAGCCACTCCTCGGAAGAAAGGTTGGGCAATCCTACTTCCGTAGTGATACTGCCTCAGAAACCCAAGGAGGGGTCGCTATGAGTCGGGGCTGACTCGACGGCAAATAACAACAACAACATGATTATTTGAATCATCATTTCAAATCTACACACTCCCCATCTCTCAGAGCACTGTGAAATATCAAAAGAATAAAAAATAAAATAAGATGCCTTCTCTCCTATTCTTCATTCCCCCCACCCCCACCCAGGCTTACCTGCTTCATTGGAAAACTTCCAAATGCGCTTTACTTTTAGAGATTCTGAGTTTAATGCCATTCCTCTCATCCAAAAACTGATTTCAGGTGTGTCAAGAAAAAAAAAAAAAAGACCTGGATAAATGAGGTATAAATAAAAGATCAGGGAATCAAGCATCTAAATGCATTTGGATAAAGCTAAAAACTTAGATCTAAGATCCTATTAGACAAATGTGAAGTAGTTACCTTAATATGATATGGGTATTTTATATAGTAGAGTCATAAAACTTTCTTCAACACAATATTATATAAGATTATGTGTTATGCTTATTCTTTAAGTAAACACATTTGTAAATCACTTGGCAGATGTGTTAGGATCCTATGGCTTATTTCTGCTTTGTGCTGCACCGAAGTCTTGGCCACACCAGGTTCCTTAACGGCAACAAGGAACATTTTCCAGACAATCACTCATGCCTCAGGGCAGGGAAGACAATGCTGCATTGTGAATTTACTTGCACAAGGTTTACAAAGGTGGTGCAACCTTGCTATACCAGTGGCTTGAACTTCACAAACCCACTAAAGATCCTGGCCAGCCTGTACTTGTCAGCCAGAAAGCACGAGGAAGTCTAGGATAAAGTCCCTTCTCTTCATCACATTTAAAGATGATCTAAAAGACACTTTCTTCCTTTCTGGTCTTGTAAATGACCAGAAACAGAACTGGGACTGGTTTCACAATAATGAAACAAATCATCTCTTTCACACATATTTATTTTTATTATATTACCAGGTTAGTTTAGGGAACTTTACTAACATCTATTGCTTCCGTAGAGTTTTTGATATCTCAGAGCCCTTGTTGTTTTCACCACACTCCAGGATATATGTCAGGTGGACCATAAATTATCTCTAATGTATATCACACATTCGACAGTTTTTAAAAAAATAATAATAATAATAATTTTATTGTGATTTAGGTGAAAGTTTACAGAGAAAATTCATTTTCCATACAGCAACTCATACACATTTTGTTCATGACATTGACTACAATCCCCACTATGTAACAGCTCTCTTCACACTTCCTCCCTGTAGTTATCTCTTCCCTGCATCCTTCTTTCCTACGCATTCCAGCCTCCTGAGCTATCTCCCCGTGCAAATACTGCTCTACCGATCTCCCCCTCCCCCACCATGGTTGATTGTTCTAAAGAGTGTATCTACCTGGTGTAAATGTTCACCCTATATGCCTGTCTATTGTTTGGGTAAAAGCCACCAGAGTGAGTTCAATTCCAGGCCTGAAAGGTGACTAGGGGCCATAGCCTTGGGGTTTCACTAGTCTCTATCAGACCAATGAGCCTGGTCTTTTTTATGATTTTGAGCTTTGTTCCACATTTTTCTCCCACTCTATCTATGATCTCCTACACTGACCCCTTTCCTAGTGGTTGACAGGGTAGCTGGGCACCATCTAGTTCCCATGACCATGATCCCAAGCCCACAGGTCCAACAATTCACTCCATCAGGGTGCTTGGCTGTGGCTAAGAAGTTATCATAACTTTGCCCCCTGTTAGTTCTATTTATATGGACATTCGTATAGCACATACAAACATGTATATAGAAATATCATCTGCCAACCTTATATGTGCTCATGGATATATTCCCTTTTGCCTATACATAATACCTGATCATTCAACTGTCTACCTATGTATCTAGCCATAGAATAATGTTTGTTATTACTGATAATGCAGTATTGTATATGTAAAATATTTATATTTATTGTTATTCAACAAATTTTATTGAATGCCTGCTTATGAGCTGGTGATGTTCTGATTATTAGAGATGCATACTGTTAGTAACCATCACAACATACCAAGTAATTGTTATTATCTACATTTTAAAAATTAAGAAACTAAGGTCCAGAGAGGATAAACAACTTCTCAAAGTCACACAGCCAGTACGTGGCAAAGCTGGGTTTATACCCAGGTCTGTTTCACTCCATAGTTCATATTTTTCACACAGTATATTGCCGCCTTCCTTATTTCAAATGTCCATCATGATAAATGGATGAAATTTTGTGTGTGTGTGTGTGTGTGTGTGGTAAAATATATATATACTGAAATATTTACCAATTCAACAGTTTTTACCATACAATTCAGTGGCATTAAGTTTGTCATATTATGCAACCAACACCTCTGCTTCCAAATTATTCCATCACCATTATCAGAAGAAGCTCAGTGGCCCCTAAGCAATGACTCCTCCTTTCTCCCTCCCTCTCACTCCTGGTAAACACTAATAAGTTTGTTTTCTATACAATTGCCTATTTCATATATGTGGGATTATACATTATTTGTCCTTTTGTAACTGTCTTATTTCATTTAGCATAATGTTTTCAAGGTTTGTCCACATGTGTCATGTATAAGGATATGATTTCTTTGTGGCTGACTAATATTCCACTGTATGCATGCACAACATTTTGTTTATCCATTCATCTATAGATGGACATTTAGCTTATTTCAAAATCTTTTTTGAGATTATAATTCATGAACATATACAGTTACTTTTCCACAATAGTTAACGTTCATAGTATGAGAATTAAAACAAAGGTTCTTCCTTTGCTATGTCCTCCTCCCCAGATTGCTCATCTTCAAAATTTGACTTCAGAAGTCCTTAGTTCTAAGGGATGGCTAATCCTTACTTCCATTTAGTGTCCTGGAAGACTAACTTTAGACGGGGGGTTAGGGTACTTCAGAATTATTCTATGACAACTGCATTTATCCAACAAATGATTATTGAGTACCATGATAGGCCATGAAGTCGCTGGGTGGTGCCAAGGATTAACATTCTCTGGGAGCTCTGGTAGCATAGTGCCTAGGGCACTTGACTGCTAACCGGAAGGCTGGCGGTTAAAACCCCCCAGCCACTCCTCGGAAGGAAGATGGGGCAATCTACTTCTGTAGTGATACTGCCTCGGAAACCCAAGGAGGGGTCGCTATGGGTCGGGTCCGACTCGATGGCACATAACAACAACAACAACAGCTGTAAACTGAAAGGTTGGAAGTTCAAGTCTACCCAAACTCTCTTTGGGAAAAAAGCCCGACAATCTACTTCCGAAAAATCAGCCTTTGAAAACATTTTGGACCACAGTTCTACTCTGACACAAGTGGGATCACCATGAGTGAGAACTGACCAGA
Source organism: Orycteropus afer afer (assembly GCF_000298275.1). NCBI lineage: Eukaryota > Metazoa > Chordata > Mammalia > Tubulidentata > Orycteropodidae > Orycteropus > Orycteropus afer. The sequence goes on from NW_006921599.1 coordinate 21,241,450, forward strand.
TAGCAACTCAATTTACTGGTTACAATGATGGGAACAGAGAGAGATGACACTGGGGAGCAAAGTGGGAGCCATATCTTGGATGTCATACTACATGCTCACTAGATGCTAGGTAATGTATTACATGTACTAACTCCTTTAATTCTCCCAAAAACCCCTTGAAGTGGGTAATATTATTACTTATTTTTACAGAACAAAGTGAAGCTCAGTGAAATTAGGTAACTCACCCAAGGTGACAAAACTAGAGAGTTTACCAAGGAGTTGGATTTGCGCTAAGGTTATCAAGACACCATTAAGATTTTTAAACAGTTTTTTTTAATATATATATATGTATATATATATGTGTGTGTGTGTGTGTGTGTGTGTGTATATAACAATTATATATATATAACATTATTATAAAAATATAGTTAACACATTTGCCTTTTCAACATTTGTCTCATGTGTAGTGCACTGAGAACAATTACATCATTTTGTGCAACTACGACCAATATCTGTTGCCAAATTTTCCATCCAAGTAAACAAAATCTCAATGCTACCTAAATAATGACTCCCTCTTGCAGGTTCTGAGGGGCCTGATCTAATCTACTTCTATTTATTCTAGTAAATGTGCCTGTTTCCATTCTTTTAGATAATTTTACTTTATCATGTGGAAATTTATATTACTTGCTTAAATACTTAGTGATGAACTAACTATCCCTTGAGTTCATCAACAAACCAATCCAGTAACTGAAGTCTTCTAGGATAGGGTAGATTATAAATGGAAATTTATACTTAATAGTCATTTATACTTAATGATCAATTAGCTTGGCTATTTTTGCTTTTCCTCATTGCCTAACAACTTTTCTTGAGGGATAGGTGGAAAAATCAGTGGACTTGAAAAATACAAAAACTTATATATTGATACTCAATATATATATACCATAAGCCCCAAACTATTGGATCCTCCTTTATTAATTTCATTTATAACTTATCCTTACCAAATAACCAGACACTTTAATTTAGTCATATAAGATAGTGTTACCTAGGTAACATGTATAAACATGTATAAAAATCCTCGGGGCCCAAGAAAGCCCAGATCACCACAACCCAAGGTCCAACATGGGCTCTTGGGAAGACGCGGGAAAAAGACCTCTGTTGTTTTGTAATAAACCTGTTGTTTATAAGGAGCCCTTGGTTCCATTCTGACTCACAGTGATGCTACATGACAAAGCAGAACTACCCCATAAGGTTTCCTAGGTTGAAATCTTTACAGGAGCAGATAGCCATATTTTTTCTCCCACAGAGCCAGTGATGAGTTCAAACCACTAACTTTTTGCACTTACCCATTGTGCCACCAGGGCTCCTTATAATAAACCTAAGCCTAGAAAACCAAAAAAACCCAAACCCACTGCCATTGAGCCAATTCTGACTCACAGCTATTCGTTTATTCTCAAACAACGAATTTTGCCAAATTAAATTTATAAGTTATCAACTTTCATTTATAATAGTGGAATTCTGAAAGAACCTTAAATATCTTACTAAAGGGATTGTATATTGGAATAATATACAGTGATTAAAAGGCTCAGCTTTTTTTAAACTATTTCAGTTATCTGGAAAAGTATTCATGATACACTCATTTAAAAAAGTAGGTTATAAAACAGTTTTTAGGAGCTCTGGTAGCATAGTGGCTAAAGCACTTGACTGCTAACCAGAAGGCTGGCAGTTCAAACCCACCAGCCACTCCTCGGAAGGAAGGTTGGGCAATCCTACTTCCGTAGTGATACTGCCTCGGAAACCCAAGGAGGGGTCGCTATGAGTTGGGGCCGACTCGACGGCACATAACAACAACAACAACAAAAAAAAACAGTTTTTGCAATTTAAGTTCAATCTTTAAAATTTATTTACATATACACAGGATTGTCTCAAGAGTCATGGGATTATGGTTGAGGTTTATTTTCCTTTTTAGGCTTTTGTGAATTTTCTGTATTTTCATTCTATGCTTGCATTATTTTGTAATTGTACTCACTGGCATAATACAATGACTTTTTTTTTGTTTTGGTTTGAGCGTCACTGGCACTTTTTAAGAGTTCTTTTTGTTTCTCCTTTAGAGATGTTATAATAAGTGGTGCAAATATATATTCTATTTTGGCCAAATCATCTCTGGGGCAATGTGGAATGTGCTGGAATAGGCCTGATACTTGAATATCTATGTTGGATAGTGGATCTTTTATTGATTCACTGTGTGACTAGGGACAGATCAGTAACCTCTCTGGGCTTTAATTTCTTCATATTTCATATTTACTTTGCCATTTAACACACACTACATGTCAGTCACTCTTCTAAGTATTTTACAAATATTAACAAACTTAATCCTTATTACAACCCTCTGAGGAGGGTACTATTATCCCTAATTTATTTATAAAGAGACTGGAAACAAAGAGAGGTTAAAAACTCATCAAATGTGCCCAGCTCCAGCATTGTTTATGTTATATTTACTGGAAAAAACTGACATTTAACCAAACTCGTTGTCATTGAGTCGATTCTGAGAAGAGCTGCCCCATAGGATTTCCAAGGCTATAAATCTTTATGAAAGCATACTACCATATCTTTCTCTGGTGGAGCAGCTGATGGGTTCAAACTGCTGACCTTTTGGTTAGTAGCTGAGTACTTAACCACTGTACCATCAGGACTTCTATAAAAAACATTTACATGTCCATAATTTATTGTGTATAAACAATCTATACAGTCTCTGTCATATTCTCTCTCCCAGTTTCCCAAATCTCTCTTTTTATTCCCTGAATTTTCTTTTGGAAATGAATTGATGAAAATTACATTTATCCAGGTTTTGTTTTATGAGATGATAACTCTCCTATCATTAGATATTAATTTCTTAATGTCTCTGTTTTAAACTTTTGCTTTGAATACTGAATTCGGTACATTGGAAAACATTTTGTGTTTGGTTTTTTTCTTGCTTTTGTTTTAAACAAAAAAAACTTTTCATTGTGGTTTGGGTGAAATTTTACAGAGCAGACTCATTTTCCATTCAACAGTTCATACACGTTTTGTTTCGTGACACTGATTACAAACTCCACCAGGTAAGAGCTGTGTTCCCACGTCCTCCCTGTGGTTGCCCTTTCCCTGTGTCCTTCTTATCTATGTATTTCTGCCTCCCTCCCTTTCTCTCTGTGCAAATGCTGCCCTTCTGATCTCCCAGGGTTGATTATTCTAAGGAGTACATCTCCCTGGTGTATTGTTCAACTTATAGGCCTGCCTACTGTTTGGCTAAGAGTGAAGCCACAGGAGTAAGTCTAATTCCAGACCCAGAGGGTGACTAAAGGGCATAGTCTTGGGGATTTCACCAGTTCCTATGCAACAAGCAAATCTGGAATTTTTAATGTTTTTGAGTTTTGTTTCACATTTTTCTCCCATTCTATCTAGGATCTCTGATTTTGATCCCTCTCAGAGTGGTTAGCAGTGGTAGCCAGGCACCATCTAGTTCTACTGGTTTCAGGATCATGTAGGTTGAGGCTCCCATGGTCCATTAGTCCTTTGGACTAATTGTTTCCATGAATCTTTGATTTTCTCCACTCTTCTTTGCTTCATATAAGGAGAGACCAATAGTTGCATCTTAGATGGTGGCTCACAACCTTTCAAAACCCCAGTCTCAACTTACCAAAGTAGGATGCAGAACAACGTTGTTGTGTAATATATTGTGCCAATTGAGCTTGATGTTCCCTGTGACCATGGTCCTGAGCTCACAAGCCCATTGACTCACTCCCTCAGGGTACTTGGTTGTGGCTAAGAAGTTATCCTAACTTTGTCCCATTAGGAGATTTTGTTTTTAGGTAGCTCAATAAAATGGGTTGTTGTTGTTATGTGCCATTGAGTCTGGACCGGACTCATAGTGACCCCTCCTTGGGTTTCCGAGGCAGTATCACTATGGAAGTGGATTGCCCAACCTTCCTTCCAAGGAGTGGCAAGTGGGTTTGAACCACCAGCCTTCTGGTTAGCAGTCAAATGTCTTAGTCACTACACCACCAGAGATCCCAATAAAATGGGTACTTACTTTAAGTGTGTGTTGATCCTAATCATCACCTACCTAATTCAGCTGTTGCTGGGTTTCTGGCTAGGTAAAGTACAAAAACCAGTTTACCACTTTGATACACCAGTAGAGAGAAAGAGAGATGGAACTAATTCAGAACATACATAAATACAAAATGGAGTTTCTATATTTTTAGAATTTACCGACATTTTCAAAATTTTAGACTAAAAACCTCAACTAAAGAATGGGTTTCCTAGACTTTAGTGCATAGTCATTCTTCTACTCTTTGTACAAACAGTGAAGACTTCCCACTAATACAGCAACTACCAACCAATCAGGTTCTTGGTGAACTGAGACATTCAAAAACTAGCTTTGATACAGGCCTGGACCAACATTTTTAGGGCCCAGGCAAGAGTACAAATGGAAGTCCCCATACCATGTCTCTAAATATTTAAAAAGAGAACAAGTCAATGTGTTGTTAAATAAAGTTCTTATCTTGACGGCACATAACAACAAAAACATCTTGACAAATACACCTACCTAAGGCCAAAGCTAGGGGGCAATGCTGGTTCAATGTTACAGTTCTTGCCTTCTATGCAGGAGACTCGATTCCCAGTTAATGCACTTCATGCCCAGCCAGCACCCATCCATCAGTGGAGGTTTTGCATATTGCCATGATGCTGAACAGGTTTCAGCAGAGTCTCCATACTAAGATGGACTAGGAAGAAAGGTCTGGTGATCTACTTCCTAAAACCACTCAATGAAAACCTTATGTATCAAAATGATCCAATCCCCAATCATGGTGATGGTGCAGGACTGAGCAGAACTTTGTTACTTTGTGCACGGGAGCAACTCCAGACAGCAGCTAACAACAAAAAGAAGATCAAAATTGAATTTAGGTTTCTTCCCAGCTCTGGTGCTCCCTGTGAGAATCAAGCAGCACTGTGGAGAGGCCCAACTCCTGTGTTCTGGCCTAAGCCCCTCCTCTGCCCACTGCTGGCCCTATCTTGCATTAGGCAAGTTGTCTCTCACACATGTGGACACTCCAACATACCTGATGTCCTTCCTCAATATCCTGGCAGCAAGTTCTTCGTAGGAAGGATGGCCCCAGGGAAGAAGTTCATGCGGGTTTAGAGACACAGCTTTGTTTGTGCAGGAATTTCAAGACTCCAACATCTGGATACTCAGAGTGTGCTCTAGAAAAGGGGGTGAAGCACAAGATCTGGGTAGACATGGTCAACTGACCCACTGACTCTTTGCCTTGTGAGGAAGGGCTATGACAGGGCAAGTGGTGGAGTGGAACAGGGCTCTCTAATGTGCAGCTATCTAAAGGGTAGGACCTGTGGCAACTGCTCCTCATGCTGGGTCAAAGAGCGAAATTGTTCTGGTTTACATCCTAAGTCATCTATTATGTTTCATAAGATGGAAAGGGTTGGGGGATATTGTGGTAGAAAACTAGTTTTTCATGATGCTACTTTTTGACCCTCCTAGAGGGAAAGACCCTCTGCCTTCCTCTTTTATTGAATTTAAGTTTTAGTTATGTTTGTACATTATCCATAATTTGATTTTTTAAGATAGAATTCTGAAAGACCACTCTCCCGGAGGACATCTGAAGAAATCCTGAAGAACTCACTTAGAAGAGCTTTATCATTCATCCATTGTTTCTGATCCTCAATGGTCAGAAGGCTGGTGGAATTTTTAGGTCTTGAGAAGGGAATTTAGAGGGGAAGTCCACCAAAATAAGCAAATTTAGACATCAAAAGAGAAGGCATCAGTCTACTGGGATCTATCAGATGACTCCTGATGATGGTGGGCCAACTGAATACTATGATGATGGCACCTTCCATTGATATGATGATGATGACAATGATTATAATTAACACTAGTATATAGTGAGGGAGACACTGGTGTACAAACAGTTAATGTGCTCAACTGATAACCAAAAGTTTAGAGGTCTAAGTCCACCCAGAGGAACTCTATTTCTGAAAAATCAGCCATTGAAAACCCTGTGGAGCATACTTCTATTCTGACATACATGAGGTTGCCATGAGTCAGAGTTGACAACAACTGTTTACCAGTAAAATATAGTGAGTGCCTAGTAGGTACCACTCACTGCACTAAATATATTATTATGTCATTTAAAACTCATAGCAACCCTATGAAGAACTGAAGCTTAAAATAGTTTGGTAACTTACCCAGAATAGTGCTACCAGTTATGGGCCCAAACTGAGATTACAATCCAGTTGCAATAGAGTTTAAACCCTTAACCAGTCTGTTATATCCAAATTTTGGCATATAAAAATAGGCAAACTGGTACAATCCAGCCACGGGTAGATTCAGCATTAATAGCTAGCCCTGGTGGTGCAATGGTTAAATGTTTGGCTGGTAACTGAATGGCTAGTGGTTCAAACCCACCCAGCAGCTCCATGGGGGAAAGACATGTTGATGTACTTCCATTAAAAAAAAAAAAAAAAAAGCCAAGAATACCCTATGGGTCAGCTCTACTGTGTCACATGGAGTTTCTATGAATTAGAATTGATTCAACAACATCCAACAATAACAATAATATGAGAGTTTTACCTGAACTGAAAGAAGAAAGATGGCTTGAGGGAGAAGACACCTAGAAGGTGGTGCCATGTTTGGGTGACTCAAACCCAAGGAAGGAAGTTTTGGGAACTTCCTTACCTAGGGATCCAATGCCAAGACATAAATTAAAAGCCTTATGCCTTTTGCTACTACTAGACTAGAGCTACTGACTAGAAGTTGTAATCTTCTAAATTTAGCAAATTTTGGAAGCATAATTATTAGGTGCCATTGAGTCGGTTCTGACTCATAGCAACCTTATATGCAATGGAATAAAACACTGCTAGTTGTGATCAACACAATAATACTAAGGAAAAGGAAGACACAGAGAGGTGCACAAGAGGCACGGACAACAGATAATACTTTTACCTACACAATACTGCATTATCAGTAATAACAAACATAATCTATATGTAGATATATATAGGTAGAGATGCTGAATGATCAAGTATGTCTAGGCAAAAGGGAATATACCCTTGACCATATATAAATTTGGCAGACAATATTTCTACATACATATTTGTATGTGCTATAAAAATGTTCATATAAATAGAACTAACAGGAGGCAAGTTATGATAACTTCCTAGCCACAGCCAAACACCATGAGGGAATGAGTTGTTGGGCCCATAGGCTTGGGACCATGGTCATAGGGGACATCAAGCTAAATTGGCATAACATACTACACAAAAACATTGTTCTATATCCTACTTTGGTCTTAAAAGCTTGCAAACAACCATCTAGATGCAACAATCGGTCTCTCCTCATCTGTTACACAGAGGAATGAAGAAAACCAGAGATACATAGAAACAATTAGTTCAAGGGACCAGTGAGTGGACCTTGCAAACCTCAGTCTACATGACTCTAAGACCAGAACCAGATGGTACCCAGCTACCACTGTCAACCACTCGGAAAGGGACCAGTGCAGAAGATCCTGGATAGAGTGGGAGAAAAATGTGGAACAAAACTCAAAATCGTAAAAATAAAAGACTAGGTTTATTGAGCTGATAGAGACTGGTGAAACCCCCAAGACTATGGCCCCTAGTCACCCTTTGGGCCTAGAATTGAACTCACTTCAATCTGGCTTCCAGCCAAACAATAGACAGGTATATAAGGTGAATATTTACACCAGGTAAGTGCACTCCTTAGACCAAACAATCATGGGAGATTAGAAGGACATATGCACAGGAGATAGCTCAGAGGCCAGGAATGCATAGGAAAGAAGGACACAGGGAAAAGGTAATAGGAAAGAAGTGGGAAGAGAGATGTTAACATTATGGGGATTACAATCAATGTCATGAAACAAAATGTGTATGAATGGCTGTATGAAAAATGTATTTGCTCTGTAAAGTTTCACACAGATCTCTCTCTCCTCTCTCTCATATACACACACACTATATACATACATACATATAAACAGATAGGTGCCATCCTCACAATTATTGCCATATTTGAGCCCACTGTTGCAGTCACTGTGTCAATCCATCTCTTTGAAGGTCTTCCTCTTTTTTCTGACCCTCTACTTTACCAAGCATGATGTCCTTCTTCAGGGACTGGACCTCCTGATAACATGTCCAGAGTACATGAGACAAAGTCTCATCATACTTTCTTCTAAGGAGCATTCTGGCTGTACTTCTCCAAAGACAGATCTGTTTACTCTTTAGGAAGTCCATAGTATGTAATATATTCTTCACCAACACTATAAGTGAAATGCATCAGTTCTTCTGTCTTCCTTGTTCATTGTCCAGCTTTTACATGCATATGAGGCAATTGAAAATACTATGGTTTAGGTGAGGTGCATGTTAGTTCTCAAAGTGACATCTTTGCTTTTTAACACTTTAAAGAGGTATTTTGCAGCAGATTTTTCCAATGCAATAAGTCATTTGATTTCTTGACTACCATGGGTATTGATTGTGGACCCAAGTAAAAGAAAGTATGTTCTCCATTTGTATTGTTGCTTATGGGTCTAGTTGTGAGAATTTTTGTTGTCTTCATTAGAGAAGACTGATCTAGGATTCAGTTAAGGGAAGAATGGGGAAATCTCATTCAGAAGATTGGATCTAAGCGTGGAATTAATGGAGAAGCATTGAGAGTTGCCAAAGGGGTTAGGAGGCCACATCTTCTGACCTCCTCTAACCCCACAAGAGGAAGGCAGAATCACCATCAGTAGCCCAAGGCCTATCCCTGTGAGGCCAAACATGCTGCTTCCCTCCAGCCCTTTCACCAACCCTGACACCAACCATTCCTCCCGCAACACCCACCACATCTCTGCTGGATTTGATACTTTGCTTCGATAATCTTTAACTTACTTACGTTTTTTTTTAATAGAGACCAAGGAAAAGTAATCCCTTTAGGATTACTTGTGATTCTCTAAACCTAATTCCCGCTTTGCTTCCCATAATCATTTTCCTCAAATTGTACACAGTACAATAACTTGAAAAATGAAGAGATTTGTTCTCTTTCTGAGAAAAAAATTTAGGAATAGGGAGGAAATGAGAAAGAGAAAGCTGAAAGGGAAAAGAGAGGAGGAAAGAAAGGCAGAGAAGCCAGGTAGAATAATAGTTAGTGGCTGCTGAGAAGGCAAGTGGGTTGCTTCTCATGAGCCTGCAGGAGAGCGAAAGGAACGCTTGCCCAAAAATGGGAATCACTAGTTCACCAGTGGATTCCGAGGCATGGCAACCCCATGTGTGTCAGAGCAGACTGTGCTCCATAGGGCTTTCAATGGCTGATTTTTAAAAGAGATTGTTGGTCTTTTTTTCCAAAGTGCCTCTAAACTGAAAAAAATAAAATAAAATAAAATAAAAACAGTGCCATCAAGCTGATTCCAACCCCCACCCGGTTTCCAAGGCAGTAAATCTCTCCAGAAGTAGATTTTCCTGTCTCCTTCCACAGAGTGGCTGGTGGGTTTGAACTGCCAACCTTTTGTTTAGCAGTCAAATGCCTTAGGCACCACCAGAGTTCCCTAAGAATGGGAACAGTCCCTGGGAATTCATTATGTATGCCCTGACACCTCCTCCTTCCCAATACTAATGTAAATTATCAGTTGTCCCTGGGCTTGGTGGGTGAAGGCTTACCTGGGGAAGGGGGACTAAGGCTAGGGAAGGGTTAGCTTCCCTCTACCATAAATGAAGGATTTGTACCTTCCAAATTAAAATCTAGGCTCCCAAGAGTTTGCAACCAGCAACTCACCATGTCAAAGTAATAGTTATGCTACATAAGAAAAAAACAATTTTTCAAAATTCTATCTTCATCATATACGAATCTTACTTAAAGCAAAGTACTTCAGCAGCATTTCCTTAGAGGGAAGTTGCCAAAGGAGTAAGGAGGCTACATCTTCTGACCTCGTCTAACCCCACAAGAGAAAGACAGAATCACCATCAGTAGCCCAAGGCCTATCCCTGTGAGGCCAAACGTGCTGCCTCCCTCCAGCCCTTTCACCAACCCTGACACTAACCGTTCCTCCCGCAGCACCCACTACCTCTCTGCTGGGTTTGATAATTTGCTGCAGTAGCCACACAGAACTCACAGACTATGGAGTTTATTAGGGAAGCACCAGGATACAATTCAAGTTCAGGAAAAACACTCAGTCTCTCTCAGTCTCACCATCTCTCAGCCAACAGTCTCTCTCAGTCTCTCTCCCATTAGTGCGTGTCTCTTGGTGTCTCTCTCTCAGCAATGCGTGTCTCTTGGTGTCTCTTTCTCAGCAGCACATGTCTCTCAGGAGCGCATTTCTCTCAGCAGCATGTCTTTCTCAGCCAGCAGTCAGAGTGACTCCTTCTGCCTCTAGGAGGGCTCCTTTTGAGCCTGGCAGAGTGGCCAAACTAACCAATCATAACACCAGAATTCTAAGCACCTGAGAGAGAGCTAACTTCCCAGAACATTGGTTTGTGCCGCTCTCAATAGAAATACCACAGGTGGATAACTTTAACAATCAGGAGCTCCTCAATTGCTCACAGCAAATTCCACCAAGGGGTTTATGGAGACTTATGGCTAGAAAATCCATACTGGATAATTTACTACACTGCAGAAGTGTACTAATGTCTGCAACTTACTTTGAAATATATCAAAAAAATAAGATGGACTGGTGGATAAATAGTTGGGTAGATACGTGAAAGCAAGTATAATAACGTGTCATTTATAGAAGTAGATGGTTGTGATACAGGTGTTCATAATTTTTCAGCTTTCCTGCATGTTTGAAATTTTTCATAAGAAGATGTTGAAAAATATGTATCTTATCAAAGAAAGGTGGCTCTTTAAAAAGTACACGCAAAAATAATTGTCAGCCTTTTTTGATCATGCAATTTTAAAAAAAGGCTCATTGAGTAATGAGAGAGGTTTCATTTATCTTTACTTGTTTCTTTTATCTCACCTGCCTTTTTCTCTTTGGCACATTAGTAGAGCACAGATAATGGTACTTAGTAAAAGCATTCATTACTACACACTTATTTTTGGGGGGGGGGGAATATATGATGCCACTGTTCATGTAAAATATGTTAATTAGAGAAATCTTATGTCAACTATGAATATTCTATTTGATTCTATGGCAAATGCATCTGTTCATCACAGTATTTGTTAACTAGTGAACAAATGTTAAGTAGAGATTAATATATATTGTCTCTGAAGAGTTGTTTTTTTTTGGTGTATTTTTTTTTTTTTTAACTCCAAGCTTGACTTTAGTAATGAGATGACATTTAAAATACACTAATGTCCAGAACAACTGCAATGATTAAGTGATAAATATTACACATCCTCTCATAAAGCAGAGGCATTTTTACGGTTGCTATGTGTTTCTGTGTGTTTAAATTTTAAATTACTACTTGTAACTGCAGCTGATGCTCTGGAGTGATTAGGACTGAGGAACAAGAAGGAAGGGGACACTTTTATTTTTCACCTGTCTTTCTCCTGCCTATTAAAAAAAGAAAGAAAGAAAAGCTCCTAAATAATGTTAGGCTATAAATGTCAGGGATTTCGCTTAAGTTAACCCTTGCCAGTATACTTTCACAGCCGATTCTTTAGTTTTCAAATCTATCGCAATTATAAAGCTATCCTTGTAGTCTTTTTGACCTATGCTAGACATATCTAGAACATCACAAGTAAGATATATACATAAGTAGCGAATACGTTGTCAATAATGCATTAACAAATATCTAATGAATTTATTTTAAATATTATGTTTATTTACATTCAATTATTTATAGAGTTTGAAAAGAAATTTTAATTTCAGAGAAACACTGAGTTCAAGATTTTTACATTACTTAGCACCTCTATATAATGAATCTTATCTTTTTTTGTGCCAAAACAAGTGAATTTCAATATCCTCAAACACTAACACATGATCATAAATTCTTAGTCATATTTTATTTTTCAAAACCATAAATATTCTAGCACTCTGCCCTAAAGAAATAAATCAAACTCCTAAAGCTCTAAAAAATAAAGTGTCAGTATTTGAATCTTAAGGTCCAAATTTGTTATTTTTATCAAGTGAACATAATCAGTTTCTACTGAGTCCCCCAAAGTAACAAAAGTCTGATTCCCAAATATTCTTAGGTCATTTTAGGATACTTATATTTCTTAAATATCAGACATGTAAACCAGTTTGCTCAATCAATGATTACTCTGCTCAAATTTTAACTATTTAAAAGCTTTAAAATGCGAGAAAGTGAAAATCCTTTGCAGAATATAAGGACTGTGTTTTATTAAAAAAGAAAACACATTGGCACATAGACAGTGTGGACTTTTGAAAAGCCCTTTGTCATTAACTGCCAAGTCTCTTTCTCAAAAGATAAAAATGCTTGGTTAACTATGAGAAATGTGAGCTATCTAAAGAAAACAATATGGTAAAATAATTGATATCTAGTAAGTTGCTTTCTATTTTTGAAAAAAAAAATATTTGCTAGGTAGAACAGCTTTCCTTTTCCTTCGGAAAGCATTAATACCTTGTACGTATAGACAGAGGAAACAAAGACTATATTTAAATCACTTTTTAAAATACCACATTTTCATCTCTACTTAGGAAAGCACAGGGGAAAAAGTTGTTAGTTATTATGAGGGTAGTTAGCATAACAGTAAGTGGAAAGAAAGAATATCATGGAAAAGCAAGTGTATCCAGGGAAACCAGACAACGAAGAACACAACTGCACAAATTATTACAAATACAACTTACCTTCTTCTACTGTGGGGGTGCAGGATATGGGAAGGGGCAGAGCCATGATAATGGATCAAGGATCATACCAGTGTCATGGATCTCTGTCAATAAAACAGAATATTAGACAGATGTGCTTCAAACCTCCCTCCTTCCAAAGTGTTGTCAGACCTCAGAAACCCTACCTTAGATCACCAAACTGAAAGAAATCACTTGAGTAGCAGGAACCCACAGACTTTCTTCATGCTACTGAGAGTAACATTTGAGAAGTCCTTGCACCTGTTAAATGATTACAGTCTGTTTTCAAATGAGGATTCCTCAACCATCTCAATTTCTGAGGATGGCACAAGTACCCTAAGATGAATTGCACAATCTGCCAGGAAAAAAAAAAAAAAAGTTATCTTTAAGACTTCTTCTACTAGATTGCAAGCGTACACAAACACAACCAAAGTCATACCAAAGCTTCATTTAATCACTGGATCAAACATTTTAATCAAAGCCACACAGAGTTATTCCTGTCTGTGTCCCCTGAGCTTATTTTCAATCTGAGAGGCTTTTAAACACACCACACCAGGATTCCAGTTCCCTGCAAAGCAGATGGGGGTTTCAGAGACAGAGACATGCACTTCACCTTGGAGGCATTTTTAAATTCCTTTCCCAAAGCAGCATCTTCCCTCCCTTCTGCTAAATACATGCTTGTAGACTCAAGTAAAGAAGGTGTATAAATTAACAAGCCAATGCTCTCCTGTATCCAAGAGTAAGCCGCAATCCCTGACAAGTTTACCCTGTCCCCAAACAGGCATTTGGGGGACAGACATTGGCAAAAAAAAATTACAAACCAAATAAAAGAGACATTGTAAACTAAGAGAGTGTTCTTTGCTATGCTTTTGGAGTTAAGGTAGGATGCACAGTGGCCCCACTTTTGTTCCCTTCGAGACAGATCCAGGGATACCAGACATGGTGATACACAAAGGGTATTGACACCACACAGTCAGTCTTAGCAAATGAGGTGAATTAGAGATCGTCTGTCTGATGGCATTCTATTGTTGCTATTGTAATCACAGTCATTTTCCCTGGTAATGGTGCTTCGTGATGAAGTGCAGTTCTCACAGGATAATTGTGAAAGACACCGAAGGATTCAGGAGGCAGCATCTGGTTTTAAAAGGCTCTTCAGATTCAAATTGGCATTTTATCTTGAAAATTTATTAGAGATTCAGATCATGCCGGTTTAAATGGAAAGGTGAAAGCAGGGTAATTTCAATCTATGAATTATTCAATCTCAGCCTGGCGAAATTGCCATCCATGAGCTGATGCTCTGACAGTCCTTTCGCAGAGCCTCCATTATGCTTGTCATTTTTATTTCTTTATCTATGATCTCGTTCTCGGTTACCGGGCTTGTCCCTTAGGGCTCGGCTTCACAAACCAAGGATTTCAAATTGGCAATAACCTAAATGTGCGGCTGTCTCAAATCGCTGTCTCCACAGGCTGTCTTTTTTCCAAATCATTAAAAAAAACCACATCCATGATGATATCTGTTAGGCTCTCCGATTAGATGAATTAAAACACACACGATCGCACACACACTTCCACACACACACACAGCGGAGGGTATCATTGCGAAGAAGAGTTATGCTCTGCTAACATCACAAGAGACGGCAAAGTGATGCTTTCTACTTCCTTCTTTGTTGTCAGTATGACCCATCCTAGCTGCAAAGCATCACGCAGAAAGGAGCCAGTGCTAAAGCAGGCTTGCCTGGCACCCTGGTTTCCAGCCCAAGCAGATGAGGACGGCATGGAAGGCAGACTAATCCCAACAGCTGTATACTTAGCAAGCACACTCATTTTGGAAAATAAGAAGAAGCCATCGGATAACCAAAATTAGACTGTGCCATTCTCCCACCTGGCATAGGCTGCAATCCCAGCGATTCTCCACTTGATGGCTGGTTTTGTCACTGCTAGTCAACAGCTGCCCTGCATCCAGAGAGGACTGGGATTGAATTAGGTCAGTGAGTCGGATTTCTCCTTTACACCTTGTTCTACGTGAGGCGTGGGCAGCTGCGCCAGCCCTGTGACCAGCCTTACATGTGAGCTGGGAGACTCACACAGCTTCAGGGAGGTGAAGTTGCCTGCACAGGCCCCAGACAGACACACCATGGCAAGCATTGTCTCCATTGTCCTAGACTTTATTCCTGCAGGTACAGTAGCATGGCAGAGAAGCCCCAAAACTATTCCTACAAAGGGCAGGAGACCAGCCGTTTTCCATCAGAGGCTGTTTGGCTACAAGGCTCCGAGCAATACCTGCTCAGCTGAAAATTCACGCTGCAAAGTTAGAAGCCATCGTGTATATTCAAACTGCATCTCTGCTCCCGACTAAGCAAAAGTAAATACTCCTCATATTAGAAAGGATAAGTAGTAGCAGGAGGATACAACTTTGGTACTCGGTCGCTTTGTACTAGTTGTCTGCCTCTGCTTTGCCGCATTGCAACTAGAAAGCTGCAGGAGCTGGAGCGCTGGCAGTTGTGATAATGCAGAAAGCAGCAGCTATGACACAGCAGTCAGCTGACTTGCAGGGTGTTATCATTCAATGTCCTCTACAGAACAAGGCCAGCTTCTAAGGTGGCACCAAACAGATGACCTCGACTATAGAGAGTGGCTTACGGAGGGCAGCCTTTCCCAGGCCACTCCTGGCACGGACGCCTTGCATTGCCTTCCTCTCAGCCAGAGGTTTTAACCCATAGCCTTCAGAACTTAACTGTTTCTGTCCTACTTGCTAAGACGGAACATAATTCTTGGGATGACCATTCCAAGGTAAAAACCATCCCGTCCCTGACATTTTGATCCATTTCACATCAGAAGTATAACAGTATGAGAACTTCTTCCTATGTTTTAGTTTCAAGAATACATCTCTTATTTAACAGGTAGGAATTGCCCAAAACTAATTGTATACTGTAATGAACTAGTAAACTGGACCTAACAGCATGGCAATAGCAATTGGAAACAAAAGTAAATTAGTCTAGAAGTAGCCTTAACTCATGTTTGGTTTCTACAAAGCAGTGTGCATGGTCTACTACGAAACACAGACTTTGCATCCTGATTAATCTGACAGTGGAACAAAAGCCTTATATGGGATTACCCCAGTGGTTTGAGAAATGCTAAAATAAGAAAGCAGTCATTATCAGACATTTGTTTAATGACTGTAATCATACTGAATTAATTTAACTTGCTGCAATATTTCACAGAAAGTCAATTATAAATTTGTGCTAAAAGAATAACAATATTAGTATTTGCATAGCACCTTACTCTGTGGAGACATCCTCTGAAGATAACCTCATATCCTTGACATTTACAGAGCACTCAGAACGGGCTAAGTACTCTCCAGAACAATCCATGGCCAGCCTCCCTGAGGACAAGTGCTTATGATTCTAAGCCAGAGTGACACACATATTATATGAACAGCATGGAGAGGGTTACCACACTGATTTATGCTGGTCACTTTTGAAGTGTGCAGTGATTTTTTTTTTTTTCCATCTCTCTTATAAATTTTATTTTCCTATTTGCTTCTCATTTGGTTCCTTGAAATGAATTCCATTTGAAAGAGGAAGTTTCTAGATAGCAAACAGAGAGGTCAAAACTCAGTAAAAGAATTACTGGTGGGAATGGAAAATGGTCCAGCCACTGTGGAAGCTGTTTGGAGATTCCTCAAAAAGTTAAACACAGAACTACCGTATGATCCAACAATTCCATATTCAGGTATATCCCAGAGGCAGAAAGGGGGAATCTCACTACCATCAAGAAACAAGAGAAAGGAGTAGAGTGCATCTTTGAATCCAAGATCCCTGTGTTGAATTGCCTTGATCCAGGAGACAGAGCTATGACACCAAAGACAGCGATGATAAACAATGGCAGCATGAGCAGCAGAATCAAGAGACCAGGCTGACAGAGCAGCAGGCTTCAAAGCCCATGTAGAGAGAAAGCTGAGTGTCTTCAGGCAGGAGTCTTGCTGGTGGGGTGGGATGCCTCTCTGGGCACCTATAGGCAAAGCTAAAAGAGCTTTGTAACACTTGCCTAAGCAGGGCAGAGGCCAAGGCCAGAGAGAAGCATCCCTGTGACACAGCTGAGGAGATGCTGTCCTGATCAAAGTAACTGTATCCTGAGTGTTCCTGACCCTGAATTGTAACCTGTTATTTCCCTAATAAACCCCACAGTTTTGTCTGTGAGTTTTCGTGGCCATTGCAATAGATTATCAAACCTAGCAAAGAAGTAGAGAGTACCATAGGAGGGATGGTTGGTGTCAGAATCTGTAAAAAGGGTGAAGGGTGGCAGCTTATCTGACTTTTGTCTCATAGGAAGCAGCCTTGGACTGTTGCTCTTGATCCTCCTCCCATCTTGTGAAGTTCGAGGAAGTCAAATGAGGCATCCCCCATTCCCTTTTCACAATACTCAAAAGGATTTAAAGCAGGAACACAGATATTTGTATACCAATGTTCACTGAAGTGTTACTCACAATAGCCAAAATATGGAAGTAACTTCTGGTGGTGGTGGTGGTTGTTAGGTGCCGTCAATCAGTTCTAACTGATAGCAGTGCTAAGTACAACAGAACAAAACACTGCCCAGGTCCTGTGCCATCCTCACATTCATTGCCATGTTTGAGCCCACTGTTGCAGCCACTGCGTCTATCCATCTCATTGAGAGTCTTATTCTTTTTCACTGACCCTCAACTTTATCAAGCACGCTATGCTTCTTCAGGGACTCGTCTCTCCTGACAACATGACCAAAATATGAGAGATGAAGTCCGGCCATTCTTGCTTCTAAGGAGTACTCTAGTTATACTTCTTTCAAGACAGATTTATTTTTTCTTCTGGCAGTCCTTGGTACATTCAATATTCATCACAAACACCATAATTCAAATGCATCAAAATGCATTGATTCTTCTGAGGTCTTCCTTATTCACTGTCTAGCTTTCATGTGCATATGAGGCTATTGAAAAGATAATGGCTTGGGTCAGGTACACCTTTGTCTTCAAAGTGACATCTTTGCTCTTTAACACTTTAAAGAGGTCTTTTGCAGCAGATGGAAGCAACCTAAATGCCAATCAATATATGAATGGATAACAAAATGTGTATATACATGCAATGGAATATTACTCAGCCATGAAGAGAAATGAAGTTCTGATGCATGTTACAACATGGATGAACCTTGAAAGCATTTTGCTAGGCAAAAGGAGAAATACCATAGGATCTCCCTTACATGAAGTAAACAAATATAAAAATTATTTATGGGAACATGGGGTGGGAGAGAGAGGAAAAGAAGGATATTTTGATTGGGAGCTTTGAATTTATGTTAATGGTGGCGAATATTTTGGAAAGGGATAGTCATAATGGTAGCATAACATGAAAAAAGTAATCAATGTCACTGAATCATAAATTTGGAAGTTGTGCTGGCAAATGTTTTGGTGTGTATATTTTTACCACAATAAAAAAAGAAAAGGGGGGAAAAAAACTGTGAATCAAAAACAAAGTCAAAATGGTAAATGTTTGTTTCATATTTATACCTACCACACATACTAAATGAAAGAGTAGTATCCATGTAATTAGAGAAGTACTATGCTTGTTAAGAGACTGATCCTATTTTGAATTAGAAGGGCTATAGTAGTGAACTGTAGGTTCACGCTGAGAAGTGGTATAGGAGAGAATGGGAAATAAGCCTATAAATTCAGCCAGAAATAGTACAAATAACTAATCCTCAGAGGCATCTGTATTTTTTAAGAAAATAAAATTTTCAGCAAAGATGTGACTTTTTATCTAGTTGTGGAGTTTCAAACATCATTATTCCAGTTGGAAATCATTTTGATGATTAAGGAGGCCTTCTGGTGATGTAGTACCTAAGGTATTTGACTGCTAACCAGAAGGCTGGTGGTTCAAACCTACCAGCCACTCCTCAGAAGGCAGATTGGGCAGTCTACTTCCATAGTGATACTGCCTCAGAAACCCAAGGAGGGGTCGCTATGAGTCAGATCCAACTTGACGGCAGTGAGTTTGGGTTTTATGGGGGTCCAGGGAGTTCACTTTTCCTGCTTCATCACATGGCAGGATCTGAGCCTAGGGTGCTGACCTCCCAACAGTGGTAAGTAAGGCTTGACTTGTTGTTGTTGTTGTTGTTGTTATGTGCCGTTGAGTCGGCCCCGACTCATAGCAACCCCTCCTTGGGTTTCCGAGGCAGTTATCACTACGGAAGTAGGCTTGACTAGAAATCCCTAAAGCCAACATGTGTCTCAAATGTTACTGGCCAGTGCAGGTTCTTGAGGCAGGAGGAACTGTGGCTGTGCCTTTCACCAGCCTCAAAGGCAAAACACCTTTTTTTATTATTCACAGGTGTTTTTTGTTTTGTTGTGTTTTGTTGCGTTTTTCCTTTTCTCTCAGGTCCTTGACCACCAAAGAGAAGAGGCTCAAGCATTGGTATTTTTCAAATGCTCCCCTAGGCAACTGGTTCTACTGTATACCCAGGATTGAAGACAACTGATTCAATAATGCAAAGCATTTCTTTTTGAAATCTGAATTTTTGGTTGGAAATTAGGAACTCTAGTGGCACAATGGTTAAGCACTTGGCTGCTAACTGAAAGGCTGGAGGTTCAAAACCCACTAGCCACTGTGGCAAAAAAAATATATATCTGGCAATGTGTTCCCATAAAGATTTATAGCCTAGGAAACTTTATGGGAAGTTCTACTCTGTGGTACAGGGTTACTATGAGTTGGAATTGATTCAATGGCACACAACAACAAATGTATTTTATGAGTCTTTGATGGCACAAATGGTTAATGTGCTTAGCTGTTAATCAAAATGTTGGTGGTTTGAGTCCATCCAGAGGTATCTTGAAGAAAGAACTGGCAATCTACTTCCAAATAATCACCCAGTGAAAACCCTGTGGAGCAGCACAGTTCCGTTCTGGCACACATGGGGTCACCATGAGTCACCTCTGACTCAATGGCAACTGGTATGGTACTCTCTGGTTAAGTGCCACTGAGTCAGGTGGATTCTGACTCATAGTGACCCTATGTGACAGCGTAGAACTGCTCCATAGGGTTTTCCTGTCTATAATCTTTACAGAAGTTACGCTAGTCTCAAAATCCCAAGAGACCAAAAAATATTCACTGAACTCCTACTACATAGGTGGCACTAAGTGTGAACACAAAGTAATAAAGACAAGGCCTCTGCCTTTGAGGAGTTTTCAGCTCAGGTGGGGAAAACAGATAAAATTCCTACATAATATAGTATAAAGACATATACAGTCTATTACAGACTGAGTGTTACAGGCGGTAAGTTGTATCAGTTCAGAGAAAGGAACGATCGCCTCTTCTTGCCCTGCCACCTGCATGTTGTGGGTCTTCCAGCCCCACCCACTTTGGGCTTGCTCATTTTCAGAGCTAAGAGCCCACTCCCAGAAAATGGCATCAGTTGGGACACCAGGAACTTTTCAAATGTCCAGACTGTGGCCCAGAAGACATCAGCCTTCCAGACCCTGCAGATAAATATATTTTAGCCAAAATACCAATTCTGCACCTCTTGTAATATTTGTGTAATAACAGAACTGTGGAAAGAAGTATAGAAACAAGTACCATTTATTGAGAATCAGAAATATGCCAGATACACGATTATCTTCCCAAAATTAATACAGTAAACACGTGTATAGCACTTTCCATTAACCAAAGTTCCAAGTGCTTTATATATAATAAGTCATTTAATCCCTACAACAACCCTGTAAGGAAGATATTATTATTGTAACAACTCCATTACATAGGAACTATAGCCCTTTAAGATATGGGAAAATGGAAGCATGGAAAGGTAAGTATTTCCCAAATGATACATCTGGTAAACATAAGCATGTACAGTGCCTAAGGCACTTGACTGCTAACCAGGAGGCTGGCAGCTCAAACACACCAGCCACTCCTTGGAAGGAAGGTTGGACAATCTACTTCCGTAGTGATACTGCCTCGGAAACCCAAGGAGGGGTCACTATGAGTCGGGTCCGACTAGATGACACATAACAACAACAACATGTGTCTAAGCTGGGTTCAAATTCAAATCTTGTATTCTTAGCTACTAATATTCAAATACAAGATTCCTATAAATTAGTGTTTAGTTATAATAGTCTCTGAGGAGTTGGAAGAGCCTAGAAAAAGAAGGAAAAAATAGAAGCTAGATTTTGAATCACTCAGGGTATGGGTTTAAGTCTAAGAGATAGTGAGTGAGGAGATTCAGTCCCATAAGAAATACCAAAAAAACAGAACTTTTTCACTAATGTATTTTTTAATGATACTTGGATTCATTTATATGCTAACAAATCAGCTCTCTGGGAGAAAATGTCCTGGCTTGTGTGTTTGACAATTTCTGAGGTGTAAATATTGCTAAAATGGCCTATTTTAAGATTTCAACAGTTTAACAACTTACTTGCAAAGTTCCTGGATATTTAACAATTGGCTCTCAGAAGCCAGTAGGAGTTGGCTCCTGAACACTCCTCTTTGGGCTGAGTAGCAGACTGCTCCCCTCCAGAAGCCACATTATTTAAAATAGCTATGAATTCATAATAATGGGCTCAAACATATCAGTAATTATGCAGATGACATAGAACTGGGCAAGGTTTGTTCTGTTATACATAAAAGGTCACTTTGAGTTGGAACTGATGTGATGGCACCTAACAATAAAAACAACATACAGTCAGAGTAGACTTTGTATTAAACACATTGTTCATTAGTATTTAAAGACCTTAGACAGTCTCTTATATCCCTCTTCCCTCCAAAATTATGTACTTTTATATGTTGTATTTAATCAAAAATGTTTTTATTGTTGTTGTTTTGTACTTTAAAAGGAACTTGAGAATTTTATGTTTCTCTTTGCTTGACTATCTAATAAACCTAACAAATGTGAATTGCATTTTAAATAAGAGTGGTCCTTGATTGGTTGGGTAAAAGATTACTTACCTCTGTGAATTGGCCAGCCTTTGGGAAATCTAAGGTACCTGCAGGTGTATATTTATGTAGGCCCATATATATACACATACACATGCATTCACAATATTTATTGAGAGCTTAGTATATAAGCCAATAGCATGTGCAAATACTACATTCATCATTTTGGACTAACAACTATTCCTAAGTATTTTCCCATGTTTTACCTTGTTGTTGTTGTTGTTATTTGCCGTCGAGTTGGCCCCGACTCATAGCGACCCCTCCTTGGGTTTCCGAGGCAGTATCACTTCAGAAGTAGGATTGCCCAACCTTCCTTCCGAGGAGTGGCTGGTGGGTTTGAACCGCCAGCCTTCATGTTTTACCTTAGAGGTGCATAATATTTTGAGGCCTTGACAGTCATGCAAGACACTTTCTAAGTATATGATTACCATGAGGTCATGATATGAATTTAGACTTAGCAAATTAAATGGCAATTACCCTTTAAGAAGCCATGTAACTCTAAGGATAATCACCATGTTCTGTGTAATATTTTTTTTCCCTATCTTTGGGGGCACTAATTTGTGAAGCACATATAACCACATGAATAATTACATAGCAAGGGGGCTGAAAGGTAATTACAAAATAATTGCATGCTATTTGATCCCTCCATGAAAATATGTTTAATAGAATATTTCCCATAACTGTCTTTTACCTGTGGACTACTTTACACTTATTCTTTTTTTTTTTTTTTTTTATCAGTTCTATTTAACACTAAGCCATAAGTCTTTTGACAAACAACATTTGGTAAAATATACTAAAGTGTAGGCCTTAAATGTAGGTTAAAAAATGAGATATGAAGCTTGTTTTTCTTCTACATTGTGCAAAGTTTATTAGTTTTTAAACTTGATTGTTAAATGTGGTCTACTTTTTGAAAAAATGCACAACAGGGTTTTTGTTATTGTTATTTAAAGCAGGGCTCTTTCTAGCATCTCAATGAGTTTGCAAAGTGCTTTCTAAGGGTTACTAACTTCATACTCCTTTAATTCTAATGGTAAGTCTGACTGCCTGCCTCTCTCTCCCTCTCCTTCTCTAACCATCTTTCCCTCCCTCTACCTTTATCCCTTTCCTTTTATTTCAGGAATGGAAACTAATAGTGGTCAGAGATAACAAATAAATAAATGCATTTATGTGGCATGGGGGAGAGATGTTACACCTAGGAGATGGTAGACACTGGGCAAATCACTTATCTTCTTTGTCTCAGGCTTATTAATTTTAAACTCGGAACTAAAACATTTATGTATTGCATGCAAATAGAAAATGCATGTCAGTGTGCATTAAAAAGTTTGAACTGCTGTTTTAAAATGCATATACTAATATAATAGTAATCTTTAAAATCTTTGAGTAATTCTATTCATCTGAAATGGTGTAATTCTGCACTACTACTTACCTTCCAACTCTACCACTCCTGGACCCCGTCCCTGCTTCTATGCTCTCTTTGGCAATTTCTTGCTCTAAGCATGCTCTGCAAATGGCCAAGAACCAAAAGCTACAAAACAGCCAAGTGAGTATCGGTAGAAAATTATTCTCTCTATTCTCACAGGAGGTTAAATCAATTAGTGTTTCACTTCTACCTTTAGGAAATGTCAAGATTTTTTCCTCAAAGAATGTTGTTTGCTACAATCCACTGCATACAGAAGTGGTTTAAGGATTAAAATTGCCAAGAATTTAAACTCTCAAACACTACCAATGTTCTGAATATACTTTAAAATGGTGAAGTGTAGAAATATAATTGCATTACACTTACAACTGAAATGCACGATTTTTCCATGCTTTGTGAAATTATCTGACTTCCAAAGTGTTTTGCCAAAGTGACTCAGGTCTAGTCCATTCTCAGGGGATATGGTGCCTGAGGAATGACAACCCAGGGCAGATGAAGACTGACAACAGATTCTCTTTTCTCAAATCCTTCATGCCACTAATGCTTAGTCCTCTGATAACTCAAAATGAAACAAGCCATTTTTCATTTACTTTATCACTCAGTATAACCCTGTTTCCATGATAAGTTAAATATTGTTAGAGCTACCAAAATTATTTTCTAACTGTAAAAGAAAAGAAGTAGTCAGTGTTAAGAATGATATAATGAGAAAACTAGCAGAAAGACAAGAAAACCCAGTGGAGTTTATATTCAGAGGGTTTCATGGTAAGTTAAAAGTCATATTGACTTAGTAGGAGAACACATTTGTGAAAACTAGACTTCTAGCAAAGGGAAGAAATAACAAGATAAAGGAGCTAAACAGAAGATTTCAAAAAGCAGCTCGAGAAGACAAAGTCAATTATTATATGAAATGTGCAAAGACATGGAGTTGGAAAGCCAAAAGGGAAGAACACACTCAGCATTTCTCAAGCTGAAAGAACTGAAGAGGAAATTTAAGCCTTGGGTTGCGATATTGAAAAGATTCTATGGGCAGTATATTGAATGATGCTGGAAACATCAAAAGAAGATGGAAGGAATACAGAGTCACTGTACCAAAAAAGAAGTGGTTAATGTTCATCCATTTCAGGAGGTGCCATATGATCAAGAACCAATGGTACTAAAGGAAGATGTTAAAGCTGCACTGAGGGAAGTGGAAAAAAACAAGGCTCCAGGAATTGACGGCATACCCATTGAGATGTTTCAACAAATGGATTCCCCACTGGAGGCACTCACTTGGCTATGCCAGGAGATTTGGAAGACAACTACTTGGCCAACTGACTGGAAGAAATCAATATTTGTACACATTCCAAAGAAAGGTGATCCCACAGAATGTGGAAATTATCAAACAATATCATTAATATCACATGCCAGTAAAATCTTACTGAAGATAATTCAAAGACGGTTGCAGCAGTATATTGACGAGAACTTCCAGTAATGCAAGCTGGATTCAGAAGAGGACATGGAACAAGGGATATCATAACTGATGTCATATGGATCTTGGCTGTAAGCAAAGAATACCAGAAAGATGTTTACTTGTGTTTTATTGACTATGCAAAAGCATTCAATTGTGTGGATCATAACAAATGATAGATAACATTGAGAACAACAGGAATTCTGGAACACTTGATTGTGCTCATCACGAACCTGTACACAGACCAGGAGGCTGTTGTTTGAACAGAACAAGGGTACACTGCATGGTTTAAAATCAAGAAGGGAGTGTATCAGGGTTGTATCCTTTCACCATACTTATTCAATCTATATGTTGAACAAATAATCCAAGAAGCTGGACTATATGAAGAAGAATGTGGCATCAGGATTGGAGGAAGACTTAACAACCTACATTACACAGATGACACAACTTTGCTCGCTGAAAGTTAGGATGACTTGAAACACTGATGAAGACTGAAGAATACAGTCTGCAGTATGGATTACACCTCAATATAAAGAAAATAAAAATCCTCACAACTGGACCTATAAGCAGCATCATGATAAATGGAGAAAAGACTGAAGCTGTCAAAGACCTCATATTATTTGGTTACAATCAACACCAATGGAAGCAACAGTCAAGATATCAGACTGTATAGTATTGTACAGCATTAGGCAAATCTGCTGCAAGGGACCTCTTCAAGTGCTGAAGAGCAAAGATGTTTCCTTGAAGACCAAGGTGCACCAGACACAAGCCATGATATTTTCAATCACCTCATATGCATGTGAGAGCTGGACAATGAATAAGGAAGACTGAGAAGAGTCAATGCTTTTAAGTTGTGGTGTTGGTGAAGAATGTTGAAAGTACCATGGACTGCTAAAAGAACTAACAAATCTGTCCTGGAAGAAGTCCAGCTGTGATGCTCCTTGGAAGCAAGAATGGCCAGACTTCGTCTCACCTACTTTCGTCAGGTTGTAAGAAGGAACCATTCCCTAGAGAAGGACATCATGCTTGGTAAAGTGAAGGACAATGAAAAAGGGGAAGGCCCTCAACAAGATAGATTGACACAGTGGCTGCAACGATGGGCTCGGTATAGCAAACATCATGGGGCTGGCACAGGACAGGGCAGTGTTTCATTCTGCTGTACATGAAGTCACCATGAGTCAGAGATGACCTGACAGCACCTAACAGCAGCAACAACAACAGACTTCTTAACAGATTTATGAATGTTTTCTTGATGCACATCAGATAAATAAGAAGTTCATGAGATACAGCCATTCAGTCTGTAAACTTCTTTGACATAAAAATGGCTGCAACTGGGGAGAGACTTGTATTTTGTGATTGTACAACACACTTGGAAATTGGATTGGGTGAGAATGGGAGGAAAGGAAGTGGAGAGGGCATATGCTGAATACTCCTTTGAGAAGTGTGGTTAACAAGAAAGACTCATTAGAAGCAGTAGTTAGGTACTCATTTCAACAGATTTGGTCAGGGAAGGCATTTGTCAATTTATGTATTTATTTATTTATGGTGGAAAACTTCGAATAAATGTATTGGCTGAGGAAAAAAGAACTAGTAGAAAGTGATAAGTTAGAGATATAAGAGATAGAAGGGTCAATTATTGGAGCAAGATCCTCAAGGAGACATGGGAGGAGGACAAGAACAAGGTGGAAGGGTTGGCCTTGAACATCCATCTCATCCTGAGACTGAAACAAAGGTGGTATGGATGTAGGAAGGAGCTACCATTTACTGCCTGTCTGAGTGTGGGTCCCTGAATTAGAGCAATATTGAGTATGTGTTCTGATCAGAAAAGACAAGAGAGTATCATCTTCCTAGGAGTACCTGCATGGTGCCAACAGTTAAGTGCTGGAATGCTAACAAGAAGATTGGTGATTTGGATCAACCCAGAGATGCCTTGGAAGAAATGCCTGGTGCTCTACTTTCAAAAAATCTGCCATTAAAATCCTATGGAGCATTAACTGCACTCTGACACACACAGTTTGTTTGTTTTTAATCATCTTCTTATTAATGAAGTTCAAGGCTGAATTAGCTTTTTTAGACAATAGATCAATTTTCCTTGAGAGAGATTATAATATGAAGGTAAATAGTGAGGGCTCTGGCATTAGGTTCAAACCCTGGGCTACTGACTTACTAGCTGTGGGACTTTGGTCAAGTTACTTACAAATCTCGGTTTCTCAAAATTAAAATGGAAACTATGACAACATTAAAAATATGCGTCAGAGAATTGCTGTGAGAATTAAATAATACATAGTAAACAGTCAAGAAATGTTAGATAATATTTGATTGCTGTTATTACTCTTGTGGTAAATTAAAATTAATAAATATGTTTACAGGACAGGGTTAAAAAAAATCTTTCCCATTATTCTGTCTGTGTGCAATTGATTTTGTAGGCCCAAGGATAAGCCTTTAATTTAACCCTATTTGAATTTTGTGTGTTAGATGCATTTTATTATTCCATCCTCTTGAACTCCTTTTAGTTCTGATTGCATCATTCAATATATTTATTGTCCTCTCTAGACTGAGTAATCCTCAAATGTCCTAAGAGTCCTTTGACAGTCACTGCTAATGACATACCCAGTATTCACTCTTACCTTCTTCCTTACCAACAAATCCTTGCTTTGGTTCAATTTTAACAATGGGTGCAATTAAAGTACTCTATATCCAGCATCACTTGCAGGTAGGGGTGGTCATGTGATACAGTTCTGACCAATAAGATGAAAGCAGAAGTCACTGGGTGGGCTTCCAGGTAAGCTTGTTAAAAGGACCAGACCCATGAGAATGAAAGCCATAGTCATAATGGAGAGGAAAGAAAAATAACTTGGGGCATGATGTCATTGTGGCACCACTGTACTGACCCTTAACTATGCATCTCCAGACTTCTTGTTACAGGACAAAAACAACTCTATTTGGTTAAGTCATCATATGCTACATTTAGCAAATGCAATTCCTACCTGCTGCAGATGCCATCTACAGGTAGCAAGGGGAGGGGGAGGTGAAAGAAAACCTTGAACAGAATGGAGATATGGATGGATCCCTATGATACATCATTACAAACCATCTTCCAGGTTAACTGTTTTTACATTACTACCTTGTAAAAATTGTCATGACAGTAGGTAGTTGTTTTACATGTATTAGTCTTATTTTGATTATTAGATCATATAGATTGTGTCTTAATTCTTTTATATTTGACACAGTGCCTACCCTTATTCTGGGTGTGTGGTATGCATTCAATATATGTTTCACAGACTTGTAAAACTGAAAGGAGTAATGATCAACTTTTCATGTCACAGGTAAGGAAACTGGAGCTCACACACCTTGTCCTACCTCACAAATTCAGTAAGTCATAGTCACTCTATGTAAGTCACACCCAGATTCTCTGACATCCCAGGCAGGGCTCACTGCACTGCACTGCTCCATCCCATTTGAAAAACAAACTTCTTTTTCTTTTTTTTTTTTTTTTTTAACTGTGATTCGGGTGAAAGTTTATAAAGCAAATTTGTTTTCCATTCCAAAATTCATACACATTTTGTTTTGTGGCATTCATGTCAATCCCTACAGTGTAAAAGCACTCTTCTCTCTTCCTTCCTGTGTTTACCATTTTCCTTCATCCTTCTTTCCTACCTCTTTTTGCCTTCTCAGTTTTATCACCGAGCAAATGCTGCCCTTTTGATCTTGTGTGGTTCATTGTTATAACGAGCGTGTACCTTCCTAGTATTATTGTTCACTGTAAGGCTTTTCTATCATTTGGCTGAAAGTTGAACCACTGGGTGAATTCAGTTCTTGGCTTGAAGAGTGTCTAAGGACCAGAGTCTCATGGGTTCTACCAGTCTCTATCAGACAAGTAAGCCTGGTCTTTTTTTATTTTATTTTTAGTTTTGTTCCACATTTTTCTCCCACCCTGTCTAGAATCTTCTATCGTGATCCCTTTCAGAGTGGTCAGCAGTGGTAGCTGAGCACCATCTAGTTCTTCTGGTCTCAGGGTTGGTTGTGGAAGTTGGGGTTCTTGTGGTCCGTTAGTCCTTTGGACTAATTATTTCCCATGTCTTTGATTTTCATCACTTTTTTGCTCTGGGCTGGGAGAAACTAATAGTTGCACCTTAGATGGCCACTCTCAAGCCTTTAAGATCCCAGGTGCTACTCATCCAAGTAGTATATAGAACATTGTCTTTGTGGAATATGTTATGCCAACTGACTTTAGTATCCCCCAAGACTATGGTCCTGAGTACAAACTTTCCATTTGACTTCTACTTCTCTTTTCACTTTATCGAAAATGATATTGTTAACCTTTATGATATCCTTGGGCATGAAAGAGAGATTAAAGCAATGCTTTGAACTGGTTCATTCTGTCTCAATCCCCTGCTAATAATTTGTATTTTTACCCCAGATATACTGAATCAGAATCTACATTTTAACAAGATCTATAAGAATCACATGGCAAAACATCAAAGCTTTTGCAACTGCAGGGATCACTGTGCCAAAAAAAGGAAGCAGACTGATAAAAGAGTCCCACATTTCCCTTTGGACTCTGGGGAAGTCACTTTGCCTCAACCCCACTGCTGGAATCTCAGTAACAATGCTTTTCCATTAACAAGTGTCATCTTTCTAAATGGAAAACTATTCGTAAATCTCTCTTACCACCCTGAAATGGGACCATATTGGCACAGACACTTCCTTGATATTTAATAACTCTCTAACTCCCTCCAACTGCTGCAGCTGCTACGCGACAGGCACAGGGAAAGATTAGATACGGCATTTGCACCTGGCCTGCTATAAACTGCTTCTTAGCTGCACACGAAGGTTAACAGGCCCAATTCCCTTCTCTTCTTAGATCCAGAATGTTGAAACACATAAAAGAGAGCTGTAATTGTTCATAAACAATAAAAACTATGGAGTGTGTAATATGAATGGATTTATTTGCCTTCTCAGAGAGGAAGTAGACATTTTGCTGGTTGTTAACAAAGTTGGGGTTGTGATTAGAAATGCCTTCTCTTCCCCTTATTCTTCATATTCAAATGTTAGACCATAGAATTTGTTTTTATCAGAGTGATAGGGGTTGCCTCTTAATGTTGACTGTATGTTCCATCTGCTAGCTAGGGATTCTAACCTTTGAAAACTAAGACTTTTTCTCTGTGTAAGAGTCCCTGGGGGTGCAAATGGTTAACAATGCTTAACTGTTAACCAAAAGGTTGGAGGTTTGAGCCCACCCAGAGGTGCCTCAAAAGTAAGGCCTGGCAGTCTACTTCAGAAAAATCACCTACTGAAAACCTCGTGGAGCACAGTTCTACTCTGACATACAGGGGTCACCATGAGTCAGCGTCAGCTCGACAGCAACTGTTTTTTGGGCTTTTTTTTCCCCCCTCTTTGTAACTTTGCCTGGGTACTTTCTGGTACATATTCCTCCAGATGGCTGGCCTCTTGTTTCACTGTTACTGGTTTTTTTTTTTTTTTTTTTGATCCTGCATTCATCCTGGGGTGGGAGAAGCATAGTTCAGCCTGGGAAATAGAGCAGAGTTGGACGCATGGCATTGATTCCTCTTCTTAATCATGATTCAGAGAATCCTGGCTGGCTGAAAGCACTATGAGATTGAGTTTATACACCACTACAGCTAGCTGCCAGCTGCTTAAATGCAATGATGTAATTTGAGAGCATTAAAAAACAACAACAACAAAGAAAAAACTCTAAGACTCAATATTAGCAAATAAATTGAATGTGCTCATTTTTTTTCCCACAAATCCTAGTGCTCAAGATTCAGTCTTAGAATTGAATAACTCCTTTGACTATGTGGAGTTCAGAGGCATACAGGGAACTTTAGGAAATGGTAACTTGCCGTATTGGTGCCACTTTGCTAGTCCCCAAACTTTTTAAGTATGAGAGCCCATTTTATTTTCACCTAATAATAGCAGCTTTACTTTAGTATCTGTTGACTGAGAATACCAAAAGCTACCAAGAAAGCAGCAGGTTTTTTTTTTTTATTTATTAATAATTATAATATCTAAACAGTAATAGAAAAGTAGGAGCTCTGGTAGGGTAGTGCCTAAGGCACTTGACTGCTAACCACAAGGCTGGCAGTTCAAACCCACCAGCCACTCCTCAGAAGGAAGGTTGGGCAATCTACTTCCATAGTGATACAGCCTCAGAAACCCAAGGAGGGGTCGCTAAGAGTCGGGTCTGACTTGGAGGCACATAACAACAACAACAGTAGAAAAGCAGTAATGTAGGTAATGCAATATATTAGTTATTCTGTCCTTGATAATACTTGTTCCAGAATTCCTTAAAGTAACTCCAAGAGTTCCCAAGGGTTTGAGGCACAAATCAGAAATACAGTCACATTTTGAAAGATTACTGAAAAAGGGTCTTAAAGAGAGGGCTGTTAAAATTACCTTGTGGAAAATTACAGAATAAGATCCTTTGGGACACCATTCTCCATAGGATGAAAGAAGAGAAAGGAGATAGGTTTTGAATTTTCCGCAACAACTTTAGGTGTTAATGCTTCTGCAGGTTAGCAGAACTATGGCTATGAAGATTTTTTAATGGGCCAATGTAAAGTATTTTGATAAAATTCCTAATTAGCTTAAATTTTCTTATCTTCTTACAGTGCCTAACCCTTAACCAGTATTATCTCTGCATTAGCAATAGTGAACTACCCTTGAAAATCCTTATTTAGTAAAACTACATTAAGAAGACAGAGTACACGATGATGAACAATCTGATTTAATTATCATATGAGATTATTAATAAATACTGAGTTATAACTCAGTACTATATTTGTTAATAATCTCACATAATTAATCTAGAAATAATTTTAATACATATTAAGCTAGAAATATAAATTACTGTATAATTAATTACAAATTATGTTATAAATAATTTTCAATACAAATTAAGCTAGAAATAATTTTTTACTATTTGTAGCTTAACTTGTATGAAAATTGGATATATATTAGAAATTATTTTTTTATTAACCTTTGGATTTGGGGCAAGTAATGATTCCTAAAGATTCTCCAACTCACATTTTAAAACACAAAGCAAATTTCTTTCTTCTCTAAAAATTTTGTGAAAAAACCCATTTGCATTTGATTTTTCAGTAATCCCAAACTGTTCATATTTTCTTCTTGGAGCCTACTCTTCCTGATGGAATTTCGTTTGTCTTTTAATCTGAAGACCCCATGTTTTTACTGGTGAGAAGAAATGAAAAGGTATGCCTCACACCTAAACCAAGCTATTCCCTGGATAATCCTCTCCAGATAGCAAACATCAGAACAAACAGAGATAAACTTCACATGGGCAGATCCAAGACTACCCATTCCTTCAAGGAATAGTTCCACACTTCTCTGGGTGCCTAGTTACAAAAACGACATGGTTTGTGGGGAAGAAAGATACACATTCCCATGAAGAGTTTAAACAAGTTAAATAGTGACCCCTCCAAACAGGCAGGGGACCTGATAACCTCTTCCAGTCTGGGTCTCCAGAAGGATCCTTGAAAGCCAAAGGGCAGACTGCTGACATAAATTCAAATGCACTGACAAAATGCAGTGGACCTGCCAACAGCCAATGGCCACACACCTACACAGACCTTCTAAAAGAGCAGAAATCAAAGTCTTCACTCTCAGTCATTTTCTGTAGCATGGGGTTACATTCTTCACATATTATAACACCTTCCTTTATCCCAGACTCCAGTTCTCTCTCCCCAGAGCCCACTTCCATGCCCACTCTCTCTGAATTTCCAGTTAGGTGCAAATCCACAGTGTGGTGGGACTCCTTCATCAAAATGCAAATCATTTTTCCAAGATCAAAATTGTTTGGCTATGGGACTGAGAGCCAGCCCCAAGAAAATTTGCATTTTCACTGGTATAGGCACAGCCATAGTCTACAGAAATGGAGGGACAAAGAGATCATTACAGAAATTAAAAAAAAAAAAAAGAAAAGAAAGAAACACAAATATACTCTATTAAATGTCTACATTTTGGGTGGGGGTGACAGTAAGAGACTAGAATTTAGAATGCTGATATGCATCCAACTAAACAGGGGTAAAATAATTTTAATGAATTACAACACAATTTGAGATGCAGACTCCATTACTATAACTCAGTGGAAAGCTGGTTAGACTTAGCCCCCTTCAGATGATTTGTTAGAGAAAATGACTTTATTTCAAAGGTAAGAGTTCTATATAATTACAGTTTAAGATGTCTAAAGGAGCTCTGGTAGTACAATGCCAAAGGCATTAGACTGCTAACCAGAAGGTTGGTGGTTCAAACCCACCAGCTACTCCACAGAAGGTCTTTAAAGATTTACTGTCTTGGAAACCCAATGGGGGTCACTATGAATCAGAATCAACTTGATGACAGGTTTAGTTTTTTGGTTTTTAGGCTGTCTTAGAATAAAGAATATTTAAACTAATACTGGAAAGGGAATTTTGAAACATATTCCAATCCAATAATTTTTAAATAACTTGCCAATACATTTTAAGTGAGTATTTTTTAAAATATATATATATTTTTTTATTGTGATTCAGATGAAAGTTTACAGAGCAAATTGGTTTTCTATTCAACAATCCATACATACTCTGTTCTGCGACAGTCATTGCAATACCAAGAGGCAACAACACTCTTCATACTTCCTCCCCATGCCCACCACTTCCCTTGTTTTTCCTTTATATCCCTTCCTGATTGTTCGAATGAGTGCATACCCTCATGGTACCACTGTTCAACTTATAGGATTGTCTACTATTTGGCTGAAAGTTGAGCCACAGAAATTCAGTTCAGTTCCTGGCTTCAAAGGTATCCAAGGGCTATCGTTTGGGGTGTTCCACCAGTCTCTATTAGACCAGTAAACCTGGTCTTTTTCATCATTTTGAGTTTTGCTCCACAATTTTTCCCACTCTATCCAGGAAATTCTATTGTCATCCCTGTCAGAGAGGTCAATAGTGGTAGCTGGGCACCAACTAGTTCTTCTGGTTTCAAGGTCATGGAGGTTGGAGTTCACATGGTCCATTAGTCCGTTAAATTAATTGTTCCCTTGCATCTTTGATTTTCTTCACTCTTCTATGCTCCAGAAGGGGAGAGACCAATAGTTGTACCTTAGATGGCCACCCGCAAGCCTTTAAGACCCCTTAGTGTCCCCCAAGACTATTGTACTGAGCTTAGTGACTTATTCCTTCAAGGTATTTTGTTATGGCTAAGAAGTTTTCTTAATTTTGCATCCTGTATGTTCCACTACATTCATAGATATATTTGCAGCATAGATAAACAAATACATAGGTAGAGATATCAAACTTATAAATATTCATGGATGTAGTCCCATTCACCTTCCCACCTCTGTTCAGCTTGCGTGTCTGTCTATGTATCTCCCTGTAGATTGTTATTACAGGATTGTATATGTAACAGTATTCACATTTGTTACCTTTGACTCTTGTGCTCCTCCCTGTTTCTTCCACTGCCTTGATCATTTTGGGCTAAACTCCCCCTTATTGTATATTGCCTTTCTCTTTACCCAAGTGAATACAGGTCTATCTACTCTCTAAATCCCCTGTCCCCTAGTAACCTTCAAAGAGGGATTCTTTCTATCTGTAAAACTTTTTTTAATTTTTACAGTAGTGATCTCACACAACATATGTCCTTTTGTGATTGACTAATTTCAGTCAGCATAAGATTCATCATAATTCTTTGACACTGTGTATATGTTTGTTGTTGTTGTTAAGTGCCGTCGAGTCGTTTCCGACTCATAGTGACCCCATGCACAGCAGAACGAAACACTGCCTGATCCCGCGCCAGCCCCACAATCCCTGCTACACTTGAGCCCATCATCACAGCCACCGTGTCAATCCATCTTGTTGAA
>NW_006921599.1:21289522-21321449 GCF_000298275.1 Orycteropus afer afer
AAGTCCATTGTAAGTCCCAAGGTCAGCAGAGTATTGCAAACTGTTGAACAACAACACGGCTACATGCAGGGTCC
Source organism: Orycteropus afer afer (assembly GCF_000298275.1). Classification (NCBI taxonomy): domain Eukaryota; kingdom Metazoa; phylum Chordata; class Mammalia; order Tubulidentata; family Orycteropodidae; genus Orycteropus; species Orycteropus afer. The sequence goes on from NW_006921599.1 coordinate 21,289,597, forward strand.
AAGCATGCTATAAACTAGAGACTATCCCCAAAGCTTTTCCTTATATACAGGAAGCAGACCACATCCCAAAGGCAGCTACTCAGCTGCTTGTGGTAGATCCCACTATGGAGCTGATTGCCAGACTCATCATGGGGAATAACTACCACCAGCTGCCCAGCCACTCAGCCAGGCCCAACCAAGTTGACATACAACTTTGACTATCATAGGCAATGACCAATGGCATATCTTTTATCACTGAGGTTTATCTGGAGCCAGCCAAGCATGTAAGCTTATATCCTCAAGATTGTCAGGGTCTTATGTTGTTGGTCCTGTGCAGACCTGGGCTACCTCTACGCATAGGCTGGAAGTGGTTTAAAGCTTAACTGGAGCTGGATCAGATTTGTAGAACACAGTAAGACTGGCTTTAGAAACCATGGGGGATAAACGATACTGAAAGTGTTTTCTCATTTCTAGGCCTTCATGATTATGGTTAAAATTGCTCATGAACAGTTATTAGAATTGCTCATTTCCATGAAATTCTGTGTTGTTTCTTAGGATAGGAAAGCTCTCTCCTGCTGCTTCTCTGCCAGGCATCTAGCCTAATATGGTGCCTGGTAGTTGACCTTTGAACCATTGACCACAGTATAAACTATAAACCAGATTAACTGAAATACCTATTTCAAAATATTTACTATGATTATTGGCACATGATAATTATATACATTCTCTCCTCATTTATTGACTATCTCATTGCTTTTGGCTGGTTCTCTAGAGAAGTAAAAGCAATGGAGCTTAGAGAAAGAGAAATTTGCCTCAAGGAAATTGCTCACACAGTTGTTGAGGCTGACAAGTCCCAAGTCCATGGATCAGACATCAAGCTAGAGGCTTCTTCTAACTCATGTAGCTTCAGGTGCCAATGAATCCAACATCAGCAGGCAATACAGCAGGCTGCTGGCTTTGGAAGCTGACAAATCCAAGATCAGCAGGTAGGATGGTCGGCTGTTGGCTCACAGACTGCTAAGGCAACAGTTCCAAGGTTGGCAGACAGTACAGCAGGGCACTGGTTCAAGTCTAAATGATGATGAGCCAGATACAGGATCTTGAGAAAAAAGCCCACAGTCTTTGCTAGGATGTCCACATATATTGGAAGCAGGGCATGCCCCTGAGGAAACTCCCTTTCAACTGATTGGCTGCTCATAGCAGATCTTATCATGGAGGTGATTATATCACATCAAATCTCCTCATGGGGAATGATTACATTATAACTACTAAACCATTGAGAATCATGGTCTAGCCAAGTTGACACACAACCTTAACTCTCACATTCATTATCTGACATTTCACATTAACAACAATAGTAAAAAAAATCTATCCAAGTATTTTTCACATTAATGATGTGTGTAATTATGGCAGTAATGAATGCCATGGTGTGAAGCAAGAGTAACTCTGGCTATGATGGTTAAAGTTATGTGTTAACTTGGCTGGGCCATGATTCTCAGTGGTTTGGCAGTTACATAATTAGGCAGTTATGTGATGATGTAGTCATCCTCCATTTTCACAGAATGCCAATTTTCACATAATGACCTGGTCTTTGGACCTAACTATATCAGTAAGTGAGAAGTAGGTGTATTGGTCTCTCTTCCTCTATCTTTCCCATTTTCCCTTCCCACCTGTCTGAAACCAAAGCAGAAGTGTGTATGTGCATGCTTGAGTACTGATCCTATTCACCCCTAACTATAGTTATAAAACTTCTTATCCCAAAATACTTGAAAACTTTTGTCTTCATTAAAAGAAAGAACCTATGCCACCCCTAATTCCTTAACTCTTCTTCATTCTAGCAGTAAAACTTCCATTCATTGATGTTACAGTGAGCCAACAGTTAGGCTTTTACAAACTACAAGTTTAATGATGCCTGCCTTAAAGAACAGAGCATATTATGTTTTCCCATTCTATCCCTTTTCAGAGTCAATATTGGACCCAAAATTCAATTATATCCTAAGGTCTATTAGCAGTATTGTATGATGTGATCTGTTTAGGAAGTACCAATGTCAATGTTTAACATGCACTAAGTATTCATTGAAAGTTCTTTACCTTTTCACCTCTTATCCTTAAAGTTAATTGAAGGTTGGATGTGGCTTATACCCTATGCTACCAGATCCACTGGAACAGCTCATAGCATTTACAAACCATTTCATTATTAAGCTTCTTTATTTTTTGCATAATTTTAACCTTGTTTATAGTTCTTTGTATATAACATTGTTGCTTGCATTCATTCCATCACTTATTCAGTAGATATTTATGGAGTGCCTTTAAGGTAGAGTACTTTAAACAGGAGCATACATACTGAGATTGAGAGACAATATAGTGTTGTGGTTAACAGAGAAGAGTCAGGAGTAAACTCTAGCAAGTTACTTAAATGATGTTCCTCAGTTTTCCTATTTTAAAATGGGGATATTATACTACTTATCTTATTGTGGAATAAATAGATCACATGAAGTGCTTAGGACAGTGTCTGACACAAAGTAAGTACTTCTTAAGTGGTAGCTGTTTTGATGGGTCAGGAGTTAGTGTAAGGTTCTTAAATACAGGTCCTTGTACTCCTAGGAGGGAGATCTGGTGGTGCAGTGGTTAAAGTATTCAGCTGATAACCAAAACGTCAGTGATTCAAACCCACCAGATACTCTGTGGGAGAAAGATGAGGCAGTCTGCTTCTATAAAGATTTACAACTTTGGAAACCTGTGGAGCAGTTGTACTCTGTCCAAAGGGTCTCTATGAGTAGGAATCAATTCAATGACAATGGGTTCCTTTTGCGGGGGGATACTCTTAAGTGTCTACAGATGGACTTAGCATGTCTCAGAAATCTTTAAAGTTATTTCCAAAAATTAGAACTTTGTCTACAGAGTAAGTTTATAGTTTTCATCAGATTCTCAAATGGGCATATCAAGCAAAAAAGTTAGGAACCACTGAACTAGGGCTATAGAGATACAACACAGAAATTTTCTAAAAGACTTCACAGAGGAGGAGGACATGTAGGGGTAATAAAATGTGACAGCAATTATATTGAAATGAGTCCAGGATGCAATGATATGCATAAAAAGGCCACTGAAGAGAGTCATGCAGCAAAGAAAGCTTCTTAGAGAAGGTGGCTGTCTTGGTTCTCTAGTACTGCTATAATAGAAATACCACAAATGGATGGCTTAATAAACAAGAACTTATCCTCTTATAGTTCAGGAGGCTGGAAGTCCAAATTCAGAGTTCTTGCTCTAGTAGCTAGGTGAAGGCCCCTCGATTATGGGCTTCAGCTTTGCCTCTTGTTCCAGGCCTACTGGAGCAAGCCAGAAGCATCCTCTAACTCACTCAGCTGCTGGCTGCTGAGGCTGATGAACCTAAGATCAACAGGGAAAATAGCACAATCCAAGATCAGCTGGCAACACGGCAGACCACTGTTTCAAGTTCAGGAACAATCCCAAGTTCAGTAGGCAGCACAGCAGGCCACTAGTTCAAGTCTAGGAACTGGAGATGAAGAGGTGGCCAAATGCAGAATCCAAAATGTGCCAAAAACTAGAGACCTTCCTCAAAACCTCTCTATATATACTGGAAGCAAGCCACACCCTAAAGCAACTAACTAGCTGCTCACAGCAGATTCCACCATGGAGTTGATTACATCACATCCAATCTCATCATGGGGAATAACTATATCCAGCTGCCAAGCCATTCAAAGCCATGGCCCAGCCAATCTGACATACAACCTTAACTACCACAGCAGCATTTAAAGTAAGTTTTGAAGTAGAGTATGAGCTAGCCAGATCAAAAAGCAGAGTAAAAGTGTTCCAGACGTAGTGAACATCTTGTGCAAAAGTATAAGTTAGCATGATCTGTTTAGGAAATAGCAAATAGTTGAGTATGAGTGTACCAAGAAGAGCTGGAGAAAGAGCAGGCTAGTATGGTTGGTAGGGCCTAGTCATGAAGGATCTTCATTCATTGAATGTTATGTAAGGAGTGTAAATGTTAGACAGAAGGTCATTAAGGTAAAGATTATATGTGTATACCAATATTTCCAATTCTTCCCTTCTAAGATAGTAGATACATTTCCTTGCCTCATTGCAGTTGGGCAGGGCCATGTAAAGATTCCAGCCAATGAGTTAATGTGCTATAACCAGGCCAAATCCTTCAAGTGCTAGGGCACACTTTACTATCCCCCTTCCCCTTGCTGCAACAATAACTGAAGAGATCTTGTGTTAAGATATCAGATCTTGCAATCAATGCTGTATCAATGAGATATACTCTGTAGAGGGTAGACTTTGAGTGAAAAACAAATTCTTACTGCATTATACAGAGTCCCTTAGTGATGCAAACAGTGAAGTGCTTGACTACTAACCAAAAGGTTGGCAGTTTGAATCCACTCAGAGGCATGTTGGAAAAAAGGCCTGGAGATCTATTGTAAAACCCTATGAAGCACAGTTCTATTCTACCACAAATGAGGTCCATCATGTGTTGGAATCACCTAGATAACAACTGGTTTGTTTCTGACTTTACTGGGTTATACTACTGAGATTTGGGGGTTACCACCATATCATCTCTTGACTTAACCTAACTAACATAGTCATACCAAAAAAACAAAACCAAACTTATTGCCATCGAGTAGATTCAGACTCACTGTGACCCCCTATGGGTTTCCAAGATGATAAATTTTTACAGAAGTAGATTGCCAGTCTTCCTTCCACGGAGTGGCTAGTGGGTTTGAACCACCAACCTTCAGGTTAGCAGTCAAATGCCTTAGGCACTATGCCACCAGAGCTCCTTAACATAGTCATAGAGGGCAATTAAAAATGTTTTCCTTGAATATTAGAGAACGTTTATATAGAATATGCTCTAGAGATACTGAAGTATTTTAATTAGGGCAGTGATAGATTTGTGCTTTAGAAAGATTGCTCTGGTAGCAATGTGACCTACACCAGAAGGGAAGAAGCAATCAATGCCTCAGCAAAAGTAGTGGCCTGGAGTGGGGGGACACTAGGTGAGTAAGCTTTTGTCCTTTTTTATGCATCAGGAGCTCATGAATCTGCCAGTTACTTACTGCAAGTATATACTGAGATACGTGTCCATCTAACACACATTGTTCCCACATTTATGACTACCAACCACAATCAATGATTTTCATGGCAGAATTTGGAAAATCTATTTGCAAAAAATACAACAAATTTGTTGGATAGTTTATTCACGAAAAATCTCTTTAACTCCATTTTAATTTATTTCTAAAATCAAGTTGGAATGATCTAAGTGTGTGTGTGTGTGATCTAAGCGTGTATGTGTGTTTATGTATGCAATATAAAAGGCATCTATGATCATTTCAGTGGCAGTGACTAGTTTTACATATTCTGTGGCTAAACAGAATCGATTCTGTAGCTTCCTAATGATCTGCCAGAGGAGTTATTATTCCTGATGCCAATTAATCAAAATTAAAACAGACTGCATAGAATGAAGCAAATTCAAATATCCAGCCTCAGTTAGGAACACCTGCGCATTAAGATTAATCATGGGCCCTGCTCAAATGTGACGGGTATATCAATATTATAGAGGAAAGAGAAGGGTCACATTTTCCAGGAGAGTTCCAAGTATATTTCCAAGGAGCAAAGGTTCTGTTATGTTGAACAAAACTATATAAAATCCATAGTCCTCCCTGACATTGAAATTAAAACTTTTTTCCTTCTAAAAAGCTTAGTTGTGGCAATTTGTGCTACAAAACCCAAAATGCCATTGCAGAGAGCCCAAAAGGAGGTAGGTCAATGAGATGTTTTCTGTTTTGCTTTGCCCTGAAGAATATTAGAAAGTCGACAGGATTACCTGTTAGTTATTACTAAAGTTACAAATAAACATGGTTTTGTTTTTTCTCAAACTTCTTATTCTATATTGCTTATTTTAATTGTTTTATCATACTATGCCACTCAATAGTGTAATCAGAGAGGCAGTATTTATAGTGTAAGTACCCATTCTCTAAAGCCAGATTCCTGGATTTAAAACCCAGTTCTATCACCTACTAGCTGTGTTACCTTGAACAAGTTACTCAGTAGCTCTGATCACAAACTTCTTCTGCAGATTGTTGTTACCCTATGTCTTATGGTTGAGAAACAAATGAATTCATATGTACACACTTTAGAATGGTGCCTGACACATGGTGAGTACTTTATAATTATTTGCTAGTAATAGTAGTATTTCTGTAATTTGGAAAGTCACTTAAGTTCTCTTGGCCCAGTTCCTTTATTTGTAAGATGGAGATGATGGGAATGCCCACATCACTGTTGTTATAAGGACTAAATGAGATATTATAAGGGTTTGCTCTTTAACAGGTAATAGTAATAGCAAGAAAGATGATGATGATAATGATGATGATGATATCATTTACTGAGTGCTTATTATGTCTAATCCCTTTGTATCTGTTATCTCACATTATCTTCATAGCAAGTCTAAAAGGTAGATATCATTTTACTCTTCTAATAGACAAAGAAATTGAGACACGGAGAGGTGAATTAAACTACCTCTGCTCACACAGCTTAATAACTAGCAGAAAGAGGACTCTAGAGAGGTCTGTCTTATTTTAAAACTTATGCTTTTAACAATTATACTACACTAACAAGAAAAGGAGAAGATAAAGTGGTTTATGCCCTGTAGCTGAGCCTATATTACAAATACTATCTACTCTAGACCATCAGTTTCCATCAACACAATTAAAATAATAAATGCAATGTTAGAATACTTTTAAGTAGAAGAAAAAGTTTCTATATTAGAGACATGGGGAAGAATCAAAAGTTTTTTTGTATTTTTCTATTCTTCCATCCCACCCCCCACCCCACCCCTTCGCCCAGCTCCTGGTACCTACTAATAAATTTTTGTCTCTATGCATTTGTCTATCCTAGGTATTTCTTATCAGTAGGACTATACAGCTTTTGCCCTTTTGGGTCTGGTTTCTTTCATTTAGTACAACATTTCAAGGTTCATCCATCTGACGGCATGGATCAGAACTTAATTTCTCCTATTGAAAAAAAAGGTCCACTGTCATTGAGTTGATTCCAACTCATAGCAACCCCCACTGAGTTTCCAAAGCTGTAAATCTTTATCGAAGTACATTGCCCCACCTTCCACCCATGGAGCAATTGGTGGGTTTGAATTTAATTTTATAGCTAAATAATACTCCATTGTATGTGATTGTACCAAATATTTTTTATGCATCCACTTGTTGATGGGCATTTAGGCTTTTTCCTACTTTTGGCTGTTGTAATAATGCAATGTACATTGGTGTACATTTGTCTGAGTTACTTTTTTTCAGTTCTTTTGGGTATAACTAAGAGTGGAATTCTACATTTAACTCTTTGAAGAACAGCTAAATTGTTTTTCCCAGTGGCTGCACCATTTTACATTCCTGACAGCAATGTATAAGTGTTCCAATATCTCCACATCCTTGCCAACACTTTTCTTTTTTAATAACAGCCATCCTGGTAGGTAAGGGCCTCTGGTGATGCAGTGGCAAGGCATTTGGCTGCTAACCAGAAGGTTGGTAGTTCAAACCCACCAGGTGCCCCAGGGGAGGAAGATGAGACAATCTACTTCTGTAAAGATTACAGCCTTAGAAACCCAATGGGGTTCATTATGAGTCAGAATCAACTTGATGACAGTGGTATGCTAGTGAGTATGCAGTAGTTTTTTTGTTTTTGTTTTTGTTTTTTTTAAATAAAGCCATCCTAATGATGGATAGATGGGTGGACAGGCTAAACGATTAGGTATGTCTATGAAATGGGGAGTGTATCCAAGAACATATATAGGGTTGGCAGACAATGGTCCTATAAGTTTATGTGAATGATCAGAATTCCCAGGTATATAGTAGAGCTGACAAGGGGCAAGGTTGTGGTCACTGCTTGGTCACAGCCAGCTACCCAGAGGGACCAAGTAGTTGAACCTGCTGGCTTGGGACCATAGTCGCAGGGGACATCAAGCCCAATTGGCATAACATCCTATACAAAGCATTGTTCCACCTCTTACTTTGGCAAGTAGTGACTGGGATCTTAAAAGCTAGCAAGCTGCCATCTAGATGCAATGAGTGGTCTCTCCTCGTCCAGAGCCAAGAAGAATGAAGAAAAACAAAATTCATGGAAACAATTAGTCCTAGCAACTGGTACATCATCCGATCTATAGCCTATACAACTATGAGACTGGAAGAACTAGATGGTGCCCAGCTACCACTGTCATCCACTTGGAAGGGGATCTATGTAGGAGATCCTTGATAGAGAGGGGGAACAATGTGGAACAAAACTCAAAATCATTTGGAGGAAAAAAAAAGGGGGGGGGGACCAGGTTTGCTGGTCCAAAAGAGCCTGGTGGAACCACTGAGACTATGGCCCCTAGCTGCCCTTCGGGTCTGGAATTGAACCCACACCTGTGGTTTCCAGCCAAACAAAAGACAGGCATTTGAGTTGAACATTTACCTCAAGTAGATACACTCCTTGGAGAGAACAGTCCTGGGAGAAAGAAGGGCTGCTTATGCACAGGGAGACAGCTCACAGGGCAGGAGACCATGGAGCGATGGACACTGGGAAGAGGTAACTGTGGGGAGGAGGTGGGAGGGGAGCTATTGCATTGTGGTAAACTGTGGTTAATGTCATGAGACAAAGTGTATGTGAACTGCTGCATGGAAAGTGAATTTGCTCTGTAAATCTTCACCCAAATCACAATAAAAAAAAAATTAAAAACAAAACAAAACAAAAAAGCCATCCTAATGGATGTGAAGTAGTATCTTATTGTGGCTTTGAGTTGCATTTCACTAATGACTAATAGTTGTTGTTATGTGCCGTCCAGTCACCCTGACTCATAGCGACCCCTCCTTGGGTTTCTGAGGCGGTATCTCTACAGAAGTAGATTGCCCAACCCACCAGCAACTCCTCGGAAGGAAGATGGGGCAATCGACTTCCATAGTGATACTGCCTTGGAAACCCAAGGAGGGGTCTTTATGAGTCGGGTCCGATTCAATGGCACATAACAATAAATAATGACTAATAGAGGAGCTCTGGTAGCAGAGTGCCTAAGGCACTTGACTGCTAACCAGAAGGCTGGTGGTTCAAACCCACCAGCCACTCCTCAGAAAAAAGGTTGGGCAATCTACTTCCATAGTGATACCGCTTCCGAAACCCAAGGAGGGGTTGCTATGAGTTGGGTCCGACTTGATGGCACGTAACAACAACATTGTTGTTACAGAGAAAAGATTGAAGTTGTCAGGGATTTCATGGAAGCAGCAGTCAAGAAATCAGATGTCATACTGTACTGGGCAAATCTGCTGCAAAAGATGTCTTTAAAGTGTTAAGGAGCAAAGGTGTCACTTTGAAGACGAAGGTGCACCTAATCCAAGCCATGGTACTTTCGATAGCCTTATATACATGTGAAACCTGGACAACGAATAAAGAAGACTGAAAAAGAGTTGATGTCTTTGAATTGTGGTGTTGGCAAAGCATACTGAAAATACTATAAACTGCCAAAAGAATGAACAAACTGTCCTGGAAGAAGTGCAGCCGGAAAACTCCTTGGAAGCGAGAATGGCCAGACTTCGTTTCACCTACTTAGTCAGGTTGTCAGAAGGGATCGTTCTCTGGAGAAGGATATCATGCTTGGAAAAACAATGGGTCGGCAAAGAAGGAAAATACTCTCAACAAGATGGATTGACACAGTGGCTGCAATGATGGGCTCAAACATAGCAAGGATTATGAGGATGCCACATAACTGAGCAGTGTTTCATTCTGTTACACATAGGGTTGATATGAGTCAAAGGCAACTCAATGGCACCTAACAACAACAACAAATGACTCATGGAGGAACCCTGCTGGTGCAGCTGTGACACTAACCAAAAGGTCAGCAGCTGCTCCTTAAAGATTACAGCCTTGGAGTATGAGGCAGCTCTACTCCTTCCTATAGCATCATGAGGAGTCAAAATCAACCCAATAGCAATGGGTTTGGTTTTGGTTAATGACTAATGACACTGAGCATCTTTTCAAGTGTTTACTGGCCATTTCTTTGGAGAAATGTCTATTCATGGCTTTTGTTCATTTTTCTATTAGTGTTTTCATTATTGAGTTTTAATAATTCTTTTGTATTCTGGATTCTAAACTGTAATCTGATTGATAGTTTCTAAATACTTTCTCCCCTTCTGTCCATTGTCTTTTTGTCTTTTTACTTTCTTGATAATATCCCTTGATGCAAAGAAGTTTTTAATTTTGATGAAATCCATTTTATCTATTTTTTCACTTGTTGCTTGTGGTTTCAGTGCCACATCTAGGAATCCATTGCCTAAAAGGTCCTGGAGCTTTACCCCAAAGAGTTTAATGGTTTCAGCTCTTATAATTGTGCCATTGTTCCATTTTCAGTTGTTTTTCTATGGAGTGTGAGGTATGGATCCAAGTTCATTCTTTTGCATGTGGAAGTCCAGTTGTCCCACCACCATTTGTTTAAGAGACTATTCTTCCCTCCTTGAATAGATCTGGCACCCTTATGGAAAATTAGTGGCCATAGATGTGTGGGTTCATTTCTTTATTTTCAATTCTATTTCATTGGCCTATATGCTGATCCTTCTACCAGTACCACACTCTTGATTAGTGTAGTTTTATACCACCTTTTGAAATTGGGAGGTATGGATCCTTTTAGGTTTTTTTTTTTTTTTTTTTCCAGGATTGTTGTCGGTATTTGAGGCCCCTTGTAATTCCACATAAACTTGAGAATTAACTTTTCCATTTCCGCAAAAAAAAAAAAAAAAAAAAAGGCAATTGGAATTTTAATAGGAATTACACTGTACCTGAAGATTGCTTGAGGAAAATTGACATCTTAGCAATATTAAGTTTTCCAATCCATGAACACAAGATATCTTTCCATTTATTTAGATATCCTTTCTTTTCCTTCAGCAGTACTTCACAATTTCAGTGCAAAGTTCTTTCACTTCCTTGGTTAAATTTATCCTCAGTATTTTATTCTTTTAGATGCTATTTTAAAAGGTGTAGTTTTCTTAATTTCCTTTTTAGATTGTTCATTGCTAGTTTATAGAAACACACTGATTTCTGTGTGTTGATATTGTCTAACACAAAGTCAACAACTTTGCTGAATTTATTTCCTATAGTAGCTTTCTTATGGATTCTTTGGGATTTTCCACATATAGTGTCAGATCATCTGCAGATAGAGATCATTTTACTCTGACTTCCATGATCTCCCAACTGCTCACCAGAGTTCCAACAAGGTTAGTGCTGTCATTTTCTGCTTTCATAAAAAAATTTCCATGTGAGAATGGAAGCATGAAGCTTCTTTCTCTGCCATTACAGGTCCAGTATCTTTGAGAGAATAAAAAGTTTTGAAGTTTTCTGTTTTACAAAACTGGGTAGGAATTATAATGGTAGCATCTGCATAGTCAATAAAACACAAGTAACATCTTTCTGGTATTCTTTGCTTACAGCCAAGATCCATCTGACAGCAGCTACGATATTCCTTGTTCCACATCCTCTTCTGAATCCAGCTTACACCTCTGCAAGTTCTCTGTCAATATACTGCTGCAACAGTTTTTGAATTATCTTCAGTAAGATCTTACTTGCATGCACTATTAATGATATTTTTCAATAATTTTCACATTCTGTGGGATAACCTTTCTTTTGAATGAGTTCAAATATGGATCTCTTCCAGTCAGTTGGCCAGGCAGCTGTCTTCCTAATCTCTTAACATAACCAAATGAGTGCCTCCCGTGGGGCATCTGTTTGTTGAAACATCTCAATGGTAATTCCATCAATTCCTGGAGCCTTGTTCTTTGACAATTCCTTCATTGCAGCTTCGACTTCCTCCTTCAGTACCATTGGTTCTTGATCATATGCCACCTCCTGAAATGGATGAAGATCAACCAGTTCTTTTTGGTACAGTGATTGCATATTCCTTCCATCTTCTTTTGATGTTTCCTGCATCATTCAGTATTTTGGCTATAGAATCTTTCAATATTGCAACTTGAAGCTTAAATTTTTTTCCTCAATTCTTTCAGCTTGAGAAATGCCAAGCATGTTCTTCCCTTCTGGTTTTCTAACTCCAAGTTTTGCAATTTCATTATAGTAATTGGCTTTGTCTCCTTGAGCTGAGCTCTGAAATCTTCTGTTCAACTCTTTTATCTTGTCATTTCTTCCATGTGCTTTAGCTACTCTCTGCTCAAGGGCAAGTTTCAGTCTCTTCTGTCATCCATTTTGGTCTTCTCTTCTTTTCTTGTCTTTTTAGTGAGCTCTTGCTTTCTTCATGATGTTCTTGATGTCATCCCAGAATTCTGGTTTTCGGTCATTGGTGTTCAATGCATCAAATCTATTCTTTAGATGGTCTCTAAATTCAAGAGGGATATATTCTAGATCATATTTTGGCCCGTATGGACTTGTTTTAATTGTCTTCAACTTCAAGTTGAGCTTGCATATGAGCAGTTGATGGTCTGTTCCACAGTCAGTTCCTGGCCTGGTTTTGGCTGAAGATATTAAGCTTTTCCATCACCTCTTGCCACAGATGTAGTCAATCTGATTCCTGTGTGTTCCATCTGGTGAAGTCCACATGTACAGCCACTGTTTGTGTTGCTGGAAAAAAAGTACTTGCAATGAATAAGTTGTTGGTCTTGCAAAATTCTACCATGCGATTTCCATTATTATTTCTGTCACCAAGGCCAAATTCCAACTACTGGTGATTCTTCTTTGTTTCTAACTTTTGCACTCCAGTCACCAGTGATAATTAACACATCTTGATTGCATGTTCGGTCAATTTCAGGCTGCAGAAGTTGATAAAATTCAATTTCCTCATCTTTGGCTTTGGTGGTTGGTGCGTAAATTTGAATAATAGTTGTATTAACTGGTCTTCCTTGGAGGTGTATGGATATTATCCTATCACTGACAGCATTGTACTTCAGGACCGATCTTGGAACACCCTTTGTGATGATGAATGCCACACTGTTCCTCTTCAAATTGTCATTCCTGGCATAGTAGATCATATGGTTGTCTGATTCAAAATGGCCAAAACCAGCCCATTTCAGCTCACTAATGCCTAGGATGTCAATCTTTCTGCATTCCATTTCATTTTTGACAACTTCCAATTTTCCTAGATTCATACTTCGTACATTTCATGTTTCAATTATTAATGGATGTTTGCCACTGTTTCTCCTCAATTTGAGTCATGCCACATCAGCAAATGGAGGTCTCAAAAGCTTTGCCTTATCCATATGAGTAAGGGTGGTTTTACTATGATGGTACAGCTCTCTCCCAGTCATATTTTGAGAGCCCTCCAACCTAAGTGGCTCATCCTCCTCCTCTGTATTGGACAATGTTTCTGGGCTATTCATAAAGTTGCACAGTAATGTATCAGACAGTGTTTCTCTGCTATTCATAAGGTTTTTCCTGGCCAATTCTTTGAGAAGTGGATGGCCTCTTCCTTTTTCCCAGTCTGTCTCAGTCTGCAAGCCACGCTGAAACCTGTGCATTATGTGCACCCCACTGGGTTTGAAACACCAATGGTATAGCCTCAAGCCTCACAGCAACATGCCACCACAGTAGGACAAACCTACAGACAAGTTTGTCTCACTTAGCTATTTGGATCCTCTCCAACCTCCCCTTACCTGGATCCCTGCCTATGCCTCCTCACTCTGTCCCAGCCCCCTGGCTTTTTCTCTCCCTTCCCATTTGCCTGCCTTTATGCTTGCAGGGCATGGCCTGAGGTCCCTCCCCTCAGCTGGATCCCTGCCACTGACTGCTCACTCTGTCCTGGTCCCTCTGGCCTTTCTATCTCCTTTTCCTTACTTTCGCACCTTGCCACTTGTGGGACATGGCCTGGGTTCCCTCCTCCCTTACCTCGATCCTGGCTGCTGACTCCTTGCTCTGTCCCAGAAGGCTATGAAAGAGAATGAAAAGATACATCAGAGAGTTCAAAGGAAAATGAAAAGTTCTGGGTGATAAGAAGGCAAGAAGAGAGCATTTCACAAAGTATAAAGTAAAAAAGTATACATGCTGCTAAGAGAGCAAGAAAACTAAGAGACAAGAAAATATTATCATTCAGTAACAAGTAGATCTTTAATACCTCAAAATGATAGGTTGAGAAATTTTATTGACTGGGAGTGAATGTGTATAAGTAATTATAGACAGCATTTATAGGTAACTCTTTTAAGAAGTTATAACTGAGAATGTGAAGAGAGAGACAATCAAAATTGAAGATACCTGTACAATTTAAGATGCCTGTATAAATAAAGCATTACAATGATTTAAAAAGAAAGAAAGAAAACTAAAGATGAATATTGGGTTAAGAGAGGGTTTTTTGGAGAGGGGAGAATTTTTTGTATTTGTAAAATGGAAGAAACTTAAAATTTTCATGAAAGGGATAGAGTGAAGATACAAAAGAAATGATAAAAATTATAGAGATCTCAAGAAGACAGAAAGAGATTGAACCCAGAGTCCAGCCTCTGATCACAGATGGACTTTATTTCCTTTGTAGCGAATGGGAAGGAGAAAAGTGATGGGTGCAGATCAAGGTTCATTTGTAGACTTGGGACACAAATTTAAGAGGGCATCTGTGTGATGATATGCATTTTCTTCATGAATTAAGAACTTCATGGAAAGGTGTGAATGAGGGAAAATTAGGTGATAGCATAGGCTTAAGAAGTATATGAATAAAATGAAATAGCCTCTGCAAAAAAAAAAAAAAAAAAAAGCAAAGCTAAATAGGTAAATGGATATTTAATTTTTATTCAATGTGCTCATGTGTTCAGGTGTAAGCCCAGACACAAAATAATTGAGCTTATTCAAAGTTGGGTTCCAACAAGTCAAAGGGAAGGATGATAGGGCAAGAGAGGTGCAAGAAGGTGATTGAAGTGATCAACAACCCTAAACTGAATAGGGAAGAAGTAAGGACCAAGGGAGACAGATGGTCAATAAAAAAGATTCACAGAAATGGAGTTCTAGTTTCCAGTCATGGGATTCTGTTTCCAGAATTTGAGTAAGGAGAGAGCTTGTTGGGAGAGAGACTGGTCACAGTCAAGGACCTGTGTAAACTGATGAAAGTTGACAGACTAGTTTGTCATGTTAGAAGGACAAAGCAGGAGACAAGTCAGAAACCAAAGGAAACAGGACAGACATGACTGAGATGAGGTATGACTGAGTCTGACCAAAGAGCTAATTCACTGATAGACACTGTGGTGTCCCTCTACCTTCTATTCTTATATATGACTTGGCCTGGGTCACTCTTAACATCACAGGGTACCAAGCGAGTCAGACTATGGTCAGCAGACACTTGGGCAATCCTACCTTTCTAAGTAGAAATTAGACATTTTCATCCTCATTAAGTGTTCTTTCCAACTCTCATCCAATGATACAGGAATTTAATTTATTGTTATTACCAAGCAAAGTTGTCTGCAGGTAAGTTCATTCAACAGGAAGAGAACTCAAGAAGGCAAAATGCCTTGTATGTAAATTCAGAACTGTTGAATAATTTTGCCAACTCTAGTGCCAGAATATCTGGTATTTACTATATTTTCACTTTCAAAAAATGTCAGTGCACTTTTTTTGGTGACAGGACGTGCCTATTCTGTATACCAGAACTTTTTTCTTTCTGAGCAATGTTGACACATAATTTAATGTTCCCAATGCTACTAACTGATTTGGCACAAACAATGTGTTTATGTGCCAGTGAATGGGACACATCTACATGACTCCTGTCACACACACAGGCAAACATAAAATCATTCCTTTTTACATAAATAAACATTGAGAATAATATTTTAACCAATTTATCAATAAATTAATTAATATCCCTACATGTCCCTAAGATGCTCAAAATCTGGGTACTTTTATTAGACAGACTTGATGAAAATCAGGAACTTTCTGTGGCCTTCAAATTTTGTTAAATCTTCAACTTTACATAAATTATTTAAAACTTAAAATAATAAATAGCTTATATAAATCAAGGAGGCAAACACAACCACCCTCAAGAGCCAAGCAGGTAATAAAAATAACTTAAGTGGGCCAGATTGTATTCTTGGGACATACTTTGTTTACATATTAAACACACAACTTCACTTCCACCAAGAAATGTGTTTTCGCCCATTTTTCTTAAAACACAGGCCCTGCTCCATCTATCTTTCATTTTGTCACATTTGTAGAGACTTGGCTATACAATTATTGTATCTTTCTATTAACAAATTTTTAAGAGAAAATACAGGACAAGCACCAGGATAAATGACATAAGACACTAGGCATTGGTACTAGCAAGGACACAACAGGGAGTGGTAGAGTAGGGCTCCACCTGAGAGGAGCAGGCCTTCTTTGGCTCCAGGTAAATCTAACACCATGTAGGAATGTGGGCCCATGATTATTAAACAGACCAGTTTTTTAAAATTCCCAATTTTAAAATGTTAGAAATTAATTTGATATTTTTTCTTTCAAACAGTGATGGCCAAATTTGAAGCCAAACAAAATGTGTCTAAATGCAGATTTAGCCAATGGGCTGCTAGTTTACAACCTTTGCTAAATGTCATATATTTTTATTATCAACTTTAAAATGAAAAGACAGCCTCAAAGGGAAAACGCCTCCAAAAATTACCGTAATTGTTTAAAACCTTTCAGATTTCAGTGCTAAGCCAAGTGCCCATCTTCTTCCAAAAGCCTTTCAGGAGTAGATTCTCTGCCAGGTAGAAAAGGCTGTCATTTCTTTTATCTCATCAATTCTCAGCCCCCATCTTCTCACTATACCTATCATTCCATGTGACCGAACTCTGGATCTCATGCCTTTGAGAATGTGTGCTCTGTGCTCAAAAAATTTTCCTATACACTCCACCTCTGCTCTCAACATTCCTTCCATCTCTTTGCCTGAATTGAAGCCTAAGGGTTGTCTGAGAACATCAATTCCCCTGAAGATTTCTTAATTGGAGTCTTGCTTTTTCTTGCCTCTGGTTTAAGAGTTAGGTCAATTGATCATCTACTTTCAGAAACTAAACCTGTTTCCCCTTGTCAAAATCCCCACTCCTTTAAGACTCATACCATTCAGCAGAATCCCAGTTTGCTTCTCCTCACTGCTGTAATCTGCTGAACCTCTCTTCATATATTAAAGATTTCAGTACTTGGCCTGCAAACTTGCAGTCCAGCTGTCCTCTTTCTAGGCAACTTAGACATATACTAAATGACCCATCCAAAATACTGAGTTGTTGATTCACTGAACTCTCCACCTCAGCAATCTATAAAATCATAAAATCAGACATCCCCTTCAATGATGCTATTTCACTTAATCACTCAAGCACCACCCTCTTCCACCATTTTCTATCTCATTAAGACCTCCAATCTACAACTCTATGGTTTTCTCTCTGGCCAGAGACCTCACTTGCCTTTACTTCACTATTTATTTTGGTACTTACAGTCCCTCAGTATAATAACTCCTTTACAATTATTATAGTAATTCTCTTGCTTTTTCCCCTTCTGTCAAACACACCAAGATCCAGTCCTAGATGAACTCAAACATTTGTCTTCTCTATTCTTGTAGGTAGGGAGCTCTGGTAGCGTAGTGCCTAAGGCACTTGACTGCTAACCAGAAGGCTGGCAGTTCAAACCCACCAGCCACTCCTCGGAAGGAAGGTTGGGCAATCTACTTCCGTAGTGATACTGCCCCAGAAGCCCAAGGAGGGGTCACTATGAGTCAAGTCCAACTCGATGGCACATAACAACAACAACAACAACAAAGTTGTAGGTGGCATTGCTGGAGAAAGTCACACAACTGAACTGACTGGTATCACTGAAAAGTCAACATCTCCAATCTGAACTTTGCTTGGCAACCTAATTATGTATCTCTAGTAGACTCACTCTATCACTTAGTTTGTATTTCCCTATATACTTCTCAAAACTTTTTCTTCCTTATCTCTGTAGTAGTCTGAATAAAGTCACCAACAGTATCAAGTCCTAATCCCTATAAAACATTACTTTTTATGTCAAAAGTGTATTTGCAAATGTGATTAAGGATCTTGAGATTGGGGAGACTATCCTGGATTACTGAGAGAGAAGGGAGCTAAATGCAATCATAAGTGTCCCTACAACAGAGGCAGAAGGGAAGAAGGGAAAGTAACCACAGAAGCACACATTTGAGAGATGTTGCCATAAGCCAAGGAATTGTGGCAGCCACCAGAAGTTGGGAGAGGGAAAGACTAGATTCTCCCCTAGAGTTTCCAGAGGGAGGGTAGCCCTGCTGGCATCTTGGATTTCAGCCTGATGAAATTGATTTGGACTTCTTTATAAGCTTCACTGCTTTTGATTCTCTGGAAAACCCAACCTAAGACAACAGATCAGGAGTTAATGGATTCTGAAGAAGAAAGAAATGCTGAAGGAGGAAGTAATAAAGAGGAAGAGGAAGAGGAAGGAGAGACAATGTCAAAAAATTTTACAGTGAAAGGACTAGCTGGAGTTATTTCTAAAACAGAGGCTTCAGTTGCTTGAAAACATGGACTCCAATAATGATCACTTTGCTAAAGTTGATAAGCAGATTCAGGAAGCAGTGAGATATTATCATGTGATAAATGAAGAAAAGAAGCATACAGACAACTCTGATAAATGAAGAAAAGAAGAAAAGAACCATACAAACAACTCTCACTAATTTTCTGGCTAGAAATATCATCTCCATTACCAGAAATAATCCAGATGACCCAGAATCTTCCACAAGTGGAAATTTTACCACAACTGACAAAAGCCCAAATTGTCCAACTCTTTTTCATCATCAGAATAAATTTTTATGGTAAGTGTATTTTTTTTAGGTAAGTATTTATATATGTATCTCTGCTATTTTTAAGGTTTTCGGTGGCCAGTTTTTTCAGAAGTTGATGGCCCCATCCTTTTTCCCAGTCTGTTTTAGTCTGGAATCTCTCCTAAAACCTATCCATCATGTGGGACCCTGATGGTATTTGAAATACCAATGGCATAGCTTACAGCTTCACAGCAACACACAACCCACCACAGTAAGACAAACTGACAAATGGTAGTGAACACTGGTATTGACAAAGAATACTGAAAATACCGTGGACTGCCAGGACTGACACAGTGGCTAAAACGATGGACTCAAGTATAGCAAGGCTTTTGAAGATGGCACAGGATCAAGCAGTATTTCGTTCTGCTGTACACAAGGCCTCTATGAGTCAGAGCTGAATCAACAGCACCTAACAACAACAACAACAAAACACATTATGTATCTATGAGTTTATATGTTTCCAATCCCCAGAGAAAAATAAAAATCAGACTTATGAAGATACTGATAAAAAAAGACAATAATAATGAGAGCTAAAAAAAAAATCAGGTGTTCAACTTATGTCAGAACTGACTTACAACGGAGTCATTAAGAATGGAACCCCAGAAGATGCTGTAACTCTATTGGTGTATGCATGTATCTTTCTTAATTACTGTAACTCTTAAATCCAGTACAGTAATATATTCTCCAACATTATTTTTCTCTTTTCTTCAGAACTGTTTTTTTTTTTTTTTTTTTAACCTCTATTTAAATTTTGGAATCAGGTTGGCTATTTCCATTTAAAAAAAAAAAGCTGTAATTTTGTTTGAGATTGCAATAAATCTAAAGATAGATTTACAGGTCAATTTTGGAAAAGTCAACATCTCTACAATACTAAATTGTAATTGTTTTTATACTTTCTTTAGATTTAATTTACTCTTTCTTAAGTTAAAATCCAAAAGGACTTTTTCTTTCCTAACATATGCATTTAAACTTATAAATTTTCCTGAAAATACACAAATTTTGATGTCATATTTTCAATCTGTTCAAAATATTTTCTAATTTTTATTGTGAGTTGCCCTGTGGAGTATGAATTATTTAAAAGTGTGCTGCTTAATTTACAAGCACTTTGAGATATTCTGATTACCTTTCCACTCTTGAACTTTAGTTTAATCCCATTTTGATCAAAATATATTCTGAGGATTATCTGCTTTTTTGAAATTTACTGAGATTTGATTTATGACACACTATTTAAACTCTTTTGATAAGGTTTATGAATCTTCAGTGTTGGGTAAATTGTTTTATACTGTTAATTAGGTCAAGTTAGTTGACAGTGTTGTTCAAATCTTTCATATCCTTATTGACCTTTCATTATTTGATCTATTAGTTACTCAGGGATGTTAAGCCTCCAACTTTGATTTTTAATTTTACTTCTCTTTTTGGTTCTGTGATTTTTTTAAAAAATACATTTTAAAGTTTTGTTGGATTATGCAAATTTAGAATTTTATTGTCTTCCTCTTCACCATGACCCACTTATTCTGAAATGTCTCTCTTTTAGTAAAAACAGACATTACCACTTTCCAGCAATAGTTCTAAGGAACTCTGGTGGTATAGTGCCTAAGGCGTTTGACTGCTAATCAGAAGGTAAGTGGTTCAAACCTACCAGCTTCTCGTGGTGGAAGGAAGATGGAGCAATCTTATTTCCATAAAGATTTACAGGCTCAGAGACCCAAAGGGGATCACTATGAGTTGGAACCAACTCGATGGCAATGAGTTTGGGGTGTTTTTTTTTTTTTTTGGAGTAATAGTTCTTGCCTTAAAGTTTCTATGATATTAACATAACCATACCAGCTTCCTTTTGGTGAGTTTTTACATCGTATTGCTTTGTTTATCCATTTACTTTTAACTTGTCTGTGTTCTTATATTTAAAGTGTGTTTTTTTTGTAAATAGTACTTTTATAAACAGTTGGGTCTTTTAAAAATCCAATTTGACAATGCTGATCTTCAAATAAGGAGTTCTGGTGATGTAGTGGTTAAGGCATTTGGCTGCTAACCAAAAGGTTGGGGGTTCAAACCCACTAGCTACAAGGAGAAAGAAAGATGAGACAGTCTGTTTTCATAAAGATTTACAGCCTGGGAAACCCAGTGAGGGTCACTATGAGTCCAAATTGATTGGATGGCAGTAAGTTTGGTTTTCAGTGGTCTTTAAATAGGAGTCGCTAGACCATTCATATTTAATGCATTTACTGATTTGTTTTGTTTATAGGTCTGTGATCTTATTATTTGATTGTGGTTAGTATTTGTACTGTATAGCTTTATTTACATATTTATTTTAACTTGTCTGTATTCTTATAGTGTATCTTTTGTAAATAGTACTTTCATAAGTAGTTGGATCTTTTAAAATCGTTAGACTTTTAAAAATCCAAATTGACCATCTTGGTCTTTAAATAGGAGTGTTAAGACCATTTGTCTATATCTTACATAGCTCTTGCACCTTTTTCTTTCTTTCTTTAAATACATTCACAATATTCATTTTTCATTATGATGGTTACATTAACTTGATCCTTAGTATAAATTTGTAAAGTGGGAAGATTGTATTATTTCTGTTTTAATAATAGGAAAATGGGAACACAGAGACCTAGTGACTTGCCCAAGGTCTTTCAGCATGCTTAATGGTGAATGCAGACCTAACATCTGGTTCTTAGGTCTCAGATCAGGTGACCATATTATATTGTGTGCCACTTTTCCCTCACCAACTCAGTACTTCATTTCCCACTTTCTAACTTTTTTATTTATTGTGATTTGGGTGAAATTTTACAGAGCAAATTGGTTTTCCATTCAACAGTGCATACACATTTTGCTTTGTGACATTCTTTGCAATTCCCACAATGTAACAGTACTCTTCCCACTTCCTACCTATATTTACCATTTCTCTTCATCCTTCTTTCCCATCTTTTCCTGCCTTCTTAGCTTTATCCATGGGCAAATAGTGACCTTTTAATCTCATATGGTTGATTGTTCTAATGAGCATGTACCTCTCTGGTATTACTGTTCACTTCATAGGCCTGTCATTTGGCTGAACGTTGAGCCAAACTCACCTACAGGGATGAGTTTAGTTCCAGGCTTGAAGGGTTCCTGAAGACTATAGTCTCAAGGGTTCCACTAGTCTCAAAACAGTAACCCTTGTCTTTTTTTTTTTTTTTATGATTTTGAGTTTTGTTCCACATTTTTCTCCCACTCATCTGAGATCTTCAATTGTGATCCCTTTCAGAATGGTCAGCAATGATAGCAAGGCCCCATCTAGTTCTTCTGGCCTCAGGGTCATGGAGACTGGAGTTCACATGGTCTGTTAGTCCTTTGGACTTTTTTTTTTTTCATTTTCCCTCCTCTTCCCTCCTATCTCCAGTAACCAACAAAGTGAATTTCCTTCCCTAAGTAAACCTTTCCTTGACTCTTTACAATAATGGGCTCATACAATATTTGTCCTTCTGCAATTGACTTATTTTATTCAGCATAATGTCCTCCAAAGTCATCCACATTGTGAGATAATTCAGTATTCTTCATTATTCTTTAATGTTGCATAGTATTCCATTATGTGAATGTACCATAATTTGGTCATCCATTCATCTGCTGATGGGCATTTAGGTTGTTTTCATTTCTTTTGGTATAGTGAATTGTGCTGTGATGAACTTGGATGTGCATATGTCTGTTTGTGTCCTGTCTCTCACCTCTTTAGGATATGTTCCTAGTAATGGAATTACATTGGAGAGGGCTCCAACTCATAGTGACCCTATTTACAATGGAACAAAACACTGCCTGCTCCTGCACCAGCCTCACAATCCTTGCTATATCTGAACCCCACAATCCTTGCTATATCTGAGCCCATTGTTGCACCTATTGTGTCAATCCATCTTGTTGAGGGTCTTCCCCTTTTTCACTGACCATCCATTTTACCAAGCATGATATCCTTCTCCAGGAAATGGTCCCATCCAACAACATGACCAAAATAGGTGAGACAAAGTCTGGCCATTCTCACTTCCAAGGAGCAGTCCAGCTGCACTTCTTCCAGGACAGATTTGTTCATTCTTCTGGTAGTCCATGGTGCTTTCAGGATTCTTCACCAACACCACAACTCAAAAGCATCAATTCTTCTTCTGTCCTCCTTGTTCATTGTCCAGTTTTCACATGCATATGAAGCTACTGAAAATACCATGGCGTGGGGTAGGCACACCTTAGTCTTCAAAGAGACATCTTTGCTCTTCAGCACTTCAAAGAGGTCTTTTGCCGCAGATTTGCCCAGCGCAATATGCTATCTGATTTCTTGACTGTTGCTTGTTGCTTCAATTGGTGTTGATGGTGGAACCAAGTAATATGAAATCTTTGACAACTTCAATCTTTTCTCCATTTATTGTGATGCTGTTTATTGGTCCAGCTGTGAGGATTTTTGTTTTCTTTATGTCGAGGTGTAATCATTACTGCAGACTGTAGTCTTTAATCTTCATCAGTTAAGTGTTTTAAGTCATCTTCACTTTCAGCAAGCAAGGTTGTGTCACCTGCATACCAAGATTGTTAATGAGTCTTCCTCTAATCCTATAGTAACCCTATAGGACAGAGTAAAACTGCCCTATATGGTTTCCAAGGCTGTAAATCTTTACAGGAGCAGAATGCCTCATCATTTCCATGGAGCTGCTAGTGGGTTCAAAACACTCACCTTTTGGTTAGCAGCTGATGCTTTAACCACTACACCACCAGAGCTCCTTTATAAGGGATATAAGTCCATAATATTCTTTTTTAGTGATGTCTTTGCCTGGTTTTGATATCAGGATTATGTTTGCTTCACAGAATAAGTTCAGGAGTATTCTATCCTTGTCTATGTTCTGGAATAGTTTGAGTAGAATTGGTATCACCTGCTGTCTGAATGTTTGGTAGATTTCACCATTTAAGCCATCTGAGCCAGAAGTTTTTTGTTGTTGGGAATTTTTTTATGATTCGTTCAATTCCTTCTCTCATGCTGGGTCTTTGAAATTTTCTACCTAAGATTGTGTTCATTTGGGTAGGAAGTGTATTTCTAGAAATTCATCCATTTCTTCTAGGTTTTCAAGTTTGTTAGACTACAATTCTTCATAGTTTTCCATTATCATCCTTTTTATTTCAGTTGTTTCTGTTGGGCATCACCTATTTAATTTCTTATTCATGTTATTTGCATCTTCTTTTTCTGTGGGAGCTCTGGTGGCATTCTTTTTCTTTGTTAAATTTTCCAGTGGTTTGTCAATTTTATTAATATTTTCAAGGAATCAACTGGTATTGCTGATTCTTCTATTATTTTTGTTTTCTATTTCATTTATTTCTGTTTGAATATTTGTTATTTCTCTTCTTCTGGTGGCACTAAGCTTCGTTCTTCTTCAAATTGTTGGAGATATGGAGTTAAAGTGTTGTCTTTGGTTCTTTTTTCTTTTTTGATGTGTGCATTTATAGCTATAAATTGTCCTCTGAGGATTGTTTTTGCTATATCCGAAAGTTTTTGGTATGGTCTGTTTTCCTTCTTTATGATACAAGGAATTTTTTATTTTACTTTTTGTTTCTTCTATTACCCAGTAGTTTTCAAGCTGGGTGTTAATTCAATTTATGAACCTTAATCTTCCTGTTGTGGATTTCTAATTTCATAGCATTGTGCGCAGAGAAGATGCCTTGTACTATTTCGATGTTTTAAAATTTATTGAGGCTCTGCTTTGTGGCCTAACATGTGGTGTATTCTGGAGTATGTTTCACTTGCACTGGAAAAGAATGTATATTGTGTTGTTGTTGGGTGGAGTATTCTGTATACATCTATGATGTCCAGACAATTGACTGTGTTGTGTCTATCTTTTGTTATCTTTGTTTTCTTTCTACTTGTTCCATGTTTCATCAAAAGTGATTTATTAAGTCTCCTACTTTTGCTGTGAAGTGATCTATTTCTCTGTCCAAATCTGTTAAATATTTTGACATGTATTTTGGGGCTCTTTCACTGAGTGCATAGATATTTCTTATGGTTATATCCTCATGTTTGATTGACCCTTTAACCATTATATAATGTCCTTCCTTGTCTCTTGTCATGGTTTTTACCTTAAAGTCTACTTTATTAGAAGTTAATATCATCACTTCTGTTTATTTTTGGTTGCCATTTGTTTGATATATGTTTTTCCACTCTTTAATTTTAGCTTATTTTTGTGTTTGTGTCTAAGGTGTGTCTCTTGTAAACAGAAAATTGATGGCTCTCATTTTCTTATCCATTCTGCTACTCTGTGTCTCTTGACTGATGCCTTTAATCCATTTACATTCAGTGTAATTATCACTAGGTATGAATTTCCTGCTGTCATTTTGTAGCGTTTGTGTGTATGTGTGCTATTGTTGGTTTCTTTGTTCTATACATCTTTCTGTGCTGAGTTCATTTTGCTTACAGATTTTCTTACTGTGGTGGTTACGTTTGTGTGTCATTTTGGCTGGGCCTGGTTGAGTGGTTGAGCAGCTGGATGGGGTATCCCTCATGATGAGAACGGTAATCACCTCCATGGTGGAATCTACTGGGAGCAGCTGAGTAGCTGCCTTTGGGTATGTTGACTGCTTCCCATATATAAGAAGCAGCTTTGGGAATGGTCTCTAGCTTATGGCACGCTTGGACCCTGCATGTAGCCAAGTTGTTGTTCAGTAGCCTGCCATGCTCTGCCAACCTTGGGACTTTCAACAGACTTGAATTAATGGCCTGCTGTGTGATTTGGTAATATTGGGACTGTACCTTTTTATTTGTCAACCTTGGGCTTGTTAGCCTCTGCAGCCAGTAGCTGCCCTGAGTAAAGAAAAACCTCAAGCTTCAGTGGGTCAGAAGCTGGAGGCAGAGCTGAAGCCCAAGGTTGAGGGGCTTTCACCCAGCCCCTAGTGCCTGGCTGGCACTTTGAACTCAGACTTGAAGCCCCCAAATTGTTAGAATAAATTCCTGTTTGTTAAGGCCATCATATTTGTGGTATATTTTCTGTTAGAGCAGCAATAATAGGTAAGCAGAACACTTACCATTTACTTCATTGCTGTTGCTTTAATGTTCATTCAGTCTTTATGATTTCCTTCTTTTTTATTTTGGTGAGGTTTGTTCATATTCTTTGAGGTTACTCTGTGATTTATTATTTTCTCCCCAAGTTTAAAACAGTCCATTCTATCTTGATTGCATCTCGACTTCCTCACCATTTAGAAGTTCTATAACTATACAATTTATTCTTTTTGCTGTGCAGCTGTCATAATTTACAAATTGATGCCTTTAGTTCCCTGTTTTCAGTCTTGTAGATTTATTTTCTTTTTTAAACTCCTGCATTTGGGGTGATTTCTAGGTGATGTTGTCATGTATCTTAATCTCAGGTTGTTGTCTGTGGCTGTTGGTTCTCTGTCCAAAGGACTCCTTTAGAATTTCTTGTAATGTTGGTCTGGTTTTTACAAATTCCCTTAACTTCTGTTTATCTGTGAATGTCCTAATTTTGCCATTGTATTTGAGGGACAATTTTGTTGGATAAAGAATAGATTTGATGCATGGAACACCAACGACTGAAAACCAGAAGAATCGTGGGAGGATATTAAGAACATTATCCATGAAGAAAGCAAGAGATCACTAAAAAGACGAGAAAAGAAGAGAAGATCAAAATGGATGACAGAAGAGACTCTGAAACTTGCCCTTGAGTGGGGATAAGCTAAAGCCAATGGAAGAAATGACAAGATAAAGGAGCTGAACAGAAGATTTCAAAGAGCAGCTCAAGAAGACAAAACAAATTACTATAATGAAATGTGCAAAGACCTGCAGTTTGAAGACCAAAAGGGAAGAACACGCTCAGCATTTCTCAAGCTGAAAGAAATGAAGGAAAGATTTAAGCCTTGAGTTGCAATATTGAGAGATTCTATGGGCAAAATATTGAATGATGCAGGAAACATCAAGAGAAGATGGCAGGAATACACAGAATCACCGTACCAAAAGGAACTGGTCGATCTTCATCCATTTCAGGAAGTGGCATATGATCTAGAACCAATGGTACTGAAGGAGGAAGTCAAAGCTGCAATGAAAGAATTGGTGAAGAACAAGGATCCAGGAATTGACGGAATACCCATTGAGATATTTCAACAAACAGATGCCCCATTGGAGGCACTCACTCAGTTATGCCAAGAGATTTGGAAGACAGCTACCTGGCCAACTGACTGGAAGAGATCCATATTTGTACCCATTCCAAAGAAAGGTGATCCCACAGATTGTGGAAATTATAGAACAATATCATTAATAACCCTCACACAAGTAAGATCTTATTGAAGGTGATTCAAAAACGTTTACAGCAGTATATTGACAGAGAATTCCAGAGGTGCAAGTTGGATTCAGAAGAGGACTTGAACAAGGGATAGCATAGCTGTTGTCAGATGGATCTTGGCTCAAGGCAAAGAATACCAGAAAGATGTTTACTTGTGTTTTATTGACTATGCAAAGGCATTTGATTGTGTGGATCATGACAAATTATGGATAACATTGAGAAGAATGGGAATTCCCAAACCCTTGATTGTACTCATGAGGAACCTGTACCTTGACCAGAAGGCTGTCATTCGAATGGAACAAGGGAACACTACATGGTTTAAAATCAGGAAGGGAGTGCGTCAGGGTTGCATCCTTTCCCCACACTTATTCAATCTATATGCTGAGCAAATAATCCGAGAAGCTGGACTATATGAAGAAAAACATGGCATCAGGATTGGAGGAAGAATCATTAACAACCTGAGATATGCTGAAGACACAACTTTGCTTGCTGAAAGTGAGGATGACTTGAGGCACTTACCGATGAAGGTTGAAGAATAGTCTGCAGTATGGATTATGTCTCAATATAAAGAAAACAAAAATACTCACAACTGGACCAATGAGCAGCATCACAATAAATGGAGAAAAGACTGAGGATGTCAAAGAATTCACGTTGCTTGGTTCTACAATCAATGCCAATGGAAGCAGCAGTCAGGACATTAGACGACATGTAGCATTGGGAAAGTCAACCACGAAAGAACTGTTTCAAGTGCTGAGGAGCAAGGATGTCTCCTTGAGGACTAAGGTGTGCCTGACACAAGCCATGCTATTTCCAATTGCCTCGTATGCATGTGAGAGCTGGACAATGAATAAGGAAGACCGAAGAAGAGTTGATGCTTTTGAGTTGTGGTGCTGGCAAAGAATGCTGAAAGTACCATGGACTACTAAAAGAACTAACAAATCTGTCCTAGAGGAAGTGCACCCGAAATGCTCCTTGGAAGCGAGAATGGCCAGACTTCATCTCACCTATTTTGGTCATGTTGTCAGAAGGGACCATTCCGTGGAGAAAGATGTCATGGTTGGTAGGGTGGAGGGTCAACAAAAGAGGGGGAGGCCTTCAATGAGATGGATTGACATGGTGGCTGCAATGATGGGCTCAAGTATAGCAGGGATCATAGAGCTGGCGCGGGATTGGGCAGTGTTTCATTCTGCTGTGCATGGTGTCGCTATGGGTGAGAAACAACTCAATGGCACCTAACAACAACAACAACATATAATTGTTTGTTGTATATAATTGTTGGTTGGCATTTTTTTTCTTTTAGGGTTTTACAGATTTCATTACATTTCTATCTCATCTGCATGGTTTCTGCTGAAAAATCAAGAGTTTAATCTTATTGGTTCTCCTTTACTGGTGACTTTTTATATTTCTTGAGCTACTTTCAGGATTCTTTCCTTGTCTTTCATTTTGGAAAGTCTGATTATGATATACCTTGGTGATTTTCTTTTGAGGTCTATCATTCTGTCCTACTTATGGTTCATTGAGGTTGTTGAGTGGATATTTTCTTGTCTTTTGTGATATTAGAGAAGTTTTCTGCCAACAAATATATGACAATTTTCTTGGGTTTTTGTTGGTGGTGGGTTTTTTTTTTTTTTTTTTTTTTGGTCTCTTCCCATTCCGGAATTCCAATCACATGTAAGTTATTCGTCTTAATGATGTTTCACATAATTCTTAGGTGTTCTTTTTTGCTCTTTTTCTGATTATTCCTCTAATAGATTAGTAGTGAGATATTTATCTTCAATTTTGCTAACACTGTCTTCTATCAGGGAGGTCTGGTGGCAGAGTGCCTAAGGCATTTGGCTGCTAACCAGAAGACTGGTGGTTCAAACCCACCAGCCACTCCTTGGAAGGAAGGTTGGGCAATCTATTTCTGTAGTGATACTGCCTCAGAAACCCAAGGAGGGGTCGCTATAAGTTGGATCCGACTCAATGGCAGTGAGTTTGGTTTGATTTGGTAATCTATTGATTTAATTCTATTCTTTTGTCCTTCCAATGTGGAATCTATTTCTGAAATCTTAGTATTAATCTCCTATTTACTGTTTTTGTATGGTTTCTAGTTTTTCATTTATTTTGTCAATTTATTCTTATATTCTTTTCCTGACTTCTGCTAGACTTTTGTCTGTGTTTTCCTTGATTTTGTCTGCATTTTCCTTGACTATTGTCACAATCTGTTGAAAGTACCTAAATATAATTATTTTGAATTCCTTCACAGCCAGTTCCAATACCATTTCTTCCTCAAGAAAGTTTTCTGTATTTGCATTTAAATGATTATTGTATGTTGGTGTTTTGCCCAGGTCTTTTTTTTTGTTTTGCTTTAATATATCCAGGTAACAAGGTAGGCATGCTACTCTCATTAGTTTGGCAGACATGGAATACTCACCTCCTGTCTCCAGGTGGATTTGGTAGCAGTGGAACTATGGGTGTGAATCTCTGATCACTGGTCATGTAGAGTAGTGGAGAGCAGGCTAAGCAGGTGCTGACCACTGTCTATTGTTGACCTAGAGGTGCTGGAGTCGTGGTGGCACCTTCCCAGTGGGTGGGGTGTTAGGTGTTGTGAGTATAACTGGGTAGGGTCACTGGCTCCCAACTACTGAGGGAAAAAAAGGGAGAGGAGTGCAAGAGAAAAAAAAAAACAAAGGGAGATGAAGAGGGCAGACCTAAGAAGAAAGAGGAAATAAGAAAAGTGTCACAGTACTGCTATAAGCACAAGCTGCCCAAAATGACTGTGGTAGGAATGTGTGGGAATGCTCCACAGGAGCACACATCACCATCAACAGAAGGGCAGGAGCAGAGGTGGTGTGGGGCAGACACCTGTTCCATGGGTGCAAAAAAAAGGAGAAGTCTGGGGAAAGAGGAAAAAAAAAAAAGATATGAAACACACACACACACAAACACACACAAAACACACAAGGGGGGAAGAGAGAGGAACAAAGAAGAGAGAAAAAAGGTAAGAGGAAAAAACATAAAAGAAAAGTAGCACAGTACCAGTGAGAGCATTAGTTGCTAAAAACAGATGTTGTAAGGATGAGTAACTCACTCTTTGGGAATGTGCATCAGTAGTGGTAGAGGCATGGGGGTGGTGGGTGCTGCTGACCACTGGGGGTTGGACACTTTCTCCACTGGATAAGAAAAAAAAGTGGGGGGAGGAACAAAAATAAAAGGGTGGGCAAGAGAGAAGAACTAAGAAGGAAAAAAAGGGGGGGGTAGCACATTCTGGTGAAAGTGCTTGTGGGGTACTGTAGTGCTCACTTCATGGAAGTGCACACTACTGACCAGGGCAGAGCAGAAGTCAGAGCTATTGACCATAAGTGGTACACCTGCTCCATAAGACGGAAACAAGGATAGGGGAGAGGAAAGAAGAAGCAAAAAAGAAAAGAGAAAGGAAAAATAAGAGGAGAAAGAGAAGAACTAAGATGAAAGATAAACAAAAAAGCAAAAAAATTGAGTGGCACAATACTGACAATAGGTGGGGTTTATTGCTCACTGGCTGAATGGGGGTGGTGGTGGCTGTGCCTCTGTCACTGGGAGGTTGTGCAGTGTAATGGGGTTAATCACACATCTCCGGTTGCTGATCACCATTGTGAGTGCCAGCACAGTCCTGGGCAAATGGAGCAGTTATCTGGTTCTTGGCATGATCAGAACACTGCTTGCAATAATTCAAAATGGTCGCACTGTGCCAGCTGGCAGTTCAGTACTCTGTATGCCTCCTTGTTCGCGGTTTCAGTCTTTTCCACTCATTGGTATCTGATCTACTTTTTTATCCTTTCCTTTAAAACTGGCTTCCAAGATTGTCATCAGTATTCATTTCACTTGGTTTTTCAAGTCTTTGTTGTAGAGAATCTGGATAGTATATCTGCTTAGTCTGACATCTTGGAATTAGAACCCTTTGTTTCAGCATTTTCTATTTACCTATATGTAGATTCACTAATCCTGTCTGTTGCTTTTTCAGTTTTATACAGAACAGATTCACCAAGTTTTTAATTTAAGCATATTTTCTAGTTCTAGAATATCCAGACTTTTCTTTTGAAAGATACCAATTCTGTGTTGAAATGTTCCATCTTTTCATCTACTTTGTCCATGCTTTCTTTAAAAAAAAAAAAAAAAATTATAGTATTTAAAGTCTAAACTTGTTAACCCAACATCTGGATGATCTTTATGTCTGCTTTTATTGTCCCTTTCACTCTTGACTATCAATTATATTTTCCTGTTACTTTGCATATTTCATAATTGCGTTTTTAATATTAAACATTCTGTATAAAAAAAAGAGCTATAGGGATGGGAATTGTTATTCTTTCTCACAGATATGATTTGTGATTTTGTCTATTAAGCAGACAAGGTGAGGGGCTGATCATATCAACCTAATTATAAATAGTGCTAATTTAGGGCTGTGCTGAACCTTTAGTTAGATTTAGTCCATCTGTGATTTCAAGCATCTTGAGGGGCATATCTTCATGTGTTTGTTGCAAAGTCCACCTTCAGTGGAACTTTGTCTCCTAAGTACAAGAAGACTTCAGAACATTTTATTCTGCCTTTTTTTCCCAGCTCTTATCTTGGCCATGACCTTCTCATCCTTTTCACTGAGACACTGGTCAGTCTGTATCTCTGTCTTCTCCATCCTGAAAGCTGAAAGTTCTGTCCTGAAGAAGTCTGAGCTTAGCTCTTTAGTCTCTCTCTCTCCTCTCTCCTCATCCAGGTTTAGAATCTGGCAACTGTTTTGAAAAAGAGATTTTATCATATATATATATATATATATA
>NW_006921599.1:21326415-21327667 GCF_000298275.1 Orycteropus afer afer
TGGAGTCATCTATTTGGCTTTTCAACTCTTTTAAAGTCTGATTTATGTATTTTGGGGCTCTTTCATTGAGTCCATAGATATTTATTATGGTTATATCTTCATGATCAATTGATCCTTTAATCATTATATAATGTCCTTCCTTATCTCGTACAGTGGTTTTTGTCTTAAAGTCAATTTGATCAGAAATTAATATTGCCACTCCTGCTCTCTTACAGTTGCTATTTGCTTGATCTATCTTTTTCTAACCTTTGATTTTTAGTCTATTTTTGTCTTTATCTTTAAGGTGTGTCTCTTGCAGCTCTCCGTCTCTTGAGTGGTACATTTAATCCATTAACATTCAGTGTAATTATTGACAAGTATGATTTCGTTGCTGTCATTTTGTTATGTGTTTTTTCATGGTGTCCCTGGTTTCTTTGTTCCCTATTATTTTCTTTGCTGAGCTCATTATGTTTATGAACCCTTTATCATTTCCTTTGTTGCTGTTGTTTTAGTATTTGCTGGGTATTTGTGCTTGTCCTCTTTTTTTATTGTAATACGAAGGCTTATCATTTTTCTTTGAGGTTACCCTATGATTTATAATTTTCCCCGAGTTTAGAACAGTCTATTCTGTCTTGCAACTCTCTTAACTTCCTCACCATTTAGAAGTTCTGTAACTGAACAGTCTTTTCCCTCTGTTTTTTCATCATTGTCCTCCTTTGCCAACTGATGTCTCTGGTTCCCTGTTTACAATCTTGTAAGCTCATTTTATTTTGGCTATGTCCATAGCTGTGGTTTCTGGGATATGTCATCTTGTGTATCAATGGTATGTTGATATTTGCTATTTTTGGTTCTCTGATCAAAGTACTCCCTTTAGCGTCTCCTGTAAGGCTGGTCTGGTTTTAACAAATCCCCTTAGTTTCTGCTTATCTGGAAATCTCCTAATTTCATCATCATATTTGAGGGAAAATTTTGCCAGGTATATAAAATTCTTAGTTGAAAATTCTTCCCTTTCAGGGTTTTACATATACCATCCCATTGTCTTCTCGCTTGCATGGTCTCTGCTGAGAATTCAGCTTATTCTTACTGGCTGACCTTTGTATGTAACTTTCTGTTTTTCCCGTGCTGCTTTCAGGATTCTGTCTTTGTCCTTGTTTATGGTGAGTTTGATGATGGTATGTCTCAGTGATTTTCTTTTGGGGTCTATCCTTTTTGGGGTTCGTTGGACTTCCTGAATGGATATGTTCTCCTCTTTCATCATATCAGGGAAGTTCTC
>NW_006921599.1:21327767-21331233 GCF_000298275.1 Orycteropus afer afer
TTTCTGATTGATCCCTTTCCAAAGAAGTATTCAGGTATTTGTCTTCAATCTCATTAATTCTGTCTTCCATTGCATCAATTCTACCCCTTTGTTCTTCCAATGTATTATCTATTTCTAACAATTTAGTATTAATCTTCTGGATTTCTGTCTGTAGATTTAGAATCATTTCTAATTTTTCATGTATTTTCTCATTTTGTTTTTGTATTTTCCTCCAAAATTCCTCCAGGGTTTTTTCTGTGTTTTCTTTGGTCTGTCTCTCAATCCTTTGAAGATACCTAAATAAAATTCTTTTGACTTCCTTATCAGAGAATTTCTATGCTGCTTCTTCCTCAAGGATGTGTTCTGGGTCTGTAACCTGTTCCCTTATTTCTGCCACTTTATCTTGCTTCTTTGTGTGGACTGTGATGGTCTGTTGTCTCTGAGGCATCATGTTATTGTATTAGGATCTCTGTTAATTGTTTGTGAAGAGCAGCCAAGGGTGATTCGGGCTCTTCTTGGTAGTTTTTTATCGTTGGCCCATTGGTGGAGAAGGAGGTGCTGGCTCTTGCTCAGTAAGTGAAGTTGCAGGAGGTGTGGGTGTACTTGTATCTTATGGGGACTGTTGTTGTCTCCCACTCAGTTAGGCAAAAAATATAATTGAATAACCATTGAAAAAACTAAAAGCACATGGATAAAAATACACCCTGAAATCACACAGGAACAGTAACCCAAAAAAAGAAAAAGTGGAGAAAAGAAGAAAACAGGTAAATATGCAGTATCTGGGGATAGGTCACCAAGAGAAAAAAGGCAGAGGAGAATAATTAAGAAAGAAAACAAACTAACAAACAGGAAAGAAAGAAAGAAAGAAAAAATGCAAAAACAAAACCAAAAATATCCAACAAGTAACAGGGTTAACCATGAGAGAAAGAAAAAAAAAAAAAAAAAAGTGTAAACTAGGACCTTTTCAGTTGTGTAGTGCAGGTCCAGAGAGTTCTTTGGGTTACTGGAAAGCAGAACCTCTTCTTAAGCCCTTGGAATCTGGTAGAGCGCTGTCTCTTTAGGTTGTCTCTAGCTGCCAGTTACGTGTCAATTTGTTTTTGTCTTGGTTTTATGGTTTAGTATTTTGAAAAGGTGAAGCTAGTTTGCTTTATTATTGATTCAGGTGTGTTGGGTTGCTCTGCTGTTTTCTTTGTGATGGAATCCCTGTGTGTAATGTGGATATGTGTTTCTGTTTTTCGTACAGAGGGTTTAGAGTTTGAAGCGGGAGGTTTTATGGCAATTGGCTGAGTATGGTTTCTTCTATTGAATGAGTGAAGTTATTGGCGGAGAAGGTGGGAGCAGAAGAAGGAAAGCTTGGTGTTTCTAGGTTGGTTTCTAGGGCTTTGAGCAGGCTATTATTGATGACATATTTATTTGCAAGACCATGGCTCAACCTCAGGAAAGATTCCTACTGTTAAAGGGTCACAAATTTCGGCCAATTTCAGGCACACTCAAAGACCCCGCCTCCGCGGCCCCACAGCGCCAAAGCGTGGCTCCAAGGCAAAATTCACGGGGCTGCGCTCAGCTGCGGTTTCTTTGCTCTCCATGCCCCATCTGCCCGCGGTACTGACACAAACCCGCCAGACTGGTAATGGTCGGCTCTGGAGTTGGTCTGCGATACCGCCCACCTGTGGCGCCAAAAATGCGCACAATTTTAGCTGTGTTGTAGTCAGGGGAATACCTGCTAGTGACCTGCGGTCCCAATAACCGTGGCAAAGAAAAGCACAGTGTCTCCCAGTCTGACCCAAGCCCGCTCTGTGATCCACTGGAAGGGGAGGGAGCTAGCCTTTCTGGCACCAACAGTGAGATCTCTGTCTGAATCTCAGCAGTGGTGCCTGTGTCCATCTGCACCCAGACCACCCAAATTACCGACAAAATCAGCTGCTGGAGGCAGGTCTCTGCCATTGCCTACTGAAATATTGTAGTGGTCGCTAGTAAGCTGCTATCAGGTGACTTCATTCTTGGCTTGGGGATCTCAGGCAGCCGCCCTCGCCCGGCAGATAGTGACTGCCCCAGAAAGGTTTCCAATGGTCTCTCTTGGGTGCCCATCTGTCCTCTGGCAGTAGCTCTTTCCTAAATAATCTCCCTGTGCCTTTTCTCTAATTCTGCTCTTCTGTGTTTGGTGCACTCTGATTCAGTGAGCTGTTTAGAGCACCAAAGTTCCTAATTCAAACTGTTGTACCTAATTTTCAAAGTCCTTAGATGCCAGAGGGGGAAAAAAAAGCGTGCTGCTCACTTGCGAGACTCTTATTTTTAATCTGAATTGATGCTTTTGAGTTGTGATGTTGGCAAAGAATGCTGAAAATACCATGGAGTGCTAAAAGAACTAACAAATCTATCCTGGAACAAGTGCAGCTGGAATGCTCCTTCGAAGCAAGAATGGCCAGACTTCATCTCACCTACTTTGGTCATGTTGTCAGAAGGGACTACTCCCTGGAGAAGGATATCATTCTTGGTAAAGTGGAAGGTCAATGAAAAAGTGGAAGGTCCTCAAAAAGGTGGACTGACCCAGTAGATGCAACCATAGGCTCAGGTGTAGTAAGAATTGTGGTGTTGGCACAGGACCGGGCAGTGTTTCGTTCTGCTGTACAGAGATCGCTCTGTACAACATAGCTATACACAGGGTCACTAAGAGTTGGAGATGACTTGACAACACCTAACAACAACTAGATAGATGGATAGACAGATAGATAAATTGCTCAAGCATGACTTGGTCTGCAGCTGATTCTTCCCTATCTCTATTCTTCCAAGCCTTGTATGTTATCTCAGTACTCAGTAAATATTCTGTGGGGGAAATGGCTATGCATTAGAGGATCCTGTAGATTCTGATTTGTCCATGACAATATACATAGCCACAAAAGTCTTCTATCTTCTTTATCTTAGTATAGTTCCTTCCTCTGCCTATGAAAGCCATTGTCTAGACTCAGCAAATGCCCCTAGCAAGAAAATGGGCAATAAATCATGCTCATAAAGGAATGGCTTTTCCTTTTATAGAATTTATTTCTTGTAGTTTCCTATGTCTCTGCAGCTCTCCAAAATCTTTAAAATTTTGATTTTTTTGTAACTTATCTTTTTTCTAGTTGTTATAGTAGGAATGATAACTATCTACTACTACCACATCATACTCAAAGCAGAAGTGCTCATATATTCATTTTAATAATTTTTAAAATTTTAGTGTAATTTTATAAATCAAAAATATCATAAATATTAACACAGGTAAAATTTGTCCTGGGAGAACATAATTTTGATGTGTATATTTCAGCTGAAATGAATATAAGATTTACTTAAAATAAATTCACTTTAGGGAGTAAGATGGTGGAGTAGGCAGAAAGACTGCACAGACCCTCTTCAACTAAGAAAAGGGAAACCAATTAACACAGACACAGAAGATAATCCTGGACCCCTGAGCCTTGAAGGGAAGGATATAGAAGTGGACTAAACCCCAACT
>NW_006921599.1:21335519-21367983 GCF_000298275.1 Orycteropus afer afer
GGGAGGGGAGCTGTTGCATTGTGGTAAACTGTGGTCAATGTCATGAAGCAAAGTGTATGTGAACTGCTGTATGGAAAGTGAATTTGCTCTGTAAATCTTCACCCAAATCACAATATAAATAAATAAATAAATAAAATTTACTTTATAGTAATTTCCGATGATTTCTTACCAACTTAAGGTTGGTAGTTGGAACCCATGCAACAGTGCTATGGAAGCAAGCCCTGGCAATCTGCTTCTGAAAAGTCACAGCCATCCAAACCCTTTGGAGTTCTATTCTGTAACACATGAGGTCATCATGAGTTGTAATCAACTCAACAGCAACAGGTTTGGATTTTTTAAATTTTATATTAGGTCCACAGATGATATAGAACAGATTTATAGTATGTGTCCATATCTATTTTTCCTTTTTTCTGAAGCAAAGAAGAGAGCCATATTAACCAGCCTTCTTCTAGTCATGCTGGTTCATATGCCCTGTGTCTAATAGGTTATGAGCACAAATGATGTGTCACTTCCAGGAAGAAGCATTTATGAATGAGAGAATTCTCTGCACTATCTTTCCTATTCACTGCAACCAAGGATGTTACATGTTTAAATATAGAGTCGATCAGCCTGACTCTCTGAGCAACTGCTCAGAAAGGAATAAATCTGGACAGTTACTGGGCCCACAGGAGACTCCACATCAGGAAGAAATAATTTTAATGTTTTGAGCCATTGAATTTTCAAGATTTGTCTACATCTCAATATAATTCATCCTATTCAAACAGATACAGTAAGGATACCTAAACTAATACAGAGACTTGCATTTTTTTCTGATTTAAAAAAAAAAAAAAAAAACACCTCCAAATTCTAATAA
The DNA here is from genome assembly GCF_000298275.1 of Orycteropus afer afer. Classification (NCBI taxonomy): domain Eukaryota; kingdom Metazoa; phylum Chordata; class Mammalia; order Tubulidentata; family Orycteropodidae; genus Orycteropus; species Orycteropus afer. Next base: position 21,336,373 of record NW_006921599.1, read on the forward strand.
TCTAGAAACTGTTGTTCATCCTACTAGATACTATTGTTGTTGTTGTTGTTGTTATGTGTCGTTGAGTCGGACCTGATTCATAGTGACCCCTCCTTGGGTTGCTGAGGCAGTATCACTATGGAAGTAGATTGCCCAACCATCCTTCTGAGGAGTGGCTGGTGAGTTTGAACCGCCAGCCTTCTGGTTAGCAATCAAGTGCCTAAGGCACTATGCTAGATACTAGTAGCAATGGTTATCACATTAAAATTATTTCTAAAAGAAGATTAGTGAAGAAAACACTCTGGTAGTGTAGTGCCTAAAGCACTGGATTGCTAACCAGAAGGCTGATGGTTCAAACCTACCAGCCACTCCTTGGAAGGAAGATTGGGAGATCTACTTCCGTAGTGATACTGCCTCGGAAACCTAAGGAAGGGTTGCTATGAGTCGGGGCTGACTTGAAGGCCCATAACAACAACAACATACAGGATGGAGTTTCCTTTGGAGTATTTTTTTCTTTTTTGTTGTACTCTGGGGCATATACATTAAAAGAATAGGTACATCTATTGCAAGTTAAGCTATATCCTATCTTAAATACAAAATCATTTTAGTGATACTATTTTGCATATTAGGATCAGGGTATTTATAGTCTCAAGAAATTAAACCTAGATGTTTAAAGAGGGCAGTAAAATTCTAACCTTTGCTTCTTCCTTTCTTTTCATCCATCACACCATGCCTGGCAGCTAAAAGCACTACACACAACCTCTGCCTTTCCAATATGATTCTCTCATCTTTGTCCCTCTCCCCATTGATATTAAAAGTTACAAAGAAATGCACTATAAACTGTTACTTCCTAATAATAGCTCAATTGTGAAATGGTGGGAAGAGGAGGAGGAGTATCAGAACCTGTCTAAATAACTTCAGAAGCTCAGATAATGAGCAGGATCAGCTCAAAGCTAATTCTCAGACATACCTCTACCCTCCAACCTTTTTACTAATTTTGACACCAGTCATCCCTCTCACAGTGGTCTGTACTTGTCTTCTGAGTTTGATGATCCATTGCAGTGGCTACAAAGAACTCACAGACCATACTTACACTTAAGTGGTTTGTTAAGGAAGTAACAGGTTACAACTTGGGATCAGGATCAAAAAGCATGTAGGCAATGTCACCCTTCTTAAGTGCAGGGCAGCTCTCTCAGCAGCGCAGGCCTCCTGTCAGATTTCCGAGGACAAACTCCTCTCAATCCCCTCAGGACAGGCTCCTCAACCCTGACATCTGTCACCACTGACTCTGCCGCTGGGTCCCTTCTGGACTCCTTTCTGTTTTCAGTGTTACAGCCCTTGACCCTCGTTACAATCTTTTAGGATCCTTGACATCTCTTCCTTTATCTGTTTCTTCTCTCTTCTTCTTTCTGCTTGTTCCTGCTGCTTCTCTTCCAGCTTCTTTCTGTCTGGAAAACCTCTGTGGAGTTGGCTACATATACACACAACTCCTTGTCAATTTCAAGGAATGGTCCCACCTAGTAGGGGGACCAAAACTGACCAATCCCCTCTTGGTAGGTCATAGACAGTTTATGTGCATAGTAGACTACAACTCACCTCATTTTTGCATAGTCCATAGTCACTTATTTGCATTGTATATTAACCAGTCCTGGCAAGGGGTATACCAATCACAGGGCAGGCTGCAGCAGCCTGGGAACAGACAAAAAGTTTCAAACCAAGTCGTTTACAGCTTACCCAGGATATGTATGTAACAAACCCTCTAGGATAGAAAACTAGGGCAAAGGTAACTCCTTAGGGCTTAGGTGAAAAATCTCTTAAATTGTGTTTCCAAAGAACCAAGGCAAAAAGCCACGTAAGGAAACTCATTTCACCACACAGTATAGTATCTCCACAGATAATCTGCATTTTAATTAGGAAATATGTATCTGAAGGGGTGACTGCTAATTACATAACCACTGCTATTATTTATTGGTGAAAGGTAAGATAACAGAAGAGAAGTTTGAAGATCCCCATTTTCCATCAAATGACTGTCTTTAGGTCACTACTTATTCAACCTATGCATAAAGGCTATCCTTGAATAAAGTCATTAGTCTAAGGTGGGACTGTGGTAACCATCCAATGATTTTCAAATACCTGTCTGGGAACATCATATTTCTCTAGTGCCCAGAGGGTTGATACTCACGCCATCTCCCACAATTAAGTAGGAAATTTATAAGCAGAAGCAATAACAAAAAAAAAAAAAGCCAAGATAAGCTGAAGAAACAATCTTTGAAGATTTAATATGGTTGGTATGTTTACTGACAATAAGTATGTGTTGCAGGAATAGCAGACAATGGAGAGAAATGGGACCGGGGGGAAAAAAAAGGGGAGAGAAAAGAAAAGAGCTAGACTCTGTGGCTAGGAAAGGCCACAGATAGCAGGAGTGACACACATAAAAAAAACAACTGTGCTGGTGAGTGGCATGCCTCTTGCTGGGTTAGAAAATTTCAAGGGAATCCACAGAAATGACAAAGGAGCACAACTTGCAACTAGTGGGAACGATGTCTAGGGTTATTCAAGACTAGCTAAACCCTTTATCCACTGTTGGCATTGATGAACATTAGTTTATATTGATTGACTTCATAATGAAGATTTGGAACCATCAAGAGATTACTCTCCTGCATGGTCTTACATTTTGGTATTTATCACATCCCTGGTGGCACAGCAGTTAAAGCACTGGGCTACTAACCAAAAGGTTGGTGGTCTGAACCCATTGGCCACTTCATGGGAAAAAGTTGTAGCAATCTGCTTCCATAAAGATTTACAGCTTTGGAAACCCTACGGGACAGTTCTACTCAGTCCTATAGGATCACTATGAGTCAAAATAGACTCAAGAGCAGAGGGTTTGGGGTTTGGTTTGTTTCTATTATAGGCAGTCCCTGGGTTATGAATGAGATCCATTCCTAAGTGTGTCTTTAAGTCGAATTTGTAGATTAAGGCAGAACAGGTGTATATGGTTCTTATTTAGCCTTACTTTGGTGCAAGAACAGCCGTGCAGCCTTTTCAATGATTTAAAAGGTGCACATACAGCAAGGTTAAGGTGACTGAGATGGAGAATTTGTTGTAAGTAGGAGCCTTGCTGACACAGTGGTTAAGCCCTTGGCTGTTAACTGGAAGGCCGGTGGTTCAAACCTACCAGCTGCTCCACATAGAAAGATGTGGCAGTCTGCTTCTGTAAGATTATAGCTTTGGAAACCCTATGGGGCAGTTCTACTCTGTCCTATAGGGTCACTAAGAGTTGGAATCAACACCATGGCAGAAGGTTTGGTTTGTTGTTGTTTTTAAGGAGTTAGTTCAATCATTTCAAAGTGATAGCAAATGTACATAACATTAGAGGGCAAGTACAAGCTGTCTGAAAGTCAGGTGTTAGTAACCTAGGGACTGTCTTACTGCATAACAAACTACCCCAAACATAGTGATATGAAACAACAAAGTATTCATCATCATAACTGCATGAGTTATCAATCCAAGTGATTCTGCTGCTGTTCTCATCTGGGATCACTCAAGAGGTTGCTTTCAAATGATAATTGAATGAGCTGAAGTTACCAAAATGGCCTCGTCACATGCTAATGTTGGCAGTAGCTTCTTGGTTCTCTCCACATAGCCTTTCTTCCTCCAACAGGTTAAGACTAGGTCTTTTTGCAGGAGCTCTGGTAGTGTAGTGCCTAAGGCACTTGCCTCCTACCCAGAAGGCTGGCGGTTCAAACCCACCAGCCACTCCTCAGAAGGAAGGTTGGGCAATCTACTTCTGTAACCTTGGAAACCCAAGGAGGGGGTCACTATGAGTCAGGGCCGATTTGATGGCACATAACAACAAAAGGTCTTTTTGCAATATGATGGTGTCAGGGCGTCAAGAGGACAAACCCCAAAGTGCACGTGTTTATCAAGTTTCTGCTTAAGTCATTGCTAATGACCCACTGGCTATAGCAAGTCATGCGACCAAGCCTGGAGTCAGTGGAGAAAAGGTCTATATACCAGGAGGCGGATCTATTATAAAAATCTACCCCATATGTTTTATAGTAGAAGTGTGCTGTGTGGGGTTTTCTTCCTTCCTTCCTTTCTCTCTTTTTCAATTGTGACAGGGATGAAAGTTTACACAGCAAATTAATTTGCCATTCAACATTTTATACACATTTTGTTTTGTGACATTGACTGCAATCCCTACAACATAACAGCTCTCTTCCCCTTCCTCCCTGTGGTTACCTTTTCCCTGTGTCCTTCTTTCCTAAGCATTCCTGCCCTCTGAGCTATCTCCCTATGCAAATGCTGCCCTTTTTATCTCCCATGGTTGACTGTTCTAAGAAGTGTGCTCACCTGGTGTAAATGTTCACATTATATGCCTTTCTATTTGGCCGAAGTTAAGCCTGGAAGGTGACTAGTGGCCACAGTCATGGGGGTTTCACCAGTCTCTACCAAACTGGTAAGCCTGATCTTTGCTCCATAGGGTTTTTTACGCTGTGTCCTTTTAGAAGTAATTCGCCTTTCTTCCATGGCACATCTGGAATGGATATGAATTGCCAACGTTTTGATTAGTAGCCAAGCTCTTATCCATTTGCACCACAAGGCAGCGATGTGGGTCTGAGATTTGTATAATTAAATAAATTTGAGTATTTTAAAGGCTAGCTTTTAGTTGAGAATTCTGCCAACTAAACAAGGTGTCACTAAATTATTTTTTAACTTGTTTTTGTTCATTTTGATGAGTATGTTGGTGCAGGATAGTACCCAATTAGTAATGAGAAGCTCTGTATGGGATCTGGTACAGCAATTGCCTTCCTGCCTTTTTCAATGACGTGAACTCCTCTTTTACACGATGGAGTTGGTGTGTGCTCTTGGGGAGTCTCATGCTTCAGGAAACAGTGGAAAATGCAGGGCTTCAAACAGGCTTGACCTGGTTCAGTTATGGCCAACAAGGTGAAACCAGAACAGACCTGAATTTTTAAAAATTGGGTAATCTAGAAAAATAACCAATAAAAACAAAAAAAGTGGAAAATTATGGATCAAAGCTCTAGAATGGCAAAAAGGGTCATAGTGAGCTCTTTCAGGGATGGGATGCATTGGACTGAATTACTGGCAGTCCTCGTTAGGAAGGTTGGGTAATCTACTTCCCAAGTGATACCGCCTCAGAAACCCAAGGAGGGGTCCCTACCACTCGGATCCCACTTCACCGCAGTGAGTTTGGTTTTTCGGTTATAGGGAGCTACACACATTCAAAGCAGTGCAGTTGGGTGCCATTTTTGAATGAGCACCTGCTGTTTCCCACTCTGCTCAAAATCCATCAGACAAGAGATTTGGTTGCTACCAATGGGTATGCTACCCTTGTTTTCTGAGGGACATAAAGTTTATAGCAGGTCTTCAATCTGTGTGTCAGGTTATCTCCCAGTTCACTCAGTTCACTGAAAAGAAAAGGGGGGGAGGTCTGTTCTGCCTCCGCCATGACTGAACCTGAAAGAACCAGCTGAAGCCCTGGAAAAATCACAAAATTTAAATATGTCACTGCCAGACCAAACAATTCTCCAGACCCCCAAACTGTCTCAGTCACCCTCCTTGTAATGGTAATTTTCTTATACATTATTGTTCGAATTTCGAACTTATTTTACAGCAACATACACAGGATTCTAGTTTGTGAGGTAACGGAATAGATGGTGCAGTTCCTGAGCTCTGCAGGTGGAGGGACCAAGGCCTGCTTCGGCACACAGTAGGAGCATCACGGATGCTGAGTTCACTGTAGCAGTTGATGCAAAGCCGTTCTCTTCCTCTCCCCCACCCTCCCCTGCCCTCGCACTACCCTTATCTCTCTCCAGACCCACACCCTGGCCTAGGAGCAGATGGCGAGTCCCAGGTGCCAGGTGTGCAGCACGCCTGGTGCGGTCTGAGGGCATTGGGTTCTTTGGTTCCTGCCCCACCCTACTCCTCCTCCCATCGCCTGAGCACTTACACAGCGCTCCCCGCTGCTTGGTGAAGAAAGGCTGCGGCTGGAGCAGGGGATGGGGAGGGCGTGGAGAGGGCAGATCGTGTTCTTGGCCGAGGCCACCAGTCCTGTGCCGGCCGCCCGCCACGTGCCGCCTCGTCCTTCCTCTCTGCGGCATCACGCGGCAGCAGCGTGAGTGCCATCCCACCAACCCTTTCTTCCATCCAGAACCTTTCTTCCTACCCCTCCTTTCTTCGTCGCTTTTCTTACCAGTCCTTTTGCTTTGCTTCTCTCTCTCAGCGGGTTTCCCTCCCTCTCAGACGCCCCCACCTCAGCCCGGCTGCGCACAACCTCTAAAGACAGATCAACTGGTTTGCTAACGTTAGCTTAGGATTCTCTTGTTCAACCGTTTTCCTCCGTAAATTAAATCAGGCGCTTTTATTACAAGGGAAGCTCCAACTGTAAGTGCTTCTACTTGGCAGTTTGATTGGGGGTGGGGAGCCTGTGGGGCGTGCCCCCACCCGCACTGCGTGCTGGGTTCACTGTGATAGTTTCGAAGCATTCCAGGTTGGGGTAGGCAGCTCCACTAGGACATCCATGCTGGGGGCTGGCTGCTGTGGTGACTTTGGAAAGCCAGAGAGACCTGTGATCCGAAGGAGTCAAAGCGAACTAAAACCTTCCGCAAGACTCAGCTTCCAAGTAACTGCGCCCCTGGGCGCAGCCTCTACCTGTTTTATCTACTTGCCTTATGCTCCCTCATCTCAGACCTGAAGCTGCCTCCTACAGGTGCTCTGGGCCGAATTACTGGGCGCGCTGTGGGCGCCTCTTGGCAAGGGCGTCTGGCACCCTGGGGCCCCTCTGAGGCCCTCACCGGCTCAGCGACCCCACTCTACCCCCACTTAGCGAGGTAGAGAGAAGCGAGGGAGGCAAGTTCGAGGTCCTCGGGGAAGGGGCGCTTGCAGATTCAGATGCAACCAATTGTGCCCCAGCCCTGGCTGTGTCTTTTTCCTTCCTTCGCCCGCTGCACACAGCCAGTGCTCCTGAGACACCAGGCAGCTGCACGCTCACAGCAAAGAATGGTGTCTCAGCCTGCAAGGGACTGAAAAGGGGTAGCTCAGCCCGTGCACGAATGTCGTGTGCTAGCCGCAACGTGGGTTCCAAAGGCTCAGTGTCGACTGTGCGGTACAAGCAAGGTTCACATTGAACATTTCAGCGTTAAGAGCAAAGGGTGATGGGCACCAAAGAGAGAACCGGGCCAAGTCGTTGTTAGTTCCGGTCAGCGACGGAACTGGACACCGACACCAAGGGCCAAGCTGGCTCCTAGGGTGGGGGTAGGGGATGAAGGAGCCAAGCGCCCAGGCAACGACCCCTCCCACCCCCGGCCAGCCGCGGGCCAGTTGCAACTTAAAAGCTGGGAGCTTCCAGGGCGTGGGGGCGTCCTCACTTGGGTTTGCGCGCGCGTGCCTGCGTGTGTCTGCAGCTCCTTTCCTGGTTGTAAAACCTAAACGGAAAAGGGGTGTTAAAACGCTGCTGACAGGATCGCCTGAAACATGTTTACAGTAGGATAGACTTTCCTCCAAAAAGCACAGCCTGAGTCGATTCCAATTTATTTCTGCCCTGTAACTGTAATCGAAAAGCTAGGCTCAGTTGCTGTGGCAGAATGTGGCTGAAGACCATTAATCCTGGCAGAGTTCAGGACCGAATGACCGCTGGGGCTGGGCGACAAAGTTCCTGCGCTCTACAAGGCATTCTGGCGAGGAAAATCTTTCCCTTTTTTTAAGGAGAGGTGTCCTCTGCTACTCCTTAAGTAATGAGCGCCGTTTCTCTGTGGCTGGTGGAGAAACTGCATCCTAACTAGTTCCTCGCTTCACCAAGATGATACACAAACTGTAATTGATAATCTCCCGAGTTCAGTTACCAAATCCAAGTAAGAGGCCAGCCTGGGCCTGAGAGCGTCTTAACAAGTGAACAAGATGCCGTGTTTATGTTCATAAATCATAAACTTGGATTTATGAAAAAATAATCAGAATTCACCGACACACCGTATTATTCAGTGTTCATTTAAATTGCCACCTAGAGAAGAAACAGTAATGGAGAATGATAGGGGGTTTGGGCGAGAAGGGGGTGAAGAATTTCATCTCCATGTTTTCCCACGTCTTCTCGCGGGCTCAGGGAGGCTCAGCGCTGCCACCTGGCGGCTGCTTCTTCCCAGATTGAGAGACAGCTAGCTGCAGAGCCAACTCAGGCTCCCCCGTGGGTGTGCCTAGACTGTCTCGGGAAATGGTGTAGAAGCCCGTATTCACGCTTCAAATCTGGGTAGTACTTGCAAACACTCATTCTCTACTTACTCTCTTGAGAAAATTCAGAGGAAAGGCACAACGAATTGGCGTCGGTATGAAGTTCTTGCTTGAGCCTACTATGTGCTTGCTCCTGGTTATGAGAGAAGAGAAAGTGGTAAAAATCAGTAGGTATGTGGGTTTCTAATCGCTTGGCTTATTTTAAGAGTAAAAAGAAATCATATTTAAATTTGCCTCCAAACTGTTTTGAGATTCTTCAAATAATTACTTCCATGTATTATTTTTTTAACACAACTCTGAACAGGATATTCATTTCCAATACAACTTGATCAGCCCAAAAGGATGAAGTGTAAGTTATTTACTTGACTGGGAAGTAAATCAGCCTTAAAATGGAGGGTTCTTTACCATAAGGTGTGAAAGTGAAAAACCTGGGGTCCTTCAGTTGACAAAGACTAATGAAATCAAATTTCCAAGGGCTTCTTCCTTACCTGCTAGTAAAAGTAACAAGGATATAGTTTTTCTGTTGAATATTATTTGAACTGAATACTTGGTCAGCTCAGACCAAATATTCAGAATCAGTTTCTATAACCAAGGCCAGGCAAAATCTTGCAAATGAGCGCAAATCCAGGAGATTTGTTAAACTAATTTCCCTTCAGGTTTTTCCTCCTTTATATGCTATAGGAATATATTAAGCAGTAGGACAGAATTGTATTTCCATTCGTATCCCATACCATTTAATGGATGTGAGATTTTATGTTGTGCAGGTGTGTGAGAGAAGAAATGCATTAACAGACATTACACTTAAATCTCAAATAGAATTCTAGTATTTAATGGGATAAAATAAGGTAAAAAGTATTTTCCTTAGTTCAAAATTTGAAATGTCTAACGTCATTGTGAATAAAGATAATTACTTTATTACTCTTCTAAAGCAGAATTTTTTTTCTCAAAATTATCTTGGCTAACTGTTAATATGGCTTAAAGAGAGCATTAAGAAATACTTCATGTACTGCAAAGCCAGCAGAGGGAACACTGAGTACTGATTTACTAGGGGCCACCAAAAAACTGATTATTTGGAGGAAGAATTTAAGTAATGGAGAACTGGTGACAAAGCACATGAAGTTAGGTAATGAGAACACAGAAATCTTTTCTCATCATTGGTATGCAGAGGCCAAATACACTCCAGCATGCACATACTTCTCTGGTGGTAAGAAAGATGACTCTTTAATAAAAGGCCATTTGTCACATGTTTCTTACATTTTAAGAACTAGTTAACACATAATAACAGGCCTATTTTGGAAGTCTAATCATTCATATGTATTATGATAATCTCATAAAGTCGATGGAAATTACTAGAACCTTATTTAAGCAACTCTACCCAAAAACCAAACCAAAGTCACTGCCATTGAGTTGATTCCACCTCATAGCAACCTCCTTTGGGTTTCCAAGGCAGTAAATCTTTAGGAAGTAGATTGCCCAGTCTTCCTTCTGCGGAGTGGCTGGTGTGTTTGAACCACCAACATTCTGGTTAGCAAACTCCTTAGATACTGAGCCACAGAGCTCCTTAATCAATTCTAAGAGGTACTTTTTCATTTAAAAAAATCTCTGAAATAGATTTTAATACCTTACAACCAGTGGCAAGTTACCGTTTTATTGGCATTTTTTTTTTCTTAGTGGCATGTAACACAATAGTATGTCTTAAAATCTATGGCATTTGTTCAAATACAGAAAATACATATATCAATAAAATTTACTGGCAATCCATTGCCATCAAGTCAATTCTGACTCATAGTGACTCTACAGGACAGAGCAGAACTGCACCATAGGTTTCCCAAAGCTATCATCTTTACAGAAGTAGACTGCCATACCGTTCTCCTATGGAGTGGCTGGTGGATTCGAACTGTCGACCTTTTGGTTAGCTGCCAAAAACCCTTAACCACTGTGCCACCAGGGTGCCTTAAAATTACACCAGTGGCTTTTATTTAATATACAGTTTTTAAACTCTGTGTGCTTTAATCATAAACATAATTACTATGACTGTTTTGATTCACTTTTCCCCCATCATGTTCAGTGGTGGAAGCATAAGGACTTTAGAATTCTGATCAATTATATTGATACTCTGAATTATCTCAAGGTGGCTACACCCTCAAATCATTAGTTGGTACAAATCCCTTTTTTATTCTAGTGAAAATGTTTATTTTATAGATAATAGAATAATTTTTATGTCAGATTGATAACATTTAGGGGTATGTTTCTGTGCACAATAGAGAAAATGAACTGTTATAACAAATTCAACTTTGTTTTGCAAAAAAGGTACCAGTAGGGTTATTTGGGTTTTTTTTTTTTTTTTCCTTTCAGATTTTCTCCCATCTAAAAAATATTATATAACTTGGGTAGCTAGTGGTAAAAAAAAATTACTTGCATATACCCATAAAAGCATTCTTAGTTTTGGGCGATCCTTAGAGATCCAGTCAGGTGTCCTCAAAGCATGTTCTTTCCAATAAAATTCTAAATCTGACAACCTAAGCCTCTTGCCACCCTACATACTTTCAAAGTTTGACAAGATAAATAGAAATCAGCCACCAAACACTAGTTTGATCTGAATTAACTAGCTGGCTTAATTATGTTTGGATGGTCCTGCCTAACTACCTGTCACTGGCCTAGAGACAGGAAAAGCAGTTTACTATTATGGTGTGAGGAAAGTCAGTATTTATTGAAATTCTAATTTTTAGACCTTGGGATAGAAATAAATTTCTTGGCCAAATTAACATGTGTTCTAAATACCTAACCACCTTTTCTTTGCATATTCTTCACAAAGTTCCTTTTAAAAAATAAAATAGGAGATAAGAGTTGTCACTGTTGTCCTTTTATGGCTTCATATGTGTAACTTGTGATTACTCTGTCACATTAGTGACCATCCCCAATTTTAGTGTCTTAAACAACATGCTGCTTCTATAGGAAGTATCTCTGGCATTTGAATTACCGTGGGGAAAATATTAGCTTTAATTGAAGACTTCTATCCATTAGATGATTTACGGTCACAAACTCACTGAAATGCTCACAACAATCCTCTAAAACATAGCTCCTAGTATTCCCATTACACAAAAGAGGAAAACTGAGACCTGGTCTCATCCCCATGGTGACAAAACCAGTATGAGGAATTAGCAGCCAGATCTATGAAACCAGAGGCTCTCATCTCTTCTGCCTCTTTCTACAGTGTCTCTTTACATTGTTCTTTTCCATTTGAATCAAGAGATGTATAAGAAGAAAAAGAGAGTGATGGCAGCGGAGAGGGCAGTAAACTTTAATTTTGAAAACGGGCAAAATAAAGTAAAACTTGTTGTTGTTGTTGTTATGTGCCATCGAGTCAAACCCGACTCATAGTAAAACTTAGGCCCATCCTTTACTCTGCATTCTCAACCTATACAAAACTCTATGGAAATTCTCCCACTGAGTTAATTATGGAACAGTGCCTAATGTGTTCCAATAGAAAGCTCCTCTGTTTGGGCTACCCAGGATTTATGGAGGAGTTTAAATCATTAAATAACCATAGTTAACCCTTGTTTGGTTAAGAGAGCAAGGAATTATTGGGCGGGGGGAACCTCTTTCCTCCCTTTCAAAAACAGCACAAAAATTGTTCTGAAGAGATTTACACAATACATCAACATCTGTGCCGTACCTAGAGTTGTTAAAATAATTGTGATGACAGGTGTCTAGGTACCACTTTCTTAATGGTTTTCAATATCCATTGATTTATTGTTGTGGCTTTCCCTACTTCCTTTCACATCCTTGGCTTTATGAAGGAGCTGAGGAACAGATTTTGCACTAGAGACTGATTCTTTATTCCAATGCTGAAAAGAACTAATAAAAATAATCACTTGGCTTTTAAGCAGAAAGCTTCCATTTACAGTATTTTACCCTCCCCCCTCCAAGCCCCTTGTTATCTAACATAATGGTTAGAATACATTTCCGTCTCTCCCCTTAATAATTTTATGCATTAACATCCTCTTCACACACCAGACACACACACACGCGCGCAAAAGGAAAAAAAGAGGCAGCAGAAATCTCAGCTGTACTTCTAGCCCTTTTAAAAAGTTTGCTCTGTAAATTGGAATGAGGTCAGATTTGGAGCTTCTCATTGCACGCGGAGATTATTATTGCATCGGGTTCCAAGCCAATGGGAAGCCTGGGGGAGGGGCTTGGCACGAGGAAGCGTTGGCTACAGCGGCTGATTGGTTGTGGCCACGACTGTGAAAGGATAAAGAGGCGCGAGGCGGAATTGGGGTCTGCTCTAAGCTGCAGCAAGAGAAACTGTGTGTGAGGGGAAGAGGCCAGTTTCGCTCTCGGGTCTCTAGTTCTTGCACGCTCGTTAAGAGTCTGCATAGGAGGAACTCTGCCATTACTGGCTCCCTTCTGCAAGAAGGAAAGAAGAAAACATACATTTATTCATGCCAGTCTGTTGCATGAAGGCTTTTTGGCTTCATACCTTGCAACAAAATAATTGCACAAACTCCTTAGTGCCGATTCCGCCCACAGAGAGTCCTGGAACCAGAGTCTTTTTTCCTTAGCATTGTAAGAAAGGAACAAAGTGAGAGAGACTATGTCGCTTTCCTGAGCTCCCGAGAGCTCTCGTGAACTGGAACCAACCGCTTCAGGGAAAGAAAGGGAAAAAAAAAAAAAAAAAAACTTGGAGGCGGCGAGAAACTTACGTTGGAAGCTTCAGCAACCAGCATTCAAGAAACTCCACTTTAACACGGTCTCCAGACTCAGCCGAGAGACAGAAACTGAGCAAACTGCAACGCGGTGAGAGAGAAAGACAGGGAGGGAGAGACGCTCCAGCCTGGGAACTACAACTCCTCAGCAAAAGGCAGAATACTCCTTCCCCGCGTCTGGGGGACTTTTCTCCGCCGGAGTTGAGCAGCCCGCCTGCCCGCCGCGCGCGTCCTCCCCCTCGGCTAGTGCTTGGCCTGGGGAGCCGGGAGGGCCCGGCGATTGCGCCGCGGCCGCCGCGAGGGTGTGAGCGCGCGTGGGCGCACGCCGAGCCGGGGCCATGGTGCAGCAAACCAACAACGCCGAGAACACGGAAGCGCTGCTGGCCGGCGAGAGTTCGGACTCCGGAGCCGGCCTCGAGCTGGGCATCGCCTCCTCCCCCACGCCGGGCTCCACCGCCTCTACGGGCGGCAAGGCCGACGACCCAAGCTGGTGCAAGACGCCGAGCGGGCATATCAAGCGACCCATGAACGCCTTCATGGTGTGGTCGCAAATCGAGCGGCGCAAGATCATGGAGCAGTCGCCGGACATGCACAACGCCGAGATCTCTAAGCGGCTGGGCAAACGCTGGAAGCTGCTCAAAGACAGCGACAAGATCCCTTTCATTCGGGAGGCGGAGCGGCTGCGCCTCAAGCACATGGCTGACTACCCCGACTACAAGTACCGGCCCAGGAAGAAGGTGAAGTCTGGCAATACCAACTCCAGCTCCTCGGCCGCCGCCTCTTCCAAGCCGGGGGAGAAGGGAGACAAGGTCGGTGGCAGCGGCGGGGGTAGCCATGGGGGCGGCGGTGGCGGGAGCAGTAACGCGGGGGGAGGAGGCAGTGGCGCGAGCGGCGGCGGCGCCAACTCCAAACCCGCGGTGAAAAAGAGCTGCGGCTCCAAAGTGGCGGGCGGCGCGGGCGGCGGGGTCAGCAAACCGCACGCCAAACTGATCCTAACGGGCGGCGGCGGCAAAGCGGCGGCCGCCACCTCCGCCTCCTTCGCTGCCGAGCAGGCTGGGGCAGCCGCCTTGCTGCCCCTGGGCGCCGCCGCCGCTGCCGACCACCACTCTCTATACAAGGCGCGGACTCCCAGTACCTCCTCGGCGTCCTCGGCCGCCGCCGCCGCTCCGGGCAAGCACCTGGCCGAGAAAAAGGTGAAGCGCGTCTACCTGTTCGGCGGCTTGGGCGCATCGTCGTCTCCTGTTGGCGGCGTGGGCGCGGGTGCCGACCCCAGCGACCCCCTGGGCCTGTACGAAGAAGGGGGCGCAGGCTGCTCGCCCGACGGGCCGAGCCTCAGTGGCCGCAGTAGCGCCGCCTCGTCGCCAGCCGCCGGCCGCTCGCCGGCCGACCATCGCAGCTACGCCAGCTTGCGCGCCGCCTCACCCGCCCCGTCTAGCGCGCCCTCGCACGCGTCCTCCTCGGCCTCGTCGCACTCCTCCTCCTCCTCTTCCTCCTCCTCTTCGGGTTCCTCGTCCTCCGACGACGAATTTGAAGACGATCTACTCGACCTGAACCCCAGCTCAAACTTTGAGAGCATGTCCCTGGGCAGTTTCAGCTCTTCGTCAGCGCTGGACCGGGACCTAGATTTTAACTTCGAGCCCGGCTCCGGCTCGCACTTCGAGTTCCCGGACTACTGCACGCCCGAGGTGAGCGAGATGATCTCAGGAGACTGGCTCGAGTCCAGCATCTCCAACCTAGTCTTCACCTACTGAAGGGCGCGCGCGCGAAAGAAGAAGGGCCGGGGGGCAAGAGAGGAAAATAAAAAATTACCAGATGAAGAATGGGAAGAGAAAAGGGAAAAAAAAGGAAAACAAGAAAAAAAATAAAAGCAAGCGGGGGCTGGCTTCGGCGAGGAGCGCAGCGGGGGTTTTTTTTTTTTTTTTTTTTTGACCCGCGCTCCCATCCCCCACCTCCCCGGGCCGGGACACCTCGGCCCAGCTGGAGGGATGCGGAGGAGGAAGAGGGTAGACAGGGGCGACCTTTCATTGTTGTTATTGATGTTGTTGTTGATGGCAAAAACGACTTCGAGTTTCCTCCCCTTTGCTTGAAGAAACCCCCCCTCCAACGAGCTTCCGGACTTGTCTGCGCCCCGACCGAGTTACTAGTTTTCTAGAGAACTGAAGGAATCTCGCCCCTCTCACATCGCCACCTCGGTGTTTTTTGTTTTTGTTGCTTTTGTTTTTGTTTTTCTTTGTCAGCAGAGAAAAAAAAAATCCACTCGCCCCTGAGGTTTTTATTCTCGCCTACCCCCACATTTTTCCTCCTGAAGACGAGGAGGCTCCAGGGCGATGAATTTTTTTGGCCGACGGCAGATGTTTTTGGGTCACGCAGACTCGAGCACTGGGACTGAGGGACTCTACCCTGGCGAATTCCCGGGATTGTTTTTTTCTTCTCCCCCCTTTATTTTTTCTTTCCTTTTTTTTTTTTTTTCCCCCTCCTCTCTCCCCTTTCCTTGCCTGTGCAGCTGGAGGAGGAGATATTGAGGGGAGGAGGCAAGAGTGACCCGCGCAAGGAAATGAACCGAGAGCCTCGTTGGAAGCCACACCAGCGAGGGCTGTGGGGGCAGGGAGGAAGGACATGAGCTGGAAGGAGGAGAAAAAACTGAAATGGATTTGCACGTTCAGGAGAAGGTGGCGGCGTTTTCTCGGCCTCCCCCTGATAAATGTATGAAATCAGTGAGGTGAGACTTAACAGACCCGGAGGCGTGGAGGAGAGGAGACTGTTTGATGTGGTACAGGGGCAGCGGAGGGCGAGTGGTTTCGGGGGAAAAAAGAAAAAAGTTTTTTTCTTCTCTTAATCGGAATCGTGATGGTGTTGGATTATTTCACTGGTGGGGTTAATATAGCATGTTATCCTGTCTATCTTTTAAAGATTTCTGTATAAGACTGTTGAGCAGTTTTTAAAATAGTGTAGGATAATATAAAAAGCAGATAGATGGCGCTATGTTTGATTCCTACAACAAAATTATCACCAGCTTTTTTTCATTCTTAACTCTTTAAAGGATTCAAACGCAACTCAAATCTGTGGACTTTAAAAAAAAACAATTCAGGACCAAATTTTTTCTCAGTATGTATGTGTTTATTCCTTATAGGTGTAAATGAGAAGACGTGTTTTTTTCCCTCACCGATGCTCCATCCTCGTTTTTTTTTTTTCCTTGTAAATGTAATCAGATGCCATTTTATATGTGGACATATTTATACTGGCCAAACATTTTTTTATTCTTATTTTGTCCCTTTTTTTTTTTTTTTTTTTTTTTTGTGCTTTCTTTTTTTTCCTTTGTTTCTTCCTACCTTTATTTCTTTTTTCTTTTTATTTGGTAGTTGTTGTTACCACACCATTTTACGTCTCCTTCACTGAAGGGCTAGAGTTTTAACTTTTAATTTTTTATATTTAAATGTAGACTTTTGACACTTTTAAAAAACAAAAGACAAGAGAGATGAAAACGTTTGATTATTTTCTCAGTGTATTTTTGTAAAAAATATATAAAGGGGGTGTTAATCGGTGTAAATCGCTGTTTGGATTTCCTGATTTTATAATAGGGCGGCTGGTTAATATCTCACAGTTTAAAAAATCAGCCCCTAATTTCTCCATGTTTACACTTCAATCTGCAGGCTTCTTAAAGTGACAGTATCCCTTACCTGCCACCAGTATCCACCCAAACCCATGTCTTACTTTAAAAAAAAAAAAAAAGGAGGGGGAGGGGAAAATAAGCCAAACACTGTATGCTTTTCAGAAAAACATTTTTAAACGAAATACTGTTATGTCCAGAGGCTTTAAAACTGGTGCATTTACAGCAAAAAGGGATCCTGTAGCTTTAATTTGTAAACCACATCTTTTTTGCACTTTTTTTATAAGCAAAAACGTGCCGTTTAAACCACTGGATCTATCTAAATGCCGATTTGAGTTTGCGACACTATGTACTGCGTTTTTCATTCTTGTATTTGACTATTTAATCTTTTCTACTTGTCGCTAAGTATAATTGTTTTAGTCTTATGGCATGATGATAGCATATGTGTTCAGGTTTATAGCTGTTGTGTTTAAAGATTGAAAAAAGTGGAAAACATCTTTGTACATTTAAGTCTGTATTATAATAAGCAAAAAGATTGTGTGTATGTATGTTTAATATAACATGACAGGCACTAGGACGTCTGCCTTTTTAAGGCAGTTCCGTTAAGGGTTTTTGTTTTTAAACTTTTTTTTGCCATCCATCCTGTGCAATATGCCGTGTAGAATATTTGTCTTAAAATTCAAGGCCACAGAAAACAATGTTTGGGGGAAAAAAAAGAAAAAAAATCATGCCAGCTAATCATGTCAAGTTCACTGCCTGTCAGATTGTTGATATATACCTTCTGTAAATAACTTTTTTTGAGAAGGAAATAAAATCAGCTGGAACTGAACCCTAAATTTTGACTTTTGGTCATCATTATGTCCAATGCCTTAGTAATGAAACGGGTATGTTCTCAAGAGAGGAGCCTATTAAATGTCATCTTATTGAGGAATACCAAATTCCTCTTGGCCAGATTAGGAGGCCCTGACCCTGAAATGATGGCGTCAGCTGAATGAATATGTGTCAGCTCTCCATGCTTTCTAGGAATTTTCTGCATTTACTACATTTAAATAAATGCTCTTTGTTTTCAGATTTTTAAAAGAGGAGGAGGGAGCCACATGACCAGAATTCTTCACAGATGAAACTGAGTGATCTTTTAATTTTAGGCTCCTAAAGCTGCTTTCTCCTTGACTTGTCCAATACTACCATGGAGCAGTGTCTAAAAATGTTACCCACAGATTAAGAATAAATAAACTTGTTATATTGTCAGTATGTATGTTTTAGCTTTTACCAGTTATGAAATGTAAAAGTTGTATTTTTCCACGAAAAAAAAAAAAGCTGATAACGGTGCTAAAATCTCCATTTTGTGTGAAACCCAACATGGATATATATATATGTACTATGTATAAGAGAAATGCAACAATAGGGATAACCTGGAGAAGTTGGCTCCTTGAGGGCTTAGAGGCCCCCTCCCCTTTCAATCTGTGGAGAGCACTTTAGCTAGCAGGGAAATTTATACTTTTTACAAGCATCTGGCACAGTAGTAGTATTGAGAGCTGTATGCAAAGAGAAGACATTTACCTTGAATTTCCTAAGGGCCTTTAGTATTTTTTTGTAACATGCAAGTTGCTAAGTAGAAGTGTTCCCTGCTTATTTTTAGGGTTAATTGCTATTAACAAACAAAACCCATCTTCATTTTCAAATGTCAATTAAAAAGGTATTTCACGTGTCTTCTAGTTTCTCAGCACTGGAAAGGAGGGGTTAATAAGCAGAAGTGTTGGGAGATAATCCTTTAATCAACGGATTTGCTTATACGTAAAGGAGTATCCTTCATCTTGTAATGTACAGCTGAAAAGAGGGATTTTTGAGCCTGTAATTCAAGCAATTTATTTTTGTTCAATGAACAGCAAAATCCCCCTGCCCCAATAATAAAACTTATAGCTGCTTAAAGAACCAAACCCACTGCCATCCAATCTATTCCAACTTACAGCTGCTAGTGTCCAATTTTTTTTTATCTATTCTGCTGATATATTTAGTGAGTAATTTGTGTTCTACAATTGTAATACCCTATTTCTAAAAAAAGATTTTAAAATGGGTTTGGAATATCTTTTTTAAAAGATCTTTGCAAAAGAAGGAATTTCTCCTTTATGAAATGTTTAGTTTGTGTTCATTGTGGTGATGATAGTATATGATAAGATTTTTTTTAACGTTCAAGATACCAAAACCTTAACATAAAGCCTATATGAGGCCTTTTTTTTTTTTTTCAAGTGGTACATACCTTTTAAAGTACAGTTTTATTTTATAGGATACTTCTGTTAGAACTGTGTTTATTTTTCCTTGACTTTGCATGCAAGAGCAGCAGATACTTTAAATGTTTTCTTTAAGAATTTTGATAACATTGCTTTGAAAAATGAAAGCTTAAATGTTTATGTCTTTTCTTTAAGGAGGGTAGGGTACATTTAAGAAACATTTGTGCTTGCATTCCTCTGAATCTGTTTTTCTTCTTAAGGGACACTATGTTAGTGCAAGGCATAATAAACCTGAGAAAACGGTGTATAGCATGACTTTTGGTACTACTTCTGGCCCTGTGTACCATCAGAAATGTGAATTAGTAAATACTTGTTTAAACTAGTTTTGTCAGTTCTTAGTTGAATCTTTTTAAGTGCCAAGAAAAAAAAAAAATGGGCATGAAAGCTGATATAGTGGGCTAAGTGCATGAAAGAACTTCCCGGATTTGCTCTCTGGGGTTGTGGAAGCACTAAGGGATTCTGAGAAAAATCAAGAAAGCAAAGGACTGAGAAGTAGACATCATTTGCTAAGTATTTCCTGTGTTTATAGTGCTACATATGAATTAGAAGATACGGTGTGTGGAATGTTCTGGGTCAGAATATTTAACGTTAAAAATGTAATTTAGGGGTTCCCAGGGAAGTATTTGGAAGACCTGTATGTCAGAAACACTAAGAGTTCTGCTATGAATACAAATTCATCCCACCTATTTGGATTTCGCAGGTGGAAGGTTAGTTTGCTTTATTTCCCCAGCACCACCACCACTCATGAGTTTTGTTTTGCTTTTTGCCCCTCCTCCCCCTTGAGATCTGTGAAACAACTTGCTGGCCCAGTACTCAAACCCTTGTGATGCTGCCAGGCAAATTCCATATACTCTTTAAGATTTTCATTCTGGCTATCATTTGAAAGTTAAAGGAAACAAAAAATAAAAAGGCACTTCTAGGTATCTGCATGGTGTTTCAGATTCTGCTAAAAATCTATCATGAATTGCCCTTTGCCCAGGATAAAGTGCAAAATTCACATGCTGGCATTCAAGGCCCTGAATATAATGGTTTTAGCTCACCTTTTCAGTTCTCCAAAACTCCAGTAGTATACCCAAAACAGTCTCTCTAATTAGATTGGAATTCTTAGATTCTTAGAGGACAGGAACTAGGCCTTTTTGTACTTTTTGTATCCTGACATTTGCCTGCCTAAGTTCATGCATGTAATAAATGTTTAATTCTTATTTGTTGACCTTATACTTACATTATGTTTCACTGGGGCCTTCAGAGCTTCTAAGAAGATGCATTTGCATATTCTACTGTCCATATTGTAGCAGCTGTGGCAAGTAGGAGCCCTGGATTTAGGAAGAATGTGAGTTAGCTGATTCAGAAACCAGCTGAAGGACATTGATCAGATTTCTTTGCCTCTTTGAACCTTAGTGTTCTAAACTGTTGAATAGAAAGAATGTTCTCTAACATATAGGGCTGTTGTGAGAACTGAGTGAAATTGCAGATGCAGAATAACTGGCATAATGCCTGGCCGTCTGTATGGGCTTATTAAATGCTAGTACCTTACCTCAAGAATTGTTATAAAAAAGTAAGGTATGTGGAAGCCTAGAACAGTGCCAGAAGTGTAAAAACTAACCACCATGGAGTCAGTTCCAATTCATAGTGCCCCCATTGGGTTTCTAAAATGGTGAATCTTTACAGAAGTTGATTGCCCCATCTTCCTTCCACAGAGTGGCTGGTGGCTTTGAACCACTAACCTTATGGTTAGCAGCCAAACATCTCAGGCACTCTGCTACCAGAGCTCCTTCACAGCATAGAAGGAACTAAATTCTTAAAAAAAAAAAAAAATCTTGGATCAGTGTACATGAACCTCCAGCATCAGAATTAATCTGGGGGTTCTTGTTCAGGGTAGAGGCTATAGATTTGAGGTGGGACATCATGTATTTTCAATACTCACTGAAGTTTAAGAATCATTACACTACAGCATTAATATGTTCTCATAGCAAATATGCAGATAAGGGATTATTAAAAGGCACTTACCCTCAAGTTAACTCCAACTCACGGCACCCCTGTGTGACTAGAACTGCTCTCCACTGGGTTTTCAGTGGCTGGATTTTCAAAAGTAGATTGATATAGTCAGGGCTATTTTCCTGAGACACCTTTGGTTGGCCTTGACCTCCAGCATTTTGGTTAACGTTAACACTACCATTTGTACCACCTAGGAATTCCAAGGGATTATTACCTTACCCCCTTTTTTTTAACATGGAGAAAATGAATTGAGAGTGGTTCAATGACTGTTCACAGGTCAGAATTGAGAGACAGCAGAACCCTCTCTTGAGACCCTAGTTCTGATTTTCCTGAACAGATGTCAACTCCATTTTAGTGATAGGGAACCAGACTTACCCAAGGCTTTACACCAGTCAGAATTGGCAATCCCTAACTTGCCTCAAACCCTGTTACTTCCTATTCCTTTTTCCAACAATGTCCTCCTACCACTGAGATTGAAAGACTAAGTGTTGTGATTAGTTGGCTTCATTGTATGAATTCCAGCTTAACACGTGTGCTAGGATATAGAATGTTCACAGAGAATGAGTTTTAGAAGAAATAACCAAGAGAGGAGGAGAACAGAAGTCAGACAATTAATGGAACTTATGCTTTGTTGTTGGAAGGCACATTACAGCAAGTGAAATTCAGAGGAGCATTCTCAACCTCTCCTAAAACCAAACCTATTGCCCTCAAGTTGATTCCCACTTCAGCAACCCTATAGGACAGAGTAGAACTGCTCATAGAATTTCTGAGGCTGTAAATCTTTATGGAAGCAGATTGTCACATCTTTCTCCTGTGAAAAGGCTGGTGGGTTAGAACTGCCTTGCCAGCCTTTCTGTTAGTAGCCGGGTACTTAACCACTACACCACCAGGGTTCCTTTCAGTCTCTCCAGAATCAAACTAATCCCACTGCAGTTGAGTCGATTCCAACTCGTAGAGACCCTCTAGGGCAGGGTGGAACTGCCCCATAGGGTTTCCAAGGCTGTACATCTTTATGAAAGCAGACTGCCTCGTTTTTCTCCCGTGGGGTGGTAGTAGGTGGGTTCAAACTGCCGACCTTTTGGTTAGCAGCTAAATACCTTAACCACTGCATCAGAAACTCCTTTCAGTCTCTATAGAGAAAGCTAAAACCTACTCATTATATCCTAATGAGATTGACCGTTAGCTACAGTTAACTTGAAGGGTTTTATGGTTTCCTGCATGTGTTGTTTTCCTTCTCAATGCTAAAAAGAAGAAGAAAAAAGCTTCACATCACCAAACGGTATTTCCCAGGCGGCTGTTTGACCAAGCGACTGCTGCATTTTGGTTTGTGCTTTAGTTAACAGTGCACCTCTGTTTGTCTATGTGTGGATACAGGTGATAATAAATTTTGCCCATTTTCTTTTCTTCTGACAGTTTCTATTCAGGGCGTTTCGTTTATGGAGTACGGCCAAACAGGCCAGGCCTAAGTCAAGTCATGACAGGAAGCTTCATGTAGGGCCTTTACACTGTAGATATTTTTAAGGGCAAAGTTTGCAACTCATTTGCACCAATACATGAAATTGCTTTGCATCTCACATAAAACATTCTAATGGAAGTCCTTTTGACTTTTTCTCTGGAAAAGGGGTAGGACCTTAGGGGGAAAAAAAAAAAAAAAAAGATGAAGTGTCATTTACTTAACCTACTTGGTTCCTTGAATAACTTCTCAAACACATTCTTTGGACTAATTCCTAAATGCATAAAAATGTACTGTTTCTTGAAAAAACAGTCAGTTACCCTTAGAGGTTATCTGGGTAGTAAATGCCCAGCAGTGTAGTGGGGTGATTGGCTGATGTGTATGATGCATGTTACTGCTTTTACAAGTGCTAAGCAGCCAGGCCCTGTTTAAAGATCAATTAGCTCCCATTGTATGTGTGTTTAATTGCCACTTTCTTACCAATGCTTATCCTAACCTCTCAGCTCCTATACCTAAAACCTGTGAAAATAGTCTTCTCTGCAACTCCTGACCTTCAGTCTTTGCCTCTGCTTTCACCCTTCCCTTTCCCATACTCCCCTAAATGGACCTTTTATCTCTCTTGTTTGCCAGTAGCTTGAAACTGAATAATTTATTTGAAGTCCCTGAGAAGTTGTGGGGCTGTAGTCTCAAAACGTATTGCATTTTGTTCTTCCCCCAAGCAGAAGTAGGTCCAGAAACTTAACTTTAGTACTGCTAAGTAAATGTGGGAATTTGCTGAGTTTTAATAGTGTTTTTTGTTTTGTTTTGTTTTAATTGCATTTTCCAAATAGTATTCCTCAGAAGATTGTTTCCAAATAATTTCTTTAAAAATATTATAGGTAGAATAATTACAGGACAAACTATTTCCTGGTCAAGAACATTAAGTGAATATTGGTTAAGATTTCTTCACCCTTAATATGCTAATTTCCATCATGAATTTCCAAAGGTGGGTATAATATGTAGTCTTTCCCAGAGTTCTTTCCCTGCCAGGCCCCTTTTTCTTCTGAAACAGCTGTGAAACCTCATCAGGGACGCTGGTGTTCAATAGAATTCAGTTTGGGAAGTGCTTTATGTAGTATATGATTTCAATAGAAATATCTGTTATTTCTAGATTAATGCCGCACTATTTCTATTCTTATCTTCATTCTTTGACCTACATTAGGAGTCTGATAGAGCCAGAGATGGTCCTGTAACATTACAGTGTTATAGAGGGATTGTGAATGAGTTTTCACCCACTGGTTTGCAGCACTGGCATGGAATAGTTCATCTAAACATATAATCTGTACACTAACCATGAGCTTATTATCTTTTTTCATCTCCATTATTTATAAAGAATGAACTATTTTGAGCATAAAGTATAAAGAATAATATTATCAAAACTAGGTTTGTCAGATCTTAGTATTTTGCCAAATTTGCTTCAGGTTTTTCAAAGAAACATTACAGGTACAATTGAAGATGCCTCTATAACCTTCTCTGATCCCATTGTCCTTTCCTTTCCACAGGTATATCCATTATATTGAATTTGTTTTTTATTTCCATATAGATTTTTATACTATTATTACACACACAGGGATCCTTGGGTGAAGCAAAGGGTTAAGCACTCTACAGCCAGCGGAAAGGTTGGCAGTTTGAACTCACCCAAAGTCACCTCAGAAGATAGGTCTGAACTGCTTCAGAAAGGTCACAGCATTGAAAAGCCCATTCTACTCTGCATACATGGGATTGCCATGAGTCAGAATCAACTCAATGGCACAACAATAACAACTAAACACATGTACACACAAATATGTGTAGGTGCACACATGTATATAAACATATATCTTTTTAAATATGTGGTGCTTTTCACATTTCGGATTTTATAGAAATGGTATACATATCCTTCTGAAACTTGATTTTTTTTTTTTTTTTTTTTTTAGCTTAGTATTACATTGTTGAGATTTTTCCATGTTGATACATGGAGAGCTAGTTCATCATTTTAATTCCTGTGTCATACATTCTTACATGTGGTTCATACCTTTTCCTGATGGTGGGCATTCAGGTGGTTTTCCAGTTTTTATTATTATAACAATGTATTTTTATACATTTCTATGCAAATGTGAGTGGTTTTTTTTCTTGAGTAGCTATTAGAGATGGAATTGCTGGGTCATAGACATAGGCTTTTGACAATTTTCCCACTCTTTCAGGTATAAAGTGCATTCTAGGGAGAATAAGTGATACATCTAAATGAACTAAGGTTAAAAATGAAAACAAATGTTGAAACAATTACTTTATCCCTAGAGAAGGTGAATAGAATACTTTAGCATGTAATCAGAGACATCTGCAAATCATACTGAGGTGATTTTTCCATCCCAAGCCATTGATAGCATATACGAACAGGGGAAAAAAGGGGGGGGGGATTATAGAAGTACGCTTGACCTTCATGTGGTAACAAAGTGTAGGGATATTAGCACCACTGAGGTGAACATGAGAACGGAGATCAACTCTTGATTCTTTTTCTTCCATTAGAACTCACCAGGCTGATTAACATTACTGCATTATTGGCCTTACTTTTTTGTTAGGTTCTATAATTGCTCTGGTAGCATAGTGCCTAAGGCACTTGACTGCTCACTAGAAGGCTGGCGGTTCAAACCCACCAGCCACTCCTCGGAAGGAAGGTTGGGCAATCCTACTTCCGTAGTGATACTGCCTCGGAAACCCAAGGAGGGGTCGCTATAAGTCGGGGGCCGACTCGACGGCAAACAATAACAACAACAAAAAAATAATTGCAAGGACCAGAAACTTACTCAAATTACCTAAAGTCACAGGGCTTTATAGCAGGAAAACCCATGAATCTAAGGAAACTGGAAATTTCATGGGAATTCTGGGAGACAGGTTGTTCAAGAACCAAGACAGCTCTAATGATCAGGTGAAGTGGTTACCCATTTTAGCACTAAGACTATCTGGACATTAATATTGTTCATGTATTCCTTTGGTTTTCCTATGTGTCTTGACTTTCTCTCAGTACAAATTTTTTATTCTCTTCAAATTTTATGCTTCAAATTACCTTTTGCATATTCAGCGAAAGTATTACAGTCACTTGCCAGGTAATGAATTGGCTGCTGCTTGTTCATATGTCCACTTCTGGACCAATAATTGAGTGTTGACCCACTGGTTTGTTGATTATATTCTTCATTCTCCCATCCATCTCCTTTGCCTTTGCACTTGGAATTTGATGACTCTCATGCTTCCTCTTTCATTCTTTCTGTGTCCTCCCTATCTATATTCAGGGAGTGTGAGTCCAGGGTTCATCCACTCTCTCTTCTCTATCATCCATAGTATCCTCACTTCAACAGACCAGCTTGGTTCTTGTCTAATATCTATATTTAGTGTAATATCTAGGAGTTCCTGGGTGGTGCAAACATCTAAGCACTTGGCTACTAACTAAAAAGTCGGGAGTTCAAGTCTACCAGAAGCACCTTGGAAGAAGGGCTTACCAATCTGTTTCTTAAAGATCACAGTCTTTGAAAGCCATATGGAGTGCAGTTCTGCTCTGAAACACATAAGGTCATGTTTCATACCCCTACTCCAATCATCTAGAGCAGAATTGGCCCTACCATATTGAATATTCTGCCTCATCCTCACCCAAGCCCAAATAAGCGTAACACTGATACATGGAAGGAAGAGAGTCAAGGCATCCTGAAATACCCTTCAGGGGAGTATAGGGGATCCTCACCCAATACCCAAACCAAGTGATGAGAAGGTTATGGGGATTTGCCAATATAAAGATTCATAGAGATTGTTGATGTTATGTGCTGTCGAGTTGGCCCCGACTCATAACAACCCCTCCTTGGGTTTCCGAGGCAGTATCACTACGGAAGTAGGATTGCCCAACCTTCCTTCCAAGGAGTGGCTGGTGGGTTGGAACCACCAACCTTCTGGTTAGCAGTCAAGTGCCTTAGGCACTACGCTACCAGAGCTCCTTCATAGAGATTAGGTTGCCCATAAAAAGAAGAGATTGGCATTCTAGTTATAATTGGTCATCTGCTTAGACAGGTAGGTTGTTTTTCTCTCAGAGAGAGAAAGAAAGAAAACGGGCTGGAGGGGATTTATTGACTTTCTGCCTTCCACCATTTAACACAGCAAGAGTGGGTCATGTACACTGTAGAAAAGGAGTATGTTGGAGAGCAGGAACAGCAAGGTATGGAAGAGTTCAAGCTGGAGATCAATTTTCCGTATATGTGCTCTTGGGAAAACCAGCACTTGGATGGCCTACTTCTCAGAAGGCCACCAGTGTCAACTGAAGAATCAACATAAACTGACAGAGGACAACTGTTACTTAGGCATTTTCTGCTTTTTTTAATTAAAAAAAAAAAAAAAAAAACTGCTGTCGAGTCCGTTCTGACTTATAGCGAACCCTCCTTGGGTTTCTGAGGCGGTATCTCCGTGGAAATAGATTGCCCAGTCTTCTTTCCGAGGAGTAATTATGCCCATTATGCCAATCGTTGATGTTTATAAAGGATTTAACAGTGGCCAGGTAAGTAAAATTTACACTGTTTGCTGTTTCCACTCCCTTCCACCAACACAGTGGAGACACAAAGCTTTGAAAAAGGTGTAGAGAGAAGGTACCTCTCTGGTTCAAGCTGCCCAAGCCAACTTTGGGGAGCAGAGGAGATGGGATTTAAATCAAATTAAATTTTAAAGCAGGATTGACTTTTTTTATTAATTCAAAGTGATCTGAAAGTGATAGACTAATAACAAAAATGAGATGCTCTCTTTTTTTTTCCTCTTACTTTTCTCCTATACTGTGATGCTGATTTTATCATACCACACGCTCCTGGTGAGACATCCATGTGACAAATTGGCAAAAGATATTCTGGGCTGGGTGGATCAATTAGAGGGCTATCTTGTGTACGATTGGAGTCCTTGGATGGTGAAAATGGTTAACACACTTTGCTGCTAACTGAAATGTTGGAGGTTTGAGGCCACCCAGAGGCACCTCAGAAGAAATGACTGGTGATCTACTTTCAAAAAACCACCCATTGAAATTCCATGGTGAATAGTTCTGCTCTGACTCCCATTGTGTCACCATGACTTGGAATCAACTCCATGGCTACTCAAAGTCTCCAAGTAAGAAAGATTCTACCCTCATCTAGTCATAAAACTCACAATTTACTACCCCTTTTTTCTCCTTTAGGCACATACACTCATAGAAAATCCACACACACACAAGTAGAGCAGTTCTTCATTATTCTATTTTACATAATAGATTTCTCCATATAAACACACACACACTGCTTAGAATATGAGCATGTCACTGATTATAGAGTTACAAACTTTTTAGATTGTAAAAGAACTTTAGAGACTTTGACTCATCTTCCTAGTTTAATACTGCTAAATTCCCCATCCCTCACATAGCTTCCAAGCCTGTTCCATCCTAGAAAGTGGTTCATTTTCCAAAATTAACTATCATTATCAAAATTATTATAATTTCTGTCCCCTCAAAACAAAACCCAGTGTCTTTCCTTTAGTGCTACTGATAGGTGTTAGAAGAAAAGCATCAATATAATTGAAACTTGTTGAATAAATGTAAATAGACATTTTAAAAAGAAGATGCTACTTAAGTGAAATAAATCTGTTAATTCATGGAAGCTCCAGTAGTTTGACTAAGTGAAGTGAACATTCAAGAAATGGGGGAGATTTTTTCACCTGTTGGGTAGTAATTAGATGGTGGCCATTTTGACAGGCTAGCTGGTAGCAAACCTTGGGAAACTGCCTGAGGGTTGATTCCTCTAAATTGTTTCAAAGTCAGTCCGTCAGTCCGTGGTAAATTCCCCTTCTCCTTCCAAACCTACACATTCCCTAAAAGAGTGGGGGAGTGTCAAAGGCAGGGATTATAGATTTAAGTACATGAGACAAAAATTTGGCTTTATGGGTTTCTCAGTAAACCATGCACGTTTTATAAAACAAACCTAGCCCCAGACATTTAGGGAGTAAAGAAATTCAAGATACTCCCATTTCCTCCATGCCCATTGGTAAAGTAGGCATTGTAAACTGTTGTTACCTGCCATCAAGTTGATTTTCTATGGTTTTCAAGGCATTTTTTTTTCTTTTTCTTTCTGAGAGCAGATCACCAGGCCTATCTTGCTAACTGCCTCTGGGTGGGTTCAAACCAGCAATCTTTCAACTACAGGTAGTCCCTAGGTTACCAACGACCAACTTATGTACAACAGATAGTTACGAACCAATCTTCTTAAGGTCTATTATATTAAAAATTCAAGGTACATGCAATGGTTCTTAGTAAGAAATAGGCACTTCTTTGCAATACTCATCAAAACATTTTTATTACTGTTATCATTAAAGATATTTTAGCATATCTATAAATGTTTCTTTAAATTTTTTTATGCGTAGAAAGGTACACTATATACTATATATTAAAACAACTTTTAGGAGCTCTGGTAGCATAGTGCCTAAGGCACATGACTGCTAACCAGAAGGCTGGCAGTTCAAATCCACCAGCCACTCCTCAGAAGGAAGATGGGGCAATCTACTTCCATAGTGCTACTGCCTCAGAAGCCCAGGGAGGGATTGCTAAGAGTTAAGATTGACTCGACTGCATGTAACAACAAGACAACTTTTGACTAATTTACTTCAGATATGAATCTACCTAACTGTTCTGATTTACATACAAATTCAACTTAAAGACTGATTTAGTAGTGGATCTCATTAGTAGTCCTGAGAATGCCTGTAGTAGCCAAGAGCTTAACTACACTACCCAGGGTACAATGTTTGTACACTAAACCCTACAAAACCAAACCCATTGCCATCAGTTGATTCAGCCTTATAGTGACTCTGTAGGATGGTGTGGTAATTAAGGTTATGTGTCAACTTGGCTGGGCCTAGTTTTGAGTGGCTGGATGTAGTTATTTCCCATGGTGACACTGGTAATCAACTCCATGGTGGAATCTACTGGAGCAGCTGAGTAGCTGCCTTAGGGATGTGCTCTGCTTCCTGTATATAAGGAGAAGCTTTTGAAAACGGTCTGCAGCTTTTGGCACACTTGAATCCTGCATGTAGCCGAGTCATCATTCGGTAGCCTGCCATGTTGTCTGCCAATCTGGGACTGTCTCTTGACTTGAGCTAGTGGCCTGCCGTGTTATGTGGTAATACTGAAACTGTGCTATTTTATTTGTCGAGCTTGGGCTTGTTCGCCTCAGCCCCAGAAGCTGCCTGAGTGAAGAGACACCTGTAGTTCTAGTGGGCCAAGAGCGAGGGGCAGAGCTGAAGCCCAGGGTCAAAGGGCTTTCATCCAGCCCCTAGAGTTTGGCAGTATGACTTGGACTTCTAGCCTCCAAAACTGTAAGAGAATAAACTGTTTGTTAAAGCCATCCCATTTGTGGTATTTTCCATTAGAGCAGCACTAGATAACCAAAACAGAGTAGAACTGTCCCATGGAACTTCTAAGGCTGTCATCTTTGAAAGAACAGACTGCCACATCTTTCTCCCACAGAGAAGCTGTGGGTTTGAACTGCCAACCTTTTGGTTAGCAGTCAAGTTCTTTAACCACTGTAACACCAGGGCTCCTGTTCACAAACTAGAGACAGTCAATTGTTTTTCCCTTTTTGCTGTCATTAATGGAGCCCTCAATAACTTGGAACATATCAAAATAAACCTGACAAAAAACTAAAATGGTTCATTTTTGTTGTTGTTGTTGTTGTGTGCCTTTGAGTCAGACCCAACTCATAGTGACCACCCGTTGGGTTTCCGAGGCAGTATCACTACGGAAGTAGATTGCCCCATCTTCCTTCCGAGGAGTGGCTGGTAGGTTTGAACCGCTAGCCTTCTGATTAGCTTTTTTTTTTAGCTAAAGTGGCTGGAGTCCACTAGTTCTCTAACCTGTGCTCAATCACTGTGCAGTCTGCAGAGGCCCTCCTCAGGGAGCATCTCCCTCTCCTTAATGTTGGCATGGCTCAATTCCTTGGGAGGAAGCACTTTTCTCTTTATCTCCATGCCATCTATGATTCAAGTTGGTCCATCTGGAAGTAATATTACCCCAGTGTTTGTACCCTGAGCCTGACTCTCCACAAGTGACTGCATGTTTCCTGAAACCTACTATTGGCAGCTGTTACATAGGCATGTTCTGCTTTTTAGATACCTATAATTACACCAATTATACCAATCCTTGATGTTTGTAAAGTATTTAAAATTTTACACACCCAGAAGCGTCTATCAGGAAGCAGCATCCCAGACAGCGTGAAGCTCCACAGAGGGACATATTTGGCCATTGTAACTGCTACTGAGAGTCCCTTAAACTAAACGTGAGCACAGTTATTGAGGCTTCTTATGAGCCTGTATGTCTTAGCAAGTTAATCCTGTCACTAGAATAAAATTCTGCCTGGTTAAGAACCACAGAACTCAATCTAATTTTCATTTTCAAAGGAAAGAACAGTGTGTCCAAGTTAATGAAATTAGGCTTTTGACTTCAAACCCTGTGAACCGCAACATGAGGATAAAATGGTCTACATTCCTCTGTCCTCAACTCCACCTTTAGATAGAATAAAAGTCTGGACAAGGTTCATCCAGTTAGGTGCTGACCCTGGAGAGCAAAGAGTAGTCCTGGCAGTGCCATGTCATGCTGGATTGGAGTCTGAGGCAAAAGGAAATATTAATAATACTGATCCTATCTTTATTTATTTTTGCATGAATTTTGATATTTTCAATATTGCATTAAAATATTATGTATCTTAATTACTGAGATTTTTAGTTCCTACCTTATATTTTGTGCCTCGCTTGCTTCACCTTAGTCCACTAGCTCTAGGCGTTGGTGTATGATTTGCTGGCTCATACATTTGAGTTCTTTTGTATGCC
Organism: Orycteropus afer afer; assembly: GCF_000298275.1. Classification (NCBI taxonomy): domain Eukaryota; kingdom Metazoa; phylum Chordata; class Mammalia; order Tubulidentata; family Orycteropodidae; genus Orycteropus; species Orycteropus afer. The sequence goes on from NW_006921599.1 coordinate 21,367,531, forward strand.
TGTGCTTTATTTATTTGCCATTTACTCAGTTGCTAGCTAGGCTGACTTTAACAATATTTTAAACATTCTTTTTAGTTGAGTTCCTGAAACATTAGAACAATTTCCCCTAATTTTTAGTCTGCATAAGAATTGTCTAGGGTCCTTGTTAAAAATTCAAATTCCTTGTTCCACCTCCTACTTTGGCGAGTAGTGACTGGGATCTTAAAAGCTAGCAAGCTGCCATCTAGATGCAACAGTGGGTGTCTCCTCGTCAAGAAGAAAGAAGAAAACCAAATGAATGGAAACAATCAGTCCTAGCGGCTGGTACACCATCTGATCTGCAACCTATATAACTATGAGACCAGAAGAACTAGATGGTGCCTGGCTACCACTGGCATCCACTTGGAAGGGATGTACGAGATCCTGCATAGAGAGAAAGAACAATGTAGAACAAAACTCAAAATCATTTGGAGG
>NW_006921599.1:21368301-21379348 GCF_000298275.1 Orycteropus afer afer
TATGTGAACTGCTGTATGAAAAGTGAATTTACTCTGTAAATCTTCACCCAAATCAAAATAAAATTTAAAAAAAAATTCAAATTCCCAGTCCTCACACCCAGAAGTTCTCTGGTAAATTTAGATATACTATGCTGATGTGAAATTTGGATCTTTGCATGTCTACATTTTTAACAAAAAATGTTTCTGGTGAAGGCAGTTTGCATATCAAACTTGAGAAATTCGTTACAAATGTGTTTAAAAGCCTCCATGTCAGGAGATAGTTATATTTTGTGGGTTATACCTGTTCTATCAGGAGCAAAGGAAGTTACTCTGAAATGGCAGCTGTATCAACAGGTGAACACTTGTGAATTACCTACCAAAACGTAGCAATAACAAAGTTACTCTCCAAGCAAAGCTTATAAAGAACAGCCACCAGTTGTCTGTCATAATGTGGCTTCCATGATTTCTATGATTCTGGAAGCTATGCCACTGATGTTCAAATACCATCAGGGTCACCCATGATTGGCAGATTTCAGCAGAACTTCCAGAATAAGACAGAGTAGGAAAAAAAGGCTGTGATTTACTTCTGAAAATTATCCAATGAAAACCTTGTGGGCCACATCACTACATTGCCCAATATAGTGCTGGAAGGTGAGCACCCTAGGTTGGAAGATAGGGCATTAGCCATGCAAATGGACTCAAACATGCCAACAATCATAAAGATGGCACAGGACTGGGCAATGTTTCATTCTGTGGTACCTGGGTCGCCCTGAATCAGAGCCCACCAGGGAGTAGCTAATAACTAAAACAATAAGAAACAGAGACCCAGAGCCAGAAACTTCTATTACAGTAGACTGGTAACAATCTCAAGCAGGTGCGATTTTCTGGTAATTCAGCAGACAGTAAATAAAACAACACATTTGTGAGTATTTGATTTCTAAAAGCAGCATACAACTGCAAGAAGTTACTACATTCAGTTATTACATTATACTCATTACGTTTGCTCAATATTTTTAGAGACATTAACATTCCACAGAACATTGCATTCCTTTACAAATCTCTATTCAGTTGAATTCTCTAAACTTAATAGGATTATCCCCTAATGGAATGCTTCAACGGTATTTCTTAAATTAAGGTCTGAGGACCACCTTTTTCTCATGCAGTCCACAAAAGGTAAGGTGCCTTCTCCTGAAAATGTTATCTGGAGCTCTCCAAAATGCTTCTTTACAGCTTTAGGCACTTATGGAAAGTTGCAGAATTATCTAAATCAAGATGGGAGGAACTTAATAACAGAAACTAACACTTGCAAAGGGGTTAATAATGGGAGCTTCTATTCATTTGCATGGATTATCTATCTCAGTTCTCACAGAACAAGTAGGAACTTTATCCAAGATCCTGAAGCCAATAGACAACTAGCAAAAGGTTAACAGCTCATCTGTCAATGTGGTGGTGGCTTGCATGTTGCTATAATGCCACCAGTATTTCAAATACCAGCAGTCACCCCATGGTGGACAGGTTTTAACAGTTTCCAGACTAAGACAGACTAAGAGGAAAGGCCTGGATATCTACTTCTGAAAATTAGCCAATGAAATCCCTATGAATCACAACAGAATATTGTCCAATATGGTGCTAGAAAATGAGCCCCTAGGTTGGAAGGCATTGTACAATGGCTGCAACAATGGACTCAAACATGGCAATGATTGTGAAGATGGCTCAAGATTGGTTAATGTTTCATTATGTACATAAGATCACCATGAGTTGGAACTGACTCTCTGGCAACTATCAACAGCAACAGAGCATATAACCACTACACTGTACCTGTCAGTGTTAAAGGTAGTGCACCTGTGAGCTTAAGTCTCTTCCTTTCCAGAGTAGAGAAAATATTACCAATCACTTTTATCGATGCTTCTTCACAGGACAGTATTCCAAATGATTCCCCATCTGTTGTGGACATTTTATATTTGTGAAGGGCCTTTGAAGACTGAGGACCTCACCACTCAACATAAAGCCCACATATGTGGTCTGACCAGCCCAAACCATCCTAAAGTCACCAAACCTTGTAGTCACAATGCTGTTGCTTAGAATCTCCTGCTCTCCACCCAAAACCCAAACCCACTGCCATCAAGTTGATTCTGACTCATAGCGACCCCCATTGGGTTTCCGAGGTGGTAAATCTTTATGGAAGTAGATTGTTCAGGCTTGCTTCCACAGAGTGGCTGGTGGGTTTGAACCACCAACCTTCCAGTTAGGAGTCAGATGCCTTAGGCACTATGCTACCAGAGCTCCTTCTTGTTCTCCACAAGGTGGACTTATTCTCCTATGTGGCTGCTGAGCTTTAACATTCTTATCTGATGCTTGTGGGAGCCATCATTTAACCAAGTAGAGTTTTATTTTATGGTAGTTTCGGCTAATGTTGAATGATTTTGATCCTATTTCTTCAACAGTGCATAAGCACTGACCTTCTCCAACTTATGTTCAGATTTTCTGGTCCACACGTGCTTTGAGTCAGGCATGCTCTGTATGTAGGATTCTCTGGTACCTTTCTGAGACAGGGTCCAGGGCAGCTGATTAGGGAAGTCTCACTGTGAGGGGAAAGAAGCCACATGCTTCCTTTGAAAGGCAAGCAGCAGAAGAGGTTCTTTTGTTGCCCTGCATTACATGCTCTGCCATAAAGCGGGGCTTCTAGCTCTGATGACTCTTACTTTACTTTTTGAGCTGATGGAGATCTTTTTAACTTCCCTTCCTTTTTCTTTTTTGGGAGGTGGGGAGCAGTAAGTGCATAGGGAGGTGGGGGTAGGGAGAGAGCCACATCTGGGAATTATGAAAAAGATGTTTAATTTTTTTTTTTTTTGGTTGACAGTTTGGGAGTGAAGTAAGTGAAGTTAAAAGGTAAGTCTAATTTCTCCATCCCAATTCCCTCAAACACACACACACACACACACACACACTCAATACCTTATGTCATATTGTTTCTGCTACCATTCTCCTGCTGTTGCATTACTAGAAGAGGAAGGTGATATTTTGAAAAGACATCTGATCCATCTAATGGAAGAGGAAGAAAACAGGGAGATGAGATCAGGGGGATTTCTGAGAAAGTCTGAAACACAAGGGACAAAAGGGTGAGTCATTAAGCTAGAAGAAACCATGAGAGACCATCTGGCTCAGTTCTTCCCAATGTGTTTTCAGGGATATTTGTAAATTTCTAAATTGGTTGATAATAACGTTTTCTGCTGTATTGGGGTGGGGTTATTATTATCATTATTAGTTACCTCTGATAATGAACATTTGTATAGAGATTAAGTAGAACATTTTATTTTGGCAAACAACTGAAATGAGCCTTTGAATTTAATATGCCTGATTGATAATAAACGGGAAACACAGATAAAATAAGGTAACAAATATTGGTTCATCTTTTTCCTCTCTAACCGCTCCCTTTTTCCACTGTAGTAGCTGAAAGTGACAGACACTCAACTCTCAGCCTCTTTTGCAACCAGGAATGGCCATGTGTTCAAGGAGCTGATGTAAAGCAAAGTCTTCACAGGAGAGGGTGGAGGAAGTCTGAGAACGTTTTTCCTGCCTGCTAAGGGGTGAGAGCCCTATGATGAGTGCCTCCTCTTGTTTCCTTCCTGGTCTGCACACTGGGAGTGTGATGTTTGGAGTAGCTGCAGCTATCCTGTGGCCCAAGAGAAACCTGACATGGTATGCTACAGAACCAATTCAAGAACAGCACCGCTGAACTTTTTGGTTTATGGGGAAAACAAATCCATATTGACCAGGCCACTTTTAGTCAGGTGGTCTGTTACTTGCAAACAAAACCTTACCTGTTTTGGCTACCACTCTGACAGGAATAGACCACAAATGTGATGGCTTTAACAAACAGGAGTTTATTCTCTTATAGTTGTGGAGGCTTTAAGTCTGAGTTCAAAGTGCCAGGCTCTAGGGGCTGGGTGAAAGTCCCTCAACCTTGGGCTTCAGCTCTGCCTCCTACTCCCAACCCGCTGAAGCTAGAGGCTTTTCTTCACTCAGGCAGCTACTGGTGGCTGAGGCTGAAAAGCCCAAGGTTGACAAGTAAAAAGGCACAGTCCTAATGTTACCAAACAACATGGCAGGCCACTAATTTAAGTCCAGAAGAAGTCCCAAGATCGGGAGGGCAAGGCAGGCTATTGAACAACAACTTGGCTACATGCAGGGTTCAAGTGTGCCAAAAGGCTAGAGACTAAGGCTTCTCCTTATATACAGGAAGCAGACCACAGCCCTAAGGCAGCTACTCAGCTGTTCACAGTACATTCCACCATGGAGTTGATTACCAGTCTCATCATGGGGAATACAACATCCAGCTGCCCAGCTACTCAACCACTCCCAGCTAAGTCGACACACAAAGTTAACTACCACACCTGACACAGATAGAAAAGACCATTTTCATTCAGAAAGTTATTGATTGGCTTGCTCTGAGGCACAGGAAATTACCACTCATTTACTAAATTGTTGTTGTTAGCTACCGTCAATATGACCCCAGATTAAGCATGCACAATGGAACAAAAACTTTCCTGTCCTGTGCCATTCCCAAGATTAGTTTTGGATTGCATATGGTGACCCATAGGGTTTTCATGGGCTGGTGTTTCAGAAGTAGATCACCAGGTCTTTCTTCCTAGTCTGTCTTCATCTGGAAGCACAGCTGAAACCTGTTGAGCATCATGTTGTTGTTATGTGCCGTCAAATCGGGCCCCACTCATAGCAAGCCCTCCTTGGGTTTCTGAGGCAGTGCCACTATGGAAGTACATTGCCCCATCTTCCTTCCAAGGTGTGGCTGGTGGATTTGAACCGCCAACCTTCTGGTTAGGCACTGTGCTACAGCCTTAGGCACTGTGCTATCAGAGCTTCCATCGAGCATCACAGCAGCATTCAAGTCTTCACTGATAGATGGTGGCTGTGAGGTAGGTGCATTGGCTGGGACTTGAACCTGAATCTCCTACATGAAAAGCAAGAAATCTGCCACTGAACCACCACTGCCCCCACAGTTTACAAAATTACCACCACTAAGGAGCCCTGGTGACATAGTGGTTAAATGCTTAGCTGCCAACTGAAAGGTTGGCAGTTCAAATCCACCAGCTGCTCTGCAGTGGGAGAAAAAAAGATCTGGTGATCTGCTCCCATAAAGATTTCAGCATAGGAAACCCTATGGAGTTCAGCTCTGTCCTACAGGGTTGCTGTGAGTTGGAATCGATGACACATAGCAACATCAATTACTACCACTAAAAGCATTGATAATATTTATTAAGCTTTATTAAATATATATGTGATTTATAGATATTGTTTTATTTAATACTGAACCTACGAGACAGTTTTTATCCCCATTTTATAGATACTAACATGGACATTTTATGAAACTAAAGTGCATAGAGATTAAGTAATTTGTCCTACATAATAGCTAATAAGAAGTTGAACTGGGATTTGAACCTAGGCAGTCTGATTCCACAACTTACCTGCTCTTTCCTTAGACATTATCAGGAAATGTAAAACATGGTGTGATAGTTAAGGTTATATGTCAACTTGGCTGGGCCTGGTTTTGAGTGGGTGGGCAGTTGGATGTAGTTATTCCCCATGATGAGAATGGTAATCAACTCTATGGTGGAATCTACTGTGAGCAGCTGAATAACTGCCTTAAGGATGTGGTCTTCTTCCTGTATATAAGAAGAAGCTCTGAGAAAGGTCTCTAGCTTTTTGGCACCCTTGGACCTTGAGTATAACTGAGTCTTCATTCAGCAGCCTGCCATATTGCCTGTCCATCTTGGGACTGTTTCTGGACTTGAACTAGTGTACTACTGTGTTGTCTAATAATCTTGGGACTGTGACATTTTACTTGTCCACCTTGGATGTGTCAGCCTCAGTAGCCAGCAGCTGCCTGAGTTAAGAGAAGCTTCAGGTGGGCAGGGAGTAAGAGGCAGAGCTGAACCCCAAGATCAAGAGCCCTTCACCCAATCCCTAGAGCCAGCACTTTGAACTCAGACTTACAGCCTCCTAAACTATAAGAGAATAAATCCCTGTTTGTGAAAGTCTTTCACTTGTGGTATTTTCTGTTAGAGCAGCACTAGAGAACCAATACACATGGCATATGCTGTACTGCATTTTTTTTTTCAAATGGTTAGATATGTGTGGTGTTCATAATAGCTTTCACTTAACCAGCATACTACATTGATGAACATACTCCTTTTTATAATTATTTTTAATAACGTTTGTTAGATTTCATTTGCAAGATTTTAAAATATCTACAGTAATAAAAGTTTGCCAGGAATGAACTCTGAAGGGAAAACAAAAGGCACTTTGGAGAATCACCAAATCTTAGGTTTGAAATAGACTTCAAGGATGGCATAAGACTTTGTGAAGCATTTTGCTGAATTCAGAATTTCCTGTAACTATAATATTCATATCTCCCAGATTAGTAGCCCATTTAAAAGAAAAAAGAAAGGAATGAGCAAGTAATGGTTTTACTTTAGTTTGGTCCCATACAATTGCTAATTTTCTAAATGATCACAAATCAGTGGTTAAGTACAGTGAAAATCTTTAATTCTTTTTGGAGCTCATTGTAAGGCACACTGGTCTGTGGTTAATCTTACTCCTTCCCTTTCTTTCTTGAAGAATGAAGTTGTTTATCCTTTTCCTCCTCCTGCCACCATGATTGCACAAAGATTTTCAGAGGTGGTCACATCTGTAAGACTTCCTGCTATGCAGTCCAGTTGTCCTCAGAGACTCAAACCTGGGGAAGCAATACTTAGACCTCAGCATTCCGGATTTGTGTTGCTCTCAGACAGTAGTACATTCTTCTCTTTCCTTGATGGGGAAGATAGAAACAAAATGAAAGAGAAATGGTTCTGTTATTCCTGTAGACCAAGCAGTGGGCCTGTCCTTTTGGGGGGGGGGTGTGCATGCGTGTGTGCATATGCACACATGCGTTTCATTTCTGAGTCTCAGACCTTGCTTTCAGGGACATGCTTCACAGGCTTCTGGGTATCAAGCTTTCAGAACCTGTTTCAGGTCAGTGCCCTTCTTCTCTCATCGTCCCTTGGTCATGTTCCTGCTTTCATCTTTAGCCTGTGCCCTTTAAAAATCGGAGCACACCAGAAAGTTTCTCCTGTGGCTTTCTTTCAGCAGTCTTCATGTTTTTCTTCCTTGTGCAATTTCTGATAATACAACCATAACTTACTCCAATTTTGAAAGTCCTCTGTTGTCTTGCACCATTTCTCATTTTCAAGTCTCTAGCCATTTAATTGCACCTGTCTTTGAATATTTTGCAATCTACTTCCCTAATATCTAGAAGACCGTGTGGGCCTTTACTTAGCTTTCCCTTTCTCTGTGGGTAATTACAATTCCAGGGTCTCCCCTCACCTCCTGCCCAAGTTTCTTATCATTGTCACTGTACTAAAGAATTATTTTTCTTTAAAAAGAATTAAATCCAGAAAGAGCATTCTAATTCTAGTTTAGAAAAGAAATCTACTTATTTCAAAATTAGTTAAAATCTCTAAACAAAGAGAACAGTTCTTTATTCTTAAATAAATTCTATAGTTCTTACTGGAGTGAATATAATTGTGTTCCTCTTAGACTGTTACAATTTACAATTTTGGATCAAAAGTCATGCATAGTTATGTTGATTTAACTTAAAGACTTTGAAGTTAATTTTTTTTCTATTTTTACTTTTAATATACAGTTAATCCACAACTTTAAAATATGTCTTCTTTTAGTAGTTATAACTGGTACTTTTAAAAATGCTATAATTTTATTTGCAGTATAATGAAAAATCATGTTTATTTTACAAATCCTCATTTGATTGATCCATATATATATATATAATAGAGACTGTTTTTTTACCCTAATTCTTCATAAAAGTAGCTTTTACTTTATTTGTATTGGAATAAGTAGCCTTTTTCAAATTTTTATGAGAAATCAATTTTGACTAATGGCATGACATAAATCCCCTCTGTTTATTAAGTTCCTAGAGAAACTTAATAAATTTCCTTATTATTATTATTATTATAATTATTTGGTTCTTTATTTTTTCCGAAACATTTGAGACCACTTATATAGTTTTGTAGTATATAATACCCTGTGTGCAAGTATGTGTGTGAGTACACAAAACCTTGTGTGTATGTGTGTTGTGTATAAAAGCAGTTCCATCAGTTGCAAGGAACCAAACACTCTCCTGAAAATGAATTTAATTCTTTTGTTACTAGCTATTGTTGAATTGGCCCTGATTCATGGTGACTGCCTGCACAACAGAAATAAGCATGGGGTCCCGCTCCATCCCCATGATCAGTTGTGAATTGGATTGTTATGATCCATAGTTTTCATTGACTTATTTTCAGAAGTAGATCACCAGGCCTTTCTTCCTAGTCTCTTTACCTTGAAAGTTCTGCTGAAACCTGCTTATATCATTAAAAAAAGAAAAAAGAAAAGAAAACCTCACTGCCATCTAGTCATTGTTTCCGACTCATAGCGACTCCTTGGGTTTCCAAGGCAGTATCACTAAGGAAGTAGATTGCCCAATCTTCCTTCCAAGGAGTGGTTGGTGGGTTTGACCCACCAGCCCTCTGGTTAGCAGTCAAATGCCCTAGGCACTCCATGCAAGCCCCCACTGATAGATGGGTAGGTGCTGCACATAAAGTACATTGTCCAGGAATTGAATCTAGGTCCCCTGCTTGGAATGTCAGAATTTCAACACAGAATCTCACTCAACAAGTAGACCAGAAGTGAGCATATGCTGGTTGGTTGAGCAGCTCCACACTGTTATCAAGATTTCTTTCCATCTTATTGCTCTAACATCATTAGAGGGAAATGATGGGTTAAGGGATTCCAGGCATCTTACTTTCATTGGACAACATTCAGAAGCACCAAGGGAAGAAGGGGAGTTTTTTCTCCTATCATTCTTTCTTCTCTCCATTCTCCCTCCCTCATTCTCTCTCTCTAGGGAAGAAAAACTTTCCCCAAAGCACCCCTCCCCCTGCATACTCACACACACATATACACACCTATAGGAGCTCTGGTGGTGTAGTGCCTAAGGCATTTGACTGCTAACCAGGTTGGTGGTTCAAACTCACCAGCCACTCCTGGGAAGGAAAGTTGGGCAATCTACTTCCATAGTGATACCACCTCAGACCCAAGGAGGGGTTGCTATGAGTCGGATCTGCCCCGACGGCAGTGAGTTTGGTTTTTTTTTTTTTTTTTTTTTAAGATCTTATATAATATTTTTACAATATTATTGAAACTAGAAACACGGGCTACATTTAAGTAGTGTCAGATTACATTATTAAAGCAAGAAAAATTCATCCTGCCTGCCCTCATTATTTTAAATATTGGATAAGCAACCTAAGAGAGAAGATGAAATCGCTGAAACAATGCAAGAGGTGAGGATCATTATTGCCCTGATATAGGCATGCTTGTTAAATCACATTCTCTGAAAGAAAACTCTCAGTAATAAAAGTAATACAATATGATTAACTATACATTAGGGGTTAATTCTAACCTTCAGCATCAACACTTCACAAACATTTAATTCTATCAAAATAATCTAAGTTACAAGACAATGCAAATTAATCACTGTACTGTGAGTTCAAAATATCAGAATTGGAATCATGTACTAGATTTCTTCTTATCATATTCCATATAAACAAACCACTGGTTTGATTAAAGAAAACTCAGTGGCACCTAACAACATCAACAACCCAGTGCTCTTGATTGTCAATATTTTCTAAAAAAATGTTGCCTTAGGTTAAAAATTTAAGATTGCCACAAATAGGTTTTACAGGTGAGGCTGTTTATCCATGAGCATTAATAAGTTATGAAAGGTATAATTAAGAAAAGGGCATGCACAAGAATTTTGCTTATTTTATCGCCAACCCAGGTGCTTGAAAAACATTTAAACTGTACAATTGGCTCAAAGCCTAGCAAGAAAGAGTTATAGATGATTTCTTTGTTTCATTCAGGAAATTCTATCGGATGAGAACTTTAATTTGGCTTACATTCCCACAACTCCACTGACCCAGCTATCACTATGTTAGTCAATGTCTTCTCTATTGCTCAATCTATTGTGTACTTTTCAGTCTTTATCTTATTGGCCGTCTCTGAAGCATTGTATACTGTAGATCACATCCTCCTTCTTGAACTCTCCTCCGTTGGCTTCTGGGATACCATATTCTCCTGCTTTTCCATTTCTCTTTGGTTACATATCGGACTCTTCTGCTGCTGCCTACTCCTTAAATATTGCTGGTCCATGGTTCTCTCTTCTCATTCCCCACTGTCTCCAGTGAATAAGTGCATCCAAATAACATGCTCTTATTCCCTTCCATTGCTTTAAACATGACTACAAACTGTTGACTTGAATCTGTGCCCTAACATATCTCCTGAACTCCACACCTACCAAACAGCTCCATGTTGGTGTCCCACATTGATCTCAGACTCATGTATCTAAACATGAACTCTGGCCTGCTTATTAAAATTGTTACTTCTCTAGTAGTCACTCTTTTTTGGTGAGTGGTACCACAATTAACTCACTTGTCTATGTCAGAAAAGGAAGTAATGCTAGATTCCTTCAGCTTTCGTTCATCCTCACACCAATGATTCACCAAGCATTCTCCATTCTACCTCAGTTCTCAGGAATTTGCTCTTTCATGCCAACCCCGATGCTACTACGATAATCAAAGACCTTGTTGGTTTTCTAGCTTTAGATATGGTGGCTGCCTTCTAACTGTTCTCCTTACCTAGTTTCACCCTGCTTCAGTTCATGCATCATGCTATCCCCTGAAGGATCTATTTAAGATACAAATCCAGTCATTTCACTCCTCTGGACAAAATCCTTTAATGCCTCCACATCACCTTCAAGAGAGTTCAAATGCCTTAAGATGGTACTTCTGGGAACTAAACTAATTCAGCTTCCCAGTATCATTTATCATCCCTCTCTCCTCCTTTACTCCCAAACTCTATTTTCTTTTCTTTTTTTATTTTTTAATTGTGATTTGGGTGAAGATTTACAGAGCAAATTCACTTTCCATACAGCAGTTCACATATACTTTGTCTCATG
>NW_006921599.1:21383048-21388093 GCF_000298275.1 Orycteropus afer afer
TTGGTATTTTCATGCAAATTCTTCTGCTAGTTGGGGTTTAGTCCACTTCTATATCCTTCCCTTCAAGGCTCAGGGGTCCAGGATTATCTTCTATGTCTGTGTTAATTGGTTTCCCTTTTCTTTGTTGCAGAGAGTCTGTGCAGTCTTTCTGCCTAGTCTGCCATCTTGCCGGAGACCCAAACTCTATTTTCTATACTCCAACAATAAAAAAATATATTCAGTTAGCAGAATATACCATGTTTCTCACGTATGTGTTCCTGAACATACTTTTCTGGTTGCCTTATATACTCTTTTTCTAATTCTTCATGTGGCTAATATTCTTTGTTCAGGAATCAGCATGGGATTCTCTCTTCTCAGTCGCCTTTCCTACATGATTGTGGCCTAAGTCACATCTTATGTAATCCCTATTACTCTATGAATATCAAAGCACTTATTTCATAGTCATCTGTTTCTTACTGGTCATCAAAACCTCCACACCATGTATAACCATATTACTTAATATGTGCTTATTAAATGCTGCATTGATATGGGAACTTCTTAATATAATAAGTTTAGCAAATTTTGGGGGATAAAAAGAAAATTAAAGATATTTACCAGTGATTATTTGAAATCATATTTTGAGAGGGAAAATGGATATTTTGCTTATAGTAGAAACATCATTTTCTAGTTTTTGTTTAACTGAAGAAGACCCTTTGTTGAATTGAAATATACCAGACTTTGTCTTCAAACCACATCCTAGGTCCCTTTAAGTATTTGCTCCTTCTGAAACTAATTTTCCTCATCTATAAAATGAGGATCGTACTCACCTTAGAAGCCTGTTATGAAATTTAAATAAGAGACTAATAAAAAGTATCTGGATATTGTAAGTGTTTAATAATATTGATTATATCTCCTTTCTTGAAGTAGTTTATTAATCTAATAGCCTAATAGATTACTCTCATTTTCAGATGAGGGAAATGTATCATTTGGTCTTTGGATGATATGGACTATAGAATCTACATATTTGAAAATTGGGTCAATTTGTTTAAGTCTTTAATTTTATAACTTTGTAAGTTGTGCAATAAACTCAATTTATAGTAATTAATATGTAAATTATTTTTTCTGTATAATAATAGAGAAGCATCTATAATTTTTCTGATTATCTATTATAATAACTAGTCTATTATGTTGAGTAGCATATTAATAAAAGTAATCTAATTTCATCCCCTTCTTGAAAGCATTTTTAAGTACACTAAATAATGTATAAGTGTGCAGAGTTAAAATAAGTCCAAATGATAATCCATATATTAAAAATTACTATGTGGAAAGTCATACATTTTATAATTTATTTTTTTGATATTGCAAATGGCATAAAGACTGCTCATAATTCTGGAAAGTAAATTACATTAATGTGGAAAACTGCATTAAAAGGGAAACTATAATTCAGATAGTTACTAAAATAATCTTTCAGATAAATAAGCTAAACCCAGACTGTAAATTGGACAATTTAACATTTTTTAAAGTATTCTACAAACATTTGAAATGGCTTTTTAAAGTTTTCCTAAGTCAATTGTATCCTTCCTTAGGGTAAATAATTACATGACTTGAAAGCCTTAGCAAAGGAAATAAGGCTCCTATCTCCAATTCCCTTCATTTTATGGCTTCTTTCTCCCATAGAGCACTGGCAGGTTAAGCTAGCTACACATTGGCTTCTTTTCACAAAAATATGAGTAATTACTTTAAATTGCTCTGGTTTATTAAGTGAAATGCAAAGTGGCTTCTGTGCCTACCTGGCATTTAGTTAATGAGCACAGTGGTACCTCCAGGAGATTAATGGAACTTTGATAAAGGGATATTTTAATTGGTGAAAAAGCATATCTAGATTTCACTGGGGAAGGGGGTGAAATAATCTATACATTCTAAGGCAATTTAACATAATTACACTGTAATTTTGGTTATGCCTATGATAGTTGGAGCTGTGTGTCTACTTGGCTGGACCACAATTCTGTGTGGTTTAAGCAATTGTGACGTGGGTTGTTCCAATGATGGGATCAGATGTATATGTTTTGAGCAGTCCATTGAAAAGGGGTTTCCTTAGGGGTGTGGCCTGCTTCCAGTATATTTATGGACATCCTGGGAAAAGAGAAACTCTTCCGTGGATCAGGATTCTGTTGTGCTGCCTACAACTGTCTGTGAGCAAAGAATCCACCATTTAGCCTGGAGATCTTGGATTCATCATTCATTGAAGTCAATAGACAGTATGCTGCCTGCTAACCTTGAGCTCTTTAGCCCCTGCAGCTGCTTGAGTTGGGAAGAGCCTCCAGCTTGACGTCTGACCCAAGAACTTGGGACTTGCCAGATTCTATAAGTGTGTGAGCCATTTTCCTAAGATAAATTTCTCTCTCTTTTTTTTCTCTCTCTCTGTCTCTATAAGCTTTACTGGTTTTGTTTCTCTAGAGAACCCAGTCTAACACATTGCCAAAAAATGGTTTGCTGCTTGAAGTGGAAACCCATTGCTGCCCATTGCCATCAAGTAAATTCCAAGTCATAGTGACTCTATAGTGACCTTATAGACAGAGCAGAACTGCCCTCTCAGGTTTTCAGGCTATAAATCTTTATGGAAACAGACTGCCACATCTTTCTCCTGTTAGGCAGCTGGTGGGTTTGAACTGCTGACCCTTCAATTAGCATCCAGGCACTTAGCCACTGTGCCATCAGGGCTCATTTGAAGTGGAAATTGGAGGTTGACTCATATATGTAAATGAATTTTATCAACAAATATTGCTTAAGTACTAACTATGCTCAAGACCCTGGGGTAAGTATTATGAGAAACACAAGTAGAAATAAATGTAAGACATAGTATCTATTCTCAAGTAACATTCAAAAATTCACTGCCGTCAACTGGGTTCTGACTCATAGCGACCTCTCCTTAGGTTTCCAAGGTGGTATCTCTATGGAAGTAGATTGCCCAGTAGATTGCCCAGTCTTCCTGCTGAGGGGTGACTTGTGGGTTTGAATCACCAGCCTTCTGATTAGCAGTCCAGTGCCTTAGGTACTATGCAACCAGAGCTCCTCAAGTAACACACAGTAAACAGTATCAAGCTCAAGCTCAAGCTCACTGCCCTTGAGTTGGATCTGACTCATAGCTACCCCACCTTGGGTTTCCAAGGTGGTATCACTACAGAAGTAGATTGCCCAACCTTCCTTCCAAGTAAACAATATAAAAATAAAAAAAAAACAATAATAAAACACTGCAATTGAGTCAATTCAGATTCATAGCAACCCTCTTTGGGTTTCCAAGGTGGTAAATCTTTATGCAAGTAGATTGTCCCATCTTCCTGCTATTGAGCAGCTGATAGGTTTGAACCTTCAACCTTCTGGTTAGTAGTCAAATGCCATAGACAATGCTCTACCAGAGCTCCTTTAACATACAATATAGTAAACAAATTAATTGGAAAATATATAGGCATTCATGATAATGTGCTGGACATTTCCATATTTTGGTTTTACATTTTAATAATCAAGTGTTTACTGATCTCTGTGTGCAGGACCAGGAAGGCCCTGGTGGTACAAATGGTTAAGCGCGTGACTACTAGCAGAAAGGTTGGCAGTTCGGGCCTGGGATGACAGGACTGGTGATCTGCTTTCAAAGGTTCATGGCCTTGAAAACTATGAAGTAGTTCTACACTTGTACACTGTGAGTTACCAGGAGTCAGAATAGACTTCATGACAACTAACAGCAACAACATGTACAGGACATTGTATTGGTGAGACCATGAAGTATTAAACACTATTTATTATTTCACTTAGAACTTGCTTAGGGTATGAAATGATTGAAGTTAAAAAAAATGAGTAAGTAAAAGGAAGCATAGGATAAGATCAAATATTAATAATCCTTTGTATTTGCATAACACTTTAAAAGTACTTTCATGTTTGCCCTATATTAAAATTGTTCTTGTTAGACCTGCTTTCCCTTTAAGCTACAGATCAACCACCTCCTTTTCAGTCACTCTTGCTTGCTTAAATTGCTTGAAAGTCTTCTTTACATTCATGTCCCCACTGCTTCACCTTTCTTTAACACCTCAATCCACTCTAATCAATTCTGCCCTTCTACTCTTCTTTAAGGAGCCCTGGTGGTACAGTGGCTCAAGTATTTTGCTGCTAAGTAGGTTAGTGGTTTGAACCCACCAGCTATTCCATGGAAGAAGGATGTGGCAGTGTGCTTCCATAAAGATTTATAGCCTTAGAAACACTATGCAGTAGTTCCACTCTGTACTATAGGGTTGTTATGAGTCAGAATCTGCTCGATGGCAGTGGAACGGGTTATTCTTCTGTAGCTTTTCTCCCAATAGTCAAATTTAATGATCTCTTTCAGTATTCATACTGCCGAATCTCTCTGTTTTGACTGACCCCCCCCAAAAAAAAAAACTTACTGCCATTGAGTCGATTCTGACTCATAGCAACCCCCATTGGGTTTCCAAGACATTAATCTTTATGGAAGTAGATTGCTCAGAGTAGATGGCCCAGTCTTTATTCTGCAGAGTGGCTGGTGTGTTTGAACCGCCAGCCTTCTGGTTAGCAGTCAAATGCATTAGGCACTGCGCCACCAGAGCTCCTTTTGTTTTGATTGACACCAGACACTAATCCTTTGTGTTTGAAACTCTCTCCTCCTTTGACTTCCTTACTACCACTTTCTATTGGTTCTCACAGAGAAAGGGGATTAAAAGCCAGGAACCTGGACAGAGGAGCCGACAGCCGCAGGGATCCGAGTGAGGAGAGGGAACTCAGCCACGACCAAAGCAGCAGGGTGGGAGAGCGGGAGATAGGGGATTAAAAGGCCCAGGAATCTGGACAGAGGCGGAGTCAGCCACAGGGACCCAGGTAAGGATGGTACGAGAGGTTTCCAACAGGGAGACAAACTTGTCTGTCGGTTTGTCCTACCGTGGTGACATGTTAATGGGAGTTTTGAGGCTGAGCCACTGGGTTTCAAACCCAGCGGGATGCACATGGTGCACAGGTATCAGCCCAGCTTACAGACTGAGACAGACTAGGAAGAAGGAAGAGGC
>NW_006921599.1:21390934-21397017 GCF_000298275.1 Orycteropus afer afer
AATGGCCAGACTTTGTCTCACCTATTTTGGTCATGTTGTCAGAAAGGACCATTCCCTGGAGAAGGATGTCATGCTTGGTAGGGTGGAGGGTCAATGAAAGAGGGGGAGGCCTTCAACAAGATGGATTGACACGGTGGCTGTGATGATGGGCTTAAGTATAGCAGGGATCATGGAGCTGGTGCGGGATCGGGCGGTGTTTCGTTCTGCTGTGCATGGGGTCGCTGTGAGTCGGAAGCGACTCGACAGCTCCTGACAACAACAACAACATTGGTTCTCACCAGTCTCTTTCCTATGAAGTGTGATTGCCTAGAACAGTATTCTCCAAAGTGGTAAGGATGGCCCTGGTAACACCTAAATGAGTTAAATTTATGTGGTACATGGACAGACCCTCACAAGGGTGGGTGTAATTACTAGAGGAGACCTCTAAGAGCAGGGTGTTGTGGGGTAAGACTTTTAGAAAACTAATTATAGGGAAGGGTACCAGTAGCAGTTTCTTTGTCTAATACCAGGCCTTCAGTGATGATTCCATTGTACATATTCTCCAACACCAGCCTGACTTCCACCTCTCTAGATGCTCTCAGAAAGGAGCTCTGGTAGCATAGTGCCTAAGGCATTTGACTGCTAACCAGAAAACTGATGGTTCAAACCCACCAGCCACTACGTGGAAGGAAGACTGGGCAATCTACTTCCATAAAGATTCACCCCCTCAGAAAACCAAAGGGGGTCGCTATGAATTGGAATCGGCTCTATGGCAGTGAGTTAGGTTTTTTTTTTCTTTCTTTCTTTCGATTCTTCTCTGATGTTACATCCTGAGCAGCCTAAGGGTCTAGGCTTGAGGATGGCCCCAACAATGCCAAAACCTATACTGGGAGTTTGGGATCAAATGATTTGGGAAGACAGAGGAACTGCAGCCTTGGGATTCATTTCAGCAGCCACAAAGACAAAGAAGGGAGTGAAAATTAGTTCTGAAGCCAAACAGCCTTGAGTTCAAAGTTGGCTCTGCCGCTAACTAGCTGTGTGATCAGAGGAATTTTGCTTATACCAAAGACCAAGGAGTCTGTCCTGTTCCTTCTTCCTCACCCTGGATCTTCCTACATGCATAAAATGTCCAATTGATTATCATCCCCAAACCCATCTACTTCTCTCCATTTCTACCACTACCACTCTGATCCAGGTCACCATCATTTCCTACTGTGCCAATATGCATATTTTTAACTTTGTATCCTCTTCTCCTTTAGCCCCTTAAAATATATTTTTCACACGGCATCCAGAATGATATTTTTTAAATGAAATCAGATTGTTGTTCCCCTAATTAAAATCCTCTAAATATTTTTGATTGCATAGAATAATTCCAAACTCCTCATCAGAGCTACAAGGACCATGTGATGTAAGGTTCCTCATTGCTCAGTAAATTCCAGGCATACATTCCTTGTTTTCTCTGAATATGCTAAACTGTTCTTGTGCCTGGAACGTTCCTTACATGCTTCATAAGGCTGATTCAGGTCTTCATTCAGGTCTCAGCTCAAATATCCCTTATCAAAGAGGATTTCTTTGACCCTTCCATTTACCTCCCCCAGGTCTCTGGTACACAATCTACTTTCTTCATAGCTTATCATGATCTAGAATTATCTTGTTCATTCTTTCCCCTCCCCCTCAACCACTACTTGGACGAAAATGTCTACTCTTTTGTCTCTGTTCTCCCAATGCATAGAATGGTACCTGTTGCACAGTAAGCAGTCAACAAATATTGTTGGCTATTGAATGAATGAGGCCACTTAATGTCTTTGAACTCCAGTTTCCAGTGGGAGAAATTGCTGTGAGTATTAAATCAGATTTCATACGTATATATTTAATTTAATAAAACTGTTTAAAATTTAAAATTTAATTTAAAACAATCATTATATGTATGCATGCCACTTAGCAAAGTGCTGGGCTCGTATTAAGAGTACAATAAATGGTAGCTGTTAAATTTTCCATGCCTAAGGCATGGTGAACTCAAGATCCTGGGAGAAAAGTTCTAAAACTTACATTCATTCTGCTAGAAATGCTTATTGAAAAAGTTGTAGTTGTTTCAGAAATTTCATCTGAAAAACTTGCCGAAAACATTTTCAAGATTATGAAGAGGTCACTTGATAATAAGTCTTCATAAGTAAGTATTTTCTCAAGCCAGATGGCAATGGTTCAGGGAAAAGAAACCAGTTTTGTTTTTTGGGGTTTTTTTTTTCAGTTTTACCAAATAATCTGACCCTTTTAGAAGATCTGGGCGTTTACATCAGATCAGAAGGCTAAGGGGGAAATAAAATTTGTTGAGCAAAAGCCTACATCATTTTGACTAGGAATTAATTTTCAGTATCCAACTGCGGTAGTTGTATGTCATTTTGGCTGGGCCTGATTTTGAGTGTCTGGGCAGCTAGGTATAGTGATTCCCCATGATGAGACTTATAATCAACTCCATGGTGGAATCCACTAGAACAGCTGAGTTGTTGCCTTAGGGGATGTGGTCTGCTTCAAGTATACAAGGAGAAGTGTTGAGAAAGGTCTCTGAGCTTCATGGCACACTTGGACCCTGAATGTAACTGAGTCTTCATCTCAATGGCCTACCATGTTGTCTGCCAATCTTGGGACTATTAATGGACTTGAATTAGTGGCCTGCCATATTGCTTGATAATCTTGGGACTGTGCCATTTTATGTGTTGACCTTGGATTTGTCAACCTCAGCTGTCAGCAGCTGCCTGGACTAAGAGATACCTCGAGATTCAGTAGACCATGAGCAAGAGGCAGAGCTGAAGCCCAAGGTTGAGCCCAAGCTGAAGCTACCATTTATTGTACTCTAAATCACTTTTACCCAGCCCCTAGAGCTGGCACTTTGAATTCAGACTTCTAGTCTCCTAATTGGTTACAAGAATAAATTCCTGTTTGTTAAAGCCACCCATTTGTGATGTTTTTTGTTAGAGCAGCACTTGATGACCAAAACACCAACCTTACTAAAGATGACTATTAAATACCTTTTGCCATTTCTAACTATGTATTCATGTGGATTTGGCTTCACAATGCTGTTCAACATCAAAACTGAAAAACAGAATCATTACATTGATATAGAAGCTGTGATCCAAGAAACAATGGCCTGTATCTCTAATTTCAACTGATTGATAAGAATGACAGGAAAATAAAATATTCTTATTTTCAACTTATTTTCTGGTGTGTACTTTTGCAAATCGATTTTGTTTGTCATTACTTGATGATTGTGGTTTTATTATTTTATATTTATAATTGAGTAGCATTACTTTGTTGTCATAGTATTTGATTTTATAGTTATTTTCTATTTACAATAGTGATTCAATGCTTATGGAAATGGTATCAAAACAAAAAACAAACCCAACGTCATCAAGTTGATTCCCACTCATAAAGGGACTCTATAGGGCAGAGTAGAAATGCCCACAGGATTTCCAAGTCTATAAATCTTTATGGAAGCAGACTGCTCCATCTCTCTCCTGTGGAACAGCTGGTTAGTAGCTGAATGTTTTAACCACTATGCCACCAGATCTCCTGGTGATGGTATAGTATAATTTAAAAATGAGTTTAAGTAAATGAAAGAGAAATTTTGTTGCAAAACGGCAAAACAACTCAACTCACTGCCATCAAATCAATTCCAATTCAGTGAACACCTTTGGGTTTCCAAGGCAGTAAATCTTTACGGAAGTAGATTGCCCATTCTTCCGCAGGGTGGCTGGTGGGTCTGAACCAATAGCCTTCTGGTTGGCAGTCAAATGCCTTAGGCACTACGCCATTAGAGCTCCTTTAAATTTTGTGCAGAGATAGTTATTAAATTAATGATGAAGTTATTGTACTGAAAACCAAAAAATCCATTGCTGTCAAGTCAACTCTGACTCATAGCGATCCTATGGGACAGAGTTGAACTGCCCCATAGGAGGTCTGGTAACATAGTGCCTAAGGCATTTGACTGCTAACCAGGAGGCTGACGGTTCAAACCCACCAGCCACTCCTCAGAAGAAAGGTTGGGCAATCTACTTCTGTAGTGATAGTGCCTCGGAATCCCAAGGAGGGGTCGCTATGAGTCAGGTCTCTCGAGGGCACATAACCACAACAATAGAGTTTTCAAGGCTATAATCTTTACAGAAGCAGACTGCCTTATCTTTCTCCCATTGAGTTCCAGGTAGGTTTGAACCACCAACCTTTCAGTTAGCAGCCAAGCACTCTAACCACTGCTCCACCAGGGCTCCTTCCAAAATTAGTGTACAGACATGGTAAGTATAATCATGATGATAGTACATGGCCATACAAGTTTGAGAAACAGGTCTAGAGAAACATTTCTGTTTGTAATGGAAAAAAACAATTTTGTTTTGCTTTTTAGCTTTTCAATCCAGTACCAGATGGCATTTTTATAAAATATAATCAAAGTTAATTACTAGAAAACTGAAAGTAAAAAATCAAAGGCAATACAAGGACAGGTTCAAATTTTAAACTATTAGATTCAACGTACAAAAAATAACTATCAAGTTGGTATACAAGTTCTAAATATTTACTCTCACTTTCTAAAATGACTTCCTTATATATAAGTAACAAGAAGAATTCATAGATAGTGGTGGCTCCATGGACCATGGTTTCAGTAACATTGGCTTTGAGAAAGGTCGATATTGACAGAGTTAAATAGAGAAAGTATAATTGAGAAGTATACTTTTAAAAATTCTTCCTTCCAATCAGTCGTTACTCATTCTTATCCATTCTCTCCTTCCTATTCCATGGGCTTAGGTCAAGCTCTCCCTTATGAATTGGATATAAATGTATTATTCTGTACACATATTCTTTCCTTAACAGGACTGTAAAAGTTTACTAAGAAATTATCCTACAGATAATCACAGGTGATCCCACAGAATGTGGAAATTATCAAACAATATCATTAATATTGCATGCAAGTAAAATCTTACTGAAGATAATTAAAAAAATGGTTGCAGCAGTATATTGATAAAGAACTTCCAGAAATGCAAACTGGATTTAGAAGAGGACACAGATTGAGGAATGTCATTGCTGATGTCATACGGATCTTGGCTCAAAGGAAAGAATACCAGAAAGATGTTTACTTGTGTTTTATTGACTACAATATTTGATTTGATTTGGCATTTGATTGTGGGAATATAACAAATTGTGGATAACATTGAGAAAAATGGGAATTCCAGAACAGTTAATTGTACTCGTGAGGAACCTGTACATAGACCAGGAGACTGTCATTCGAACAGAACAAGGTGACACTGCATGGTTTAAAATCAAGAAGAGAGTGTGTCAGGGTTGTATATCCTTTCACTGTAGGTATTCAATCTGCATGCTGGGCAAATAATCTGAGAAGCTGTACTATATGAAGAACATGGCATCAGGATTGGAGGACGGCTCATTAACAACCTGAGATACGCAGATGACACAACTTTACTTGCCAAAAGTGAGGATGACTTGAAGCACTTATTGATGAAGGCTGAAGAATACAGTTTGCAGTATGGATTACATCTCAATATAAAAAAAAAAAAAAAAAAATCCTCACAACTGGATGAATAAGCAGCATCACGATGAATGAAGAAAAGATTGAAGTTGTCAAAGACTTCATATTGCTTGGTTCTACAATCGACACCAATGGAAGCAGCAGTCAGGACATCACATGATATACATTGTTGTTGTTGTGTGCCGTCGAGTCGTCTCTGATTCATAGTAACCCCTCCTTGGGTTTCTGGGGCTGTATCACTATGGAAGTAGATTGCCCAATCTTCTTTCTGAGGAGTGGCTGGTGTGTTTGAACCACCAAACTTCTGGTTAGCAGTCAAGTGCCTTAGGCACTATACCACCAGAGCTCCCCAGACAATGTACAGCACTGGGAAAATTGGCTGCAAAGGACCTCTTTCAAGTGCTGAAGAGCAAAGATGTTTCCTTGAGGACTAAGATGCACCTGACACAAGCCATGGTATTTTCAATCGCCTCACATGTTTGTGAGAGCTGGACAATGAATAAGGAAGACCAAAGAAGAGTCAATGCTTTTGAGTTGTGGTGCTGGTGAAGAATGCTGAAAGTACCGTGGACTG
>NW_006921599.1:21397117-21397876 GCF_000298275.1 Orycteropus afer afer
ACCTACAAGGAAGACCTGTTAATATGACTATTATTCAAATTTATGCACCAACCACCAAAGCCAAAGATGAGGAAATTGAAGAATTTTACCAACTTCTGTAGTCGGAAATTGACCGAACATGCAATCAGGATGTGTTAATTATTACTGGTGACTGGAATGCAAGAGTTGGAAACAAAGAAGAATCACCAGTAGTTGGAAAATTTGCCCTTGGTGACAGAAATAATGCTGGAAATCGCATGGTAGAATTTTGCAAGACCAATGACTTGTTCATTGCAAACACCTTTTTTCAACAACACAGTCGGTGGCTCTACATGTGGACTTCACCAGATGAAACACACAGGAATCAGATTGACTACATCTGTGGCAAGAGGTGGTGGAAAAGCTCAATATCTTCAGTCAAAACCAGGCCAGGAGCTGATTGTGTTACAGACCATCAACTCCTCATATGCAAGTTCAACTTGAAGTTAAAGACAATTAAAACAAGTCAAAGAGAACCAAAATATGATCTTGAATATATCCCTCCTGAATTTAGAGATCATCTAAAGAATAGATTTGATGCATTGGACACCAACAACTGAAAACCAGAAGAATTGTGGGAGGATATCAGGAATATTATCCATGAAGAAAGCAAGAGATCACTAAAAAGACGAGAAAAGAAGAGAAAACCAAAATGGATGACAGAAGAGACTCTGTAACTTGCCTTTGAGCAGAGAGTAGCTAAAGGCAATGGAAGAAATGACAAGATAAAAGAGCTGAACA
>NW_006921599.1:21397976-21401153 GCF_000298275.1 Orycteropus afer afer
CTGGAGAAGGATGTTATGCTTGGTAGGGTGGAGGGTTGAAGAAAGAGAGGAAAGCCCTCAATGAGATGGATTGACACAGTGGCAGCAGTGATGGACTCAAGTATAGCAAGGTGATGGACTCAAATATTGCAAGGATCATGGAGTTGGTGCAGGACCGGGCGGTTTCACTCTGCTGTGCATAGGGTCACTAGGAGTCACAGATGACTTGACAGCACCTAACAACAACAACAACAAGAAATTATCCAGCAGCTGTTGAAGATGGATCTGTAAAAGTTTTCCTTTGGAAGTTAGTACCAAGAGAAGATTTTTCTCTGAGAATCAGTATGCTTCCTTTTTTGTGTTTTTAATATATAGCCAAAATAATTATATTGATATTTAATATATGTATTCTCCTTCCCCTTTTACATAGGTTTTGCTTTTCTATTGTATGAGCTCCTAAATTGAGAAAAGGAATCATCAACAACAGCAACAACAACAAAAAAAAACCACACACACAATCGAGTTGATTATGACTCATGTTGTTGTTGTTGTTGTTGTTGTTGTTATGTGCCATTGAGTCAGACCTGACTCATAGCGACCCTTCCTTGGGTTGCCAAGGAGGTATCACTATGGAAGTAGATTGCTCAACCTTCCTTCGGAGGAGTGGCTGGTGGGTTTGAAATGCCAGCCTTCTGGTTAGCAGTCAAGTGCCTTAGGCACTATGCTACCGGAGCTCCCTATGAGTCATAGCCACCCCCATAATGTTTCCAAGGCTGTAAATCTTTTCAGTAGATTGGCTCAACTTCCTCCTGTGGAGTAGCTGGTGGGTTTGAACCACTAACCTTCTGGTTAGCAGCCAAATGCCTTACCCACTTTACCACCAGAGCTCCTTTTCAGAAAAGCAATAGCATTGGAAAATAACAGATATGATTACTTTTTCAATTTTTTTCTTCTGTCAAAGTAGCAGAGGTTTAAAAGCTTAGAACTTTCTTGAGAAAGAATTAGTAGGTAGTGAACCTAGGATAACCCATTATTCTTCCTATTGTTGCATGGTTCTGATGTCTTCTAAGGGTTTAAATGTAGTAAGAGTGGTGTGCATGTGTGTGTGTGTGTATGTATTACTTGTGTTTCGTTGGCGTGGAATTTAAGTTCTCCTCTGAGATTGAAAGAGTTAATTAGAGGGCTCATGATACAGCTAGTCCTGCATGTATTTTCTGGTTATTGTTCACAGACGGTTGGAAGTAGACTTAGATTTGTTCAGGATATGAAGTAGGCATGATTCATCTAGTTATTTTGAAAGGGTTGTCTGTCCCAGTTCCGGGAGAGGTGCTGTTGTTTGCCTGCTTTACGAAAGAGGAAGGCAGACGTGAAGTGGATTGTGTGACACCGTGATTACTGGTCTTAGATAAGGAGTTCAAACTGCAGTGTCAACTCAAGGGCACTGTGGTTGGAAATTGGATTTGGAAATATCAGGAAGCAAAATCCTTGGTCTCAAGTGAGTTCAAAACTGTGGGCCTCTAGGTACATACCTGCTTTTGTTGTTTTTTCCTTTTTCCTGAATGCACTTAATTTGCTACATATTCCTGTGTGAAGTCCAGTAAGTTTTTAAATTTTTCAGTATTTTCTATGTAACTGCTGGTTGGGAAGCACTACCATTTCAGGCCTGTCTTGTAAAGTCGCCGGCAATTAACTAATGAACTGAAGGTGAATTAAAGTTTCAGGAGGCTTAGCACTGTACAGTGATGAGGTATAGAAAAGTAGGAAAATATGGTTTTTGTGGAAAGATGAATATATATATTGCCATCTGAATTGAGATATGAATTTGCCATCCATCATAAATGCTGATGTAGAGTCAGGAGCATATTGTAACATCAAAATCAAAAGAATGCCAGAAATTTTGCACTGGGAGAAATTGTTGGGTGCTTGCTCATCTAAAAACAACAGTGATGCATTTAAGATATTTGTATAAAAGATACTTCACTAATCTTCACATTGTATTATATGTGATTCTTTGCTGTATGAGCTGTCCATTTTTAGTGGAAAAAACTGGCACAGAAACTGTGACTAAATTAGTGGTTACCTGTGATATGAGGAATGAGATAACTTATATCAGTTGCCTTAAAAGGAAACAAACCTTCTCTGGCTCTAATTAGGAATGTTCTGGAATAGGTTTACAACAGCATACCAAGAAGTCTTGGCCAATAGACTAAACATTCTGTTAAATAATTTTAATAATAATAATTTTTAAAATATGATAAAAAGCAATGGGTTTATTTATGTAGCAATATTGTTTCTTGCAGAAAAATAATGCAACCTTGGCAGACAAGCTAAGCCAAGTATGAACAGAAAACTGCATGATAGTTATGTTAGCAAGTGAGCTGATTTCACAAATGATAGAACTCATATACGTCCCATAACTCACTGAGGTCGAGTCGATTCCAACTCCTTGAGTTTCCAAGGCAGTATCTCTAGGGAAGTAGATTGTCCAGTCTTCCTTCTGAGGAGTGGCTGGTGGGTTTGAACTGCCCGCCTTCTGGTTAGCAGTCAAGTGCCTTAGGCACTATGCCACCAGAGCTCCTGTATCTCTCTTAGGTCGGCAATAATTTTTAAAAGCAGTAATTTAAACACTGCTGTAGCTCCACTGTATTTATGTTGCTGTATTTATATTGCCTAAGTTGATTTGTCTAAAGCCCATGCTTCTACTGTTATAATCTAATTTTCCAGAATTAGGTGATTTGAATGCTAAAATTAGCAACAAAATAGTAATATTCCCCTATGACCATAATGAGAACTGTTCTTAATTCATTTTAATATCCTTGAATTATTCTACATTCCAAAATGTAGATATATTCTTTCCAAGCTAAATTATTACTACGGAAGTCATTTTTTAAGATAACTAATTTATACCTTGACATTAATTTGACAGCACAAGTATTCTAGTATAAAATATTTAGTTACTGAGAAATTAGAAGTCACAAAAAAAATATTTTCTTTTTCATATTCTCTAGGAAGTGTCCTGCTCATATGCAGTATTTCAAAAACGTAAGAAAATAAGAATTTTCTCTATAAATAAGTTCCAATGTTTCCTGTATAACCTTTATGCATACTCCAAAACTTTTCCCTTTCATGACATAGCCTAGCAATAGAGAAGAGTATATAAGTAATCAACCTTAAAGTCAATAGGAATCAGATGTAAAA
>NW_006921599.1:21408647-21414842 GCF_000298275.1 Orycteropus afer afer
TTTTTTTTTTAATTTTTATTGTGATTTGGGTGAAAGTCTACAGGGCAAATTCATTTCCATACAGCAGTTCATACACATGTTATCTCATGACAACATGCAATTCCCCACACTATAACAGCTCTCTTCCCACTTCCTCCCTGTAGTTACCTCTTCCCTGTGTCCTTTCTTCCCATGCACTCCTTACAGTTACATACACTGCCCTTCTGTTCTCCCATGTTTGATCTCTCCAAGGAGTGTATCTACCTGATGTAAATGGTCAGCCCATATTCCTGGCTTTTATTTGGCCAGAAGCCACAGGATTGAGTTCAATTCCAGACCTGAAGGGCAGCTAGAGACCATAGTGTTGGGGGTTTCACCAGGCTCCATCAGCCCAGAAACCTGGTCTTTTTTTTTTTTTTAATGATTTTGAGTTTTGTTCCACACTGTTCTTTGTTCTCTCACTCTATGCAGTATGTCCTACACAGATCTCCCTCCTAGTGGTTGACAGTACAGTGGTAGCTGGGCACCATCTAGTTCTTCTGGTCTTATGGTCATATAGGCTGAGGACCGCATGATCCACCAGTCCCTTGGACTAATTTTTCCCATGCATCCCTGATTTTCTTCATTCTTCATTGCTCTGGACAAGGAGAGACCCATCATTGCATCTAGATGACCACTTACAAGCTTTTAAGATCCCAGTCATTACTCACCAATGTAGGATATGGAACAATGTTTTTTGTCTAGTATGTTATATCAATTGAGCTTGATGAGAGGATGTAGGTTCTTTGTGGTCACCTGTGACTCTGGGCTCCTTCTTCTGCTGAATAATTTTAGTTTTGAGACCATTGATTCTTAATGTTTTCCTTGCTTTGTATCATGTTGAGCCAGATGGGGAATTTCAAAGTTCTACTAAAAAAAAAAAAGTCTGGTATCACAGTGGTTAAAGCATTCAGCTGTTAACCAAAATGTCAGCAGTTTGAACCCACCAGGAGCTCCACCAGAGAAAGATGTGGCAGTCTGCTTCCATAAAGTTTACAGCCTTGGAAACTATGGGGCACTTCTGTTTTGTCCTGTGGTGTTGCTATGAGTCAGAATCAACTCGATGGCAGCAGGTTACAAAAAAAAAAAAAAAAAAGTTCACTCCCAGAATATAATACCTGTCTAGGATATTTTATTGGAGATTTTGGGAAGGCATGCACTCATGGAAATACAAATACCTTAAAATGGAGTGTTTGGACACCTGGCTTGGAGTCTTTGGAAACTTTCTAAAACATGAACTTTAGTTTCTATCAATATTATTTACTAGCTTTTCCTCTCCTCTCTCTTCCTTCTAATTTTTTCAATCCCAAATAGTCCCTATTTCAAACACAGCTATTGAAGTATTTTTTTTTAATTGCCTTGTATTTTGTTGGCCCAAACCCTTACCTTCCCACTGGAGTTTAGCAAAAGAATTTCCTAAACAAAGACAGTTCCTTCCCTAAAACCATTCATTCTGCTGTATAAACAGCAGTAGATGCCATGGTCAAAATCCATGTTCTCTGATTTATTTTTCTTCTCTCATTGTTCTGTGTAAGAGTTGTAGTACAATGTTTAAAATAAGTATGGCAATAGGCATCTTCATTTTTTTTCTCTCTTTTTTTCTGACAATGAAGTACACCTTCCAACATTTCCCTATTATGTATGATGTTAATCATAGGTGATTTATATTTGTTTATTTTAAGTTTCCTTCATGTTAAGCAAGGGCCAGTCTATTCCTAATTTGCTAAATTGTTTGTTTGAATCTAGAATTTACTATTTTCCTAAAATCATTATGATGATCCTATAGTTATTCCCTTTTAATCAGTTATTTTTTTAGTAACTTTAATAGATTTCTAATGCAAATGATTCATGTATGCTTGGAGCATGATGTATTTACTTTTTAAAATATATTAAATATTTTTCTAATATTGTTTATAATATGTTGTCTAATATTTTATTAGAGATTTTAGATCCATGTTAGTAAATGAGATTAAACTATAATTTCCTCTTGTCAATTTCAGCACTAGGCAATATTCATTTAATGAAATGAAATGGGTAACTTTATCACTTTTTCCAGCCTTTGTAATAGTTTATGAAAGATAAACCATATTTATTTATTTTTAGTAAAAATTTGTTATAAAATTGTTTGGTCCTAAGCTCTTTTTATGGATAGATTTCAGTTTACTTATTCAATTTTCTTAAAGATTACAAATAAATTCAGGTTTTCTCTTTCTTCTTGAATGAATTTTGATATTTTATGCTTTTAAAAGATTATTTTTAATTTTATATTCTCAAATTCATAGACATAGTTGTTTACAATATTTTCTCATGATTAAACATAAGAAGGAGTCCCTGGATGTTGCAAATGGTTAAGTATTCAACTACTAACCAAAGGTTTGGCACTTGGAACCCCACCCAGAGGCACCTTGGAACTTAGGCCTGGGGATTGCTTCTGAAATGTCACAGTCTTGAAAACCCTATGGAGCAGTTCTATTCTGTGCACATGAAGTCATCATGAGTTGAAATTGACTTGAAGGCAACTAACAGTAACAAAAAACATAAAACATGTATAAACTCAAAAAACTCACTGCCATTGAGTTGATTCTGACTCATAGTGAGTCCTTTGGGTTTCCAAGGCGGTAAATCTTTACAGAAGTAGATTGCCTCATCTTCCTTCCGCAGAGTGGCTGGTGAGTTTGAACCGCCAGCCTTCTGGTTAACAGTCAAGTGCCTTAGGCACATGGCACCAGAGTTCCTTAAGACATGTATAGATACATATGAACATCCTGTCTTCTCTCTTTTTTTCACTATCAGTGTTCTGCTCTTCTATGTTGATCATCTTTGTGATGCCTTTGTTTTGCATTCCATTAATTTCCTTTTTTTTTTTCTTTTTTTTCCAGATAAGTAGCCAATTGTTCCACCACCATTTAGTATAAGAGCTGTTCTTTTCCTATTTAGTTGCTTTGATACATTGGGATTAAAATCAAATGACTGTATAAATTTGGGCCTTTTTCTGAATGTTTCATTCTGTTCTTTTGAGCTAATCTTTACATTACATTTTTGAGTCTATCTTTACATTAGTAGCATGTTGTCTTGATTACCATAGCTTTAGAATAAGTTTTGAAATTGTTGTTGTTGTTGTTAGGTGTTTTCGAGTTGTCTCTCACTCATAGTGACCCTATGTACAACAGAACAAAACACTGCCAAGTCCTGTGTCAGCCTCACGATCATTGCTATACCTGAGCCCATCGTTGCAGCCAATATATCTTGTTGAGGGCCTTCCCCTTTCTCGCTGATCCTCCACTTTACCAAGAATGATATCCTTCTCCAAGGAAGAACAACATGACCAAACAACAACATGATCAAAGTAGGTTGGACAAAGTCTGGCCATTCTCCCTTCCAAGGAGCATTCTGACTGCACTTCTTTCAGGACAGATTTGTTAGTTGTTTTAGCAGTCCATGGTATTCTAAGTATTCTCCACCAACACCACAACTCAAAAGCATCAACTTGTCTTTGGTCTTCCTTATTCATTATCCAGGTCTCACGTGCATATGAGGCAATTGAAAATACCATGGCTTGGATTAGGTGCACCTTAGTCTTTAAGGAGACATCTTTGCTCTTCAGTGTTTGAAAGAGATCTTTTGCAGCAGATTTGCCCAATGCAATATGTCTTCTGATGTCTTGACTGCTGCTTTCACTGGTGTTGATTGTAGAACCAGGTAATATGAAGTCTTTAACAACTTCAGTCTTTTCTCCACTTATCGTGATGCTGCTTATTGGTTCAGTTGTGAGGATTTTTGTTTTCTTTTATATTGACATGTAATCCATACAGCAGATTATAGTCTTCAATCTTCATCAGTAAGTGCTTCAAGTCATCCTCACTTTCAGCAAGCAAAGTTGTGTCATCTGCATATAGCAGGTGGTTAATGAGCCTTCCTCCTATCCTGATGCCACGTCCTTTTTTATATAGTCCAGCTTCTTGGATATTTGCTCAGCATACAGATTGAATAAGTATGGTGAAAGGATACAACCTGATGCACTCCCTTACTGATTTTAAACCATGCAGTATCTCCTTGTTCTGTTTGAATGACAGCCTCTTGGTCTATATACAGGTTCCTCGTGAGTATGATTAAGTCTTCTGGAATTCCCATTCTTCTCGGTGTTATCCATAATTTGTTATGATCCACACAATTTAATATTTTTGCATAATCAATTAAACACAAGTAAATATCTTTCTGGTATTCTTTCTTTTAGCCAAGATCCATATGACATCTCTCATTTCGTGTCCTCTTCTGAATCCAGCTTGCACCTCTGGAAGTTCTCTGTCAATATACTGCTGCAACCATTTTTGAACTATCTTCAGTAAGATTTTACTTGCATGTGATATTAGTGATATTATTTGATAATTTCCACATTCTGTGGGGTCACCCTTCTTTGAAATGAGTACAAATATGGATCTCTTCTAGTCAGTTGGCCAGATAGCTGTCTTCTAAATCTCTTGGCATAACCAAGTGAGTGCCTCCAATGCACCATACATTTATTGAAACGTCTCAATGGGTATTCCATCAATTCCTGGAGCCTGGTTTTTTTACCACTTCCTTCGGTGCAGGTTCAACTTCTTCCTTCAGTACCATTGGTTCTTGATCATATACCGCCTCCTGAAATGGATGAACATCAACCAATTCTTTATAGTGCAGTGACTGTGTATTCCTTCTATCTTCTTTTGATGTTTCCTGAATCATTCAATATATTATCCATAGATGTGGTGTAGTAAATTTCATAGTGTGGTTTTTCTAGCCATGAGTCTTTGTAAACTCCATGGTGGAATTTGCCATGAGTGACTGAGTAGCTCCTGATTATTAAGGTTATCCACCTGAGGTATTTCTGGTGGGAGCAGCATGGAGTAATCTTCTGGGAAGGTCTCTCTTTCTCAGGTGTATGGAATTCTGATGTCGGGAGTGGGTAGTTTGGCCACTCTGCTAGGTTCAAAAGGAGTCCACTTAGACAGAAAAGGAGTCTCTTTGATGGCTGGCTGAGAAAGACATGCTGCTGAGAGAAATACACTCTTGAGAGACATGCATTTGCTGAGAGAGAGATGCAAGAGACATGCACTAGTGAGAGAGCAATGTGCTACTGAGACTGCCTGCTGCTAAGTGAAATGGTTTGCTGCGAGAGACCAAGTGCATTTCTGAACTTGAATTGTAGCCTGTTGCTTCCCTAATAAACCCCATAATCTGTGAGTTCTGTGTGGCCACTCCAGCTAATTATCAAATTACTGAACCCAGCAGAGAGGTGTTGGGTGCTATAGGAGGAATGGTTGGTGTCAAGAGGGAGGCTGCATGTCTGGCTTTGTAGAAATAGGCCTTGGGCTACTGATGGTGATTCTGTCTTTCTCATGTGGGATTGGAGGTCAGAAGATGCATCGACCTTGCCCCTTTGGCAGTAGAATTTTCGATGTTGCAGCTCAAGACTTAATTTTTTTCTTCAGTTGTTTCAGCTTCAGAAATGCTTAGTGTGTTCTTCTCTTTTCATTTTCTAACTCCAGGTCATCACACATTTCTTTATAATAATTGACTTTGTCTTCTTGAGCTGCTCTTTGAAATCATCCATGCAGCTCTTTATCTTCTAATTCCATTTGCTTTAGCTACTCTTCATTCTACGACAAGTTTCAGAGTCTCTTCTGACATCCATTTTGGTCTTTTCTTCCTTTCCTGTCTTTTCAATGACCTTTTGCTTGCTTCATGGATGATGTTCTTGATGTCATCCCATAGTTCCTCTGGTTTTTGGTCACTGGTGTTCAATGCATCAAATCTATTCTCTAAATGGTCTCTAAATTCAGGATGGATATAATCAAGGTTGTATTTTGGCTCTCGTGGACTTGTTTTAATTGTCTTTAGCTTCAACTTGAACTTGCATATGAGCAGTTGATGGTCTGTTCCACAGTCAGCTCCCGGCTTTGTTTTGGCTGAAGATATGCAGCTTCTCCATTGCCTCTGGCCACAGATGTAGTCAATATGATTCCTGTGGACACTCTCTGGAGAAGTTCACATGTGTAGTCGCCATTTGTGTTGTTGAAAAAAGATATTTGCAATGAATAAGTTGTTGGTCTTGCAAAATTCTATCATGCAATCTCCAGCATTATTTCTATCAAAAAGGCCATATTTCCAAATACCAGTGTTCTTTTTTTTTTTTTTTTT
>NW_006921599.1:21423723-21425011 GCF_000298275.1 Orycteropus afer afer
ATTGGTTTCCCTTTTCTTTGTTGAAGAGGGTCTGTGCAATCCTTCTGCCTAGTCCGCCATCTTGCCCCGCCTCCTCCAAATACCAGTGTTCTTTGTTTCCAACTTTTGTATTCCAGTCACCAGTGATAATCAGCAAATTTTGGTTGCATGTTTGATCAGTTTCAGACCGCAGAAGTTGGTAAAAATCTTCAACTTCCTTATATTTGGCTTTGGTGGTAGGTGTGTAAATTTGAATAATAATAGTATTAGCTGGTCTTCCTTATAAGTATATGGATATTATCCTATCACTGACAGCACTATACTTCAGGATAGATCTTGAAACTTTCTTTGTGATGATGAATGCCACACCATTCCTCTTGAATTTGTCATTCCTGGCATAGTAGATCATATGGTTGTCTGATTCAAAATGGCCAAAACCAGTCCATTTTAGCTCACTTATGCCTAATATATTTATCTTAACGTGTTCCATTTCATTTTTGACAACTTCTAATTTTCCTAGATTCATAGTTTGTACATTCTGTGTTCCAATTATTAACAGATGTTTGGAGCTGTTTTTTCCTCATTTTTAGTCATGCCACATCAGCTAATGAATATCATGAAAGCTTTACTCTATCCACATCATTAAGGTTGGCTCTACTCTGAGGTGGCAACTCTTCCTCACTTCTACCTTGAGTGCCATTCAAACTGAGGGGCTCATCTTCTGGCACCATATTGCACAATGTTTTAGAGCTATTCATAAAGTTGTCCAGATATATCGGGCAGTGTTTCACTGCTTTTCATAAGATTTTCACTGGCCAATTCTTTGAGAAGTAGATGGCCTCTTCCTTCTTTCGAGTTTGTCTTGTTCTGGAAGCACTGCTGAAATCTGTCCACCATGGGTAACCCTGCTGGCATTTGAAATGCCAGAGCCTCCAACCTCACAGCAACATGCAAGCCTCTACAATATGACACACTGACAGACAAGTTTGTCTCCCTTAGTTGTTCCAAACAGCTACACTAACTTCCTGGTCTCTCTTAAGTTTTGAAATTAGGTAGTATAAAATTTATCTTTAGGAATGACTCATCAGACATGGGGGTCAGGACCATAGTCTTGGGGTATACTAACGTCAATTACAAAGACAATGTTCTATATCCTACTTTGGTGAGTGGCGACTAGGGTATTAAAAGCACGTGAGTGTTTAGAGAGACGCAAATCAAAACAACAATGAGATACCATCTTGCTCCAGCACTAGTAGCAAAGTTCAACAAGACAGAAAATAACAAATGCTGGCGAGGTTGTGGAGAGATT
>NW_006921599.1:21426561-21438603 GCF_000298275.1 Orycteropus afer afer
GCTGTATGAAAAGTGAATTTACTCTGTAAATCTTCACCCAAATCCTAAAAAAAAAAAAAAAAGCATGTGAGTGGCCATCTAAGGTACAACTATTGGTCTCTCCTCATTTGAAGCAAAGCAAAGAAAATCAAAGACAAAAGGAAACAATTAGTCCAAAAGACTAAGGAACCACATGAATCCCAGCCTCCATAACTCTGATATCAGGAGAACTGAATGGTGCCTAGCTACCACTGCTGACTGCTCTGAAAGGGATCACAATATGAAGTCACGAATAGAATGGGAGAGAAATGTGGAACAAAACTCAAAATTATAAAAAAGACCAGGCTTACTGGTCTGATAGAAGCTAGTGGAACCCTGACCCTATGGCCCTTAAACACACTTCAGGCCAGGAACTGAACTCACCTCTGTGGCTCAACTTTCAGCCAAACAGTAGACAAGCATATAAAGTGAACAATAATAATACCAGGGAAGCACACACATATTAAAACAATCAACTATATGAGTTCAAAAGGGCAACATTTTCCCAGGGATAAAGCTAAGAAGGTGTGAAAAGATGGGAAAGAAAGATGAAGGGAAATGGTAAACACAGGAGGAAGTAGGGAGAGTGCTGTTACATTTTGGGGATTGTAATGAATGTCACAAAACAAAATGTGTGTGAATTGTTGAATGGAAAAACAATTTGCTTTTTAAACTTTCATGCATATCACACACACACACACACACACACAAAGATTTAAGATCTACCTTTACATTCATATTTTACTTAAAGTAACCAATTGCCACTATCTTCCTCCTCCTAAACAACATAAAACTTGTTAGAAAGTTGTAATTTTAATCTCTTCATCTAATTTTTTATTTTCTATAATTTACCCCTTGTTTTTAATCCCCCAAATGATCGATTATTATTATTTGTGGTTTTATTGTCAATGTCTATTTACATTTCTCAAGGCATAGCAACTGCTTTGTTTCCTCTTACTGTTTAAACCATGCTCTTTTCATCAAGTAACTTTTCCTCTTTACTTAAAGTAGGTGAATGGCAAACTGCCTAAATCTTTGTAGATCTAAAATGTCTTTATATTCTCTTTATTCTTGAAGGATACTTGAGCTGGGTATAGAATTCTATATGATTTTCCCTGAGCACTTTGATGATATTGTTATATCATCTTTTACTACACTGTTGCTGTTGAGAAATTTGCTATTCCTCTTATGCCCATTCATTTTTGTATATATACTTTTACTTTTCCCTCTGGTTGCCTTAATAATTTTCTTTTGGTTTTCGTAGTTTTGCTGGACTTATCATTATTACTGTTGTCATCTTGACAATTTAGAGTGAGTTTTCAGTCTGTTGATTCATATCTTTCATCAAAACTGAAATGTAATTTTCAGGAATATATATATCATCTCCCATTCCCTCCCCAAAATCATTTACTATATCTAGTCCTTCTCATTCTAGCTTTGTATCTTTTAATTTGTTCCTAATATATTTTATTTCTATATCATTATTTCATTCTTTATGTTACTGTGATTCTGGAAGCTATGGCACCAATATTTAAAATACCAGTAGGGTTGCCTGTGGTTGACAGGGTTCAGCAGAGTTTCTAGACTAAGACAAACTAGGAAGAAGGACGTGGCCAGTTCACTTCTGAAAAAAATTGGCCACTGAAAACCTTATGAATAGAAGGGAAACATTGTCTGATGTAGTGCCAGAAGATGACCCCTCAGGCTAGGAAGGCACTCAAAATATGACCGGGGAAGAGCTGCCTCCTTAAAGTAGAGTTGACCTTAATGACACAGATGGAGTAAAGCTTTCAGAACCTTCATTTGCTGAGGTGGCATGACT
Source organism: Orycteropus afer afer (assembly GCF_000298275.1). Taxonomy (NCBI): domain Eukaryota; kingdom Metazoa; phylum Chordata; class Mammalia; order Tubulidentata; family Orycteropodidae; genus Orycteropus; species Orycteropus afer. Next base: position 21,428,402 of record NW_006921599.1, read on the forward strand.
CAAAGTGAGAAGAAACAGCTGCAAATATCCATTAATAACCAGAACATGGAATGTTCAAAGTGTGAATCTAGGAAAATTGGAAGTTGTCACAAATGAAATGGATTGTAAAAAGATCAATATCATAGGCATTAGTGAGTGAAATGGACTTATATTGACCATTTTAATCAGACAATCATATGAGCTATAATGCTTGGAAGGACAAATTAAAGAGTAATGACATCACATTCATTATCCAAAAGGACGTTTTAAGATCTGTCCTGAAGTACAATGCTGTCAGTTATAGGATAATATCTATATCCCTACAAGGAAGACCAGTTAATGCTCCTGTTATTCAAATTTATTCACCAACTACTAAAAACAAAGGTGAAGAAACTGAAGATTTTTACCAACTTCTGCAATCTGAAATGGACCAAATATGCAATCAAAATGAACTGATGATTATTGGTGATTGGAATATGGAAGTTGGAAACAAAGAAGCAGCATCAGTGGTTGGAAAATATGGCCTTGGAGATAGAAATGACACTGGGGATTGCATGATAGAATTTTGCAAGACCAATGATTTATTCATTGTAAATACCTTTTTTCAGCAGCACAAATGGGGACTGTACATATGGACCTCACCAGATGGAATACACAGGAATCAGATTGATTACATCTGTGAAAAGAGATGATGGAGAAGCTCAATATCATCAATGGGAATAAGATTGAGGCTGACTGTGGAACCTACCATCAATTGCTCATATACAAGTTTAAGTTGAAGCTGAAGAAAATTAAAATGAGTCCACAAGTGCCAAATATGACCTTGATTGTATCCCACCTGAATTAATAGACTATTTCAGGAACAGATTTTATGAATTGAACACCAGTGACTGAAGACCAGCTGAGTTGTGGAATGACATCAAGAACACTGTACTTGAAGAAAGCAAAAGGTCATTAAAAAGACAGGAAAGGAAGAAAAGACCAAAATGGATGTCACAAGAAACTCTGAAACTTGCTCTTGAAAGGAGAGTAGATAAAGCAAATGGAAGAAATAACTAAATAAAAGAGCTAAACAGAAGATTTCAAAGGGCAGCTGAAGAGGACAAAGTAAAATATGATGAGATGTGTAAAGACATGGAGTTGGAAAATCAAAGGGGAAGAACACACTCAGCATTTCTCAAGGTAAAAAACTGAAGAAAAAATTAAAGCCTCGAGTTACAATATTGAAGGATTCTATAGGCAAAATATAGTTTGGTAAAAGATACAATCCTGATGCACTCCTTTCCTGATTTTAAACTATGCAGTATCCCCTTGTTCTGTACAAACAACAGCCTCCTGGTCTATATATAGGTTCCAGTGAGCACAATTACGTGTTCTAGAATTCCCACTCTTCTCAATGTTGCCCAAAGTTGTTATGATCTACACAATTTAATGATTTTGCATAGTCAATAAAACATTATGTAAATATCTTTCTGGCATCCTTTGCTTTCAGCCAAGATCCATCTGACATTAGCAATGATATCCCTTTTTCCATGTCCTCTTCTGAATCCAGCTTGCATTTCTGGAAGTTCTCTGTCAATATACTGCTACAACCATTTTTAAATTATCTTCAACAAGATTTTACTTACATGTGATATTAATGATATTATTCAATAATTTCCATATCCTGTGGGATCACCTTTCTTTGGAATAGGTACAAATATGGATCTCTTCCAGTCACTTGGTCAGGTCGCTGTCTTTCAGATTTCTTGGCATAGATGAGTAAGTGCCTCCAATGTGGCATCCATTTGTTGAAACATCTCAATTGGTATTCTATCAATTCCTTCAGTGCAGGTTCAACTTATTCCTTCAATACCATTGGTTCTTGATCATATGTCACCTCCTTAAATGGATGAACATTGACCAATTCTTTTTGTTTCCTGCATCAGTTTTGTTCTGTTGTATGTAAGGTCGCTATGAGTCAGAGCCAACTCAATGGCACCTAACAACAACAATAGGGAAAATATTGAACAATGTAGGAAGCATCAAAAGAAGATGGAAAGAATACATACAGTCACTGTACCAAAAAGGATTGGTCAATATTTAAGCCTTTCAGGAGCTATTATATGATCAAGAACCGATGGTAATGAATGAAGTCCAAGCTGCTCTGAATGAATTGGTGAAAAACAAGTTCCAGGAATTGACCGAATATCCACTGAGATGTTTCCACAAACAAATGCAGCACTGGAGGTGCTCACTTGTTTATGTCAGGAAATTTGGAAGACAATTCCCTGGCCAACCAACTGAAAGAGATTGATATTTGTACTTATTCCAAAGAAAGGTGATCTGACAGAATGTGTAAATTATAGAACAATATCATTAATATCCCATGCAGGTAAAAAATTTTTTGAAGATAATTAAAAAACAGTTGCAATAGTGTATTGACAGTGGACTTCCAAAAATTCAAACCAGATTCAGAAGAAGACATGGAACAAGGGATATCATTACTGATGGATGTCAGATGGATCTTGGCTGAAAGCAAAGAATGCCAGAAAGATGTTTACCTGTATTTTATTGATTATGCTAATCCAACTGTGTGAATCATAAAAAATTATGGATAACATTGCAAAGAGTGGGAATTCCAGAATACTTAATTGTACTTATGCAGAACTTCTACATAGACCAAGAGGCAGTTGTTTGAACAGTAGAAGGTGATACTTCACAGTTTGAAATCAGGAAAGATATGCATCAGGGTTGTATACTTTCACCATACTCCTCCAATCTGTATGCTAAGCAAATAATCTGAGAAGCTAGACTATATGAAGAAGAATGCGGCATCAAGATTTTGGGAAGACTGACTAACAATCTGCGATATGAAGATGATACAACCTTGCTTGCTGAAAGTAGAGAAGATTTGAAGCACACACTGATGAAGATCAAAGACTACAACCTTCAATATGGATTACACCTCAACATAAAGAAAACAAAAATCCTCATAACTGGACCAATGAACAACATCACGATAAATGGAGAAATGATGGAAGTTGTCAAGGATTTCATTTTTCTTGGACCCACTCTCAATGCCGATGGAAGAAATAGTCAAGAAATCAAACAATGTATTGCATTGGGCAAATTTGCTGCAAAAGACCTCTTAAAAGTGTTTAAGAGCAAAGATAGCACTTTGAAGACTAAGATGCACCTGACCCAAGCCATGGTATTTTCAATAGCCTCATATGCATGTTAGAGCAGGGCAATGAATACGGAAGAACAAAGAAGAATTGCTTTGAATTGTGGTGTTGGCAAAGAATAGTGAATGTACCATGGTCCACGAGAACAAACAAATATGTCTTGGTGGAAATACAGCTGGAATGCTCCTTAGAAGTGAGACTAGCCAGACTTCCTCTCTCATCCTTTAGTCATTGTGGTAGTTAAGGTTGTATGTCAACTTGGCTGGGCCTGGTTGAGTGGCTGGATAGATGGGGGTAGTTATTCCCCATGATAAGATTGGTTATCAACCCCATGGTGGAATCTACTGTGAGCATCTGAGTAGCTGCCTTAAGGATGTGGTCTGCTTCCTGTATATAAGGAGAAGCCTTGTGGAACAGTCTCTAGCTTATGGCATCTTGAACCCTGCATGTAGCCATGTTGCCATTCAGCAGCCTGCCATGTTCTGCTGACCTTGGGACTTTCAACGGACTTGAGTTAATGGCCTGCCATGTGGTTTGGTAACATTGGGACTGTACCTTTTTACTTGTCAACCTTGGGCTTGTTGGGCTCAGCAGCCAGCAGCTGAGTGAAGAAAAGCCTCCAGCTTCAGTGGGCTGGGAGCAGGAGGCAGAGTTGAAGCTCAAGGTTGAGGAGCTATCCAACGCCTAAAGCCTGGCACTTTGTACTCAGACTTAAAGCCTCCAAATTGTAATAATAAACTCTTGTTTGTTAAAGCCATACCGTTTGTGGTATATTCTTGTCAGAGCGGCACTGGTAAGCAAAACAGTCATGTTGTCAGAAGGAACTAGTTCCTGAAGAAGGATATTATGTAGGTGAAATATTGAGTCAGTGAGAAAGGGGAAGACCCTCAACAAGATGGATTAACACAGCGGTTGCAACAATGGGCTCAAGGATATTAACAATTGTGAGGAAGGCACAGGATGGGGCAGTGTTTCCTTTTGTTCTACTTAATGGTTACTATGGGGCATAACCAACTTGATGGCTCCTAACATTTTATTCTGGGAAATTTCCTTTGGTATTTCTTTCAGTTTATAATGTCTGTCTTTACCTGTATTCCAGTCTGCTTCTTAGTCAGTGAAGCTGTCAGTGACCCACCCCTCTTTCTGGGACCTTTTTGCAGTTTTCTGGCTGACTTTCAACTACCAGTATTGCGTTTTTTGATTATGATGAATTTTGGGGGGTGGGATTGGAAGTGGGGGGCAGAGAGCAGTCTGGAAATGTTAGGAAATAAACATCCTTTGCATCAGCCCACTTACAATGACCCTCAAGAGTTGTATAAATACCTAACTCTCTTGATTCTCAAGTGGGATGATTCTGAGGCCTCTGTTTTGTACCATATCCTAGTGTTTTCCTGTGTAACTGAGCTTGCACTCAAGTCCACTGTGGAAGCTGGCTTAATAACATGCCATTCATTGGCTGCCTTTTCTTCCCAGTATCACTTTTCTACTTGTCTGTGTGAGTCTGTGTGCTGCTATCTTTACACCTCTGTTTAAAATTCCCTCTTTCTCTCTGGCACTTTGGAACTTCCCTTTAATTTTTCATGTGTGCATGTGTGTGTGTGTGTGTGTCTAATATGTCTGTAACAAACCAAATCTAAACTCATGGCCATTGAGTTGTTTCCAACTCATAGAGACACTATAGGACAGAGTAGAACTTCCCCATAAAGTTTACAAGGCCATAAATCCTTATGGAAGCAGGTTGCCTTAACTTTCTCCTATGGAGTGGCTGGTGGGTTTGAACTGTCAACCTTTTGGTTAGTGGCCAAATGTTTAACCACTGTGCCACCAGCTGCTTTGTGTGTGTGTGTGTGTATGTGTGTGTGTGTGTGTGTGTGTATATATATATATATATATATATATATGCTGTTTATATTTGTAATGATGATAGGGAGGGGGGTTGTCTTAGTTATATAGTGCTGCTATAAAACAGAAATAGCACAAGTAGTGGCTTTAACAGAAATTTGTTTTCTCATAGTTTAGGAGGCTGTTGTTGTTGTTGTTACGTGCCGTCGAGTCGGCCCCGACTCATTGCGACCTCTCCTTGGGTTTCCAAGACAGTATCACTACAGAAGTAGATTGCCCAACCTTCCTTCCAAGAAGTGGCTGGTGAGTTTGAACCTCCAGCCTTCTGGTTAACAGTCAAGAGCCTTAGGCACTACGCTACCAGAGCTCCTGTTTAGGAAGCTAGATGTCCATATTTAAGACGCCAGCTCTAGGTGAAGACTTTCTTTCTATGTTGGCTCTGGAGGAAGGTCCTTTGTTTCTTTGACCTTCTGCTCCTGGGCAATTTTCTTGTGGCTTGGCATCTCTGTCTTCCCTCATCTCTGCTTCCCTTGCTTGCATGTTTAATTTCTTTTGTATCTCAAAAGAGATTGACTTAAGACACACCCCATATACTACTTGTCTGATTAACATAAGCAAGACACCCTATTCCCGAATGAGATGATAACCACAGACATAGAGGTTAGGATTTACAACACATATTTTGGGGGACAAAATTCAGTCCATAACAGGGTTCCAAATCAGCTCCCTCTGCCATATTGTTGGAAGTTCTAGCTCATCTATTTAAACAATACATTGCCATTTTGTCATTGAAGAGAGAGAAATTTTCTATGGTCTCTTGTGCATGTTGCTTGTGTAATCCCCTGAACTGTGAAAGACTGCAACTATGGTGTGAAAGTATCCAGTCTACATGATGGACATGGAGGTACAGAATATAATGAATGGGAAAAAAGACTATTTTTAAAATCTCAAAAATTTAAATGGAACAAAGACATTTTACCTCTGAAAATGAGGGATCCAAAATTTACAGTTTAAAAGAGATCTTTGTGAAGAAAAGACTGATCAAAAAATGAGCAGGGCAAAACAATAGATCTTTTCAAAAAAAGTCTGTAATTGGTCAGTTTCTCCTTTCGGTTTCTACAGGTGAAAATACAAGAAAAAATAGGTCATATAAGACATATGCCTAATTGCAGATCCACAGAGATTATCTTGTAAAGACAAATATCATTTTGTAATACTACATGAAGATTTTTGTCTTATATAAATCCACAAACATACTGATTAGTTCTGACTTTTGGTGTACGACTTGATAAGTAACATATATTCACATATGTTTATAGTCATTAAGTTTATAAACATCTAGGTTTTAAAGTTCAATGTTAGGTTTATTATTTTCAGGTAAGTCTTGTTGTTTTTCATTGGTATCACAATAATAATGGATTCTAAATGCATTATTTTTCTGTTTATACAATTTATATATATATTTTATATAATGGTTTTCTAAAACATATATATATTTAAACACACCTATTTCTTAACAAAGGGGCTCTGATGGCATAGTGGATAAAGCATTTGGCTACTAACCAGAAGGTCAGTGGTTCAAATCCATCAGCTACTCCATGGCATGAAGATGGGGCAATCTACTTCCATAAAGATTTATAGCCTCAGAAACCCAAGGGGGGTTGTTATGGCTTGTAATCAACTCAATGCAGTGGGTTTGGGTTTTTTTGTTTTTTGTTCTTTTTTTCCCTTTCATTTCTTAACATACTTTCCCAAACCAAACTTACTGCTGTGGAATCAGATCCGACTCACAGCGACCCTTCCTTGGGTTTCCGAGGTGGTATCACTACGGAAGTAGATTGCCCAATCTTCCTTCCAGGGAGTGGCTGGTGGATTTGAACCACTGACTTTCTGGTTAGCAGCCAAATGCCTTACCCACTATGCCACCAGAGCTCCTTTGTTGAGAAATAAGTGTGTTTAAATATATGTATGTTTTAGAAAACCATTATATAATATATGTCTATTAATTGAACAAGCAGAAAAATAATGCATTTAGAATCCATTATTAGTGTGACACCAATTAAAAACATCAGGACTTATTATGTCCTATATCATATGCCATGCTTTATGCACAAAAAGGTGCTCTGGTGACGTAGTGGGTAGGGCATTTGGCTGCTAACCAGAAGGCAATGGTTCAAACCCACAAGCTGCTCCAAAGGAGGAAAATGATGATCTACTTCTGTAAAGATTTACAACCTAGGAAACCCAATGGGGGTTGCTATGAGTTGGAATTAACTCGATGACAGGGTGTTTGTTGGTTATACACTAATATTACATTGTATTACCAGGCTCTTTTTAAAGTCAGTGTATCCAAACTATGACAATATTATAATTTTGGCACATGTTAGGTCCCATAACGTACCATTAACAATCTTCCATTTTAAGTTCCAGAGACTTGGGTTATTTTATCCTAGAATCTGTGAGTTGTTTATTGGTCATATTGGAGTAACTCTTAAAAAAAAAAAAAAACACCAACACAGAGTCTAGAAGCAATATGATACGTTTGTAGATAGTGTTACTCCCTAAAATGAAGTTGAAATATGTCAAGCCTGAGCTAACAAGGCTCACCAGGATATGTTAACAGTACTTCATTGGAACATCTCAGATAGGTCTGCTTTTTCTGAGTTGGAATTCATTCACCTTCCAGTCCTCTAAGTTTCCTACTTGGTTCATGGCATAAATTCAGTATAGAGTTCAAAGTTCAATTAGCCATTTAGCAGAAAGGAAAAAGATTGAGTAACATAATGTTGATTTATACTTTAGAGGTATTTTAGTGATTGCAGCACGGAAATGAAAAATAGATTGGATTTTAAGTAACATATATTGTGCTTAAATACTGGTTTATTGCTTATTACTCTATAAGCTTGAGCAAGTTGCTTAGCCTCTCCAAGCCTTTTCTTACTCCTATGTAAAAGTGCGGGGAGCTCTGGTAGCGTAGTGCCTAAGGCTGCCTCCTGGTTAGCAGTCTTATACATTTAGATTTTTATTATAAAATCTGTTCTAAAAAAAGGATTTTATGGGAAAGGCTGGAGGTTCAAACCCACCAGCCACCCCTCGGAAGGAAGGTTGGGCAATCCTATTTCCGTAGTGATACTGCCTCGGAAACCCAAGGAGGGGTCGCTATGAGTCGGGGCCTACTTGACGGCACACAACAACAACAACAACATGGTGAATTTATTTCCACAGACATTTATTGGTACATATTATCTGTCAAGCAGCCCTGGTAGTCCAGTGGTTAAGTACTTGGTTGCTAACCAAGAGGTCGGCAGTTTGAACCCACCATTCGCTCTGCAGGAGAAAGCTGTGTCAGTCTGCTTTTGTAAACATTACAGCCTTGGAAACCCTATGGGATAGTTCTACTCTGTCCTATAGGTTTGCTGCGAGTCACAATCAACTTGATGGCAACGGGTTTAGTTAAGTTTATTATCTGTCAGCAATGTGCTGCATAAAAATAAATAATGCATGTGCTCAAGAAGCTCATAGACTGTGGCTGAATTTGATTTATTTCTCTGTCTAATGTATAGCTTTCATATATGAACTGGTGTTTCAAGTAGGTTTGTATTGATTTATCCATACTGTTTCACTTTGTCCTCATGTGACCCAGGTCACATGGACTTGAGAGGATGGGACCAAAGTCAAAAGCTGACTCTCACCATGGAGAAAACAAGCCCAATGCTTTCCTGGGGTACTGGTAGTCAAATTCATGAGATTGCACATAATCAGGACATATTATAAGACCAAGCCAAGGGTAGATTCTGATACTCCATTCTCACTGATACCCAAAGCATCAGTGTAAGCAAAAAAGGTTTCTCAAACTGAGATATTACAAAGAAAATGAGCATAGGACAAAAATAACTCATTACATAGGTAAAAACAACTTTTCAAGGAAGAGAAAATGAGAAGTATATATGGAAGAAAGTTTAACGCTGTACATGATTGGTAAAAAATCCCATGCATGTGGCCAAAGACCAATAGACAGAGCCTTCAAAAGTAGAAGTTGGCTGGTTGACTCTGAAAGTTCTCTAGGAAGCCATCCCACTTCCTTATTTTCATGGCTAAAATGATAAGGCACTGCACTTCTTCTTCTTCTTTTTTTTAAAACTTGCAAGCCTGCATGAGGCTATATATTTCTATTTCCTGTGACTGACTCCACTTAAGAGGAGTCAGAAGCTTTGTATAAAAAGTATTGTTATGTAGAGATGCTAATGGTGTGTTTTCTGACTCAAAGCCATTCTCTAATAATACCCATATAATCATATAGCACTTCATACTTCTCAAAGGGCTTTTATATGTACATTATGTCAAGTGATCTGCAGAATTGGAGAGGCACTACCTTTGTTTTACAGATGTGAGGAAATGGAAATGCAGAGATGTTAAGGGCCTCCCCACAGATAGTATAAGTAGGACTAGAATCTATGTCTCCTGAATACTGGGTTAAGATTGTTTAGAATACATGTATTTGGATCTTCATTTTACCTGGCATGACATAGAAAACATTTGGATAAAAAAAATAATGTAGCCATCGTTCACTCTAATGTTTGCTTTCTCTGGAAGTAAGCAGGGATAATAAACATGACCAACATCTAGATAAATGAAATGTTTACTTTCTACTAAATGTTCTAGAATTTTATAGTAATAGTTTGAACCAAAAACAAATTTAATACAAATGTTAGATCAAAGCAAGAATAAACCATGACATATTTACCATCATAGCTGGCACATGCAAAAGAATGTCCTGCAAAGTGAGGTAATATTGGATTAATCAGTCTTATATCACCTCTGAGTTCATTAAATCCTTTCAAGGTGAATCAGAGCACTCAATTTCCATATTTTAAAAGAGACCAGAAAGTTATTTGTGCCCTGCTCCATGTGGCTACATTTTACACAAAATACAAAAGATAAAACTGAATTTTTGAGGAAATTTTGGTGGGTAGGAAAATAAGGATGGACAAATCAAATTAGTAAAGCAAAGGATAAGATTAGCACATATGAACATGTTTGCCTTATTACCTTGAATTAGATATTAAAGATGAGTAGCAAATTCGGCTTTATATTTCTGAGGACTAAAGCATAGAGGGGAGCTCTGGTAGCATAGTGGCTAAGGCACTTGACTGCTAACCAGAAGGCTGGCGGTTCAAACCCACCAGCCACTCCTCGGAAGGAAGGTTGGGCAAT
>NW_006921599.1:21438703-21440669 GCF_000298275.1 Orycteropus afer afer
TCCTCGGAAGGAAGGTTGGGCAATCCTACTTCCGTAGTGATACTGCCTCGGAAACCCAAGGAGGGGTCGCTATGAGTCGGGGCCGACTCCACGGCAAATAACAACAACAACAACGAGGCATAGAGGGAACTGGCGTAATAACATTAAAACCCCAACCCACTGCCATTAAATCGATTCTGACTCATAGCAGACCTCATTGGGATTCCAAGGCTGTAAATCTTTACTGAAGTGGAGTGCTCATCATCCTCTTGTGGAGCAGCTGGTGGGTTTGAACTGCCGACATTCAGGTTAGCAGCCAAATGCCTTGCCCACCATGCCACCAGAACTCCTTAATAACATTAAAAACCAAATATAAATGAAATACTTTTTCTGATCTTGAAACATATGAAATATTTTTCCTGTAGAATCTGTTAAAGGGGATATGGTATAAAATAGAGAGCTCTGGTGGCATAGCACCTAAGGTATTTGACTGCTAACCAGAAGGCTTGTGGTTCAAACCCACCAGCCACTCCTCTGAAGGAAGATGGGGCAATCTACTTCTGTAGTGATACTGTCTCAGAAACCCACTATGAGTCAGATCTGACTTGACAACAGTGAGTTTTTTTTTTGTTTTTGTTTTTTTTTTTAGGTGTAAAATAGTGAAAAATGTCCCTGCCAACATCTTTACAATAGACACAGAAACAGCTTACTCATCATGGTTCTTTCAAGCCTTCACTAGGGCATAACAAGGCACATTCGCTAAGGGGTTACTGATAATCTGTATTCCCAAATCCCAAATTTACATGTGGTAGGAATGATGGAAATATAACACACTTTGGGCTCAAATTCAATTTCAGAATATATCTGATGCTTAAAATTTTTAAAAGAAAATTTTAACAAATCCCAGGTATATGTAGACTGCCACATGTGTACATTGAGAGAGGAAAATTAAGCAATTATATGTATCATTAAGGTATAATGTAATGGATAGGATGTTCTTCTAACTAGGTTTATCCTTAGGTAGGTATGATTTACAGAAAAAGGTTTTAATGGGAGTCACATTAGATGGATAAGTAAGCAGGTGAAATGTGAAGTTAATTAGATAATGAATTGATGTCAAAGTAGGAAGTGATATTTAATGTCCTTTCTCAGGGCTCTGACAAAGATTTTGACTTAGTAATACCTATAAGAAATCAATGACTTGGTTGAATTTATGAGGGGTGTTGTTATTATTTGCCATCAAGTTGGACCCAACTCATAGCGACCCCTCATTGAATTTCCAAGGCAGTATCACTATGGAAGTAGAATGCCCAACCTTCCTTTTGAGAAGTGGGTGGTGGGTTTGAACTGCCAACCTTCTGATTAGCAGGCAAGTGCCTTAGGCAATATGTAAGATCTGCCATATTAGATCTAAATGCAAAAAAATCTTGACAGATTGGAGTGATAAGATAATTCTAGCAAGATCACAGTCAAGAGGGATAAATAAGGTCACATATTTTTAATATAGTAGGAAGGGAATAATGATTTTTTTTTTCCCCAGCCTAACTGCTTTGTTCTTCTAATGAAACAAAAATTGTGTGTTTCCTGTGTGCCAGATACTGTGCTGTTGTTGTTAGTTGACATTGAGTCAGCCCAGACTCATGGTGACCCCATGCACAACCCAATTAAACACTGCCAAGTCCTGCACCATCCCCATGATTGGTTGTGGATCAGAGAGTTGTGATTCATAGGGTTTCAAAGGCTGATTTTCAGAAATACATCTCCAGACCTTTCTAGTCCTTCTTAATATGGAAGCTTTGTTGAAACCTGTTCAGCGTCATGTTGTTGTTGTTGTTATTTGCCGTCGAGTCAGCCCTGACTCATAGCGACCCCTCCTTGGGTTTTCGAGGCAGTGTCACTACGGAAGTAGGATTGCCCAACCTTCCTTCCGAGGAGTGGCTGGTGGGTTTGAACCGCCAGCCTTCTGGTTAGCAGTCAAGTGCCTTAG
>NW_006921599.1:21440874-21458496 GCF_000298275.1 Orycteropus afer afer
CTGACTCATAGCGACCCCTCCTTGGGTTTCTGAGGCAGTATCACTACAGAAGTAGATTGCCCCATCTTCCTTCCGAGGAGTGGCTGGTGGGTTTGAACCGTCAGCCTTCTGATTAGCTGATTAGTCAAGAATTAAACTAATTCTGATTAGTCAAGGGCCTTAGGCACTATGCTATCAGAGCTCCCAGTCTAGTATGGGAGGCATGTGTAAAAACTTCCAGATAGTATTTAAGTGTTGGGATCAAACCGAAAACCAAATTCACAGCCATTGAGTTGATTCTAACTCATAGCAACCCCCACTGGGTTTCAAAGACTGTAAATCTTTGTGGAAGTAGATCACCTCATCTTTCTTCCACTGAGTGGCTGGTGGGTTCGAACCAATGAGCTTTTGGTTATCAGCTAAATTCCTTGCCCACTGTTCCACTAGAGCTCCTTAAGTGTTAGGCTAAATATGTGACTTAAGTACAGTTATGGCATGAATCATGGGTAATACTCCCTTCCTTGCAGTTTAAAGATCAGGGAAGGTTCCATTGAGAAGAAGAACCCAAGTTGAAAACTAGACTTTTATTAGGACCAAGCCAAGCAGAAGGGTAGAAGGTAGGGGCACTGTTGTACATAGCAACCCTATTTACAACAGAACAAAACACTGCCCAATCCTGTACCATCCTCACAATTGTTGCCATGTTTGAGCCCATTGTTGTAACCACTGTGTCAGTCCATCGTGTTGTAGGTCTTCCCCCTTTTCATTAACTTTGTACTTTACCAAGCATGATATCCTTCTCCAGGGACTGGTCCCTCCTAATAACATGACCGAAGTATGAGAGATGAAGTCTGGCTGTTCTTGCTTCTAAGAAGCATTCCTGCTGTACTTCTTCCCAAACAGATTTGTTCATTCTTCTGGCAGTCCATGGTTTATCCCTATTCTTTGCCAATACCACAATTCAAATGCATCAATTCTTCTTTGCTCTTCGTTACTCATTGTCTAGCTTTCAAATGCATATGAAGCTATTGAAATGACAATGGCTTGGGTCAGCCTTCAAAGTGGCACCTTTGCTCTTAAACACTTTAAAGAGGTCTTTTGCAGCAGATTTGCCCAGTGCAGTACCTTGTTTGATTTTTTGAGGCTGTTCTATGGATGTTGATTGTAGAGAGGTGTATGCAGGGAACTTTAAGTGATTTAGTATAGATGGAGATGCTATGTGTAGGGAAGGGAGATGGTAGGATATGGTGGGGAGAGGTAGATAAGGCCAGATCATGGAGAAAACTGAGTTGGACTTTGACAATGGAGAGAGCTACCGATAGATTTCTTCTTCTCCAATAATTTGATCAAGGCATTTTTGTAAAGGTTACTGTGGAAACATGTTTCAAATGGTTTGGACAGGATGTTATGGGGATAATGGTGGTTCAAACCCACCAGCCACTTCTCATAAGGAAGGTGGGGCAGTCTCCTTCTGTAGTGATACTGCCTCAGAAAGCCAAGGAGGGACCACTATGAGTTGAGTCTGACTCGATGGCAAATAACAACAAAGAAATAAAATTGATAGTTCTTTGTGATTGTTTAGGTAAGGAATGGGGACACAAGAGCCCATATTGTTATTGTTGTTTTCTTTACAAGGTTGATGGTAGTCCAAGCAATAAGAATGAAAATTGTGGGAAATTTTCTGATTTTGAGAAAGAGCAGAAAAAATAAGTTTAAGATATGTTAAGTGTAATGTTTCTGTGGGACATGCAGGGGAAGATGTCCAGCGGGCAGCTGGGTTTGCAGGTCTTTGGCTCAAGAAAGAACAACCTGGGCTGGAGGTACAGGGGTGGAGTCAATGAGCACTCAGCCCACAGTGAACATGATGAACATGAATAGGCAGGTGCTGGAAAAGAGAAGAGGACCAAGAGGATTGATTCCTGGGAAGCAGCTGGCATGGAGACCTCAAAAACACCTTGCTAAGCCTCTTACTCGTTTTAAGTTGAGGAGAAAAAAAAGATATAAATGTTTTGCTTTAATAATTTATATTTTTCCATATTAGACTCTCACTCTCATTCTTGGTAATTTTATATGACCATATCTCCACCTTTATTGCTGACTCAAAGTGGTATTTTTGGTAATAAATGAGAGAATCCTCTGGAAGGTGCTGTGACAAGAGTAAAGGACTGTACTTAGCTGTAAATTTAACCTCTGTAACTCCAGCGGCAGAATGAAGTCATTTATTACAGGGAAATATTGCAAGCTCTGAAGAAGACAAATGGTTGCCTCTTTGCCCTAGTTTAAGTAGGACGATGGCCCCAGCACAGTTCCCTAAAGACAAGGGTCTGTGCTGTGGAGGCTGCTGGCTGGCATTTGTGAGGCCAACTGTGTGGTCTGGGCTGTTATCTGCACCAAATGGGTCAGCTTAAGGATAGAAAGGGCTGTTATCAGTGTTCCTGCCTGTGCACTGGATCAAGGATCCATTTCCAGCCCTTATTATGAGGGCTTAGCTTGCCAGCAAATAAAAAACAAACTAAATAAATAATGAGAGAAGATACTATAAAACTAGAGGAAATCCTTAGGAGCTAACATAAATTGAAATGAAAACTGAATATTGAAACTGAGCATATAGAGTTTACTTTCCTAAAAAAAAAAAAAAAAACCCACAAACTCACTGCTATGGAGTTGACTCTGACTCATAGCCCCCCACCGGGTTTCTGAGGCTATAAATCTTTAAGGAAGTAGATAGTCCCATCTTCCTTCTGCAGAGCGGCTGCTTGTAGGTTTTGAACCGTTAGTCTTCTGGTTTAGTAGCTAAATGTCTTACCCATCAGAGCTCTTTACTTTCCTAAAGCAGATAATAACACAGATTTAAAAGCGTGCCTATCCCAAATCATGGTTGTCGTTGTTATGTGCTGTCAAGTCAGACCTGACTCATAGAGACCCCTCCTTAGGTTTCCAAGGCGGTATCACTACAGAAGTAGATTGCCCAACCTTCCTTCTGAGGAGTGGCTGGTGGGTTTGAACCACCAGCCTTCTGGTTAGCAGTCAAGTGCCTTAGGCACTGTGCTACCAAGGAGAACGTGTAACCAGTGTTCCTTTTGATATTTAAGGCAATATAATAGAAAATGCAGGACAGAAAACAATGATTAGGGTAAAAGCCATCGTGTTTATTCCTTATGCTTTTTAATTGTATCTATTGGTGATTGGTTTCCTGGATTAAGTCGAAAGTATAATAAAACATACCTTTCTGAGAAACTTCTATGAATAGGATGACCTTGATTTTCTTTCTTTCTTTTTCATCCTAGAAGAGAAAGTCTAATCATACCCTTCTGCACAAAGCAAAATATTTATCAATTCTATTCTTGTTTAGGGCTGCTATCATCTGAAATTAGTATTTCCACAAGAAATAAAAAGCAATGGAAAATTTACATGAATTGTACAGTATAGAAATATTTCAAAATTGAAAGAAAACAGGTAAGACCATTTCCATTGAATTATACTGCCTTCGGGGTCAAGATTTTATCTACATTAGACGGAGGGGATAAGTTATAAAACAGAAAATCAGAAATTAAAACTAAAAATTATGCAGTTTAACATACAATAGATCTGTTTGTCTGTTGAAGTTAAAGATTTTGCTGCAGCATGAAGAGCTGCTTTATATGGAGGGTAATTGTCTAAAAACAGAAGTTGTAATCAGAAGTTTTGATGTACATTTCACTAAAAAAGGGTCCATCCCATTTCATTAATGCAGAAGGTTTGAAAGAGAACTCTATACTGGATGGAAACCTGATTCCACAGGAAAGTGTAAATTATAACTGCACAAATGGAGGGATGGTTAGATAGTAGGAACTGAGGAAGGGAAACAGAATGTGCAAAAGTGCTGGGGAGAAAAGGAAATAAATGTAACCAAGGAAATACCAAAACCTGTGTCTAAAAGATAATGTACTGTTTTAGGACCTTCTATCTCTGGTAGCATAGTGGCTAAGGCACTTGACTGCTAACCAGACGGCTGGCGGTTCAAACCCACTAGCCACTCCTCGGAAGGAAGGTTGGGCAATCCTACTTCCATAGTGATACTGCCTCGGAAACCCAAGGAGGGGTCGCTATGAGTCAGGTCTGACTCGACGGCACATAACAACAACAGCAACATCATAATGACATGTATATGATCCTTGGTTTAGATGGGAAGAAAAAAAATAAGGAGTGATAATGTATTGAGGAGCTCTGGAGGCGTAGTGCCTAAGGCATTTGACTGCTAACCAGAAGGCTTGTGGTTCAAACCCATCAGCCACTCCTCAGAAGGAAGACTGGGCAATCTACTTCCATATAGATACTACCTGGGAAACCTAAGGAAGGGGTTGTTGTGAGTCAGAACCAACTCAACGGCAGTGAGTTTGGTTTTTTTGGAATGTATTGAGAAATGCAAGCAGAGGGTGATGGCTTGTCTTGGAGAGATGAGGGTGGAGTTTGTACTCTGGTACTGACATGGAAAAATAATGGATGTGACACATGGGGGAATTTAGTGATAACATTGAATTAGATTTATGCCCATATATTCCTAAACATAAGGTAGGATACTGTTGTTGTTGTTGGGTACCGGCAAGTCAGTTCCAAATCATAACTGCTATCAAGTCAGTTCCAATTCAGAGTAGAACTGCCCCACAGGGTTTTCTTGGCTATAATCTTTACAGAAACAGATTACTAGATCTTTCTCCTGTGGTGCCACTGAGTGAGTTCAAACTGCCAACCTTTTGGTTAGCAGCCAAGTGCTTAACTGTTGTGCTACCAATGTTGTTGTTGTTGTTGTTATGTGCCGTCGAGTTGGACCCGACTCATAGCGACCCCTCCTTGGGTTTCCGAGGCAGTATCACTACGGAAGTAGATTGCCCCATCTTCCTTTCAAGGAGTGGCTGGTGGATTTGAACCGCCACCAGTCTTCTGGTTAGCAGTCAAGTGCCTTAGCCACTATGCTACCAGAGCTCCTGCCCGTGCTACCAATAATTCCCCTTAAATTCCCTTCAGAAAAGGACTTTGCCTTATATATGAGTTCTTATATAGTCTCTCTATTAAAGGACACTTTTTCAATTATTTTTAACAACAAAGGATACTTTAGAGAAGTCCTAATAGCTTCAATCATTTGTGCCTCAAGCTAACATTTTTTTCTTAACCTTTTCATTTTGAAATAATTGTGGATTTACAAGAAGTTGCAAGCAGTACATGTACCCTTCATCCAGTTCCCCATAATAGTTACATCTTATATAATCATAATATAATATTAAAGCAAGGAATTTGACATTGGTACAAACTGTGTGCATAGTTTCATGCCATTTTGTCATATGTCGATCAAGATACACAACTATTGTCCCTTTGTTATCATACCCGTCAACACCATCATCTTTAATCCCTGGCAACCAGCAATTGGTTTTCCACCTTGAGCTAGTTTTGAATGTTTTGGAAGTGACCTACTGAACCAGGAATAAGGAGGCTAAAAATATTTCATGCAGATTTCTTTTCTGTTTTAAAGAATTTTTCCCTAGGGATATAATTTCATAAGCAAGTTTTGTTGTCTTAGTAAGCAAATATTTTAAAGGTAAATAATTGGTTATATTGTGGCTATCTCAACTATTAACACTGGAGAGGAAATGAAGAAACTAATTTAATTGATATTATATTAGTGAGTATTTGTAGATTGGGACAAAATTTTTAATGTCAATATCACGTGCTCAGAAGATTAGTGTTTTAAACAACGTAAGTGGAAATAAAGATGACAGATCTGGTAAAGAGAGGTAAGTAACTTAAAGTACCAATGGGGATGACACAGGATGATGGGTGTGAAGCATGCAGATGAAATTATTTTATGAAATGTGACTGGCAAAAAATATTTCCACATTATTATTTCTAATTTATTAATGTAATGAAAATATGAAACTATATTAAATATTCTAAATAGATACATGATCTAAAAGTGTGTATATTCAGGTTGACCAGAGAAATCTTTTAAAAGATCTTCTTACTGGGAAAATGGGAATTATTTTATATCATTGAATCAATATAGTGTGTAGAGTAGAGAGATTTCCTCAAACTCCTCTGTAGTCTGCATGAAATATTCTTCAGTCCAATACAATTGGCTTTGCTTAGATTCCTTATTCTTTTTGAGTCTTCTAATGGTTTGCTGTGGCCTGTATCTCTTGATATAAACAATGAAGTGCTCTTGATTGGGGAAGATTATTCTAGTTTATTCTTGATTAATCTAGTTTCTGGTATAACTTTCATAGCACAATAGTCTCTTGTGAGCTTGGGTAGCCTATGTTTTCAATGACATCTCAAAGAAGATCAAGTATTACATTTCCAGACATTTATACCAGAGATGAAAAGCTTAGAATCAAAGTGATATCTACCATCTACTATTTTAACTTTCTTTATATCTAGTAGAGATAATAAGCACTCAATAATGATAGCTATTTTTTTTTATTATACACTAGGCTTATATGTTGTAGACTTTGCAGGTTTAAAAAATTAATTTTTGTTGTTGAGAACATACACAGCAGAGTATACACCAATTCAACAATTTCTACATGTATAATTCAGTGATGTTGATTATATTCTTTGAGTTGTGTAACTATTTTATTTTCACCCTTCTTTTCTTAAAAATATTAACATAAACTCACTGGTCCCTATGTTTCTTACCTAATCTTTTGAGTTGCTATTATCAATGTGCTCCCATATAGAAAAATCTTAAAAGAGCGTAGACTTGAGGTAGACATTTTTTTTGCTAGGTAAGTTACATGATGTCTGATTTTAAGAAGACTTCAGGTCATATTTTTGGTTTAAAGATTATCTCAGAGCAATAATTTCAGGGGCTCATCCAGCCTCCATGGGTCCAGAAAATCTAGAATCCATAAGAAATTGTAATTGTGTTCTGAATTTTCCCTGCTTTGATCAGGACTCTTCTGTAGAATCTTGGATCAAAGTGTTCATTCAGTAATGGTAGCCAGGCATCATCCAGTTATTCTGGTCTTACAACAAAGGAGGCCATTGTTCATATAGGCAATTAGCCACACATTCCATATCTTCCTCGTATTCCTGCCTTTCCTTTTTCTCTGTTACTCCAGGAGAGTAGAGACCAATTGTTGTACCTTGAATTGCCACTTGCAAGTTTTAAGACCTCAGGAACTATGCAAAGAATCATGAGATAGAGCAGAAGCACTGGACACATTATTAAGCCAATCACCTGGGATGTCCCATGAAACCATATCCCTAAACTGCCAAAACAAATCCTATGATGTGTTTGGTATACATGAACAGCCTCAGCAGCTACTTTTGTTTGTTTGCTTGTTTGTTTTGTAGATATACCCATCATACACTTTTGCCAATTCAACTTTTTACAGGTATACAACTTATTGGCAGTAATCACATCAATTGGTTGTGCAAATTTATACTTAATCAGTATAATTTTTCCATCACCATAAATCAAAACATGGAACTCTATAAGCAATACCCTCCCCTTTCCTTCTCCCTCCTGGCTCTGGTAAGCACTAATAAACTTTGGTCTCTACATTTGCCTGTTCTTGTCTTTTCATATAAGTGAGGTCATACAATATTTGTCCTCTTGTGACTGACTTATTTGACTTAGCATGGTGTGGTTCTGCTCCATCCATATTGTAGCATGTATCAAGATTTCATGTCTCTTTCTGGCTGAGTAGGTATTACATTGTATGTGTGTACCACTTTTGTTTATCTATTCATCTATTGATGGATGTTTAGGTTGTCCCACCTTTTGGCTAGTTATCAGAGAAACAAAACCAAAACTACAGTGAGATACCACTTAACTCCCACTAGGATGGCTAAGGAGCTCTGGTAGTGTAGTGCCTAAGGTACTTGACTGCTAACCAGAAGGCTGGCAGTTCAAACCTACCAGGCCCTCCTCAGAAGGAAGGTTGGGCAATCTACTTCCATAGTGATACTGCCTCAGAAACCCAAGGAGGGGTTGCTATGAGTCCGGTCCAACTCGATGGCACATAACAACAACAACAACAGGATGGCTAAGATTAAAAAAAAAAATAGTTGAGGATGATATGGGGAAATCAGAACCCTTATCCATTGCTGATGAGAATGCAAAGTGGTCATTGTGGAAAACAGTGTGGCATTCTTCAAAAAACTAAAAACAGAACTACCATATGACCCTGTAATTCCACTCCTAGGTATTTACCCAAAACACTTGAAAACAGAGACTCAAACAAATACTTGTACGTTAGTATACCTTGAAGCACTATTCACAACAGCACTTTACATTTTTGATGACATTTTATCCTTCCATGAGGCAAGTGATGTTACATCATTTTACTTGTGGCAAATGCAGTTCAAAAAGCTGAATTAGCCTGATAAAGTTCACAGAGCTAGGGAGTGAGAGAGCCAGGTGATACACACAAAGCTGATGATTCCAATTCACTTTTTAACACAAAATTCTACCACTTCCTGATAGGATAAAGATATGTGATAAGACCACTGAGGAGGGACACTTAGTTCAATGGGTGGGGGGTGAGTAGGTTCTGGAAAGGCTTCCCACAGGTGATGAAGACTTAGAAAGATTTTAAAGATGAGTAAGAATTAGAAATAGGAAAAAGATGGGACAAATGTTTTCAGAGAGAACAGCATGAGCAAAAGTACATATGCCTGAGACAGCATTACTACAACAGTTTAGTAATATCAGAGTGACAGTGTGAGTCAAAAATTGATGGGAAATAATGATTAAGAGGTAGCGAGGGATAGCCTCATGCCATGGGCCTTATATGCTACATTTTGTAGGGCTGCGAAATAAAACAGGATTTCAATTTTCTAGATTTCTTTTGGGAAAGGAAAAGGATGGATTATTAATTATTCTAAAAAATGTTTTGCAATATATTTGATTGTTGCTCAGAAATGAAGAAAATAAAAAACATTTCAGAACAGGTAAGTATTCTTAATAATGGTTCTGGCCATAAGGACCTTGTAAGGAAAGCCATGGAGCATTTGAAATTGAATGATATCTCTTACTTTGTGTAGGCTCTAGATTAGCAGTCCTAATTTAGTGTCTTATTTAATCCTCATGACTACCCCAGGAGGTAGATAATGATATTTTAGTTTTATTAGGTAAAAACATCCAAGATTAAAAAAGGTGAAGTGACTAAAGGAATCTGGTTTAAAGCACACTAGAATAAAGACTCAATGACTTTGTGGTGTTGGTTGAAAAGGCCATGAAAGTTGGTAAGCCAAGGACAAAAATAAGATTGAGGAAAGTTAACTCTTTCTGTGGGGAGATAAAAAAGTGAAATTAATTACCAAAACCAAACTCACTGCCATTGAGTTGATTCCAACTCATAGTGACCCTATAGGACAGAGTAGAACTGTGCCCATAGGGTTCCCAAGGTTGTAAATCTTTATGGAAACAGATTGCCCATTTTTCTCCCATGGAGTGCTGGTGAGTTCAAGCCACCAACTTTTGGGTTAGCAGCCCAATGCCTTAACCACAGTGCCACCAGAGCGCTTGATGTATAATTAAACTCAACTCAACTCACTGCCATCCAGTCGGATCCAACTCATACCAACCCCTCCTTGGGTTTCCAAGGTGGTATCACTACAGAAGTAGATTTGCCCAATCTTCCTTCTGAGGAGTGACTGGTGGGATTGAACTTCCAGCCTTCTGGTTAGCAGTCAAATGTCCTAGGCAATACACCACCAGATCTCCTGAAGTATAATTAGGCCCCATAAAAATCCTACTTCTGTATTAAGGCAGCTAACAAACACATGAAGAAATGCTCGGAATCATTAGACAGTAGAGAGATATAAATGAAAACAATAATGAGATACCATCTCACTCTAACATTAATAACAACATTCAAAAAAACAGAAAACAACAAATGCTTGTGGGAGTGTGGAGATACTCATATAATGTTGGTGGGATTGTAAAATATTACAACCACTGTGGAAAGAGGTATGGCACCTTAAGAAGTTAGAAATAGAAACACCATATGTTCCTGCTGAAACAATCCCACTACAAGGAATATACCCTAGAAAAATAAGAGCCATGACACAACAGATATTTGCACCCCCATGTTCATTGCAGAATTATTCACA
Organism: Orycteropus afer afer; assembly: GCF_000298275.1. NCBI lineage: Eukaryota > Metazoa > Chordata > Mammalia > Tubulidentata > Orycteropodidae > Orycteropus > Orycteropus afer. The sequence goes on from NW_006921599.1 coordinate 21,450,949, forward strand.
ACAGCAAAAAGAAAAAATCTAAGTGCTCATCAACAGATTAATGGATAAACAAACTATGGTACATACACACTATGTTGTTGTTAGGTGCTCTTGAGGCAGCTCCAACTCATAGTGACTCTATGTGCAACGGAATGAAACACTGCCTGGTCCTCCACCATATGCCTGACCCTATTGTAGGAGCTACTGTGTCAATCCATCTCATCAAGAGTCTTCCCCGTTTTCATTAACCCTCCCTTTACCAAACATGATAGCCTTCTCCAGGGATCCTTCGGACAACAGGAAGAAAATAGGTGAGATGAAGTCTGGCCATTCTCATTTCCAAGGAGCAGTTGAGCTGCACTTCCTACAGGACAGATTTGTTCATTTTTCTGGCAGTTCATGGTGCTTTCAGTATTCTTTGTCAACACCGCAACTAAAAAGCATCAACTCTTCTTCGGTCTTCCTTATTCATTGTCCAGCTTTCACATGCATATGAGGCAATTTAAAATATCATGGCTTGGATTAGGTGCACCTTAGTCTTCAAAGAGACATCTTTGCTCCTCAGCAGATTAAAGAGGTCTTTTGCAGTAGATTTGCCCAATGCAATATAACATCTGATTTCTTGGTTGCTGCTTCCATGGCTGTTGATTGTGGATCCAAATAATATGAAGTCTTTGACAACTTCTGTCTTTTCTCCATTTACCATGATGCTGCTTTTGGTCCAGTTGTGAGGATTTTCGTTTTCTTTATGTTGAGGTATAATCCATACTGTGACTGCAGTCTTTAATCTTCATCAGTAAGTGCTTCCCACAATGGAATACTACTAAAGAATAACAGTGAATCCGTGAAACACTTCATAACATGGATAAACCTTGAGGACATTATGCTGAGTGAAATTAGTCAATCACAAAAGGACAATTATTGTATGAGATCACTACTGTAAAAAGTTAAGAAAAGGTTTAGCAAGAAATAATTGTTCTTTGAAGGTTACTAAGGGTAGGAGGGGAAGTGGGGGAGTCACTAACTACAGGGTAGACACAGAGTACCAACTTGGGTGAGAGGAAAGGCAATATACAATAAGGGGCAAGTCAGCACAAAATGATCAAGGCAATGGAAGACATAGGGAGGAGCACAAGAGTTAAAGGCAACAAAGGTGAGTAATAATACATACACAATCCTGAAGTAATAATAATTTATGAGTGAACACAGACCCTGAGTCTGAACAGGGGTGGGAAGGCAAATGGGACTATACCCATGAATATATAAAGGTTTGACAGAGGCTATCTCTACCTATGTATTTATATGACCTGACAATATATCCATGAATGTAATAGAGGATACAGGGGACAAAGTTATGAAAACATCTTAGTCATATACAAATGCCTTGAGGGGATGAATCACTGGCTATAGAGGCTCAGGAGCATAACCTTGGGGACACCAAGGTCAACTGGCACAATAGTCTACAAAGACCATGTTGTACATACTACTTTGGTAAGTAATGACTGGGGTCTTAAAAGCTTGTGAATGGTCATCTAAGGTGCAACTATTGGTCTCTCCCCTTCCAGAGCAAAGAAGAGTGAAGAAAATCAAAGACACTGAAAACAATTAGTCCAAAAGATCAATGGAGCATATGAACCCCAATCTCCATGACCCTGAGACCAGAAGAACTTAGATAGTGCCCAGCTACCTCTACTGACTGCTCTGAAAGGAATCACAATAGTAGGTCTTAGACAGAGTGGGGGAAAATGAGAAACAAAACTCAAAATCATAAAAAAGACCAGGCTGGTGGGAACCCTGAGACTATGGCCCTTAGATACCCCTCAAGTTAGGAACTGAACTTAACCCCTGTAACTCAATAGCCAGCCAAATGATAGGCCTATAAGGTGAACAGTAATATTAGGAGGATTTGCATTCCTTAGAACAATCAAGCATATGAAATCGAAAGGACAGCATTTGCCCAGGGATAGAGCTAGGAAGGCAGGAGGGGATGGGAATTGCAAATGGAAGGGGTTGGTGCAGGGAGGAAGTGGGAAGAATGCTGTTACAGTGTGGGGATCGCAGTCAATGTCACAAAACAGAACGTGTATGGATTGTGAAATGGAAAACCAGTTTACTCTGTAAATTTTCATCCAAATCACAATTAAAAAAAAAAAAAAATCCTACTTCTTGGTAATTTGTTGGCAATGTTTTTTTAACAAGAAGATAAATAAAGTCAGCTTTCATAAAGGAAAAAAACATCCTACTTGAAGTTCAAGTAGTAGTCTAGGAAATTTCACCTGAAAGTATAAACTTTCCAGAATCTAGACTCCATGAAGAAACCATAGGTGTAACTTTGCAAAGATAAACGAGTTAAGAGTATCTGAAAAAATAAGAGTTGGCTCAGTTAAGCTGAGGTCATAAACAACCACAAAATTTCAGTAGCTTATGACCAGAAAGGTACATTTCTTGCTTAAACTAAATGTTGACTGAGTGTTGGCTGGGGGCTCACACTGGCACAAATGATACTTGGCACTTTAGCCAAAGTAGCTCAGCCCTATCTGAATGTTGCCTGCCGCAGTAGCATACGGAAAGGGAGCATGGGCTATCACTCATTGGTCTTAAAGCTTTCATCTGAAAGTGACACATATGATTTCTGACCGCATTTATTGGCCAGAAAAAAATCACAAGGTGAGCAGAGAAGTACATTCTTTTTAGGTACCTAGAAGAACAAGAAAAAATTTGGTGAACAGCACTAATAACTACCACAGCGAGAACTTCAGAAAAATAGGTTAAATCAACCTAAGAAAGAGAACGTTCTGGAGCTAGGGATGGTATTATTATTGTTGGTGGTGTTTTTTTGTTGTTGTTAAGTGACACTGAATTGGCTCCAACTCACAACAACCCTATGTATAACAGAATGCAAAACATTGTCCAGTCCTGCACCAGCCTCACAATAACTGCTATGCCTGAGCCTGTCATTGCAGCCATTGTGTCAATCTACCACTCCTTGTCAGTGTGTCATACTGTGATGGTTTGTGTGTTGCTGTGAGGCTGGAGGCTATTCCACTGGTATTTCAAATATCAGCAGGGTCACCCATGGCAGACAGATTTTAGCAAAGCTTCCAGACTAAGACAGACTTGGAAGAAGGAAGGGGGCCAACCACTTCTCAAAGTATTGGCCAGTGAAAACCTTATGAATTGCAGTAAAACACTGTTGTTACTTGCCAGGAAGTTACCTCTGACTCATGGCATTACAGAACAAAATGTTGCCCAATCCTTTGCCATCTTCATGATCATTAGTATGTTTGAATCCATTGCAGCTATTATGTCAGTACATCTCACTGAAGGTTTCCCTCATTTCATTGACCCTCTGGTGGTGTGTCTGCTAACCAGAAGGCTGGCAGTTCAAACCCACCATCCACTCCTGGGAAGGAAGGGTGAGCAATCTACTTCCGTAGTGATACTGTCTTGGAAAGTGAAGGAGGGGTCTCTATGAGTCAGCTCTAGCTCGATGGCAGTGAGTTTGGTTTAGTTTTTGGTCCTACTTCATGAAATATGATGTCCTTTTCAAGAGATTCATCTTTCCTGATGAGGTGTCCAAAGAAAGCCAATCAAAGTCTCATCATCCTTGCTTCTAAAGAGCATTCTAGTTGTGTTTCTTCTAAGACTGATTGATTGTTCTTTTGGCAGTCCCTAATATATTCAATATTCTTGACAAATATCACACAGTTTTAATGCATGAATTCTTATTCTGTCTTGCTTTTTTGCTGTCCAACTTTCGCATACATATGAGGCAACTGAAAAGACCATGGCTTGCGTCACATGCGCCTTAGTTATCAAAGTGACATCTTTGTTTTTCAAAATTTTATAGAGGTCTTTTGTAGTAGATTTGCCCAATGCAATACATCATTTGATTTCTTGACTGCTGCTTCCATGGATGTCGATTGTTGATCCAAATCGTTGACAATATCAATGATTATTTGAGCACTTGATGACTTATTCACAATTGTGGCTAAGAGGAGAGTAAGACTGTATGAAAATTGTTGCAGTTTTTAGCCAATGAAAGCTGTGAGAAGTTTGCTGAAAGAAACTATAGGCTCTCTCAATGAAAGAATTACCAAGTAGGTTACACAACTATAGGAGGTATAGTATGGGATATGTTTATCATACTGCTTCACTCTCATAAGAGGCTCCACCAAAAGTTGCCTATGTCACTTTTAACTCTTTTTTTTTCCCCACAAGGTATTTCTAATCATATTTACTCTTGCATTCCTTTTACCTAGCATTAAACTTAAAGGAACTTCTTTGTTATGAATCTATGTACAAAACTTTCGCAAAGCAAATTTGATTTTACCTATCTCTAATCCCATGTTTTATTCTGTAATATACCTCATTTTAAAAAGCTTGAGGGTAGCCATCTAAAGTGCAATGATTGGTCTCCCCCTGTCTGGAGCAAAGAAGAGTGAAGAAAATCACAGATATGTGGAAATAAGTAGTCCAAAAGATTAATGGGCTGCGTATCTAACCCTCCACAGTCCTGCGACCAGAAGAGATAGATGGTGCCTGACTACTGCTACTGACTGCTCTGACTGACTGGCCTTCACATTAGAAGGTCCTGGGTAGAATGGGAGAAAAATGTGGAACAAAAATATCATTAAGAAAAAAAACAAAAAAAGACCAGGCTTACTTGTGGGATAGAGACTGGTAGAATCTCTGAGACTGTGGCCCTTATTCACTTTTAGGACTTGGAATTAAACTCACTCCTATGGCTCAATTTTCAGCCAAACAATAGGCAGGTCTACAAGATGAACAATAACAATAAGGAGGTACGAAAACCTTAGAACAATCAACCATTTGAAATTAAAAGGACAGCATTTGCCCAAGGATAAAATTCAGAAGGCAGAAATAGTTAGGAAAAAAGGAGGAATAGAAACTCAGGGAGGAAGTGGGATGAATTAACTCATAAAAGTTACACTGAGGCATTGCAATCAACACATGTTGATTGCATGAAACAAAATGTGTATGAGTTGTTGAATGGAAAACTGATTTGCTATGTAAACTTTCACCCAAATCACAACAAAAGTTAAAACACACACACAAAGTAAATGAACCACCTAACTCAAACATTCCCGTTTCCTGAAATAACCCCTTTTCTAGCAAAGATGTGATCCTAGACCTTCATTCCCCAAATACAATCAATTCCTCCCTTTAGAAGAAACATGAGAAGTATCTTTGATTGAGTTCTTTCCAGAGCTGACCACTGAGATCAGGATTTTAGTACAAGTATTGTAATTTGGATTGTAAGCCCAGGAAGCACCATTAGGGGAGTGAGACAAGTTAGGAAGGATGATAACCCCGAACCAAAAAGACCAAACTCAACTGCCATCGAGTTGGATCTGACATAGCATCCAAGGCGGTATCACTACAGAAGCAGATTGTCCAACCTTCCTTTCTAGGAGTGGCTGGTGAGTTTGAACTGCCAGCCTCTGTTTTAGCAGTCAAATGCCTTAGGCCCTACACCACCCGAACTCCTGACAATAACCCCAGTGTTCCTTAAAGAGTAGGTTACTGCTGTAGGCAACCAAGGCTCAGTCCCAGTGGGAACCTCCGGAAGACAATGCAGAATACAACTTAGCTTAGTTCCGCCTTCACATGAGGAAACCTAGATATTTTTCACCGACTCCCATCCTTAATCGGTTGAAGACTTTTCCCAGGGGCGTTAACTGCCTAGCTCTTCTAGCCTGTTCCTCTGCACTGGCAAAGTGTGGTCCGGCAGTCAGCGGATGTCCTTGAACAAAGAGGCTGAGAGAGCAGGTGCTTGCAGTAAGATGCTATTCACCTGCTACTAGGAAGCTGATGACATATGGGTGGAGCCCCAGACAGAGCTCCAACTTTGTCAGTGCAGAAAGGATACTTGGATTTTTAATCTATTGCTCTTATATATCCGTTTTTGGGTCTAGATGTTATTAACCTTTTTTTTCCCCCCAAATATTGAAAATGTGGTGGCTTCCTTTTAAAAGATAGCAAGTGAATAGGTCATACAGGGAACAGGGAGAAAGTGGTTCTTAAGGCTATATTGACTTTTCACCTAGCAAATGGCCTTGCCTCCTTTGACCTTAAATTAAAAAAAAAAAAAAAAAAAAAAAAAAAGAAAAGAAAGAAAGAAAAGAGAGAGAAACATTTTCAAAGGATTGGTAATGCTTTAATAGATTCAATTAGTACCTTGTAACATTAAGTGGAGTATTGGGTGTTATTTAGAAACTAAAAAATCTTAGCTGATTTACTCTAAAAACTAGAGTATTTTCGAGAGGCAGCAGGATAGAAATGTTTCGAAGTACTGACTTTTCATTATTTTCCACGCAGAATCCCTGAGGATACCAGAAAGGAAGGGCTTGCCTGGGGGAGGGTAGGCTTCTCCCAAAAAGAGAATTCTGGAAGTCATCATAATTAAACAAAGAGGAAAGTGTGCCAAACAGGAGTGGGTGGGAGCTGATTTCTCTTTGTGGTTGGTTGTGATGCGTTCGGATTCTTAACCTAAGTTGAGACTTCTGAGCTCTTCCTAAGCTAGTGACTGCCCGGGAGACTCAGGGCTCCTCGAGGAGGTCGCGCAGGTGCCGCGGCTCCCAGCAGGTGAGGAGGCCAATGCACCTGGAGGGCCTCTGGCCTCCGGGCCTTCTGGAGGCTTGACTCTTCCGCCTTGAGGCTGCTCGCTGAGATCAGAGGGCCGGACTGGGCAAGCAAGGACTCGGCCCGACGAGCGCGGCTCTCACTGGTGCTCGCTCCTGCGCCCTCCGTCTCACGAAGCAGCCCGAGCCGCCGCCCTCTGCCTTCCCAGCGGCCGCTTTTCTATGTTTGTGTCACCTTTTCCTTGTGACCCCACTGACCAGCGCTGCATGCGTCCAAACTACAGAAACTCATTCTCATGAGGGAGCCAGGGAAAGCGTGTGACCTCTTGTCTCTGCACCGTGGGTCTCCCCGCGCGTAGGCTTGGACTGCGGCTCAAGGGGTGGTTGGTGTTCATCGTCCGGGAGAAGACGGAGATGAGGGCATCCCTGTTGGTCCCAGGATGCGATTGTCCCGGATTCCTCCTCTGCCCTCTGCGCTGCGCGTGCTAACTCTGGGGGAAGTTGGGCTGCAAAGTTTCCAAGAGCGGCGTGGGCTCGTGCAAGGGAAGCAAAAGGCGGGGTGCGCACGAAGGGGAAGCGAGGACACAAGGGTTCCTCGCGGCGTCTTTGTTCTGCTCTGGGAGAGATCTGGCGAGAAGTGGCCAGGCTAGTGCAGGGACCCTCAGCCGCAACATTCCGACCCAGCGGGGGCCTTTTGCTCTCGCTTCATCTCCTCTCCCAGGCACACCCCCCTCTACCACAACCCTGCAAACTTCTCCTTAGTCTTCCTGCTACCCCACCCCTTTGCCCTCAAACTTATAAACCTGCAAAGATCAGAAGTCTGAATAGGGAAAGAAAAGAGGGTATAGGCAAAGGTGTGCGACCGACCGGATACCTCCTGGGGGGTGGGCGTTTGCTTTGGAATGTTTTTTCCTTTGCCCTAGAAACTGCTTCCCTTTGCGGGTCCCAGTCTTTCCCGTCCCCC
>NW_006921599.1:21458596-21466583 GCF_000298275.1 Orycteropus afer afer
TCAGTTCTAGTGAGATCTAGAAGGAAAATTAGAGCTGCTCTTGAGTCTCTCAGGGAGCCAATGATGTAGTGGTCCGCAGCTGGGATGAGGGTCGAGGGGTAGGATGACGATGGGGTCTCCAATTCTGGGTGTCGCAGAACGACTGGGAAAAAATTCATGGAAGGCTCCAGAGCTGGTCCCGGTCGTAGACACCTGATTTGTCCCGGGCCAGCCTTTGGGGGAGGGGTTATAAGGAAGGGATGCTCAGCGGGGACATCCCGCGCCAGTGGGTAGAGGATGGGGAGGTGGCCGGGGATCAGGAATCAGATCTTTGGGATGAGGACAAGGCAGTGTGGTGGAGGGATGAGACGGATGTGGAGCGTTTGGCGCCGGTGTCGGAGGAGCATGGTCGTCTTTCAGAACTTTGCTGTCTGTCGCGGTTTGAGATGAATTCCAGGACTAGGAAGGTGGGCACATAGCTGCAGATGGGAGCTCGCCCGTGGAGACCCTGGACGTGGCTGCACAGCGCCCACAGCAACAGGTAGCCCTGAGGGTGGAGGCCCCAGCCGGGTGCCCAGCTAGGCTTTGTCCTGCCAATTAGAGGGTTCTCCAAAGGGATAGCTTAGGTGGGGGTGGGCGAAAGAGGAGAGTTTTCTAACACTTTGAGCCCCTTTGAATTGTTTTGGTATGTTGGTGTGAGATGGGCAGAATTTGAGGGTAGAAACTGGATAGAGTGTCTAGCGCGTGCCCCGCCTCTGATTGTATAAGCGACTGTATCTTCTGGGATGACCTCCTGCCCTTCGCATTTTATCTCCTGGGATGATGAAAAACCGACCGAAACTCGATGCCAAGGTAGATTGTTCACACTGATTGGCAGGGAAAGTGCAAACAAAGAGGTGCATCTCCCGGAAACAATGATTTTGGAGATTTCCCCCCAGCTGACTTCTGCGCCTTGAGGAGGGGGCGGTAAAAGGGTAGGTGGATGGGGAGGGGACCAGGACAGGCATCTCCTGTGGGAAGTTTTCAGCGAGGTGGTGGGAGGAGAGGGTCGGGGCAGAGTTGCGCAGAACTGGGGACTGAGCAGCCCCAGCTCTGCTCCGAGGTTCCCAAGCCGGGCGGGAGATGCGGGGAGAGGGAGGGGGCGGGAGGGGAAGGGAGGGAGAGAGGAAGAAGGGGTGAGAGGGAGAAACCTGCTGCCGCTCGCCGCCTCTTTGTCTGCTCTGGGACTTGGAACAAAAGGGGGAACTCTGATGAACTCTCCTCCCCTCCCACCCGGACGCCAGGGTATCTCCCTCTCGCAACTTTGCCGCCTCCACTTTCTCGCTGTCAGGCCACAAACAAAGTGTCCCTGCGTCTTGCGGACTGCAACGAGGGAAATGTCTCTTAAGAGTGCGACGAAGTGAGGGAGAAGGTGAGTGGGGATTGTTGTCTTGTTTATCTCTCTCCCTCTTAACTCACCCTGTTCCCCGCCCTTCGGAGAACCGAGGGTAGTCAGTGATAAAGTTTGGTTGCTAAGTTTGTACCTCCTTCCCTTGGTTCTCTTCTCTTTTGTTCTTTAACGAACTTGTACAGCTTGCTTTATTTATTTTGAATAGTAAAAGCCAAGCAGGCACTTCACGCCTGTGCTTCTTTATATGAGGAGCTGGGGGGTGGGGTGGGTGGGTACCTAAAGAGGGCATTGCCTCGCTTTCTCTCAGCTGAGTGCATATCTGGTGGAACTGTCCTGAAATTGATGCGGACAAATCCAGTTCCACCCCTATCTGAGCCCTGGCCTTGATGGACAGGAAAGAGATATAGATGTGGGGGGTCGCTTCCTCACCATTTTATAACTTGCCTGGAGCGTTCTGCATCTCCAGCGCACAGTACAAAAAGCAGCAACAATAGAATTCCAAAGAGGTTCGGGCTGTAGGAGATTGGACTCTTGTGTTTGTGGTCAAGGGGTTCCAACAAAGAGTTCAGAAAGTTTTCTTTGAGGGTAGAGGAAGCCACAGGTTCCAGATTGTCAGAGATGCGGGGATGAAGGCGGTGGGTAATGGACCACTACTTAGAGTCGGCCATCCTGTCGGCTCCCTTTAGTTCTACGACCCACCCAGAATAACCTATGCCTTAATGTTAGCCATTATCACTTATCTCATTTCACATACCCTCTCCAAATTCCAGTGCGTCTGAATAGAAACGGAGCCAAGCCGAAGCTCCGAAGCTCCGCAGACCTAGCCATCCGCCCCGCCTTTTGTGTTTTAACCTTTTGTTTCTGTCAGCCACGCCCGCCCGCCCAAAAGTGGGATGGCTGTTACTGCTTCTGCCTGGTGGAGATGCCGCGCAGTTCCGAGCGCTCCCCTCCTTGTTTATGGGCAGAAGATTTCCTAACTTTTGTTTCCTAAGTAGCTTAACTTCAGAGTGTGTCTAGATTGGTTCATGCTCCAATGAGAACATTCCACTTTACATAAAACTAGTAAAATTTTTCTATAAAACTTGTTTCAACACTTTTCCAGTTTACCACCAAATTTGTTTAGCCTGTGTCTTGGGTAATAGAAAACACATCCTAGAAGCAGAAGTTAGGGTTTTGTTCAAGGTGGGCAAATGTGAAACTATTATGATTAATGTGTGGGAAAGGCTTTTTAAATTTTACAATGCAAATTTAAGTCATTCCCTTCAGGTATGTTTTGTGGGATGGTTCCAAATACCAACGTAATTTATCATCTGCCTCTCTCTTGTATCCGCACCCCAATCCTAGAGAATTTCCTCACAGCCTGTGACTTACCCATCTTCCTTTTCCCAGTTTCACAGGACAAATGAAACATCAAACTCAATATTCTGCTGATAGCTGGGGGAAACACTCAAACACAGTCTTTTAACTTCTTAAAGTTGTCATTTTTGTTTAGTAGCATCTATTATTTAAAACTTGCAGCTAGAAATGATTGGAGAGGTAGTAGTAACTATGTCAGTTTGAATTTTCATGTCAAAGGCCAAATGTACTAATGCTATGGTTACTTTTAGAAACTGAGTATGTTGAATGCCTTGGATGCTAACCTTAATTAATTTCATTTGTATAGGTGTAATTATTGTTATCAACAGCTATGAAGCACCATGCAGTTGCTGGGGGACTTTCTAGCACTGATCTTTTCCATATTGCATTGTTCTTGCTGGATCTTTCAATCAGCGGACAATATGGAAGTACTGTTACAACATCATTCTTGGGTGAAAAGTTATCAAACTTCTTCATTTGGAGTTACTTGAAAGTTCAATGTTGAGATTATTGATGATGCCTTCACCTTGTGGATTACTACATTTTGATCACTGAGAGTACACCACTTTAAAGAAGGTATGTTTCTTTTTAGATATTCCAAAAGGACCTCATTTTTGGGCTGGTGCTTATGTTATTAGAGAAATATCTAGTTATTTTGAGCAAGTTTCCTGATCAAAGGGGTTTATGACTTTGGATTTTGGACTGTTGTTTTAAGTCCTTTTTCATCTGGAATAATAATCTTGGTACTTGTGATGAAACTTTATTAATTTTATAATGTGTGATTCATTACTAGCACACATAATGAATGTGGATTACATGGTCACTAAGGAAATTTTGTAACTGATGGGTCCAGTAGGCAAATGTCCCATTTTATTTAGGATTGATTTCATTTTTAAATATCACACTGGGTGTTTCTATATTAGAAGAATTATTGTGATTTGCTTTTTTGTTGCTTCATTTTGATAAACAATCAAAAAATGATGAGAAATTAATGATATTCTAATGTGTGGACTTGATCCAAAGCACAAAAAGTTCTATCAGAACGAAAAGTTAGACTAAATAATAACAGAACCAGTAAATTTATTTAGTCTTTATGGTGTACATCAAGTTTTTATAGGGGCCATTAGATTTATTTTTGTTGATCTCTATGGAAAACAATTAAAATTCACATAAATACTGTTAGTATATAAAGTTTCTTTGGATATAGTGCTTACTTTCCTTGTTTAGCAATTGTTTGCCATGGGAAGTGAGAGTTTTCTTTGTTTAAGTTGCTTTGAAATGATTTAAATTGCAGTATTTGATCCACAGTGCTTGTGGTTCAAAGTGGTTTTAAATGCTACAGATGGAGAATATGATTAACATGTTATTGTAATTGAGAAATTGTTAAGGTTTAGTCAAAGAAGTTAATGAGGAATTGGAAAGATTTTTATCCTGCTATAAGTAAAAATGTATTATGATTTGTTTCTTTCTACTTATATAAACTCTGGTAAGCTGCCTAACTTCCCTGGGGTTCAATTTATCATCTGTAAAATGAAGGTTAGGTTACATAAAGAAATCATTAAGTTTTAAGATTCTACCATTTATTGATTGCTCCTGTAATTCGGATACATTTTCTTTTGTGAAGTTTAATTTTAAATTGCTGAACAGTAAAATTTACTGCATGGAAAACTTTATGGGAATTAATTACAGTTACTTGTATGAATGCTTAGTTCAAGGAATATTAGTTTAGGAAATATACTTTAAATTTTCTGTAAATATATTTTGGTCAAAGTGTACTATAGGGAAATATTAGATTCCCCTAAATATTTACCGCAAAAGTATGTCTGTTGGAGTGATTTTTTGTAGTGGAGAATGCAGTATTATTTTTTAACAAGTATTTTACCTACAAATGTCTGAAGTGAGTGTGTTTGAATTTGTTCTGATGACTACCCAGAGTTGGTCTCAGAAGCTTAGAAAGAGGCTTTGAAAAGAAACAGGCCTGAGTTTGAATCCTAGCTCAGGCAGTTAGTAACTGTGATAACTGCCAGGTTACTTCTGTAGGTCTCAGTTTCCTCATTTGTAATATGCAGCTCATAGCACCTATCACATAGGTCTGTTGTGGGGAATGTATTTTTTAAAGGCATATATATATAGGAAACAAACAGAGGGCTTACCACCTGTAAATACATAATAAAATTATTATTATTAGCTTTCATAATGAATTAATGACTTTTTTTTTACTACTTCTACCTTTCTGAGTGACTGTTACAAGTTTCAAGCCATATAAACCAAACAGATTCACTAATACATGTAAAGTTAATTTGGACAGATGTTTACACATATTTAAATGTGTTTGTCTCAGAAAATACATTCTATTCAGTTATTTTATCCAATTAAGTATGAATTAATTTCCTTCAACAAACATTTATTAAGTCTTGCTATGTGTAAGCATGTTGCTGAAAGTTATAGCTTTATCTTGGAAGATGTAGCCCTTCCATTTCCTTACAGGAAAATCTGTAAATTGAGAGGATAACAACTTTCGAGAATTGTTTTATTCAGCTTTTCTATTTTCGATGCTGTCAATGATGATAGTCTTCAACATAGTTTTAAAATTTTATTCATTTACTTTTCAGATAAAATATAAAGTGATGGCTCAGTGGTTTCTTGATGATGAAATCAAGGACTATAGTGTATTTTCTGATACTAATTTTTATAGAATGGTCATTATCTAAATAAAAACCTCATCTACTTCCGTAGTGATACTCCCTCGGCAACCCAAGGAGGGGTCGCTATGAGTTGGGTCTGACTCAACGGCACATAACAACAACAACGACAAGTTACTATAAGGCACTTAGAAGAATGGCATTTCATTCTGAAATGAAATGTAAAGTCCTGGATTCTCATTTTCTAGATCTATAATTTAGCAAGATGTAATGCCTTCTTTCCTTCTCTGAGTAACTGTTAAGCTTGGGGTGGGGAAAAGGGGGCTCTGGTGGCGTAGTGCCTAAGGCATTTGACTGCTAACCAGAAGGCTGGCAGTTCAAACCCACGAGCCACTCCTCAGAAGGAAGACTGGGCAATCTACTTCTGTAGAGATGCAGTTTTGGAAACCCAAGGAGGGGTCGCTCTGAGTCGAATTTGACTTGACAGCTTGTGGAAGATTATATTCACTTTATCTTCAGGCAGTTTCTGATAGAAATATTAAAGTATTGCTTTTTCATGTGTGCAATTTGCTAGCAGACATTAGCCTAGAAATGATAATGTTAAGAAGAAAAACATGGAATTAATCAATGTTAAAATAGAGGAACTTCTTTTTAAAATAAAAAGATGTATCCATTTTCTGTTTGTGAAAAACATCAGTTTTAATTATCAGATTTTATGTCATTAAGAGAGCAACTCTGACACAGTAATTTGTAATCATAGTGTTTAAAATGGCAATTTCCTTTCAAATTTTGTATGTGTTGTTAATTCTTAAAATTATAACCAAATACACTTAATAACTTTATTACAAACATCAAATATTATAGTCTTAGTTATTTAAAACTACTTTTTGACTTGAATCAATTCAGATTATTGGAACCAGAACAGACTACCAAATCACTGACAATAAACTTACATGCAGGTACTGCTGATAACTGGAGGAAACACCCATATACAGTCTTTTATATAAACTTCTTAAAGTTATCAATTTGTTTACTAGCATCTGTTATTTAAAACTTGTAGCTAAAATTATTTAAATGCTAGAACTGTGTCAATTTGAATTTTCATGTCAAAGACTTACGTAAGTAAGAAAATAAAAATATTCAGCTGTCCCTTCTAGGAATGATGTGCAATACATCATAAGCACCTTTTAAATAAATAAAAGGCAGTTATTTAACTTTCAATTTTACAACAAGTCTAGGAGGAGATTACCTAACAGTTTTGTTATATTCTGGGTACCATTTGTACTTATTTATTGGCTATGAGTTTCTTTAGGTACTTTTCTGTGTTTCTAAATTTCCTTTGATCTCATCTTTATAGTCTTAAATTTCCTGATTTTTTTTTTTTAAATGCCAACTATCCCTTTAGAACTTGGATGATATTTCTGTCCATTATTGTTGATGACAGAGGTGTTCACAGGTATATTTACCAACAATCTAGGAGATATACTTCATTTTAATTACTTCTTTTAAATATATTTACTTAGTGCCTTCTATGTGCCAGACATTGTTTTAGGCACTGAGGATACAGCAGTGAACAAAATAAATAAAAAATTCCTGCACTCTTGGAACTTTTACTAGTGACATTAAAATATATGTTAGCAGATAAACCAGTTGCCTTTGAATCCATTCTGACTAATGCTTTACCCCATGTGTGTCAGAAGTAATACCGTTCTTCATAGAGTTTTAATGGCTGATTTTTGGAAGTAGATAGCCATTTCATCTCATTTTGTTGGGTGAAGGTGCAATTTTCAGTGGAATGACTAGGATGACCTCATGGAGAAGGTGACATGTGAGGAACAATACAAAGGGTGTGAGAGAATGAGCTAGGAGATATAGGGGGAAAGCATTCAGGCATAGTCTGGCAAGTACTTGGCATATCAAAAGAAAGCAGGAGGGTGGAGTGGCAGGAGAAGAATAAGCAAAGGGGAACAGTTAGTAGGAAATGCAGTCTGAGAGGAAATGGAAATGTAGGAAGTAGATCTCATGGGACCTTGAAGGCTATTGATAAAGACTTTGGATTTTACACTGAAGGACTGAATACCATTAAAGAGTTTTAAACAGTAAATGGTCTGATAAAGCTAATGTTTTAATAGGGTAACTGGCTGATTGGTGAGTTAAGATTTGACCAAGGTGGTTGCTATGGATTGAATTGTGCTCCACCAATAGCTATGTTGAAATGATACCCCCTAGTATCTGTGAACATGACCTTAATTGGAAGTAGGGTATTTCGAGATGTTATCAGTTCACATGAGGTCATATTGGAGTAGAGTGGATCCTAATCCAATCTGAGTGGCATCCTTCTAAAAGAGGAGAGCAGACACAGACAAACAAAGGAAAGATGACCATGGACAATGGAGTTATGCTGTAGCTGCAAATCAAGAAATATCTGTAGCTACCAGGAGCAGGGGGAGAAAAGAAAGGATAGTCACCTAGAGAATTCAGAGAGAATATGTCCATGTTGCCACTCTGATTTCAGACTTCTAGCCTTCAGAAGGGAGCTCTGGTAGCATAGTGGCTAAGACACTTGCCTGCTAACCAGACGGCTGGCGGTTCAAACCCACCAGCCACTCCTTGGAAGGAA
>NW_006921599.1:21468268-21473141 GCF_000298275.1 Orycteropus afer afer
AGGAGTGGCCATTGGGTTTGAACCACCAGCCTTCAGATTAGCAGTCAAAGCCTTAGGCATTAAGCCACCAGAGCTCCTCATATAAACCATAATCACTCTTAGAACATTTCTGTAACTCCAAAAAGATCCCCCATGCCCATTTGCAGTCACCCCCCTGACCAATGATTTCTATCTCTATTGATTGGCCATTTATGAACATTTCATATAAATGGAGCCATAAATGGAATATGTGGTCTGGCTTCTTTTGTTTACCATACAGTTTTTGAAGTACATCAGTGTTCTAGCATGTGTTAGTAGTTTGTTCCTTTTCACTGTTGAATAAAACTAAAACCCACTGTCATCAAGTTGATTCCAATTCATAATATGACCTTTTAGGATAGAGTAGAACTGCCCCATTGGGTTTCCTAGGCTGTCAATCTTTACAGTAACAGACTGCATCATCTTTCTCCTATAGAGCAGCTGGTGGGTTTGAACCATCTACCATTTTATGGTTAGCAGCCAAATGCCTTAACAACTATACCACCAGAGCTCCTTGGAATTGCTTTACTGCATAGTAAATTTATGTTGAAACTTTTAAAGAAATTGACAAACTGTTTTCCAACGTGGTGATACCATTTTGCATGTATGATGGGTCCACTGGCAATATATGACAGTTCCTAATCCTCCACATATTAACCTTTTGAGTGAGGAAACTTTCAAAGAAGCACACTAGTGTACTTCCCAGAAGACTTTTACAGAAGTTCATGAACAAAACCAATCACTAACACCCACAAAAAACACTGTGGTTAAGTAGATTCTGACTCATAGTGAGCCTACAGGACAGAGTAGAACTGCCTCATTGGATTTCCAACACTGTAAACATTTACAGAAGCAGACTGTCATATCTTTCTCCCATAGAGTGGCTGATGGATTAGAACTACTGACCTATTGCTTAGCAGATAAGCTCTTTAACCACTGTGCAACCAGGGTGCTTAGTCAATAGCAAGGGGAATGCAGTTATTCTGAGACTTAGACTGAGGAACTAACCTCTGGGCTGGGGAAATGATGCACCTTGGTGCGCACTGTTAGAACAAAATTGGAATGGGGGGGGCGGCGAAGTCTCTTGAATATATAGCTAACAAAATCATGTCATGTTCCTGTATCAGGGTAAAGATATTATTGATTTAAACTTATAGAGTAGAGTCAAGTGCTATATTTATATAACAACTATGATTTAAAAAGTTAGGCACAAACTCTAACAGAAATAATCCATTTTATTGGAATTCAGATTACTACAGTATTCTCTATTTATTACAGTAAGAGATTCTGAAAATTAACCTGTCCAAACTAATAGCAAAATAATCACAGCTTTGGAAAGTGACTCTACAAACAGTTAAGCCCAGCATTTCTTTCGTGTGAGACAGCATTTAACTTTTTGGCATTCCAGTAGCTATTTATTTATTTATTTTTATAATCTTGATTAAGTGTAAATTAACAGCAACCAAATCTTTGGCTTGAGATGTAGAAAAGTATTTAGACAATGTTAAGTGTTGGACAACTTGGCAGCAATTTGATAAAAATTATTTGAGCTTGAATGGAAGAAAGACTGTTTTTGTAGTCTTACATGTTATTTTATTAACTCCTTTTTAAAGATGCATTTTTTTTTTATTGTGATGTACAATATACATATGGGTAAGAAACCGACCAGATGTGTAGGATATTGATTCTGCCCTTGGTTGCTTAAAATCTAGACAATGTGGGTTAGTATGTTTATTACCAGTGGAATGATGCAGTCTCAAATGATTCACACTTGGAAATCCCTGAAAATCCAAAGCAAACATTTTTATAATTAGAATGCATCATCTATGGGGAGTTACTACATAAAGGGTACTAGTTTCTGTTTAGGAAGATGAAAAATATTTGGAAATGGATAATGATGCTAGTTGTAAACATGGTGAAGATAATTAATGGCACAGAATTATATGCTTAAAAAAAGTTAAAATAGCAAATATTTTTTATATAACTACAGTGAAAAAGCATTATCAATAAATTCTGATAATTGAGCACAGTTTCAGGTAAATATAGAGGAAAACTATGTTTGAAACTAATTTCTGACACTTTGCTCCTAATACTATAGAGGTTACTAACTGTTTTCTTCCTTAAGATCATAAAGTAGGCACTATTGTAGACTCTGATACTTAGAATTTTGTAACCAATATTTTGAATTTTAGAATGATTTTTTTAAAAATTCAAGTAACTCCAGTAGTTGTGGGTAATTTCATTTTGTTGTTGTTATGTGCTGTGGAGTCGGACCTGACTCATAGCGACCCCTCCTTGGGTTTCCAAGGCGGTATCACTACGGAAGTAGGATTGCCCAACCTTCCTTCCGAGAAGTGGCTGGTGGGTTTGAACCTCCAGGCTTTTGGTTAGCAGTCAAGTGCCTTAGGCACTCTTCTACAGGTGGAAAAGCCAAGAAGAGAAATTTAAATCTCTTGAATATTCAAACCAAAACTCATTGCTGTTGAGTTGATTCCAACTTAGGGAACCTATAGCACAGGGTAGAACTGCCCCTTAGGGTTTCCAAGGCTACAGTTTTTATGGAAGCACAATGCCTCATCGTTCTCCCATGGAGTGTATAGCTGCTGCACTACTAGTGTACTTTCTTAAATATTAGTGGGTGTGAAACATACCTCTTAAAATTTGTAGTTCAGTATTTAATTTCAGAGAAGTAATAACCATTATAGTAACCTCAGATGTTTGTGTAGCAATATCTTATGTATATTAGTTTATGTGTTCCTCACTTGTATCCCATGTAGTAACTGTTAATAACATCCTTGTTCTATAAGTGAAATAGTTGGGGTTTAGAGAAGTGTTCTCATCCAAGGAAATCAGGCTAGTAAATGGTACAAAGCAAGTTCTTTATGTGGTGGATGATGTTGATTGTTTTACTAATGGTGAACCATTCTTGCATACCTGATATGAACCCTACTTGGTCATAATGAATGATTTTCTTGATATGTTGTTGGAGTCTACTGGCTAGTATTTTGTTGACGATTTTTGCATCTATATTGATGAGGAGTATTGGTCTGTAGTTTTCCTTTTGAGTTATGTCTTTGCCTGATTTTGGTATCAAGGTTATTCTTGCTTCATAAAATGAGTTAGGGAGGATTCCATCCTTTTCTATGGTTTGAAATAGTTTGAACAGGAATGATGTCAGTTCTTCTCTCAATGTTTGGTAGAATTCTCCAGTGAAACCGTCTGGGGCAGAACTTTTCTTTGTTGGTAATTTTTTGATGACCTGTTCAATTTTTCTTTTGTTATGGATCTGCTCAAGTTTTCCACATTAATGTGTGTTAGTTTAGGTAAGTGGTGTGTTTCTAGAGATCTGTCCATTTCTTCCAGATTTTCAAATTTGTTGGAGTACAGTTCTTCATAGTATCCTGAATTATCCTTTTTATTTCAGTTGGTTCTGTTGTGATGTCACCCATTTAATTTATTTGTGTTTTTTGTATTCTCTCCCTTTTTTCCTTTGTTAAATTTGCCAGTGATCTGTCAACTTTATTGATCTTTTCAAAAAACCAACTTCTGATCTTGTGGAATTTTTCTATTTCCCTTCTGTTTTCTGTTTCATTGCTTTCTACTCGAATCTTGATTATTTCCTTTCTTCTGGTGACTGTTGGCTTTTCTTGGTGTTCTTTTTCTAATTGTTGGAGATGGTGGTTTAAAGTGCTGATTTTGGCTCTTTCTTCTTTTGTGATGTGTGCATTGATTGCTATAAATTGGCCTCTGATCACTGCTTTTGCTGTGTCCCAAAGATTTTGGTATGTTGTGTTTTCATTCTCATTTGATTCAAGGAATTTTTGAATTTCAATTTTTATTTCTTCTCTTACCCAGTCTTTCTTAAGGATGGTGTTGTTCACCTTCCATGTGTTTACTCTTTTTCCATTGATCTTCCTATTGTTGATTTCTAATTTGATAGCATTATGATCTGAGAAGATGCTTTGCAGTATTTCAATGTTTTTAAATTTATTAAGGCTAGTGTTATGGCCTAACATATGGTCTATCATGAAAAATGTTCCATGTGCACTGGACAAGAATGTATATTGTGCTGTTGTTGGGTGAAGTGCTCTGTAGATGTCTGTAAGATCAAGTTGATGGATTGTATTGTTTAGCTCTTCTGCATCTTTGTTGAGTTTCTTTCCAGTTTTTCTATTTTTCATTGAAAGTGGTATATTAAAGTCTCCCACTATGCCTGTGGAGTCATCTATTTGCCTTTTCAGCTCTTTTAAAGTCTGATTTATGTATTTTGGGGCTCTTTCATTGGGTGCATAGATATTTATTATGGCTATATCTTCTTGTTCAGTTGATCCTTTAATCATTATATAATGTCCTTCTTTGTCTTGTATGGTGGTTTTTGTCTTAAAGTCAGTTTGATTGGAGATTAATATAGCCACTCTTGCTCTTTTACGGTTGCCATTGCTTGATATTCTTTTTCCAACCTTTGATTTTTAGTCTATTTTTGTTTTTGTCTCTCAGGTGTGTCTCTTATAGACAGCATATTGATGGGTTTTGTTTTCTTATCCAATCTGCAACTCTCCGTCTCTTGAGTGCATTTAATCCATTAACATTCAGTGTAATTATTGACAAGTATGAATCGGTTGCTGTCATTTTGTTATGTGTTTTTTCATGGCATCCCTGGTTTCTTTGATCCATATTATTTTCTGTGCTGAGCTCTTTGTATTTATGAATCATGTTATCATTTCCTTTGTTGCTGTTGTTTTAGTATTTGCTGAATATTTGTGTTTGTCCTCTTTTTTATTGTGATGTGAAAGTTTGTCATTTTTCTTTGAGGTTACCCTGTGATTCATAATTTTATCCCTGAGATTAGAACAGT
>NW_006921599.1:21473241-21489718 GCF_000298275.1 Orycteropus afer afer
TATTTTCCCTCTTTTTGGTTTGTAGTTGTCCTCACTTGCCAATTGATGTCTCTGGTTGCCTGTTTACAATCTTGTAAGCTTATTTTACTTTGGATATGTCCATAGCTGTGGTTTCTGGGTTATGTCATCCTGTGTATTAATGGTCAGTTGTTATTTGCTATTTTTGGTTCTCTGTTCAAAGGACTTCCTTTAGTATCTCTTGTAAGGTTGGTCTACAATGTAAATTCTGTGTTTGTCAATTTGCTTACTTGCTAAAATTTATTTGTAACACCAAAATCAGTACTTGTAGTGCTTTTGCGGCCATTTTCAGACATGTAGCAAGTAGATCTAGTGTGCACATTCCCAGCTGAGGTCAAACAAGGTGACATTCTGCCTTCTTGTTTCAGCTTTCATGCTGTAAACAAGTGTCCTTTTTGTGGTCTGTTTGGTGCATTGCTTTTTGCATTTTTGTGTTTTTGGTTGGTCATTTTGTTGTTTAAAATGCTCCTCAAGCACAGTGCTATAAGTGCTGTCTAGTGTTCCTCAGCAGGAGCTCTGGTAGCCTAGTGCCTAAGGCACTTGACTGCTAACCAGAAGGCTGGCAGTTCAAACCCACCAGCCACTCTTCAGAAGGAAGGTTGGGCAATCTACTTCTGTAGTGATACTGCTTTGGAAACCCAAGAAAGGGTCCTTATGAGTTAGGTTCAACTCAACAGCACATAACAATATCAAGAACAAGTGTTCTTGATCATAAGAAGGCTATGATGTTTGCCTTTCAGCAAAAGTGTGTTAGATAAGCTTCATTCAGGCGTGAGTTAGTCTTGTTGGCTGTGAACTGAATGCTAACAGATCAACAATGTATATGAAATAAGATGTTTTTATACAAAAACGCATATAAAATAAGCTTATATATTATCAGTTGGCAAAAATATTCTGACCAGAGGCTTGTAGGAAAGCAACCTTGAATTTCCTCTAGGAGCAATGATTCAGTATGTGCTAATTCAATGTTGGCAGTAATTTTATAGACCCTAACTGTGGTCAATAATGAGAATTAGCTTATACATTGTCTTTCCACTAGAAATTAGGAACCAACAATGTAAACCAGAAAGGGAAAATCTGTGCCTGAGAGCTTCTACTCAACCTGATAATCTACCTAGTTTCACAT
This sequence comes from Orycteropus afer afer, assembly GCF_000298275.1. NCBI lineage: Eukaryota > Metazoa > Chordata > Mammalia > Tubulidentata > Orycteropodidae > Orycteropus > Orycteropus afer. The sequence goes on from NW_006921599.1 coordinate 21,474,386, forward strand.
GGATATAACATGCTCTTATTTTTCAAATACTGAGATATACTTGCGACCCAACCACTTAATTGGCCTACTTTGCTGGTTATTTTACATTCCTGATAAAGAGTTGGTGTTAAAGGAATAGTTGAGAAGTGGGCAAGGTAAGGTAGTAACACTAGTCAGTTTTCATTATTTGTAATGAACTCCCAAAAGATGATACAAAGCAGTAGTCATAGAATCCTCATTCTGTAACAAAAGAAAAGTTTTAAATCATTCTTTCATTTAGATTTTACTGTAAGTCAGAGATACACAGACGATACAACTTTGCTTAAAGAAAGTAAGGATGACTTGGAGCAGTTACTGATGAAAATTAGACTGAGTCTGCAGTATGGATTACACCTCAATATGAAGAAAACAAAAGTCCTCATAACTGGACCAATAAGCAGCATTACGATAAATGGGGAAAAGATTGAAGTTGTCAAAGACTTCGTATTACTTGGTTCTACAGTCAACACCAATGGAAGCAGCAATTGAAACATCAGAAGACATATTGCATTGAGCAAATATGTTGCAAAAGACCTCTTTCAAGTGCTGAAGAGCAAAGATATCTCCTTGAATACTAAGATGCACCCAACCCAAGCCATGGTATTTTCAATTGCCCCATATGCATGTGAGAGCCGGACAATGAATAAGGCTGACCGAAGAAGAGTTGATGCTTTTGAGTTGTGAGGTTGGCAAAGAATGCTGAGAGTACCATGGAATGCTAAAAGAGCTAACAAATCTGTCCTGGAAGAAGTGCAGTCAGAGTGCTTCTTGGAAGCAAGAATGGCTAGACTTTGTCTCACCTACTTTGGTCATGCTGTAAGAGGGACCATTCGCTGGAGAAGGATGTCATGCTTGGTAAAGTAGAGGGTCAACAAAAAACAGGAAGGGCCTCAACAAGATGGATTGATATAGTGGCTTCAGTAATGGGCTGAGGTATAGTAGGGATCATGAGGCTGGCCCAGGACCGCTCAGTGTGTTGTTCTGTTGTACATAGGGTCGCTATGAGTCAGAAATGGCTCAACGGCACATAACAACAACAAACAAACAAATAAGTCAGGTCTCCAAGGGAGTTTTAGGTTCACAATTTCTAAACCCTGAATTGAAGACTTCCCTGTGCCACCTTACATGCTCTTGATGCATGTATAAAAAAGGGACTCTATGCAATAACATTTGAGAGCAGTGGTTCAGTGGTAGAATCCTCACCTTCTGTGCAGAACACATAGGCTTGATTTCTGGCCAGTGCACCTCATGTGCAGCCATTGGCCATCTGTCAGTGGAGGCTTGTGTGATTCTGTGATACTGAACAGGTTTCAGAGGCACTTCAGACTAAAGTAGACTAGGAAGAAAGACCTGGAGCTCTATTTCCCTGAATCAGCCAATGAAAATCCTGTGGATCTCAGTGTCCAACCCACAACCAATCATGGGAATGGCACAGAAGAGGCAGGGTTTCTTTCCTTTGTACATGGGATTGCCGTGAGTCCAGGCCAACTGAGTGGCAGCTCACAACAACAACAATGCAATACCATGCTCTTCATTCATAACTAGTTCCTATTTTGGCCTACCTGTCTCTTTTGGGGAAGTAGCTGCTTTAGACTGTGATGAACCTCTGGGGATCCCTTTTTTTTCCTTTTGGATATGGCCTATGCTAGAGGCAAGCTTAACTTGTCTTATCTAGTCCTTCTTTCCCCTCTTTCCAGGATTGGATCTTTTGACCTTCTCAATCTTAGAGCTCCAAGATGGAGAACAGGATCTTTTCTCTAAAAGCCTAGGATGGAAGTGGGCCAGATGGCATGTGCTTTGCTTCCTTTTCCCCGGATATACTCTGGTTGAACTTGACCTTCTGATGGTATAGGTATCTTCTAACTGGGAGACTTCCTAAGCCTGTTGTTTGCAGCCATTAAATTTGCTCGGCCTCATGGTGACCTCATGCACAAAGGAACTAAATGCTGCCTAGACCTGTGTCATCTTCATGATATGTTGGGAATCAGACTGTTGTGATCCATAGGGTTTTCATCAGCCAGTTTTTGGAATTAGATCACTAAACCTTTCTTCCTAGTCTGTCTTAGTTTGAAAGCTTCACTGATAGATGGGTGGTGGCTGTGTATGAGGTATATTGTACAGGAATCAGGACTTATTTCATTCCTTAGTTCTGTTTAACTAACTCCTGCCACAAATTGATATTCTGGAAAGCTGTTCCTTCCTTTATGCTCCTTCCCTCTGGAAGAGAACATTATATTCTACTCCTGCAGTCATAGTACTGGTTCCTAATGGCAGATCAGAGTAGAATGTAGAATGGAGAGGCTATTGGACACTGGCACAATTAATTATGTGACAATCCTGCTGAAACACTTCCTATTGCATTTGGCATCAGGGATTTGTATTCTAACTGGATAGTCATGTAACAAAAAAACTGCAGCATATGTTTTCAGCTTTGTTTGTTTGTTTGAAGATTAGCATAGTTCAAAGAATAAACCAAATTCACTTGTTGTCACTCTGTCTTTAGGATAATTAAACCTTGGTTCTATTGTAATAAATTTTCAGCATTTGTCTTAGCGTGGAAATTTGGGTGGAAAGTTCATGGAATGTTTCCCTCAAAAATTTTTGTTGATTTCTGCCCTACTTAGCAGCCAAATTAAAAATTCTCACATTTTGTTAATAATTAAATGACTGTACCTTAATATATTGTGTAGGTTTCTAGCCAAATGGCTGGAAGTGTGCATTTGAGAAGCAAGCAAGCAAACATACAAGCAAAAGCAAGAGGTATCATATTATCATTATCTTGACAGTACGTCTTTACTCTTTCTGAGTTCCTCGAGTTTGTGTATACTGAGGATTCAGAAGCCAGGGATGGATTTGGCTAACTCGTATGTGTTAGATGGATGATCTTCTTTGGAACACAGGAATTGATTCAAACACCCAGAAAAGGGATTTAGTATCTGTAGTTCCCCACCAGCTTGTCTGTCCTGATGACATCTCAGCCTTATTTTCTGACTCTTGGACCTGATCTGTTCAATTTAGGTTATTGTTTACTAACTGATTCTAACATAGTTGTGCAAATTCCACGACATGGTTGGCAGATTTAAATTGTTTATCTTTGCATATCCTTTTCCATTTGGTTGTTTTGTCTTAACTCTGTGTAATTCTATCCTAGTACTATTGTGGTTCTCTTCTTTAAACCTCTGTCCTGACGGCTGGCTGACTTCAGTGGATCCTGGTTTCCTCTAGATCTCAAGTTCTGCTTCCTGTTCTTATAGCATAATCTTGGATCCTAACATGTTGCAAAAAAAATAAAAATAAAAGTCACCCAACATATTTCCAAAACCAGAACTCTCCATTTGCTATCACCTCTACTCCACTCCATGGCACTGCATTGATTTGCATACTGTAAATGACATCCGTGAAGTATGATGAAATTCAGAGCCTCTTTGTCATCTGAAAGGTACTAAACTATGTTGAGACCACTTTTATGTTAAATATAGCTTAGTGTTCTGATTCTTTAAAAACTGGTGATGGATGAATTATATATATTGCTATCATTAAAATAAATCCCATTGCTGTCAAGTATATCTGATGCATAGTGACCCTATAGGACAGAATAGAACTACTCCATTGGGTTTCTGCATCTTTACGGAAGCAGACTGCCACATCTTTCTCACATGGAGTGGCTGGTGTGTTCAAACAGACACTCTTTCAGTTGGCAGTTGAGCACTTAACCACTGTACTACCACTTTTTTTTTTTTTTTTTTAATTTTATTAACCAATTTGATGGACCCACATAAGGAATCATAGCAAACTAGCTGTACTCTTTTCCTTACTGGGAGAACTTCTGGAGTGAGTTCCATAAATTTAGCATGAGCAATGTTTTATTCCAAGCCTAATTTAAAAGAAGCTTTTGATCAATACTCTGTTGCTATTAAAGATGGATGTTTTAGGGAGGGAATCTAGAGGCCTGGACACAGTGAAACATGAAGTATTTTCATGGTGTGATTTTATGTATCTTTTGAAGTTTGAGCCATGTGACTTTATAAAGAAAGAAGGAAGGGACAGAGAGAAAGAAAGAAGAAAGAAGTTATTGATTTTATGGAACAATAATGATTTCAAATCACATCTTTTTGTAAAGCAATTAGCCAAGCTTTTGGGAATTATATAGTGACAGGAGCTCTTCAGAGATTCCTATATGCTACTGTTTAGGGGAATGATCTCTAAACAATAAAGTAGTCGCTGTTATACACATTTTCCAAATGAAGAAAATGGATGCTATTAGCATGTGATAGAGCTAGGAGGTGAACCTGGGTGTGTCTGACTCCAAACACTATGCTATGCTGTCTGTCCGACAGAAGTGTAGCATAAGGCATCTGTAAATGTTCTTTATTATCAACTAACTCATCAGAACTTTTATGAGCAAAATTTTCACATGGGGGAAATTTTACTGCTACTCTCTATAGTCCCTATCCTCACAGTTCCCCTTCTTCTCTTTGACTTTTCTTTCTTTCCCTTTATCTTCTTTCCTTTTCTTAGTTATCCAGAGCAGTTGGTTCTCTCAAGGTGTTATTTCATCTGTCTACCCATCTGCTCATCCATCCATCCATCCATTTATCCATTTCTTGACTTCCCTCCCTCCATCCATCCATTTATTCTCTATCTGTTCATTTGCTCATTCAAATATCCCTTCAGGCCTGGACCAGATGCTGGAGATACAAAGTTGAGCAAAACCCACATGGTACCTTTTCATCATGAACCTTAAGAGGGAAAGAGACTTCTTTGTACAAATATGTTTAGAGAACTCTGCACCTATGCATGTAACCCCCTTTGGAGGCTTACCAGATCCATGAAACTTTACCTTGAGATGGCTAGTGGTTAAGATTTAACTTTTTTTTTCCTTTCGTTTTGTGTATTTCATTGTACATAAATTATATTTCAATAAAATGTATTTTAAAAAAAGATTTAGCTTTTTTTTTAACTTCTTGGACATATATAATAATGATAATGATGCATATAATTCATTCATCACAAGTTTTCAAAGATTCAGAACACTAAGCTATATTAACATAAAAATAGTACTCAGCATAGCTTAGTCCCATTCAGATGACCCTTCAGTTTTTTTATTTTGTTTGTTTTTCTTTTTTGTTTGTTTGCTTTTGTTTTTCTTTGAAAAGTTCACTGAGTGCCCACTAACAAAACTTCACCGGATAAATCTTTTGAGAAACACACGCTTGGAAAGCAATGACTATGAAGGTCTCTTTCACAAAGATTCAGTAACTTTATGATTTAATGTGTTCTGGGATTTATGGATCAATTCACTACAAAATAGTATTTGAATTTAAATGGTGGACTTTAATCCAAAGATAAAATGTGAGGATTGGAAGCACTGTGAGAAGTACTGAGGTGGTAATAATTTGAGGCAGTGGAATTTGTGAAGACTGGCAATGAAACAAAACAAACAAAAAATAAATAAATAAAACAAACCAAAAAAAACCCAAAAACCCACCACTGTAAAAGATCATAATGGAATACAATAAGACACACTAAGGAGCAACAAACAGTAAAATAAAGATGACATAAGCAGGAAATTATTAAGAGCAGCCAAAATGACAAATACTGTAGGGCTGAGAACAGTCCTTCACAAACTCAAAATAATTTCAGACAATCTGTGTGAAAGTAAGAGGAGTCTCATCCAGTCCCAGGGGAACCATCCTATATTAGGCAACTTGGATCACTGTTTCCTGAATTCAAGCAGGTCCCCCCCCACCGCCACCAATTGTGTTAAAATAAATACAACATAAAATTGACCACTTCAGCCATTTTTAAGTGTGCCATTCAGTAGCATTAATTACATTCACCAATATCACAACCATCTATTTGTGCAACTATCACAACCATCTATTTCCAAAACTTTTTTTTTTAATCAAACCATTAAGCAATAACACCCTCACCTCCCAAGGGCAACATTTTCTTTGATATCACACAGTTTAGCACTTATGTTTGACTCTTCTTGGTTTAAAGCCATTTCAGTTTCACCTGCCCCTTGAGGCTGAATAAATGGTCCCCAAAAATAACAGGTCCTAATCCATGGAATTTGTAAATGTTACCTTTGCAGATGTGATTATATTAATGATTTTAACATGAGGAGATTATCCTGGATTATCTGAGTGGGCCCTAAATCCAATCACAATCTCCTAATATAAGAGGGAGGCAGAGGGAGATCACACACACAGAGAAGATGGAGGCAGAGATACAGCCACAAGCCAAAGAATGTTGCCAGCCACCACAAGCTAGAAGAGGCAAGGGACAGGTTCTCCCCAGTGCCGCGTGCGGCAAAACCGCACAGGTCATGGAATGAAGTGACATGAAAGGATGAATGGTTTTCTTTTTTTATTTAAAAGGGAGCGGGGGCCAGGCGGACGCCCTGCATGTTCTGCGAGAGCAATGACCCCTGATGTCTTTGTTCTACTTTATTTATATGTTTGTACATGATGACATCATTAGTTTTGGAATCTACACAGTTAGCTTATTTTCTACAGATCTAAAGTTTTATTCCTCTACATGCTCAAGGACAACAGGTGATTGTTAAAACAATCGCAGAAATCTCCTCAGGAATAAGGAGTGAAAAACGATAAATGTTTACTAGGGTACAATGACCCAAAGTATAAAACATCGCAATAAGATAAAAACATGGAGAATAACATCTACTTTTAATACTTTGATGTTTTGCCAATTAAGTATTTAACAGTGAGAGAGACCTTGCCATCTCTTAAAGCAACATTCACCCACAGAGTGGCCTTGCCATCTCTAAAAGCAAACAGTCACAAGAGAGGCCTTGCCATCTCTTCACTGTAATTAGAACATATGCCTTGCACTCATGTTCTTTTGGGGGTCTTTTTCTTTGTCCTCAACATCCCAGAGGCTCTGAAGGAAGCGTGGTCTAGCTAACATCCTGATTTTAGAGGTCTGACCTTCAGAACTGTGAGAGAATCAACTTCTGTTGTTTTAAGTTACTAGCATAGTGCCTAAGGCACTTGACTGCTAACCAGAAGGCTGGAGGTTCAAACTCACCAGCCACTCCTCGGAAGGAAGGTTGGGCAATCTTCTTCCATAGTGGTACTGCCTCAGAAACCCAAGGAGGGGTCGCTGTGAGTTGGGTCTGACTTGACGGCACATAACAACAACAACAGATTGTGGTAATTTGTTACAGCAGCCTTAGGAACTAATATGCACTGCAAACTCTCTAAAGTGTGAAGCAATATTTTCTGCTCCACACTAGAGTACTACATAGTATGCAGAGGGCTGCACATAACAGATACTCAAATCTTTTCCTGCTTGAACCAACTTCTTCACTGATTCACTGTATTTAAAATTTCATTGGAAGAGAATTGAGACCAGCAAGATTTGGGCGTTCATTTGCTAAAGAAGAAATTAATGCCCTAGGCTTAGTTTCTTATAAGATTATTGTATCTTGAAGCTTGGATTTACACCTGCTTTTTAATGTAGCAATTCCTTTGCTATGCTAGAATATTAATACTATCAAGAAAGCTTTATCTGGCAGAACAAGGAAAGTGAGTCATTTGAGGCAATAGTTTGATGTCTTACTTAGATCCTACTTTGGTGCTTTTTTTCTCTTTTTTTGCACTAACAGTATCTAAATCACAGTGTCCTGGGATTTCTGGATCAAACACAAGATGTCCTCTGCTCAAATCTTCCATGAAATGTAATTTTGAAACTATGAGCTTGGTTATTACTCAGGCAGAACCCTTGGTGTATTTACTGGGACTTTAGCTGAATAAAAACTGTGGGATCATGTTCTTTGGGAAATAGAAGCAGTTTGATATGTTACAGAAAAGTATCTGCGATCTCGGTTTAGTGAACTGGTCTGATGGTGAGCATTATTCTTTCCAATATTATGGCATTTCTTACAGGCATTTTGCTTTTCTACTGTAGGGAGACAAGATCTCCTTCAGACCATTCATTTGGGAATCTCAGTTGCATTGTAAGGCCAGGTTTTTTTTTTTTTTTTTTTTTTTTTGTTATGTGCCGTCGAGTCGGCCCCGACTCATAGCGACCCCTCCTTGGGTTTCCGAGGCAGTTATCACTACGGAAGTAGGATTGCCCAACCTTCCTTCCGAGGAGTGGCTGGTGGGTTTGAACCGCCAGCCGTCTGGTTAGCAGGCAAGTGTCTTAGCCACTATGCTACCAGAGCTCCCAGGTAGGCGCTACAATAAACTCGAGAAAGCCAGAAACTATGTAAGGTGGAAACTTGTCAGAGAAGGAAAATGCAAACATTTTCCAGTAAATAGTGAGCCATAGAAAAATAATGACTGTACCCTGTCTGTCAAAGGTGGAAAAATTGTGAGATGCTGAAAAAACAAGGCTACCCTGTTGAGTTCTGGCTCTCACAGGTTTTCACTGTAAATGATATTAGTAACATTTTACCAGTATTGTTAAACAATTGGCAAAAGAAAGGGAAGTTACACCCATGTGGCATTGTGGTTAATGTATTGATGGTTTTGTTTTTGTTCTTACACAAAGCTTGTTGCTGGTGTTTGTTGCCTTTGAGTTGATCCTGCTTATGGTGATCAATGTGTGACAGAATAGAATTGTGTTCCATAGGGTTTTTAAGGCTGTGACCTTTCATCAATGGGGATCACCAGGCCTGTCTTCTAAGGTGCCTCTGGGAGGGTTTGAACTGCCAACCTCTCAGCTAGTCCTTGAGTGCTTAATTGTTGAGTGCTTAACCCAGGGACTCCTTCTCCATCTATAAAGGGGCAATGATATACCTATAAACAGGCAATATCTATTAAGGCAGCAATAGTATTACTGACCTATCCAGTAGACTGTTCATTCTAGCCGTTCTGTTCTTTTCTGAGTCCTTTTATAAGTTTTGGAAATATGAGCAATATGGTAGAAAAATGTTTTTAGCTGTTATTTGTTTATTTTGCTTTGGGAAGGAGTAAAACAAATAATAAGAAATCACTGGAGATTTTTAGCTAAAATGTCTTAGTTTCCTACCAAAGCTTACTTAAAAAAAAAAAAAAAAACCAACCATAAACCAAAATCATTGCGGTAGAACAGATTTTGACTCATGGCAGCATGGGGTCACCAAAGCTTACCTGTTGTTGTTAATTGCTGTTGAGTCAGTTCTGACTCATGGCAACTACATGTGTGCAGAATAAAACTACTTCATAAGATTTTTAAGTCTTTCAGAAGCAGATAACCAGACTTTTCTACTGAGGCACCTCCAGCTGGGTTTCAACCACCAACCTTTTGGCTAGCAGTTGACAATTTAGCCATTTGTGGAACTTATGGATCCCTTAAAGCTTACCTAAACCAAAACCGAACTCTTTGCTGTCAAGCTTATTGATTCTAACTGATAGTGACTTGACACTGCTGCGTTTCCAAGGCTGTAAACTTTACAGAAGCAGACTCCCTCATCTTTTTCCTATGGAGCAGCTGGTGGGTTTGAAATACCTATCTTTGGGTTAACAACTGAGTGCTTAACCATTGCAGCACCAGGGTTTAGTAAAATATTTGTTTTCTTGTTTTTAAGTGATGTAAATATGTTTGAAATATACAGTGGCACCCGTAAGAGCTCAATGGGACTGCCTTGTTTTTCTGAGTCAGGCAAGTTTTCCACTTTGGACAGGGTGCAGTCTTACCACTTTTCCAACTCTCCTTTTGGTGGAAAATATTTTACTTTTCCTTCTCTGACAGTTTTCTGCCTTATACAAGTTTTGGCTTTTGCAAGTTTTACTCTGACATTTCCTAAGAATTTTTGCATGACTGAAGAAGCTTTTCATATGTAGTCATTGATTCTAATTCTAAATAAGATGATCTTCATGATAAAGGACTGATGGTGATTGGAGATCTGCTCTTGAGGGACCTCTATCAGTTTGCTGTTGCTTTCATCAATAAATTAAGCAGTGTTCTAGCAGAGGGAGAAGGACACCCTGGAATCAGAGAAGAAAATGTATTGTAGGTTTAATTGCCTCCATAAACTAGTACTTCCTTTATCATGAGACCAGACAAAATGGATGGTGTCTGGCAACCATTACTGAAAGTTTTGATCAAGGGCCCAATAGGTGGATTTTGATCAAAAGGATTTAAAGTTAGAGAACATAATCTCAAATTCATTTTAGTAACCAGACTTGCTGGATCCATTGAGATTGGGGGATTCCTGAATCTGTTGACTGGAAAAAATCTTTAAACTTTGAACTGAAAGTATTTCATGAAGCCATCATTAAAAGAACAACAATTTAAAACAAACTCACTGCCATTGAGTCGATTCTGACTCAAAATAACCCTCTTTGAGTTTCTGAGGTGGTAAAACTTTATGGAAGTAGATTGCCCAGTTTTCCTTCCATGGAGTGGCTGGTGGGTTTGAACCGCCAACCTTCTGGTTAGCAGGCAAATGCCCTAGGCACTACACCACCAGAGCTCCTTTAAACAACAGTTTAGCTCAATTAATAAAGACTGTTTGCCTTCAGCATTGTACTCTTACAAAGAATTATCTATGTGAGTTCAAACTGTCAACAGTTAAATCTAAAGCTCAGATAAGCATTTTAAGGGGCAGAGGGTCAAAATTAACAGTGATGTAACAATATAGGTAGAGATAATCAGAATGTGACACATTGCAAAGTATGTAACCAATGTCATTGAATGCACATGTAAAAATTGTGAACAAACGTATGTTTTGCTGTATAAATGTACACACCCACACCCACACCCACACACACATTTGCCCAAAAGCAAAAAGAATGGAAAAAGACATAAGATGCAGCTATGAAACAGAATTTAGGAGTAGCTTATTTATTGCTAGAAGCTCTGATGACGTAGTGCCTAAGGCATTTGACTGCTAACCAGAAGGTTGGCAGTTCAAACCCACCAGCCACTCCTCAGAAGGAAGGTTGGGCAATCTACTTCCTTAGAGATACCACCTTGGGAACCCAAGGAGGGGTCACTGAGTCGGGACTGACTTGACAGCAGTGAGTGTGGTTTTTCTTTTTTATTAGTCATTGCTACACAAAGTGAACTTTTATATACAAAACATTAATATACAGATAAAAAAAAGCTGATTTCAGAATGATAAAAAGTTTAATTTACCAAAGAGTTATAATACTGCATCTATGCACTTAAATCAGGGGCCTGTAAACTACTGTCCAAGGGCAAAATCCTTCATGAAGTTTACCTGTTTTTTTAAATAGATTTTGGAATACAACCTAAAAAAATTAAACAGTGCTTTGATTCTCTTTTAATTGTTCGTGGTACAACACATGTCAAGAGAAGAATTAATAATTTCAAAGTTGCTGGCAAATGCTTGACAAAGTTTTAAGACATTTTTCTTAATTACCAAGTTCATAAAAATATTCTGGTGTTTATACTTTATCTGAAAGTCTTCAAAATTTTTTTTTTTTTCTTAAAAAGGATACTAGCCTTTGGTGTATTAAAGTTTCCTTGTTTGCACCAACAGATCTAGAAAGAAAGAAAGAATTTAGGAAATTAGATACTCTTGGCTTGGGAATTTTTTTCCCCCTCTTTTATTGTAAAGTGCACATGTAACAATATTTTTTTGCTTGAGAGTGTTTGATAGAACAAAAACTTAGAAAATACATTTCATATAGATTTAGAGAAAATATTATGATTACTGAGCCCGGTGTTGAGTAAGGTTTTTTTCATTTTCCTTTTTTTTTAAGCCTTTGGTTGGTATCAAGCTTTGGCCTATACACAGCTGGACTTTGAAAAGGAATTGTTAACTCAGTGGTTGAAAACAGTTTTAAAATATCTTAGTAAAGCGACATACCTTTGCTAAATATTTTATTTTTTAATAAAGTAAATAGATAACAATGCTTTTTATACTTACATAAATTAGAAAAATCTAAATCTACACAAAACAAGCCCTTGCATTTCTTATGGTGAAGAACATAGATAATGATATGGTTGAAAAAGATACTAATTTTCATGGCGAAATTGAACAATCTCTTAGCCTCTCTTTTAAAATGTTGATGTTAAAATATTTTGGTACAAAGGATGGTAAATTTAGGCTACTATGAATATAAGTGGTTTCTCCTTTCTCTGAATCACTGGTTGTACAAATTATATATTTGGCTTAGTTTTAGGTAAATGAAACTTGGCAAGCCTAGTGTATTTTCTTTGAGGGACATCAGTCTTAGAGTCTGTCTGGGCACAGACTAGTGATTGTAAATTTGGCTCCAAATACGGAGGGGGCTGAGAGATGGAAGAAAAAGGCTGACAGCTCCAGGCTTAAGGTATAGGAGTTTATGAAGGGACTTACTTACCAGGTAAAGCCCTCGGCAGGGGCAGGGTAGATTCGAGTCTCTCCACACTCAGTGGGAGATGGGCTTTTATGACTCTGTTGATTAAAAGTGGCTCAGTTCCAGGGCCCTGCACCTCCAAGGCCACCTCAGCATGTGTTACATGTGAGTGATTTAGCAAGAAGTGAGCTAACTGGAAAAAGAGTGTAGCTATATGTGAGCTTGCAAAATACCTATTCCTCTACAAGGTCTTTCACAGTTTGCTGTGTGTTCAAAGGTCATTTGACTTCTTTTCTGGTCTTTTCCATCATAGCCCACCTCAATGGAAGTATATGAAACTTTTGTCAAAATGCGTTGAATCTGATTTTGCCCTACCCTTTATACTGTGTAGAATGCTGATAAGTTGGATCAACTATGCAGAATGTCTAGAACAAGTTTCATCCTTGTGGTGCAGAAATTACATGGGTGTATATGTTCCCTCCTGAGGAAGTAAGAGTTTGTTCTTCAGAGTTCCTCAGAGTCTGGAAGCAGTTACAAAGCTGTAGATACCCAGTTTAAGAAAGATGAGGTATTCGGGGAAAAAACAAGGAGAAGAAAAGACTTGGTGTCTTGAATATAGAAATATTAGTTTTTCAGTATCTACATACAAATTTAACTTTTCTTTTCTTTCATTTGTAAAAAAACCTAATTGTTGTGAATCACTTCTTCATCTTGTGATTGTGCTATTTTAACTAGTGTTTTAGCTTTGTATGACTGGTTGGGAGAGTAATTTTTCTCCATGGACCTGAACTCTGTTAATCATTTGGTCAGAAACCTCTCTTGTCAAAGGAGTGAAGTTGTTGTTGTTGTCATGTGCCGTGGAGTCAGACCTGACTCATAGCGACCCCTCCTTGGGTTTCCCAAGTGGTATCACTACAGAAGTAGATTGCCCAACCTTGCTTCCGAGGAGTGGCTGGTGGGTTTGAACCGCTAGCCTCCTGGTTAGCAGTCAAGTGCATTAGGCACTACGCTACCAGAGCTCCCAAAGAGTGAAGAAGCAGATCTAATTAATGTTTTTGAACCTTAAGCCAATATCAAACTCACTGCTGTCAAGTCAGATCAGACTCATAGCGACCCCTACTTGGGTTTCCGAGGCTGTATCTCTACAGAAGTAGATTTCCCAACCTTCCTCCGAGGAGTGGCTGGTGGGTTTGAAACACCAGCCTCCTGGTTAGCAGTCAAATGCCTTAGGCACTGTGCCACCAGAGCTCCCATTTTTGAACCTAGGAAATATTTATTATTTGAAATGTTGCTCATCGGATGGGTTGGCATGAATCTTGGGATAAAATAAGTTGCCTCATGACTGATGAATAGTATCTCAGTTATTTTTCTAGAGGGCTTTTCATTTTCTTTTCTTGCTTTCTGATCATGAGTTTAAGAATCACAACTTATACTAAACGATAATAATCATCATTAATACCAATGTTTCTTTTTTCTTACCTTAGATATACTCGATTTGTTTTATAAGCTAATAGGGTTCCATTCTCAATGATAACTGTAGGTATAGAGCCCTGGGCATCAACTTTTTTTTTTTTTTTTAATTGTGATATGGGTGAAGATTTACAGAGCAAATTCACTTTCCACACAGCAGTTCATATACACTTTGTCTCATGACATTGAGCAAAGTTTACCACAATGCAACAGCTCCACTCCCACTTCCTCACTATAGTTACCTCTTCCCAGTGGACATCAGCTTTTATTGAGCTATTAGAGGCTTTCTTTGCTTGCTTTTAAAAGCTTGGTAAAGAATGCCCCGACAGTAGCATAGACTAGTAATTTAACACAGGATTTCAAATATTTCTCACCGAAATGAGGCAAAGGCTAATTTACCTATTGTATGTGAGTTTTAAAAGCATTTCACAAAGATGGTTGCTTGACCCTACCAAGGATGATTAATTTAGGAAGAGGCTCTTGGGTTGTGAGAGATAAGTGTGAATTCTTTCTACCAAAGCTAAGTTGCAGGGCTTGGGATAAAGCCTTTCCCTACTATATGCAGATAGTGGCCCTTGCTTTGCCTTTATGATTTAGGTGCTGATCCAAGGGAAAACGGAATCTACTAATATTTCAGAAGGAGCTCTGGTAGCATAGTGCCTAAGACACTTGACTGCTAACCAGAAGGCTGGTGGTTCAAACCCACCAGCCACTCCTCAGAAGAAAGGTTGAGCAATCCTACTTCTATAGTGATACTGCCTCAGAAACCCAAGGAGGGGTCTCTGTGAGTCAAGGCAGACTCAACGGCACATAACAACAACACAACAATATTTCAGATTAGTAGAATTGAAACTTCCCTGCAAGGCTTGGTTCCTTTACATTTTACCATATAAGAGTTGGCCAAAACCAAACCAAACTCACTGATGTCGAGTTGGTTCCAACTCAGTGACCCCTCCTTGGGTTTCCAAGGCAGTATCTCTACGGAAATAGATGGCCCAGTCTTCCTTCCGAGGAGTGACTGGTGGGTTTGAACTGCTAGCCTTCTGGTTAACAGTCAAATGCTTTAGGCACTATGCCATCAGAGCTCCTTGGCCAGGAACCTACATCTTTGAGCACCAGCGATATGGGATGTCTTACAAATTTCGAATAGTCTGTAAATATTGTGAGTACTCTGATATGCTAAGGCTTTTATAGTTATCACTGCATGCACTAAAAGGAAAGCATGCAAATTCCATTCATTATTAGGCTTTCCTGCACACATACAAGAGCCACCCTAAGACCCAGTATTACCTTCAGGAAGATCCTAGCTTCTTGAAGACAACTCTTAGCCCTGTAATACTCTTGTCTGACACAGACAGAGTATCCACAGTAGTGAGAGTGGGGAACTATTCTTTTTTTTTTTTTTTTAACTTCTCATTGTAGTTTGGGTGGAAGTTTGCAGAGAAAATACTTTTCTTTTTATTTTATTTTATTTATTGTTATTTGGGTGAAGATTTACAGAGTGAATTCACTTTCCATACAGCAGTTCACATATACTTTGTCTCATGTCATTGACCACAGTCTACAATGCAACAGCTCCCCT
>NW_006921599.1:21492278-21507683 GCF_000298275.1 Orycteropus afer afer
AAGTGGCTCTTGCTCAGTAAGTGGAGTTGCAAGAGGTGTGGGTGTAGTTGTGTCTTTTGAGGACTGTTGTTGTCTCCCACCCAGTTAGACACAAATTACAATTGACTAACCATCAAAAAACTAAAAGCCCATGGATGAAAAATACCTCTTGTAATCAATCACACAGGAACAGTAACCAAAAAAAGAGAAAAGGGAAAAAAAGAAGAAAAAACAAGCAAACCTGCAATATCTGGGGATAGGGCACTAAGAAGAAAAAAAATGTAGGGAAGGAGAGTAATAAATGAAGAAAAAAACAGGAAGAATGCAAAAGGAAAAACAAGGAATGGGGTTAGTCACGAGAAAAAGAAAGGGGGAAAAGGAAAAAGAAAGGGGGAAAAGGAAAAAGAAAAGCAGAATTTCAACCAGGCAGAGGGAAGAGAAAAGAAATGCTGAAAACTAGGACCTGGTAGGGGAAAATTAAGAATAATAATAAAAAGGACAAAAGTATTAATAATATAAGTTGGTTTGAAACGGACAAATACAAACAAACTAATCACCGGGAAAAAGAAAAGAAAAAAAAAATTGGTGGAGGACTGGGTAGGGCACCCAGGCTCTGTCTGAGCACACAGACTGTGATGGAGCTCCTGTGGGCCCAGAAGGTAGGTGGGAGTGGGGATGGCCACACCTCCGTTCACCAAGCGGGTGTAGGGTGTCGTAACAAGAAGAATGTCGTACCTCTTTAGTCTTGCAGGCCCCAAGTGTCCTGGGTTGCTGGAAAGCAGAAGCCCCAGGAATCTGCTAGAGTGCTGTCTCTTTAAATATCCAAAATAGTCAAGCCTCTTTTTAAACCTACAAAATGGCAGTGTCCTTTGGACCGGCAAAAGTCCACAGCTCAGCCCACCTTTCTCTTCACGTTCTCCGCTTGTTCCCCAGCCACTGTGCACAGTCCTCCGTGCTGTCCCTGGCTAGGAGGGTGATTTTTAGGTTAATTCTGAAGTCCTACTACCCCAGGAATCTGCGAGAGTGCTGTCTCTTTAAATATCCAAAATAGTCAAGCCGCTTTTTAACCTACAAAATGGCGGCGCCCTCCGGATCAGCAAAAGTCCACAGCTCAGCCCACCTTTCTCTTCACCTTCTCCGTTTGTTCCCCAGCCACTGTGCACAGTCCTCCCTGCAGTCCCTGGCTATCAGGGTGATTTTAGCTGATTTTTAGGTCCTACCACCACTCGGGAATCTTCAAGCCATCTGTCGCTGCCAGATCGCAGCTCTGTATGTCTCCTTTTTTTGGTATTTTCACACAAATTCTTCTGCTAGTTGGGGTTTAGTCCACTTTTGTATCTTTCCCTTCAAGGCTCAGGGGTCCAAGATTATCTTCTGTGTCTGTGTTAATTGGTTTCCCTTTTCTTTTTTGAAGAGGGTCTGTGCAGTCCTTCTGCCTAGTCTGCCATCTTGCCGGAACTGAGAAAATACTTTTCTATTCAACAATTTATACACATTTTATTTTGTGACATTAGTTGCAATCCCGTCAGTGTAACAGTATTCTTCCCCCTTCCTCTATGGATCTCCTGTTTCCATTTGACCTTCTTTCCTGTCCCTTCCTGCCTCATGAGCCTTGTTTTGGGGCAAAGGCTTCCTTTTTGGTCTCTATGGTTGTACTGAGGAGTAGGTTCTTCCCTGGTGTTGTTACACGCTTTGTAGCCCTGTCTGTTGTTTGGCTGAAAGTTGATGCCCAGAAGTGGGTTCAGTTCCGATCCTGAAGAGTGTATAAGGGCCACAGTCTTGGCCCTTGGGTTCTACCAGTCTCTATCAGACTAGAAAGTGTGGTCTTTTTTATTATTTAAATTTTGATCTATTTTTTTTTCTCCCTCTCTGTCCAGGACCTTCTCTTGTGATCCTGATCAGAATGGTTGCTGTTGGTTAGCTGGGTACCATCTAGTTCATCTGGGCTCAGGGTAGTGGAGGCTATGGTTTGTGTGGTCCATGTGGGGGACTAGTCTTGAAATAAAAATTCTGTAGCAGGAGAACCAGATTAATTTTGATCAGTATTTTGTTATACATAATTTAATTGAAAAACAACCCCATTGGTAGAGTTACGTCTATGCAAGTATCCAAAATAATACTGTGATTTTTTACCCCTCCCCTCCCTTTCGAGAAAGGAAAATATGGGGCATAGGCTATTGGCTAGTGTTTGAAAGTAATTGAGTATACATTAACTGCCTTGAGTCGGGTCTGACTCGACGGCACTTAACAACAACAACAACAATAACTGCCTTGAACACTGAAACCTTCATCCCCTTGGGAGTTCAGATTCTTCTGTGTTATACTGTTTGGTATATAGAAATGCCTGAGGACCTCTGATTCTGCAGACGGTAGCTGTAAAATATGAAAAACATATGTCTGCAAACATTTTACAACGCTGTGATGTAGATTCCTCATTTGTCATTATATCCTGAGTGTTTGGACATGCAAGCATCTCTTGTTCATTACAGGGCTTGACATTTGTAGGACTAACTAAGAAGATGCAATTGGTTGTGAATCACTTCTTTCCACATCAGGCTTCTATTTTATAGCACAAAGATTAAGTCCAACAGAGCAGTAGCTCTTCAGAGCATCAGCATTTTTTGCCTCAACTCACTTGCTCATGCAGCATATGTATAATAAAAATAGACCTGTGTACCTCTTTAAAGTGCTTTAAACTTAGACAAATTTATGTTTTATCAAAAGGTTAATCCTGACAAATTATTGTAAATTATTTCTGGAAGGTCTGCTACAGGTGCAGTTGAATTAATCCTACACTATGCACAGCTAGATGTATATTTTAGGAAAGATTTACTGCATTTTGTGTGGTAAAAGTAGAACAAGAAGACCAGGAATACTCACTGAAATCACTGTGGGACCAGGATCTTTGCCCTACTCTGCAGATAAATAATGTTTGCTAAAAGTTAAATTATACTTTTAATATTCCTCATTGCAGTGCTCTACTTTCTAGGGTAATCCTTTTTTTCCCCTTTTTCCTTTTTGTGACTTTTTCCTCCTTTTACATTTTTCATTTTTGTTGGGAAAGTAAAACCCCTGTTCATTTATCTTCCCTGAAAAAGTATTCTTTGTGTTTTCATGACAGGCACTTCTCAGACCTATTTTTTCTGGAAGCAGGAGCTCTTTTTTATTCCAATTCCCAGGTCACCACAGATACAAAGAAAGAATGAAACAAAAGTGGGCCTTGAGAAACGAAGATAAATTAGTGTTTCCAACAACCCCTCTCCCCCAAAAAAAACAACAAAAAGTATTGAGCACTTGCAGAAGACCCTGCTGATAAATAGAAGAGATGAATTAAATAGATGTAACTTACACTGTCAGTGGTGGCTTGTATGTTATTATGATGCTAGAAGCTGTGCCACCAGTATTTCAAATATCAGCAAGTTTACCCATGCTGGGCGTGTTTCAGCAGAGCATCCAGACTTAAGATTAGGAAGAAAGGTCTGACCATTTTAGTTCCAAAAATTAACCAGTGAAAACCATGTGGATCACAACAGAATATTGTCTCATATAGTGCTGGAAGATGGGCTTCCTGCCCAGTCAATTGATTCTGACTCATAGTGACCCAATAGAAGAGCATAGGATTGCCCCATTAGGTTTCCAAGACTGTAAATCTTCATGGACACAGACTGCCACTTCTTTCTCCTGCAGAGAACCTGGTGGGTTCAAACTGTCAACCTTTTGGTTAGCAGCCAAATGCTATAACCACTGAACCAGAGTGCCTTCCTAGTTTGGAAGGCACTCAAATACACATTGGCTGCAACAGTGGACTGGAGTGTACCAATGATAACGATGATGGTGCGGGTCTGGGAAACATTTTATTTTGTTGCACAGGGGGTTGCCTAAGTGGGAGTTGACGCAGTGGCAATTATCAACAGCAACAATAATTTCCCCTGCATTAAAGGAGCTGTTAGACAGGACCTGACAGGATATAATAGCAAATTGTAAGGAGTTCTTTGACCTTTCTTCACTTTCCACAGTGAACCAGTTTCATTTATCCCTCGAGAATTCATTAACACTCATACTTCTTCTCTTCTTGCTTGCACCTCTTCTTTCAAGTATCTAGGAAGCTGGGATTTTCAGTGATTTGAAGTTTCTCTTACAATGTTCTGTGCTAATGATCTACAAATTGTTTGTAGGGTTTGTCAATGAAGTTTGAAGTTCTATGATCACCCTCATCAGCGGGTCAAATTTGATGACTTAGTCATTTCTTATTTTCTGATAGTCTTTATTGGTCTGGCATAGAACAGATGTTGAATAAAAACAGGAAAAATAAGACCGTTGAAGGGGGAAATGTAGGATCAGTCTTTACTTTAAGAAACATCGCCCTCTCCATCAACTGTTCGTTGAATACCTGCTAAACGATCCCAAAAGTTCTGAGGTCAATGGGATGATTTTTTTTTCCAAGCATATTTGCAGAGTTATAAATTCTTGTAAGAAAAAGAAGGTATGAGAATATAAACTCTTAGGTACATTTTGAAAATAAACTTTTTTATTAAGTTTAATATATATAAAGAAAAGAGTACCAATCTTAAGTATACAATTCAATTAATTATCACTAAGTGAACTCTTTAATATTTATAGTTCTCCTTATGCCTTTCCTAATTACTCCATGTTAAGGATTGAATTGTTCCACAAAAAGATATGCTGAAGTCCTAACCTCTGGTACCTGTGAACATGACCTAGTTCAGAAATAGGACCTTTGAAGATGTTATCAGTTAACATGAAGTCACACTGGAGGAGGTGGTCCCTAATCCAGTCAGTGGTGTCCTTGTAAAAGAAAGAAGGGACAAAGGGGAGTACACAGAGGAAAACTGGCTATGTGAAGATACTTCTACAGAAGCTGGAGAGTTGTGATTAAATGAAGTAAAGGAGTTCTTCCAAAACACTTAGGACTTTACGGGTAGAGAGACCTTATGCATCAGTTTAAGTATTGCTAGTACTTATCCCACTACCTGGCTTATAGTAAGAGCTCAACAATGACAGAGTAAGTGAATGAGTAATTTTTAGATAGAAAGCATTAAATAATGCAGAAGAGATGATAGATATAAATAGAGTGACCAATGATTTATCATCCAAATTAGGACACTGCTAAAAGTGAATGTGGATTCTATTAATAAGTCTAAACTTACACTGTCCCAAGAAAACTAGTTTCTCATCTTAGTAATAAGGAACTAAAAGCTGCAGAGAGATCAATCCATTATTTATCACCTTAAGACTTAGAAGAGTTTGGGGGATAGCAGGGAACAGCATTTCAAATGATCAAAACAGATGAAAGATGCTCAACCTCATTTATTGTAGGGGAAATTCAAAATAAAATTACAATGAAGGCTAAAATATAAATATTGATGCTAGCAGATATTAATAAAGCTGTGGTAACAACTAGAACTCTCATACATTACTGATCAAACTCACTGCTGTGGAGTTGAATCTGACTCATAGCGACCCCTCCTTGGGTTTCTGAGGCAGTATCTCTATGGTAGTAGATTGCCCAACCTTCCTTCCGAGGAGTGGCTGGTGGGTTTGAACCACCAGCCTTTGAGTTATCAGTCAGATGCCTTAGGCACTGAGCCAGAGGTGTGAATTTATACGAGCACTTTAGAAAACTGTTGGCAGTATCCATTAAAGCTTTAGTGGTGTAGTGCCTAAGGCATTTATTTCACTGCCAACCAGAAGGCTGGGGGTTCAAACCCACCAGCCACTCCTCGGAAGGAAGATTGGGCAAGCTACTTTCTTAGAGAAACCCAAGGAGGGTTTGCTATGAGTCAAATTGACTGGATGGCAGTGAGTTTGATTTTTTTGGTTTATTAAAGCTTTATATATGCATGCACTGTACTCTCTAAGGGAGCTCTGGTGGCATAGTGCCTAAGGCATTTGGCTGTTAACCAGAAGCCTGATGGTTCAAATCCACCAGCCACTCCTCAGAAGGAAAGTTGGGCAAACCCACCAGCCACTCCTTGGAAGGAAGGTTGGGCAATCTACTTTGATAGTCATATTGCCTCGGAAACCCAAGGAGGGGTCACTATGAGTTGATCTGACTTGACAGCACATAACAACAACATAGTCCATAAGGATCTCTAGTAGCACAGTGCCTAAGGCATCTGACTGCTAACCAGAAGGTTGGTGGTTCAAACCCACCAGCCACTCCGCAGAAGCAAGACTAGGCAATCTACTTCCATAAAGATTTACTGCCTTGGAAACCCAGTGGGGGTCGCTATGAGTTGGAATTGAGTCAATGGCAGTGTTTTTTTTTTTTTTTTCCCCTGGTCCATAAATTCTATCCCACAATAAAAATGCTTACTTGTGTTGAACAAGAAACATATTTAAAAATATCAGAGCTGTACTATTTGTAGTGGTCAAAAACTAGGAACAACCCAAATGTTCACCAACAGTGGAATGGATAAACACAGTGTGTGGTATATTCAAACAATAGAATACTGTACAGAAAGGAGAGTAAAGAAACTATTGCAACACTCAGCAACATGGTTGAATCACACAAACAAAATGTTGCACAAAAGACATCAAACACAATAGAATACACAATTGCATTTATAAAATGTCTAAGAACAGTATAAAACTCCTATCTATGGGATACAAGTCTTGACAATAGTTTCCCTTGGGAAGCATAGGGTAAGTTTTCTGGGGCTGCCATAACAAAGTACCACAAACTGGGTGCCTTACAAGAGCAGGTATTTATAGTCTCACAGTTATGGAGGCTGGAAGTCCAAATCAGTGTGTTGGCTGGGCCATGCTCCCTCTGAAGTTTCTGGGGGAAGAACCTTTCTTGTCCCACCCAGCTTTTTGATAGCATCAATATTTAAATTTTAGCCAATGTCTTAGGCATGTAGTAGAGTTTCATTTTATTTTGAATTTTCCCTACGATAAATGAAGTTGAGCATATTTTCATCCTCATCATTCCCCAAACTCTTGTAAATCTGAAGCAGATAATTGATGGATTGATCTTTCTACAGCTTTTGGTTGCTTACTAAGGAACTAAGGTGAGGAGCTGGTTTTCCTGGGGAGTCTATGTTTAGACTTATTAATAGAATCCACATTCACTCTCAGAAGTATCATAATTTAGACAATAAATTGTATGGTCATTCTTTTTACATCTATCATCTCTTTTGCATTATTTAATGTTTTTCTGTCAAAAAATCACTCATTCACTTATTCTATCATTGCTGAGCTCTTACTATATGCAGGTAGTGGGATAAACACTGGGGATACTGAAAATGATGCATAAGGTCTCTTTACACTTAAAGTTCTTAGTATTGTGGAAGAAACAGTTTATGGAAGAACTACTTTACTTTGTTTAATCACAATTCTAAAATCTACTGAATTTACTCTAAAATCTACTGGAACTGAATTTCTGCAAGAAGAACATCTATGATAATGAAATAATTGGTTATACCGCAATAGCTTATGTTGATGATTTATGGTATATTTTATGTTACTAATAACAGCTTACATTTATATTTGGTCTGAATTACTGAAATAACTTATTATATATTTCCTGTAGCTTTGTGAAGGCAATAGTTTTAAAATATGCTTCAGACACTCCATTTGTCTCAATATCTTAATCTGTGTTATATACTCGTGGCCAGATAATTCTATTATTAACAACAACCTGATAGAACTCATGTTATGGGCACAAGCCTTAAACTCTCAAATTATGGTTATTGTTGTAAAGTCCTTTTGAGTTGGTTTTTATGCATCGCAACCCTATGCACAACAGAATGAAATGTTGCCCAGTCCTGTGCCATCCGTAGAATCATTGCCATGCATGAGTCCCTGTCATAGCCACCATGTCAATCCATCTTATTGAAGGTCTTCCCATTTTTCTCCGACCCTCTACCTAGCATTCTTCACCAGGTACTGGTCCCTTGTGACAACATGAACAAAATATGAGAGCAGAAGTATGGCCATTCTCGCTTTTAAGGAGAATTCTGGCTGTACTTCTTGTAAGACAGAGTTGTTCTTTCTTCTAGCAGTCCATGGTACATTCAATATTCTTTGCCAGCACCATAATGTAAATGCATCAATTCTTCCTCAGTCTTCCTTATTCATTGTCCAGCTCTCATATGAGGCTATTGCAAATACCGTGGCTTAGATCAGGTGCACCTTAGTCTTCAAAGTGACATCTTTGCTCTTAAGCACTTTAAGGAGGTTTTTTTGCAGTAGGTTTGCCCAATGTAATACATCATTTGATTTCTTGACAGTTGCTTCTATAGGCTTTGATTGTGGATCCAAGTAAAATGAAATTCTAGACAATGTCAGTCTTTTCTCCATTTATTGTGATGTTGATTATTGGTCCAGTTGGGAGGATTTTTTTTTTTTAAATGTTGTGATGGGATCCATACTGAGGAAGCAAGCAAAGAAACAAAAAACCTGTTGCTATTGAGTTGATTCTAACTCATAAGGGCCCTATAGGATACAGTGGAACTGTCCCATAAGATTTCCAAGGCTGTAAATCTTTATGGGAGCAGACTGCCAGGTCTTTTGTCTGACAGACTGTGGCTGGTCAGCTTCAACTGCTGATCTTTTGCGGGGCAGCCAAGTGTTTTCACCACTGCACCACCAGGGCTCTTTAGGGTAATGAAAACTTGTCTTAACTGAGTTTGAAGTAAATGTCTTTTACATATACATATATGTGTGTGTATGCATAAAATCATTTTGGTTCGTATCCCCTCATTCAATTGGATCCAGCTGTGTTAAAAAGGCACTATAAAATTATCAGTTACCCAACAGAGAATACTACTTTAATTAAAATGTACCCTGTTGTCACATCTGCCCAGGTGTTCCACATCGTTCTTTGCTCCACTGTATAATATTCTGTCTTAGAATTGCCTGTTTACTTGACTGCCTTCTAAATTAGAGTGTGATCAAGTCTGAATCCTTGGTACCTGGCACGATGCCAACAAGAAGTTAGCTGTGCTGGTCAGTAAACGTTTTTTGAATAAATGAAAATAAGTAAATCACGTTAGAATCCAAACATACACTTAATCACTTGTTTCTTTCACGTATATTTATGGAGAAGCCATAATGTGCCTGGCACAGTACTAGGTGTTGTGGCTGGGTCAGTGTGGCCCTAAACAGACATAACAACTAAAAGTTAGGTAGTTTGAAGTCACCAGCTTTCCACAGGAGAAAGATTTGGCAGTCTGCATCTGTAAAGATTACTTGTTGTCTTCGAGTTAATTCCGACACATACTTGACCCCTTTTGGATTTCCAAGGCATCTTTACAGAAGCAAACTGGCTCATCTTTCTTCCATGGAGTGGCTAGTGAGTTTGAACTACTGACCTTTCATTTAGCAGCCAAATGCCTTAACTACTACACTATCAGAGCACCTGTCTATAAAGATTAGAGCCTTGGAAACCCTATGGAGCAGTTCTATACTCAGTGGCAATTGAGTTTTAGATTTGCTTACTGGACATTAGTTTTGTCTTTTCTTAAACTTTTACTTTGTAAATGATGTTCTAATGGATATATCTTTGCACAAACTCCTAATCATTTCCTTAAATTCTTTTCTGAATATTTTATTTTTTTTTGGTGAAAGTTTATGCAGCAAGTTAGTCTCATTCAGCAATTTATACACAAAATTGTTCTATCATGTTGGTTAAAATCCTCATAATATGTCAGCATTCTAATCATATCCACCCTGCCTGTCCCCTTTCCACCCAACCAGTTTCTCTGCCCCCCCACCTCCTTATCTTTGCTTTTATGTAAATGTTGACCATTTAGTCTCATATAGTTGATGGATTAAACGAGCACATTCCTCAAGAGGTTATTGTCCATTTTATAGTCCAGTCTATCAGTCCGGTAGGCTTGATCTTTTTTATAACTAGTTTTGTTCTACATTTTTCTCCCATTGTAACTGGGACCTTCTATTGTGATCCTGGTCAGAGTGATCAGTAGTGGTTCTTCTGGTCTCAGGTTTGTGGTTTTCATGGGCTGTTAGTTCTGTGGACTAATTCCTTTAGTGAATCTTTGGTTTCTTTCACTCTCTTTTGCTTCATATGAGAAGAGACCAATAGTTGTATCTTAGATGGCCACTCACAATATTTTAAGACCCCATGTGCTACTCACCAAACCAGGACATAGAACATTATCTTTAAGATCTAAGTTATGCCCACACCTGTGGTTTTCAGCCAAACAAAATACAGGCATATGAGTTAAATATTTACCTCAAGTAGATACATTCCTTGGGGAGAACAATCATGGGAGAAAGAAGGGCTGATTACGCACAGGGAGACAGCTCAGGGGGCAGGAGTGTATGGAGGGATGGACACTGGGAAGAGGTAACTGTGGGGAGGATGTGGAGGGGAGCTGTTGCATTGTGGTAAACTGTGGTCAATGACATGAGACAAAATATATGTGAACTGCTGTATGGAAAGTGAATTTGCTCTGTAAATCTTCACCCAAATAGACTTAAAAAAAAAAAAAAGATATAAGTTATGCCAGTTGACCTAGTTGTCCCATGAGGGTATGGTCCTGAGCCTTCAAATCCAGTAAATCAATCCCATGAGGTGTTTGGGTACGTCTAGGAAATATCCATACCTGTACCCCCTATATGCTTTATATGAATGTATTAGCAACACATTCAAACATGTATATTCATTCCCCCACAACTATACCTATATGCCCACCACTCGTCTGTTAGTTTGTCACACTGTGGTGGCTTGTATGTTGCTGTGAGGCTGTAGGCTATGCCACCAGTATTTCAAACACCGGTAGAGTCACGCATAGTAGTAGTAGACCAGTTTTAGCATCCAGACTAAGACAGTCTCAGAAGAAGGAAGGGGCCAGTTTGTCATTCTGTGGTGGCTTACGTGTTGCTGTGAGGTTGGAGGCTATGCCACTGGTGTTTCAAATGCCAGCAGGGTTACCCATGGTGGACAGGTTTCAGTGGAGCTTCCAGACTAAGACAGACTGGGAAGAAGGAAGAGGCCGCCCACTTTTCAAAGAATTGGCCAGTGAAAACCTTATGGATAGCAGTGAAACACTGCCTGATATATTACTGGAAAACATTATGAATAGCCCTGAAACATTATCTGACATAGTGCTGGAAGATGAGCCCCTCAGGTCAGAAGGCACTCAAAATGCAACTGGGGGAGAGCTGTCTCCTCAGAGTAGAGTTGACCTTAATGATGTGGATAGAGTAAAGCTTTTGGGACCTCCATTTGCTGATGTGGCCTGACTCAAAATGGGAAGAAACAGCTGCAAACATCAACTAATAATTGGAACATGGTATGTATGAAGTATGAATCTAGGCAAATTAGAAGTTATCAAAAATGAAATTGAACACATAAAGATTGATATCCTAGGCATTAGTGAGCTGAAATGGACTGTTTTTTGTCATTTTGAGTCAGACAATCATATAATCTACTATGCTGGGAGGGACAAATTGAAGAGGAATGGCGTGGCATTTGTCGTCACAAAGAAT
The DNA here is from genome assembly GCF_000298275.1 of Orycteropus afer afer. NCBI lineage: Eukaryota > Metazoa > Chordata > Mammalia > Tubulidentata > Orycteropodidae > Orycteropus > Orycteropus afer. Next base: position 21,503,739 of record NW_006921599.1, read on the forward strand.
GTTTTAAAATCTATCCTGAAATACAATACTGTCAGTGATAAGATAATATCCATATGTCTACAAGGAAGACCAGTTAATACTACTATTATTCACATTTACACACCAGCCACCAAAGCCAAAGATGAGGAAGTTGAAGATTTTTACCAACTCTTGCAGTCTGAAATTGACCAAACATGCAATCAAGATGTGTTGATTATTACTGGTGATTGGAATGCAAAAGTTGGAAACAAATAAGAATCACCAGTAGTTGGAAAATACGGCCTTGGTGATAGAAATGATGCTGGTAATTGCATAATAGAATTTTGCAAGAGCAATAATTTATTCATTGTTGATACCTTTTTTCAATGACATAAATGGCAGCTATATATGTGGACTTTGCCAGATGGAGTACACAGGAATCACATCGACTACATCTATGGCAAGAGGCGATGGAGAAGCTCAGTATCTTCAGCCAAAACAAGGCCAGGAACTGACTGTGGAACAGACCACCAACTGCTCATATGCAAGTTCAAGTTGAAGCTGAAGACAATTAAAACAAGTCCATGAGAGCCAAAATATGACCTTGATTATATCCCTTTAGAGACCATCTAAAGAATAGATTTTATACATTGAACACTAATGACTGAAAACCAGAGGAATTGTGGGATGACATGAAGAACATTATCCATGAAGAAAGCAAAAGGTCATTAAAAAGACAGGAAAGGAAGAAAAGACCAAAATAGATGTCAGAAGAGACTCTGAAATTTGTCCTTGAACAGAGAGCAGCTAAAGCAAATGGATGAAATGAGAAGATAAGAGAGCTGAAGAGAAGATTTCAAAGAGCAGCTCGAGAAGACACAGTCACTTACTATAATGAAATGTGCAAAGATCTGGAGTTAGAAAACAAAAAGGGAAGAACATGCTCAGCACTCCTCAAGATGAAACAACTAAAGAAAAAATTCAAGCCTTGAGTTGCAATATGAAAGATTCTATGGGCAAAATATTGAATGATTCAGGGACATCAAAAGAAGATGGAAAGAATACACGTAGTCACTCTACCAAAAAGAATTGGTTGATGTTCATCCATTTCAGGAGGTGGCATATGATGAAGAACCAATGATACTGAAGGAAGAAGTCAAAACTGCACTGAAAGAATTGGCAAGAAACAAGGCTCCAGGAATTGACAGTATACTAATTGAGATGTTTCAACAAATGTGTGCTGTGCTAGAGGCGCTCACTTGTCTATGCCAAGAAATTTGGAAGAGAGCTACCTGGTCAACTGACTGAAAGACATTCTTATTTATACCCATTCCAAAGAAAGGTGATCCCACAGAATGTGGAAATTATCAAACAGTATCATTAATATCAAGTAAATGCAAGTAAAATCCTGCTGAAGATAATTCAAAAATGGTTGCAGCGCTATATTGATGGAGAATTTCCAGAAATACAAACTGAATTCAGAAGAGGATGTGGAACAAGGGATATCATTGTTGATGTCAGATGGATCTTTGCTGTAAGGAAAGACTATCAGAAAGGTGTTGACTTGTGTTTTATTGACTATAAAAACCATTTGATTGTGTGGATCACAACAAATTATGGATAACATTGAGAAGAATGGGAATTCCAGAACACTTAATTGTGCTCATGATGAACCTGTATATAGACCAAGAGGCTGTTATTTGAACAGACCAAGGGGATACTGCATGGTTTAAAATCAGGAAAGGAGTGTGTCAGTGTTGTATCCCTTCACCATACTTATTCAACTTGTATGCTGAGCGAATAATCCAAGAAGCTGCACCACGATTGTAGAAAGACTCATTAACAACCTGCAACATGCAGATGACATAACTTTGCTTGCTGAAGGTGAGGATGACTTGAAGCAATTATTGATGAAGATTAAAGACTATAGTCTGCAGCATGGATTACACCTCAACATAAAAAAAAATGAAAACCCTCACAACTGGACCAATAAGCAGCATCATGATGAATGGAAAGAAGATTGAAATTGTCAAAGATTTCATATTACTTGGTTCCACAATGAACACCAATGGAAGCAGCAGTCAAGAAATCAGATGACATGTTGCCCTTGGCAAATCTGCTGCAAAAGACCTCTTTAAAGGGTTGAAGAGCAAAGATGTCTCTCTGAAGACTAAGGTGCACCTAACCCAAGCCATGGTATTTTCAGTTGCCTCATATGGGTGTGAAAGCTGGAACATGAATAAAGAAGACGGAAGAAGAGTTGATGCTTTTGAGTTGTGGTGTTGGCAAAGAATATTCAAAGTATCATGGACTGCATAAAACTAACAAATTTGTCCTGGAAGGAAGTGCTGCTAGAATGCTTGTTGGAAGCAAGAATGGCCAGACTTCCTCTGACCTACTTTGGTCTTGTTTTCAGAAGAAACCATTCCCTGGAGAAGGATATCATACTTGGTAAAGTGAGGGGTCAACGAAAAAGAGGAAGGCCCTCAACAAGATTGGTTGACACAGTGGTTGAAAAGATGAGTTCAGGTATAGCAAGGATTGTGAGGCTGGCACAGGACTGGGCAGTATTTCGTTCTGTTGTACATAGGGTCACTAGGAGTCAGGGCTGACTTGATGGAACCAAACAACAACAACATGCAAAAACATTTGACTGTGTGGATGATAACAAATTATGGATAACATTGAGAAGAATGGGGATTCCAGAACACTTAATTGTGGTCATGAGGAACCTGTACATAGGCTAGGAGGCCGTCGTTCAAACAGAACAAGGTAATACTGCATATTTTAAAGTCGGGAAGGGTGTCATCAGGGTTATATCCTTTCACCATACTTATTCAATTTGTATGCTGAAAAAATAATTTGAAAAGCTGGACTGTATGAGGAAGAATGTACCATCAGGATTGGAGGAAGACTCATTAACAACCTGTGATATGCAGATGATACAACCTTACTTGCTGAAAGTGAAGATGACTTGAAGCACTTACTGATGAAGATTAAAGACTACATCGTGCAGTATGGATTACACCTCAACATAAAGAAAACAAAAATCCTCATGACTGGGCCAGTAAGCAACATCACGATAAATGGAGAAAGGATTGAAGTTGTCAAAGATTTCTTATTACTTGGATCCACAATCAACACCCATGAAAGCAGCAGTCAAGAAATCAGATGTTGTATTGCACTGGGCAAAGCTGCTGCAATCTTCCTCTTTCATGTGTTTAAGAGCACATATGTCACTTTGAGGACTAAGGTACACCCTACCCTAGTCATGGTATTTTCAGTAGCCTCATATGCACGTGAAAGCTGGACACTGAATGCGGAAGACTGAAGAAGAGTTGATGCTTTTGAGTTGTGGTGTTGGCAAAGAATACCGAAGGTACCATGGACTTGCCAGAAGAATGAACAAATCTGTCCTGGAAGAAGTGCAGCCAGAATGCTTGTTGGAAACAAGAATGTCCAGTCTTCGTCTCACCTACAGTGGTCATGTCAGAAAAGATGCTGGAGAAGCTTCTTGATATCCTTGGAGAAGGATATCATGCTTAGTCAAGTGGAGAGTCAGTGAAAGAGAGGAAGACCCTCAGTCAGACAGGTTGATATAGTGGCTGCAGAGATGGGCTCAAGTATAGCAAGAACTGTGAAGATGGTGGGCAACTGGGCACTATTTTGTTCTGATGCACATAGAGTCACTATGAGTTACAGCCAACTCGAAGTTGCCTAATAACAACAACAACATATCTATATATGCATGCATGTATTCCCATATGCTTTCCCATACCATATAGTATACATATGTAACCACTCAGTGTATTTTTTGCTTGTTTTCACTATTGTTGCAAAATTGTATGTTATAGCATTTAACATAGCTTTCCTTTATTCTTTTTTTTTTTTAATTTTTATTTTGATTTAGGTGAAGATTTACAGAGTAAATTCACTTTTCATACAGCAGTTCACATATACTTTGTCTCATGTCATTGACCAAAATTT
>NW_006921599.1:21516822-21518246 GCF_000298275.1 Orycteropus afer afer
ATTATCTTCTGTGTCTGTGTTAATTGGTTTCCCTTTTCTTTGTTGAAGAGGGTCTGTGCAATCCTTCTGCCTAGTCCGCCATCTTGCCGGAACTGGAACTCTTTCCTTTATTCTTACATACCTCTCAGTGTCTTCATTTACCTTGGTCAAGTTGTGGTAACTTCTCTCATATTTTGTATTGCCTTTCCCATCACCAGCATTAACATGTGTCTATTTATTATGTGATTCTTCCTCTTTCCTCTTATGCCTGGTAACTTTCAAAGAATGTTATTTTTTGTGCGTATACCTATTCTTGACTTTTGATAAAAGTGGCATTGTACAATATTTGGCCTTCTGTGTGTGACTTATTTCATTCACCATAATGTCCAGCATATTCTTCCATTTTATAAGATATTTTGCATACTCATCATTATTTTTTATTGATGCATAGTGTTCCATTGTCTATGTACCACAATTTGTTCATCCATTTGTCTGCTGATCGGCACTTAGGTTGTTTTCATCTTTTTGCTATTGTGAATAATGCTACAGTGAACATAGGTGTGCATAAATCTATTCATGTCGCTGCACTTATATCTCTAGGATATATACCTAGGAGTGGAATTGCTGGATCCAAAAGTATTTCTATTTCTAGCTTTTTGAGGAAGTGCCATACTGTTTTCCATAGTGACTGTACCATTTTACAATCCTACCAGCTTTGTATAAGCGTTCTCATCTCTCCAAAACCTTGCCAGAATTTGTTGTTTTCTGTTGATTTGACATTTTTGCAGAGTTGAGATGATATCTCATTGTAGTTTGTGATTGCATCTCTCTAATGGCTAACGATAATGAACATCTCTTAACGTGTGTGTGTTAGCAGCCTGAATATCTTATATGGTCAAATGTTTGTTCATCTCCTATGAACATTTTTCTAGTTTTTTTTTTGTCTCTTTATTGTTGAGTTGTTGTAGTTTTCTATACATTTTGGAGATTAGACCCTTGTCAGCTATGTCGTTACCCAAAATTTTTTCTCAGTCTTAGAGTAAGTTCTATACAGTTAGTCCCCAACTTATGACATATTTGAGTTGCAAAGAATCACACTTACAACCATCCATTTTTTTTATGATTTGTGTATTTTTTAATATATGTATATGTATTAAAATATATCTATAAGATTATATGTAATGTTTCCAAACCCCATATACAAATAAAAATTGGATTTATCAAGATACTGATTATAAAAGGCAATATTTTTAAAAAATGACCTACATTAGAACTGACTTTTTGTTGTTAGGTGCCGTCGAGTCGTTTCCGACTCATAGCAACCCCATGCACAGCCAAACACTGCCTGATCCTGTGCCAGCTCCATGATCGCTGCTATACTTGAGTCCATCATCGCAGCCACCATGTCAATCCATCTTGTTGAAGGCCTCCCCCTCTTTCGTCGA
>NW_006921599.1:21518646-21520083 GCF_000298275.1 Orycteropus afer afer
ATGTCCTGACTGCTGCTTCCATTGGCATCGATTGTAGAACCAAGCAATGTGAATTCTTTGACAACCTCAATCTTCTCTCCATTTATTGTGATGGTGCTTATTGGTCCAGTTGTGAGGATTTTTGTTTTCTTTATATTGAGACCTATTCTATACTGCAGAACTGGTAAGAACTGACTTACCGTGGAGTAATCAGAATGGACCCCTGATGTAAGTCAGGAATTGCCTGTAGTTAAATTACTGGGTCAAAGAGGATATATTTTTATAGCAAATGTTAATGATAATACCTATTTGCATTCACACAAGCCTCAGGAGAAAAACCTGGCAATCTTCTTTCATAAAGATAATGCCAGAAAGGCCCTATGGGGGCTGTTCTGCTCTGTCATGTGGGTAACTGTTGGTCACAATTGATTTGTTGGCAGCTAACTACCTAAGGCATTTGACTGCTAACCAGAAGGTTGGCAGTTCAACCCCAGCAGCCACTCCATGGCAGGAAGACTAGGCAATCTACTTCCATAAAGATTTACCACCTTGGAAACCGAAAGGGTTTGGCTATGAGTTTGAGTTAGTTTTAACAACAATTAAATTGCTGGCAGCTAACAACAACAACAACAACAAGGTGAGCTCTCTCTAACTGGATATTATCTGTAAAAACTTTTAGGTCTGTTTGTTTATGACAAATGGTATATCATCATTTTAATTTGCATTTCTCTTATTACCATTGAGCTTGAACATCATCCTATTTATTACTCATTTATCTTTCAATGATCAGACAAGTCTTTTTCACATTTTTCTATTTGTACTTTCATTTTTACTATTGATTATGCATACATATTCTTTATGTGTTAAGGACTCTTTTTTCTAGTCATGTTGCAAAAACTTTCCCTATACATTTTTAATTTAGTGTATGAAATTCTCTAATATACAGATTTCTTTTCTATTTTTATTTTTGTCATAGAATATCTTTGGTGTTATAGGGTCCTTTTCCATTTCAAAGTTGTTGTATTTTCCTGTTCATGTCCTATTGTTTACTTCATATTTAACTCTTTAATTGACATGGACTTTATTTTGCTGTATTGTTTAGAGTTGGTATCTAAATATTATTGCTAGCAGTTGACTAGCTTATCTACGAAATTGAACAATTGGAACAATTCTTTCTCCTCTGATGGAAATTACCACATCTCTCATATGTTGTTATGTTGTTAAGTGCTGTGGAGTCGTTTCCGACTCATAGTGACCCCATGCACAGTAGAACTAAACACTGCCCGATCCCGCGCCAGCCCCACAATCCCCGCTATACTTGAGCCCTTCATCGCAGCCACCGTGTCAGTCCATCTCGTTGAAGGCCTCCCCCTCTTTCATCGACCCTCCACCCTACCAAGCATGACATCCTTCTCCAGGGACTGGTCCCTTCTTACAACATGACCAAAATAGGTGAGA
>NW_006921599.1:21521146-21529359 GCF_000298275.1 Orycteropus afer afer
GTGGAACAAGGGATATCATAGCTGTTGTCAGATGGATCTTGGCTCAAGGCAAAGAATACCAGAAAGATATTTACTTGTGTTTTATTGACTATGCAAAGGCATTTGATTGTGTGGATCATGACAAATTATGGATAACATTGAGAAGAATGGGAATTCCCGAGTACTTGATTGTACACATGAGGAATCTCTCATATAGTAAGACCATTTATATGTAGGTTTTCTATAGTCTTTCAATGCCTGGCTATCTATTCTTATGCTAGTACTATAGTATTATAAGCAATGCTACCTCATAGATTATTTTAATTTATAGTGATAATACTTTTTTTCGGAAGGAAGGTTGGGCAATCTACTTCTGTAGTAATACTACCTCGGCAACCCAAGGAGGGGTTGCTGAGTCGGGTCCGACTCGATGGCACATAACAGCAACAACAACAACAATACTTTTTTTGTGAAGGAGCCCTGGTGGTACAATGGTTATGTGCTCAGCTGCTAACCAAAAGGTCAGTGGTTTGAACCCACCAGTTGCTCCCTGGGAGATGTGGCCCACTGCTTCTGTAAAGCTGCTAGTCCTGGAAACCTGATGAGGCAGTTCTACTCTGTTGCTGTGAGATGGAATTGACTCAACAGCACACAATACTTTTTTGATTTTAATGTTTGTTGTTGTTATGTGCCATCGAGTTGGATCCAGCTCGTAGCTACCCCTCCTTGGGTTTCCAAGGCAGTATCACTATGGAAGTAGATTGCCCCATCTTCCTTTCGAGGAGTGGCTGGTGAGTTTGAACCGTCAGCCTACTGGTTAGCTGTCAAGTGCCTTAGGCACTATGCTACCAGATATCTTTGCTCTTTTCCCCTCACTGAAACTTTCAAATCGTTTTCCTATTCTTGTTAATCTCTGCCTTGTTAGGTCCAATAGAAATTTTCCATGGGATGATATTGGACCTAATGGGAAAGAGTTGATATCTTTACATTTCTCATTCTTATCCAGTAACAAATAAGGTGTCACCTTTAATGATGTTCCTCTATGCTCTTCTCACTAAGTTCTGCATAGACCTTGCATGTTTATTGTTTTTCTTCTTAGTTATTTTATGCTTGATGATGTCATTGTGAATGGGATCATTTTCCATGGTTTCTGAGTAGTTATTGCAGGTCTGTCTATAAAGAAGCTATCAAATTTTGCACTTATTTTTAGTGCTAAAAGCATGTGGTTTCTTGCTTATTTTTGGCCATTGCAGGCTTGCTTATTTATTTATTTAAACAGTTTTATTGATGATACATTGTATATCATTTTTTGGCATACTTTGAAGGCTGATCTAGCTTTGAGGCACAGAACATATGAATTACCTTAATACTAGTTTTAGTTTTCTTTTTATTTTTTGAGGGTAATTCTAACTACCTATTTTTGCCTGTTATTTTTCAAGACAAAGAAGCAGGATTATATAATATGAAGATCTCTGAATTAGGCACACAGACACATTAATGCCAGTTTTTGCTTTGTCATCAACAAGCTGTGTGATCTGGGGAAAATCATTTTGTCCCTCTGGACTTGAGGCTTCTCTAAGGTTCTTTCTAGCTTTATATTTCTGAGTATAATAAACCCTCAAACTCTTTGAGGCTCATGATTTGTATTCTAGGGAAATGTAAATCTGATTTTAAACAATCACCTAGCAAGTAAAATGCTAAAGAAATGAAGTTGTGAGATGTATTGTGTGTTTTCTCCTGTTTCCTATTCAGTTTGGCATTTTAATTGCTCAGAACATTGTCTTTGTGTCCTTAGTCTATCAAGCATGATCAAGAATAAAGCATAACCTCATTCTGTAAGAATATGTCACCCGCTATTTTAGATGTTAGTTTTAACACTTGAGAGAGGGAAAAACACATTTTTATTTTAAGGTTTATTTTTATAACAAATGACCCAACTTTAGTATTTTGAATCTGGTAGCATTTTCACAGAGGCTGTTTCTTCTTTTCCACTGATACAAAAAAGAGTTCACTTAAATTCAAATCAGAAATACTTATTGGTTATGGAAAGAATGGAAAATTAATGACTTTGGGAATACATGCCATAGTAAAATTGTGCAGAGACTATGTTCCTGGTGGGGTGCTTAAAATTACAAACTTGTTGTTCATCATTTCTAGCACTGAATATCTAACAACACCGAGTTCTCAGAAGTAACTAACTTACAGAAATGGCTCATGAAGTCATTTTCTATTTCAATGGCCTGTACTTTTTAGAATAAATACTCTTTAACTAGGATGATATTAATGTATGTCTTTGACAGCAACTGCATTGAGAAGGCAGCCTTTGCAAAACACTTTTGTCACCCATCCAAGTATGGGTCTTTTATGATAGATTGTTGTGTATCTGAAGGAGCTATTGTGTCCACAATGAGCATCATAATGAGTCTAAAAATCTGACTCAATGGAACAAATGCATTTAATGGCATGCATTCTACTTTAAAAGGATGTACCAAAATAGAGCGAGAGTCTGAAAGCAGGGCATTATTTTATAATGAAAGACTAATATATGGGTAGCTAGCTAAAGTGAAGAGTGTAACTGGGAATGAAAATTGACTTAGGGTGGATAAAATCACCCCCATCAGCAAACCACAAATGCTACAGAAGAGTTATCTGAAGTGGTACATGAGAAAAAATTAAAAGGGCATGAATATCCTGGAATGTCCTCTACTTAAGTTCATCCCAGGGAGGTGCTGGAGTAAGTGGGGTATAAGGCTCCTTTCCTCTGGTACTCAAAATAACTTCTAACAGCTGGTTATGACTTTGCAAGATCACATTTACGGAAATACCACACAGTAACCCTGGAATAACCTGTTTCTTCCTATATGTAAATTCTACTTAGTAAGTGTGTCATAATATTGAGGGGGGAGGTACTAAGTTTGGAGATTGAAATACACTTCTAATGTATTTAGAATAGTGCTTAAAAAAAAAAACCTCACAGGTCTCACTGCTGTTGACTCCAATCTGATTCATGGCGACCCCTCCTTGGGTTTCAGAGGCGGTATCTCTATGGAAGTAAATTGCCCAGTCTTCCTTTTGAGGAGTGGCCGGTGGCTTTGAACCACTAGCCTTTTGGTCAGCAGTCAAATGCCTTAGGCACTACATCACCAGAGCTCCCAGAATAGTGCTTAATGGTTGCATTTTTAGAACTAGGGACCAGCATTTGCATGTAAAAGGTAGAAGTTACAGAAGAGTAATTTTCTTTGGCATTAAAGTCACTATACTTCTGGAATTGATTTTTTAGAACTGTATATTATTTGTTTTTTTTTGCAAGTGAACTTGCGTTTTATGGAAATCTACTGGAACGAATAAGTTTGTGAATAAGAATCAGTATAAAGCTGGTTTCTAGGAGGTGGAGGTCAAGTATCTCTCTGCTTTGGAACTTCTCCATTGTCTTTGATAACAGCCACTCCCTTCCACTTGACACTCTTTCTCTGCTGAGTTCCCTAATACACTGCTACATCAAACAACTCAGAGGCTATCCTTACTTTTGTGTGGTTTATTAAGGTAAAGGATACAACTCAGAAGTAACTCAGGATTGAAACAGGCAGGAATAACTGCGTATACCTCAGGAGTAGCTCAGGAGTAACATGAAGAGGTACTCAGGAGAGGTTTGGAGAAGTCATGGAAGCGGAGGGCACCTGGCTCCCCAGGAAGTTATCCTTCCAGGATTCTCACCCTCTGGAAACTTTTTCAAGCCTCAGCGTTTCTACTGTTTGGGGGCTTTTATCAGGCAGACCAGACCACACACTCATTACAGCTTACAGGTAGGCTCCTAGACAGGCTCATTCTTTAATACAAACCCTCAGATGGGGCCAGTGTAACCCAACTACTCCAAGGGTTATTTCACTGAGGCCAGGGACATAGGCCAAAGTGTTTGAAATAAAGTAACTCTTAACTCTGCACAGTATTGTATTACCCAATAAGCAAGGTAAGCACAGACTTACTTGAGCTTACTTACTAATCTGTAGTGTACAGTTTCACGTTTTTTCATCACATTAAAGATTCTGTCTCAGGGTATGGCTGGCATCTGTCTCTCTCTGAACCCCCCCACAGCACCTTCTCACAGAATCAAATCCTCTTTTTGAATTTCTGCAAGTAGATTGCCTCATGTGCCTCCCACAGAGCAGCTGGTGGGTTTGAACCATGAGACTTTTGGTTAGCAGCCACATGCCTTACCCACTATACCACCAGAGCTCCTTCTAGACTAGAAAGTAAGCACAAATAAGCCTTGCTTATTGGATCATCTGCCCCTGGTCCCACACTAGCATAGTACAAAGAGCCCTGGAGATGCAAACAGTTAAGCACTCAGCTGTTAACCAAAAGGCTGGTGTTTTGAACACACCCAGCAGCTCTTGGGACGAAGAAGACCTGGCAATCGACTTCCGTGAAGATTACAGCCAAGAAAACTCTTCTCTGTTACATGAGTTTGCTATGAGTCAAAATTGGCATAATAAGATCTAACAATAACAACAATGTAGTACCTTTTCTTCATTTGTATTTTTCTACTTATCAGAATGCCTAACTCAAGGTATTGGAAACCCTGTGTGTGTGTGTGTGTGTATGTATATACACACTTATATACCTAAAAATTAGTCAAGTGATGTTAGTCTGGGAATTATTCACTGTTTGTGATGATCCATGTGGCATTTTGTGTTACATCCATTGGCTAAAATAGCAGCAACTCTCTTCTATCTAAGTCCTCTTAGGAGGCTGGGCCCTATGAGCAAAATGGAATAGAAGAAATTGCAAGCAGGATTTGAATACTCGGTTGTCACTTAAGTCATTTTATTTTCTGGACAGTTTCCCATTGACTGCTGTTCACTATTTGGGTCACTTACCATCTCTTTTTCAATGTTTACAAGGTTGAAATGCTGTCTTGGTATCATTTGCAAACAGCTTACTTCATAAATGCCTGGTGCTTATCTCTTTCCCTGAGATGGTTCATTTTGGCTGCTGGCATCCTTGCACGAGGTGGGGATGCCTTTTTAGAAATACAGTGCTCATTTGTAACTTCTTGGAGTAGAAGGCTGGGAAGAGAGAAATAACTATAAGAATTTGAATAAGCACTGCTAATTGAGCACAGCCATGGTAGATAGGGAGACTGATATGCATAGTGGTCTCCAGAGGCAGGTGCCTTATCCTGAAATGCAATCCTGGGCACTCTTTGCCATTAAGCATGTATGTGGCTTAAAGATTTAATACTGTTCAGAAACTCTGTGATCTGAAGCTGAAGAGTAGTCAAGCTGAAGGCACATTTCCCAATCTTCTAGGGTGAGGGGAATGTGGTCCACCATTAAGATAGGAATATAGATCAGTTATTTTGATGCAAGAGGAACATGACATGCTCTTAGAGCTATCACTCCAATTTTACCAGAAACTACTTAAGAAAATGACCTGTATCTTACCTACTTCTGCATTGTTTGTGAAACAGATCCTTCACTTGAAGCACAGATGAGTATGGCCAAATGAGTTGAGCAGGCTCTCTCAGATGCTTGTTGGATGAAGAAAAAATAAAGAATTACCCCTTTCCACCCAAGTTCCTGAACTCTTTGCTCATCTGTGCTCTGTTCCCTCTGAAAAGAATCATGCAATGTATAGGTTATACAAAGAAGACATTCTTGTCAGTGGACACAAGGAGAATGAAGGGCAGAGGTTAAAGAAAGGGCAGGAAGAGTCAAGCTTTGGGGCTAAAGGACATTTATCTCCAGGCTGTTAACCTTGTGGGGAACTCTCAGAGTAGGACATGCTACCGTCAGTCTGGGGGCTGCCACCACCAGCATTCAAAAGGCCATCCAGTTTCATGTGAAGCGCCAGAAGTGAACTTCTCTTTACAGAACTCTAGACTGTATTTCAGTGCAAAGAAAAGAGTCTTTTGTTCTTCGACAAACTTCACATTCCCGAGTCTGCTTTGGAGAGGGCAGATTTGTGAATTATGGAGGAAGCCATTTTTGGAGAAGGCATCTTTGTTGAAAATGGAATGGGGTAAGGGTGAGAGGGTGAAATGAGGCAGATGTCAATTTTTTTCTTTTTTTTTTTCCATTTTGGCTCAATGTCTTTTTTGAAAAAATTTATTGTGGTTAATAGATATGTAACTTGCATTTGCTATTTCAACACTCTTCACATGTATAATTCTATAGCATTGAGTTTATCATGTTGGGCAACCATCACCATTATTCTTTTCCAAATTTTTCCATCATCCTTTATAGAAGCACAGTGACTTCTAAGAAATAAGTCCCCCTTGCCTAATCTGTTGTGGCCATCCCTGGCAACCTCTAATAACTTAGGTTTGTATATACTTGCCTATTCTAGATATTTCATATAAGTGTAGTAATACAGTATTTGTCCATTTGTAACAGACTTATTTTACTCAGCCTGATGTTGGAAGTAAGGTTGGGCAATCCTACTTCCATAGTGATACTGCCTCAGAAACCCAAGGAGGGGTTGCTATGAGTCGGGGCCGACTCGATGGCAATTAACAACAACAACAACAATGTTTTGATGTTTTCAGGGTTCATCCATGTTGTCAATTAGGACTTCATTTCTCTTTATGACTGAGTAATATTCCATTGTATGCATGGATGCATTGCACATCCACAGGTTTGTAACCCACAGTGGTGGTAGTAGAAATACTACTACATTTTGTTTACCCATTCATCTGTTGATGAACGTTTCTGTTTAGCTATTGTGAATAGTGCTTCAGTGAGCATTGGTGTACAGATTTTGCTTTTGTTTATTGTAGTATTCCATTATCTTAAATAGTGCTAACATATAGTAAGTACGTAATACCTGATTGTTGAGTGAGTGCCTGATGACAATCTTTGGGGCATTATTTGCTATCTGTGTTTCACTAAATGAGTACTAACATTTTTCTGCATTACCTAGAGTGCCTCACTAAAGCGTGACAGTTCTCTTTCCAGCATGAAGCTTACCATCAGAAAATCAATCATCTTATTGAAAATGTAATGCAATCAGTTTCTGTAGTTTGCATTGCCATTTTGTGTTTAAATGAGATTTCTCGGTGACTGTTGAAGCTTCTAGTAAGGTGGAACTCTTACTAGGGTGACCGAAAGACTCACACTATCCATGTCTAGGTTAGACAAAGATAGAAAAGTGCTCTGGTCATAGTCACTCCCTCCTCACACAGAACTACTCATTGGCATCAGACGGAAAATTGACATTTTCTGTGTTCTAAAAATTTTATATCCTGTAATTTTGACTGTACCAAATCTGTCTGTGTTGATATTGGCATCAGCTAACTCAATTTCTTTTTCCAATGCATTGCACATCCACACGTTTGTAACCCACAGTGGTGGTAGAAGAAATATTTCCAGCCCGGAGACATAAGAAAGAGAGGGAGGGTGTGTCTTCAGGAAGATAGTTGGAGGCTCCTGTGACAACAATCCTTAGCACTAGTCTGGCTCACCTTTTCAGTTGCTCAACCTTAAATAAACTTGCTCAGCCTTAGAAATATGGGCACATTATGGAAAACTTGGGGACAGTGTATTTAGAAAACATTCACAATTCAGCAAACACTGATTAAATGCCAGTGATGTGTTGGGCACTTTATTAGTGTCCTAGGGCTGCCATAACAAAGTACCACAAACTGGGTGGATTAAAACAATAGACATGTATTTTCTCACAGTTCTGGGGGCTAGAAGTCCAAAATCAAGGTGCCAACAAGGCCATGCTCCCTCTGAAGGCTCTAGGGGAGGATCCTTCCTTGTGTCTTCCTAGCTTCTGGGGGTTCCTGGCAATCCTTGACATTCCTTGGCTTGTAGATGCATCATTCCAATCTCTGCCTCCATCATCTTCATAACATTCTTCCCTCAATCTGTGTCTCTTCTCCTTTTATAAGGGTATCAGTCATTTACATTAGGGGCCATGCTATAACACACTCAGCTGCTAATAAGAAACTTAGATGTTCCAGTCTCCCCAGAGGTGCCTAGGAAGAAAGGCCTGGTGATCTAGTTCCAAAACACCTTGGTCACCATGAATCAGAGTCAGTGATAATTGGTTTATTCCAGTATAACCTCATCTTAATTCGATTACCTCTGCATAGGCCCTATTTCCAAATAAGGTCACATTCTAAAGGTTCTGGGAAGACATACATTTTGAAGGGATACTGCGGTGTAGTAAATTACTTAGTGTGGCTTTTCTACCCATAAGTCTTTGTAAACTCTAAGGTGGGAATTGCT
>NW_006921599.1:21529834-21540808 GCF_000298275.1 Orycteropus afer afer
GGGTGCCTTGGGAGGAACGGTTGGTAAAAGGGCTGGAGGGAGGCAGCATGTCTGGCCTTGCAGTAATAGGCCTTGGGTTACTGCTGGTAATCCTGCCTTCCCCTTGTAGGGTTAGAGGAGGTCAGAACATGTGGCCTCCTTGTCGTTTTTGCAGATACGATTCAATCCAGTACAGGCGCCCTCTTGGGTTTGGGGGATATGGATATGAATAAGGCAGCCCTCCACCTTTGGGTACTCACAGAAGGAATTTACTCTTCTCCAAAGGAAGTAAGTAAGCTTATGATAAGAAACTAAATTTATGAATTACTTATTTTTTTGCTAGCTCTAGAAAGGCATTTTACATACCTAATTTTAGTTTCCGAGCCACTCCTCGGAAGGAAGATGGGGCAATCTATTTCCGTAGTGATACTGCCTTGGAAACCGAAGGAGGGTTTGCTATGAGTCGGGTGCGACTCGACGGTACATAACAACAACAACAATTTTAGTTCATACTCAGAACAACCTTGTGAGGAAGATTTTACAGATGTGGAAACTACGCTTTTGAGTGTTGGAGTAATCTACTTAAAGACCTGCAACTGATGGGCGTTCGAATCAGGATTAGCCCCAGATTTCGTGACTGTAAGGTGGATGCTCTTTGCTCCAAAACTAGTTGCCTCTCACTATTATAAATCTTACCCTCTTATTGTAAGGAGCCCTGGTCATGCAATGGTTAAGTGCTTGGCTGCTAACCAAACTCACCAGCTGCTTTGCAGGAGGAAAGACGTGGTGATCTGCTCCCATAAAGATTATAGCCTAGGAAAACCCTATCGGGCAGTTCTACTCTGTCCTATAAGGTCACCATGAGTCAGAATTGACTTGATAGCACACAACAATAACAACACCCTATTAAGATACTGATGGAATTGATCATGCCATGCTCTAGGTGAAGGAAGAGTCAAAATAATAGAATTTTAAAATTCTCTAAAGCAAAGTCAGTCTTCACTGCCATTTCCTACTTCCTTGTATAGTTGGTGTATCTTTGCCCAGGCCATAATGCTTTCTCTTAATGTAGGACTTGCTCAGAAACTCTTTGTTTTCTTGAGTCACTGGTCATCCATCAATCATTTTTCACAGATGCAAACATATTAGCTTGGTGTTGAGAAAAGATGTTGTTACAGATTGAATTGTGTTCCCCAAAATAAGTGCCAACTTTACGAGACCATGAATCTCAGTCTTACATAATTGTCCTTCATTTTGTGCTGTGATGAAATTATCCTCCATTTTGTGATCTGATGTAATTATCCTATATGTTTTAACCCCTAACCTCTATGATGTTAATGAGGCAGAATTAGAGGCAGCTATGTTAATGAGGTAAGATAGTCTACAGGATTAGGTTGTGTCTTGAGTCAATCTATTTTGAAATATGAAAGAGATTAAACAAATGAGCAGAGATCAATGGACCTCCTACCACCAAGAAGGACTTGGGGTACTTGCATTGAGAAAGTCCTAGACTTAGGGGAAGATTGATGACAAGGACCTTCCTCCAGAGTTGACAGAAAGAGAAAAATTTCCCCAGTAGCTGGCAGCCTGAATTCAGACTTCTAGCCTCCTGAATTGTGAGAGAATAAATTTCAATTTATTAATGCCATCTACTTGTGGCATTTCTGTTATAACAGCACTAAATAACTAAGACAGATGCCTATTTTACTCTGGGAAGAAAATCTTTATTATTATTATTATTTTTTATTGTGATTTGGGTGAAAATTTGCAGAGTAAATACACTTTCCATACAGCAGATCACATACACTTTGTCTCATGCCATTGATCATAATTTAGCACAATGCAACATCTCCTCTCCCACTTCCTCCCGATAGTTAGCTCTTCCCTGTGTCCATCCCTCCATACACTCCTACTCCCTGAGCTATCTCCCTGTGCCTTAGCAGCCCTTCTTTCTCTCCTGCTTGTTCTCTCCAAGGAGTGTATCTACCTCAGGTAAATGCTCAACTAGAATGCCTATTGTTTGGCTGGCAGCCACAGGTGTGCGTTCAATTCCAGACCTGAAGGGCAGCTAGGGGCCATAGTCTCAGTGGTTCCATTGGGCCAGCAAACCTGTTCTCCGCTTTTTTTTTTTTTTCCCAAATGATTTTGAGTTTTGTTACATTGTTCCCCCTGTCTATCCAGGATCTCCTACAAAGATCCTCTTCTAAGTGGTTGACAGTAGTAGCCGAGCACCGTCTATTTCTTCTGCTCTCATATAGTCGTATAGGCTGCAGATCGGATGGTGTACCAGTTGCTAGGACTAATTGTTTCCATGAATTTTGGTTTTCTTCATTCTTCTTGGCTCTGGATGAGGAGAGACCCATCGTTGTATCTAGATGGCAGCTTGCTAGCTTTTAAGATCTCAGTCGCTACTCGCCACAGTAGAAGGTGGAACAATGTTTTGTGTAGTATGTTATGCCAATTGAGCTTGATGTTCTCTGCAACTATGGTCCCGAGCCCACAGGTTCAACTACTTGGTCCCTCTGGGTAGCTGGCTGTGGCCAAGCAGTGACTACAACCTTGCCCCTTGTCAGCCCCATTATATACCTGGGAATTCAGATCATACACATAAGGTTATTGAGCCACTGTCTGCCAACCCTATACATGTTCTTGGGTGCACTCTCCACTTCATATACATATCTACTATTTCAGCCTGTCCACCCATCTATCCACCCATATACCTATGTTTGCCTTCACTGAGCACACTGTGCTATATGTGCAAAAGGGTTCATCTTTGTTGTCTGTACTTTCCACGTACCTCTCTATGTCTTTCTCTTCCTCACTAGTGTCATATTGATCACTCATATTTGGTACATTGCCCTTTTCTTCACCCAAATCAAAACTTATCTCTGTCTATCTAATAGTATTCCCTTCCTTCCCCTCCCACTCCTGGTAATCAGCAAAGAAAATGACCTTCCATAGATAAGTGTTTCCTTGACTATTACAATAATGGACTAATACAATATTTCTCTTTTTGTGATTGACTTATTTCACTCAGCATAATGTCCTCCAAGTTCATCCATGTTATGTGGTGTTTTGCAGATTCTACATTATTTTTTAATTAATTTAAACATAAATTCAAATTTTCTTTCAATTTTTAAAAAGGAGCCAGAATTTCATGACTCTGAAAGAAATTGTCTTTTTTGTTTTAAAGAATTCATAGCTAGACATTATCTCAGTTTATTCATTTCTATAGAGTAGGCTTAGGCTAATAGCTTGATAAATATTATGTTGTATGTTTTAACCATAATAAATAGAATGGCAAGAATCGCTAGCAGAAAACAATGCCAAGGGATTATTTCCTATTTCACAGTTCTATAGGTGTTTCTAGACGCTCTGGTGGTGTGGTGGTTACGACATTTGCCTGCTAACCAAAAAGTTAGGTTCGAACATGCTAGCTGCTTCAAAGAAGAATGGTGGGACTGTCTGCTTCCATAAAAATTTACAGCCTTGGAGACCCAGTGAAGGTTGCTATAAGTTGGAATGGACTTGATGGCAATGAGTTTGGTTTGGTTTGGTCTTATAGGTATTTCTAATGTTTTCGTTACTGTTCTTTGGGTGCAGAGTCAAAGCATATAGAGATGCCTCATATGTAGTCAATGAAAAGTGCCTCTTTCTTGAGGGCTTAGTTAGTTTTACACATTTATTCTTAGGTATTGTCGTTATTTGTTGTTGTTGTTGTTGTTATGTGTCGTCGAGTCAGACCTGACTCATAGCGACCCCTGCTTGAGTTTCCAAGGCAGTATCACTACAGAAGTAGATTGCCCCATCTTCTTTCCAAGGGGTGGCTGGTAGGTTTGAACTGCCAGCCTTCTGGTTAGCAGTCAAGTGCCTTAGGCACTATGCTACCAACCCATTATTAGCTTCTCTCAAATCCGACTCCAGTTCATAGTGACTACATGTGCAAACAAATGAAATGCTGCCTGGTCTTGCATCATCCCCACGTGATGGGTTGGGGATCAGATTGTTGTGATTCTCAGAGTTTTCAGTGGCTGATTTTCAGAAGTAGATTGCCAGGCCTTTCCTCTTTGTTCATCTTAGTCTTGATGCTCTGCTGAAACCTGGTCAGCATCATAGCAACATGCAAGCCTCCCCTGACAGACGGGTGGTGGCTGCACATGAGGTTCATTGACTAGGAAGTGAACACAGGACTTCCACATGGACGGCAAGAATTCTACTACTTTACCAGCACCAACTTCTTATGAATTACTCCATAAAACACATACTTTTGTATTTTAGCTTCTTTAAAAATTGCAGCTCCATTATACACATTGATTGTTGCACTGGAGATAAGAAGAAAATTGTTTGGCTCACACATAATTGCAAGGTGAACAGTTGAGTGCCTGTGTGTATTGCCGAACACAATGGATCCAGCACATAAGTTTTAGCTGTGATGTACTCTAGAATGTGGAATTCCCTTATGATTGAAAGGATGTGGAGGGCTGCCTCACATATTTAATATATATCTCATTTTGTCTGGGGACTGCTACTCAGAACTCTGCCATCTGTAGCTGGTGGCAACCAAATCTCAGTCTTGAAGAATTCATCTGTTAATTTTCTTTCTTTTTCTGACTTGATGACACCATTGTGGTTACTTCTCCTCCCTCTCCAATCAATAACATCTCATTTTCCATTATTACATCTTAAGTATATTGCAGTGGTTGCAAGCTGTTACATTTTCATTTTGAAAATGTGTTGCCTGGAAAAAATTTGTCTGGAAAAAAGGAGTAGGAGTTCAGGTCCTCCAAATATGGGCCATCTTCCAAATAAATTAGTACAAAGATGGAAGAACATCTCCACCTGCCTATATTTCATAGTGTTAGCCTACACCATCATTTAATAGAGGAAAACCCTGGAGTTTGCAGATGAAGTGACTTGCTCACAAAAGGTACATGTGGCTTCCAGAGACCTGGGTCTTAACTTCACCCCTCCCTACAGCTTCTTTTAAGTTTTCTGTTGGAGAGAATATCAGGAAATTCAAAGCAGTGTGTTATTTCTGTTTGAATATCAGGAATGATGTGTTGACTGCCAATATAAATCACCCAGAATTTTCAATGCTGTTTTTTACCTAAATGTTGGGGTGGCAGGCCTCACACAATGACTGAACTTAAGGTTGCAGATTTATCTTTTGGCAAATGGAAAAAAAAACTCCTTAATGATAGCTTCCTGTGAGTCTGTGTATGCTAGTGTTTTTTAAAGCTTTGGTTGATTTCTAAGCACTCAAATACTAGCCAAAAGGTTGGTGGTTTTAACTCACCCAGAGGCTCCTCGGAAGACAGACCTGAGAAGCTGCTTCGGAAAGGTCATAGCTTTGAAAACCCTATGGGACAGTTATGTGCATGCACTGTGCACCTCTACTCTGCACAATCGACTTGATGGTACCTACCACCACCACCTTGCCTTTTAGCAATGTACTTCACAATTAGAACTAATAAAATAGCAGGTGTTAGAAAAGTTGAGTGGGAACCTTGGGACAAAGTGTGAATGTGTCAGAAATGTGTTTTAAATTGGAGGAGTTTGGTTTAAGATTGCTTAGCCTTGTGAGATTGTTTAGTGTTGGGATTAGAGGGGAGCTTAATTATTCTGGCAATACTGATGAGTAAGACTGCCAAAAACCAAAAACCAAACCCACAGCCATCGAGTTGATTCCAACTCATGGGTTTCTGAGGATTGCAAGTCATGGGTTTCCGAGGCAGTAAATCTTTACAGAACTAGATTGCTCGGTCTTCTTTCTGCAGAGTGGCTGGTGGGTTTGAACTCCCAACTTTCAGTAAGCAGTCAAATGCCTTAGGCATTACACCACCAGAGCTCCTTCATAGGACTGTCAGACGGGCCATTTTCTCATTTCTCCAGGTATGCATAATTATTAGGGTAATGGGTGCAGGTGGGAGGTTGGAATCTGATCTGACCTTCTCCTTCCTCCTGTTCCCACTGGTTTTATTCTTGCGGGCAGCATGTGGATGCAGTGGGGGGAACAGAAAAAACTCCTTCCACTTGGGACACTTAAATGGCATTCTGTTTCAGGGAGTTGTAGTCTTTGTGCAGTTTAAGTTCAAATGCAACTCAGTGTTGATAAGTCCTTTTGCAAGGTGCAATATTATATTATTATGTTCCTTTTCACAACCAAGAGAAATATGTAAGTGGAGTTTTTACCCCAGAGGAGCTCTGTTGGCATAGTGCCTAAGGCACTAAGTGCTAACCAGAAGGCTGGCAGTTCAAACCCATCAGCCACTCCTTGGAAGGAAGGTTAGGCACTCTACTTCCGTAGTGATACTGCTTCGGAAACCCAAAGAGGTGTCGCTGTGAGTCAGATCTGACTCGACAGCAGTGTGTTGTTTTACCCCAAAGGCATGGATTTGACAGACAGTAGTAAGGATGTTGTTATTGTTAGTTGCCATTGAGTTTATTTCAACTCATGGTAACCCTGATGTATGTAGAGCAGAACTGCTCCAGAGGGTTCTTAAGTCTGTGATATTTTGGAAACAGATTGTGAGGCTTGTCTTCTGAGGTGCCTCTGGGTATGTTCGAACAGCTAACCTTTTGGTTAGTAGTCGAGCACTTAACCATTTGCACCACTCATTTGTCAGGACTCCTATAGTAGTGTTAGGGCCAATCTTTTAGGATCTATGTGCTGGCTCATACACATTCTCTCTTCTTCTTCTCCTTACTCTCCCACCACACACACTTCAAGTATAATCTATTAATATATTGCTTTTTTTCCTTCATAATGCTTTTACCTATGGGCTACTCTCAGGGCGTGCTCATTGTATAATCTGACATCACTCTCCTCACCATTCCAGCTCATCCTGATGGCTCTGATTGAAATATCTGAAAATGCCCACTAGTAGTATGATCTTACACAGTTAACTCATTTCTGGGTGCCTCTAGTGTCTCATCTGAAAAGCAGGCATAATCATAGTATGGATGTGAAAGCTGGGCAATGAGTAAGGAAGAGCAAAGAAGAGTTGATGCCTTTGAATTGTGATGTTGGCGAAGAATACTGAGAATACCGTGGACTGCCAGAAGAATGAACAAATCTGTCCTGGAAGAAGACCTACTTTGGTCGTGTGGTCAGTGGGACCAGTCCCTGGAAAAGGATATATCATGCTTGGTAAAATGGAGGGTCAGAGAAAAGGGAAGAGCCTCAATGAGGTAGACTGACATAGTGGCTGCAAAGATGTTGTGTTGTTGTTACGTGCCATCGAGTCGGCCCCGACTCATAGCGACCCCTCCTTGGGTTTCCAAGGCTGTATCACTATGGAAGTAGATTGCCCAACCTTCCTTCTGAGGAGTGGCTGGTGGGTTTGAACCACCAGCCTTCTGGTTAGCAGTCAAGTGCCTTAGGCACTATGCTACCAGAGCTCCTGGGTGCAAAGATAGACTTAAGCATAGCAAGGATTGTGCTTTGTTCAGTTGTACATAGGGTCACTGTGAGTCAGAATTGACACGATAGCATCTAACAACAACGTATTATGGTTCTCGTGGATTTGAAATGAGTTAATATATATAAAGCACTTAAAATAGGTGGGTGCACAGGAGGTGTTTACCGATATTAGCTGTTGTTACTGCTCAGTTTCCCACCTACTATCAAATAAAAGTGCTCAGTGGTTCCCATCAGTTATGGGGCAGTGTCCACGTTGGCCTGAAGCAGGTTTCCCTCAGCCTGGATCTTCCCTGCTTTCTCCTTTGAGTTGATCTTCTCCTGCAGCCTTCCTGTCTCTGAGGCCCTGCTCCCCTTTGAATGTGTGATGCTACTGATCTTGAACTTTTTTCCATCTTCCACTGAAAGCTTTCTTCACTGGGATTAACCCTTTAACCAGTTTTGCCAACTTTTGAATTTGGGCTACATTCCTCCCCACCTTCTCTTCTTCCCGCCCTCTGTTGCCTCCGGTATGTCTTTCTTCTCTCTTAGCCTCTTTCTTTTTATCCTCTACTTCCCCTACAAGGAGTCCTGGTGGCACAGTGGTTAACTGCTTGGCTGCTAACCGAAAGATCGACATTTCAGACTCACCAGCCAACCACTCTGCAAGAGAAAGATGTGACAGTGTGCTTCTGTAAATATTTTCAGCCTTGGAAGTCTTCTGGGAAGTTCTCTTCTGCCCTATATGGTAGCAATGAGGTGGAATCGACTTGATACGCAATAGTTTTATTTTTTTTTAAATCCTCTTTACACCAACTCCTACTTTTTAATGACTAAAACAGATTACACAATAGGAGGACAGTCAGGCTTCATGGTATCGCTAGAGGAACGCACATGGCAAGATGATATCAGTGGTAACACTGGAAATGTACATCAGCAAGAATGGCAGGCACCTCACCCCAAAGGGTGTGTAAAGTAGAGGGTGATAAAGTTGAAGAAACCTGAGCTGTTTAGCGTAATTCAGTGGTAGAGAACATAGTGGTAATGTTGTGAGAATAGAGGTATTCATGTAACTGGAACACTTAGATTTTGTTTAATGATGTCAAAGGAATGTCCTCTTCATTTTACAGAAAAATTGTATTCTAAATTACAGAAAATTCTACCTGATCCTTTGAGTATGTGTGTGTGTGTTTGAACGTGCAGCACATTTTATATTTTAAAAGAAAGTCATACACTATGCACTTGCTAAATTTAAACTGCATATTTTTCATATTTTTAATGTATGGGTTTTTTTTTTTTTTTTTTGGTAAAACATATGCAGTTGTTGTTGTTATGTGCTGTCGAGTCAGCCCCAACTCGACGCGACCCTTCCTTGGGTTTCTGAGGCAGTATCACTAAGGAAGTAGATTGCCCAACCTTCCTTCCAAGGAGTGGCTGGTGGGTTTGAACCGCCAGCCTTCTGGTTAGCAGTCGAGTGCTGTAGGCACTCTGCCACCAGAGCTCCTTTGAGATGGTGAGAATGGATAAATATTTTATATCATAGGATCAGCCTTGTCGGAAACCCATGAAGAGTTTGAACAGATTGGATCCAAAATCTTCTTGCAGTAATTCAGGAAGAATTAATTTAATTAGACCCCAAAGTATTATGAATATGAAACAAGGGTATGTTTTTATTTGTCTGCAGTGTGTGTGCTGCTGTATTTTGGAGCGGAATGATTTGTGGATCCCTTTATCAGGTGTTCCTCTTTTTTGATCTAATGCAGAAAACATGAAGGAAATGGAATGTTCTATACATTTTGTCTGCCACTATTAGATGTCTCTTATGGCCCTGTTAAATTTATAGACCAAATAAATGGTTAGTTTCTGGGCCTTGGTTTTCTAACCCGTAAAATCAAGAGATGCATTGAAGATTTGTTAAAATCAAGAGATACATTGAAGAGTGGTGCTATCTTTAAATTCTGTAATCCTTTGCATACTTGTTTGAACTTCTAATGGTTATGGGAACTAAAGGTTAAGACACGAAAAAAAAAAAAGACAGAAATCAGGTTCAGTCACAGGGTTGTTTTTTTTTTTTCAGTTTATTCTCTGTCAGTCCAACCCTTGTTATGACCACAGTGTGGCAAGAGATGATGCCCCATTATTTCTTTTACTTGAAAATACTTCAGCTACATAGTCTATCAAAGCAGTTGTTACACTGGTGAGTTCCCCCTTATCCGTCAGAAGAAGAAAATCTATCGAGCTTTTGACTACTTTTTCCTCTCCAAGAAAATAATCTTTAGGAGAATGACATGTAATATAGACTTTACTATTCTTAGAACACTGGTGAAATTGCATCTGAAATAAAATCAATACATGATGCAGTGGTTTATTTACATTTAAAATATTGAGTGGCAAAGCATTTGGGCAGATTTTAGGATCAAATACATGTTCTAGACTTACATATAAGGCAAAGGGATAGAATGTAATAGAAGTATGGGTCTAGCTACTGTGTATAATAAATACCTGGTTGTGTGGTTCAGTTAGGAGCCCCTGTTGCACAGTGATTAAAGCCCTTGGCTTCTAACCAAAAGGTCAGTGATTTGAATCCACTCTGTGAGAGAAAGATATGGCAGTTTGCTTCCCTAAAGAGTTACAGCCTTGGAAATCCTATGAGGCAGTTAGTTCTGTGGTTCTATAGAGTTGCTAAGGAGCTCTGGTAACATAGTGCCTGAGGCACTTGATAGCTAACCAGAAGGCTGGTGGTTCAAACCCATCAGCCACTCCTCGGAAGGAAGGTCGGGCAATCTACTTCCGTAGTGATACTGCCTCAGAAACCCAAGAAGGGGTCGTTATGAGTTGGGGCCCACTTGATGGCACATAACAACAACAACAACAACAACAACAACATAGAGTTGCTAAGAGTTGGAATCTACTTGAGGGAAGTAGGTTTGGTGGTTCACTTATTATCCATACCTTATCTACACTAACAGACTGAGATACTTTTATGAGAGGTTAAGAAATGTAAATATTAGAGTTGGTATTTGTGGAGATTTTGGCAAAATTTTATTTTTACATTCCATTCTATAATCACAACTTAAGTGCCTAAGGCATTTGACTGCTAATCAGGAGGCTGGTGGTTCAAACCCACTCCTCGGAAGGAAGATTGGGCAATCTATCTCCTCAGTGATACCACTCAGAAACCCAACACCCTCGTTGGTTGCTATGAGTTGGCTCCAACTCGACAGGAGTGAGTTTGGTTTTTGGTTGGTAAGTTACAGTGATAGTTACCAGGCAACTTAGAGGAACCAAAGCACAGTCCTGCCATATTTCTAGTGGATGAAAGTAGAAAAGTAAAATAGAATCCTGACTCAGTTACTTACTGGGTGTGTGATCCTCATCAGATTTCTTAACTTCTTTGGGCTTTACTCATCTTTTCCCTACTGCCATCTCTGTGTACAAATGATGTTGGACTGTACTTCTATTTTGCATTTTTTTTTGTTTTTGTTTTTTAGGTGTTGGTATAAATTATGTTATTAAGGCTATTTAGAGGAACTCCCTCTTTTTTTTTTTATGTTTTTATTATTTTATTTTATTTTGATTTGGGTGAAGATTTACAG
>NW_006921599.1:21544977-21547706 GCF_000298275.1 Orycteropus afer afer
TCAGGGGTCCAAGATTATCTTCTGTGTCTGTGTTAATTGGTTTCCCTTTTCTTTGTTGAAGAGGGTCTGTGCAGTCCTTCTTCCTAGTCTGCCATCTTGCCGGGTATCCCCTCCCTCTTTTTTTTAATGTTCTGTAGCAGTTTATATAGCACAGAAATTACTGGTTCTTGAAATTTAAAATAAATGGCCAATTAAACCAAATCGGCACTGAGTGTTTTTGTTAGTGTAAATTACTTTTTATATTTATTAATTCCTTCTCTGTTACTGGCTTACTTTTGAGAATATCATCATTTTCAATAATATTTTAAAATTTTAGTATAAAATTATACATTAATAAAAATTTAATGTGTAGTCTTTTCTAATTTTAGGTTTGTTTTCTAATTTTTCCTTGATCAGGTTTGTATATCCTTTCCCCACAAAATCTAGATCTTGGATTCATTTATTTATTCTAATGTTCTTTAGTTTTCTGTTTGCTTTGCTTTTCTTTTGTACATTTCAATATTTTGATCTTGAGTCTTTTCTCCTGTAGCTTTCCTCTTATATTCCAGCAGCCCCATTCTGACAAAAGTTGGGATCACATTCATAGGTAAATCTGAAATCCAGTGGCTTATAGCCTTGCCATGGGGAAAGCAAGCCCTCGGCCCCATCTGTGTCTCTATTTCTCTGTCTTTTATGTTTGTCAGTCTGTTTCCTGCACATCTGTCATCCCCTACCTTCAACTCTCAGTGCCATCACTGATCATGGTATTATGGTTTACAGGCACCATCACATAGACTTTTAGTTCTCGAAGCTTTTGAAATCGAGGCTAGAATATTTAGCATGCTTTTAATAAAGGTTTAAGGTAAGAGGAGAAACTTATAACATAGGGAATAAATTACAGCCAGGTATACAAAGTGATTATTTTTGGAACCCATAGGCCCAGGCTATCTACATGATTCTGGTGTGTGTTTTTTTTTTTTTTTTTTAAGGTTGCTGTGTTCTCAGGCTTGGTCTGCTTCCTATGAAGGTGGAAGCTCAGTATCCTCCCACCATTTTTTAGCATCCTTAAGTGAATCTAAGGGCGCTTGGTGGCACAGTGCCTAAGGCATTTGACTGCTAACCAGAAGGTTGGATGTTTAAACCCACCAGCCACTCCTTGGAAGGAAGACTGAGTAACCTACTTCCATAAAGATTTACTGCCTTGGAAGCCCAAAGGGGTTACTCTGTGAGTCAAAATCAACTCAATGGCAATGAGGTTTTTTTTTTTTTTTTTTAAAGTAAATGTAGACTCTTGAGAGTTCAGGCCAAAGTAAGTGTGATTCAGAGAGAAAAGGGAGTTTTTTCCTTTCAATCTAAGGCCTTTCTTCAAAGTCGGTTTCTTCTTTCAGAATCTACCTCTTCCCAGGAAAGACTGTTGGAAAGAATACTCATTTCCTTCAGTGTTACAAAGCCATAACTTTCACAGCTGACCTAGAGTATTACTAGCTTACTTAGGGCTCCAGCCAGTTAGCCACTTAATACAGTGATCCATTAGTTTTTAGCTTTGAGTGCACAGGCTCAACCAAACCAAATACCTAAACTCACTACCATTGAGTTGATTCCGACTCATAGCGACCCCCTTTGGACTTCCAAGGTGGTAAATCTTTATGGAAGTAGATTTCCCAGTCTTCCTTCCATGGAGTGGCTGGCGGGTTTGAATCACCAACCTTCTTCTGGTTAGCAGTCAAATGCCTTAGGCACTACACCAGCATAACTCCACACAGGCTCAAAGTACATAAGATTTTAGCTCACTATGTAAGTTTTGAGTGATCCTTGGAACCCCATTAAACTGTGTGCAAAAAAGGTATAAACCTTTTCCTGGGGAGCAGATCCATAGCCTTTAACAGGTTGTTAAAGTATTCTGGAATAGTCCTCAAAGACTGAGAATACTTTAGTAATTCAGTATCAGATTATTGCTTCAAGTTTGTATTGATTATGTAGACTTGATCAAGTAGTCTGGGTAACCGGGCTTCACTTACAGTCTTCCTTCCACCAGGAAATAAAGATAGTGCTTTTATATCCTCCTCCTAGATGGCTATATCTCTGCTTATGATCTCCTACAAACAACACCTCAAATGCACATATCTCCATGGAATAGTTTATCGATACAGTATGGTCCAAATCCATTCTTGGACAAGAAGCATTTCTCTAGAATTAACAGTCTGTAGAGATGCAGTTCTATTTAGTCTTTACAGTCATGTCTTTGTGACAACCCTTCATTTTATAAGTCTTTGCATAATTAAACTGCTTATATGGCTCATCATTCCAAAACAAAGAAATAGTTTTCTACAAACTAGGTATTCCAGAGTCCTGTAGCTTGAAGTGTACTTCTATCAGCATTTTAGAATTTCTACAACCAACATTTAAACCCAAACCAAACCTGCTGGCATTGAGTCATTTCCAATGCAGTGACCCTGTAGGACAGAATAGAACTGCCCCATAGAGTTTCCAAGGCTATAAATCTTTATGGAAGCAGATTGCCTCATTTTTCTTCTGTGGAATAGCTGGTAGGTTCAAACCATTGACCTTTTCATTAGCAGCCAGATGCTTTAACCAGTGAACTACCAGAGCTCCAGAGCTAAGATTTAGTTAGATCTGAATTCTTATAGGAGTCCTTGGGTGGTATAGACAGTTAATGCTCTAGGCTGCTAACAGAAAGGCTGGAGATTGGAATCCTAGAGGCAAGAGGCATGTGGGAAGAAAGGCCTGGT
>NW_006921599.1:21547859-21592537 GCF_000298275.1 Orycteropus afer afer
AACCCAGAAATTTTGCTCCTAGGATTCGCCCCATAAGAAAAGAAAACGTATGTCCACAGAAAGGACTGTATGTGAATGTCCATAGGAGCATTACTCATGATGGCCTCAAACAAGAAACAACCCAGATGTCCATCAGCTGATGAGTAGATAAAGAAAATGTGGTATAGCCATATAATTCAATACTATTCAGCAATAGAAAGGAGAAAAAGCACCAAGAAACCACTGATACATGCTACAACATAGATGAACCTCAAAGACATTAGGTTAAATGAAGGAAGCCAGATGGAAAAGACTACATGTTCCACATTACCATTTGTAATAAATGACCAGAAAAAGCAAATCTATAGAGAAAGAAAGATTAGTGGTTGCCTAGGGTTGGGGGTAGTAGTATAGATTAACTGTAAATGGGCATGAGGAAACTTTTTGGGGTAATGGACATGCTCTAAAATGGAATTGTACAACTTTATAAAGTAAATCATACCTCAGCAAAGCTGTTAAAAAATTCCTAGAAATGAATCTATCAAGAAAGATACAAGGCCTTTAAGAAGATAATGAAGTCCTTTATTGAAGGACATAAAACAGAAAATAAGACCATAATTAGTAGAAACCCCATATTCCTGGATATAAAAATTTAATAGCATAACAAAACAAAACCCTGCGGAGCACAGCTCTGCTCTGACACACATGGAGATGCCACAAACTGGAGTCAACTTGATGGCACCTGGTGGTTTAGTTTAAATTTTTATAACCACGTATACTCCCTTGCCTTCACAGTATTTGGAAGATAGAAACTTAACTGAGGC
Source organism: Orycteropus afer afer (assembly GCF_000298275.1). Classification (NCBI taxonomy): domain Eukaryota; kingdom Metazoa; phylum Chordata; class Mammalia; order Tubulidentata; family Orycteropodidae; genus Orycteropus; species Orycteropus afer. Next base: position 21,548,663 of record NW_006921599.1, read on the forward strand.
ACCTGCCCTGGAACTTGGAGCCTACAGGGAGACAGTGGCAGCAGAATGTTTCCTTTCTCCTGCCACATCTTGCTCTAGGCATGTTCTGGTTACCTAGTACCGTTCTGACAAGAAATATACCACAAATGGCTTTAACAAACTGGAGTTTATTCTTACAATTTGGAGGCTTTAAGTCCAAGTTCAAAGTGCCAGGCTTTAGGGGCTGGGTGAAAGCCCCTCAGCCTTGGGCTTCAACTCTGCCTCCAGCTCCTGGCCCACTGAAGCTAGAGGCTTTTCTTCACTCAAACAGCTGCTGGCTGCTGAGGTTGTCAAGCCCAAAGTTGACAAGTAAAAAGGCACAGTCTCAATGTTACCAAACCACACGGCAGGTCATTAACTCAAGTCAACTCGTAAGTCCCAAGGTCGGCAGAGCACGGCAGGCTGCTGAATAACGACATGGCTACATGCAGGGTCCAAGCATGCCATAAGCTAGAAACCATTCCAAAGCTGCTTCTTATATATGGGAAGCAGACCACATACCCAAAGGCAGCTACTCAGCTGCTTGTGGTAGATCCCGCCATGGAGCTGATTGCCAGTCTCATCATGGGGAATAACTACCATCAGCTGCCCAGCCACTCAACCAGGCCCAGCCAAGTTGACATACAAATTTAACTACCACAAAGCATCTCTCATCCTATCTCCTGTTGCACTTGGAACTCAGGTATCTATTCTGGCTTGATGCTAGAGAAGAGGCATGTTATAAGAACTCCCCATTTACTTGGAAACTTGCAGAGTCACTCTTTCTATTCTCAAATGATAGCAGTTTGTCTATACTGTAAAGAGTCTAGTTTGTGATGGTTGACAATACATTCACTAAATACTATTTCTTGTTTTGGATGTGGAACTTATTTGATCTTCCAAGCACTGCATGGATGCTCATTCCATTCTAGGCTTAGGGTTACATGGAAGGGGTGGGATAAAGCCACCCTGCAGTGAGTTTGCAGCTTTGCTACTTGGGGCCAAGCAAATAGCTTTGAGGCCTATTAAAATTTAAATTAAAAAAAATGAAGGCTTTTTACTCTGCCTCTCCCATCCAAGTTTTAGCCTAACATTTTAGTTTGAATTTGGATTGCTCTTTTGTCTTCATGGACTGTTATTATATCTGGTGTTGCTTACCTTGTAAGAATCGGGTTATGCAGCTTTGAAAACAATCTACTGGATGGTTTCTAATAGTATAGTTAGGTATGGGAAAGGAAACCCTAGGGATGTGACTGTGGGTCACCAGCCTGGCAGGCCATCCATTTCTGAGGGTAATGTCATTTCTTGCTCAGGTTCCATCAGTCAAGGTTAGCAAAGATCTCTCACTTCTATCCCGGTCATGTTGTAATTCAGGAAGTAGACTACAAAATGGCTTATCTTAATCTAGCTTTAGTGCAAGAGTAGGAAATTTCTCTACATTATGATCATATCTGCTTCCTATCTTTGTTCCTGGAGATAAGATTTCCCTTTCTATTGGTATGTTTTCCATAAGTATTTTTTTTTTTTTTATTAGGATTTGGGTGAAGATTTACAGAGTAAATTCACTTTTCATACAGCAGTTCACATATACTTTGTCTCATGTCATTGACCAAAATTTACAATGCAGCAGCTCCCCTCCCACTTCCTCCCCATAGTTACCTCCTCCCAGTGTCCATCCCTTCATACTCTTCGAGAGGCCCATTTTCTGCCAACCCTGTATATGATCTTGGATACACTCTCCATTTAGACATACATAATTGTTTAGCTTGTTCACCCATCTATCCGTCCCTATACCCATATTTGCTTTCATTAACAAGTTGGGAGAGAAGAGTCTAAGACACTTGTAGTAGTTAGTGCATAATTTTACTTGAAAGTTTGAAATTTTTCGTAAAAGATGATCTCACAAATTTGCAATGCATGATCATTTAGACATTAATAGAGAATTCTAACCAGTTTAAAAGAATATCTTTCCTATGGACTCTAGGGTTTGAAATTTCACATAAAGGAAATATAAACTTAGAAAATGTCTAATAGAATGAAAGTTTTAAGAGTCTTTTAGTTTAATATGAACTTTAGTTCATCAGTTAATTGTTTTGTAAAGGATTTTCGGGAACCATCTTCTGTATTATGCACTTGAATTGGGTCAAGAAAACTGTTTTATAACATTAATACTTCAGTTTAAAACATAGAATATGTGAAAAGATGCTGTTTTATGATAAACTGTTTTGTAAATTTAGACATTGACTAAATTATAAGGTTTCCCCTCACCTAATTACTTTGAATTAGTACCAATATAATCTGTGTTCCAAAAGAGGAAATAGTTTACAGTTGTCTGGGCTAAGTGGCAGTTCTTACCCTGACTCCTGTGGCCGGTGAGGTTTCTACTGACTTCCCAGATAGCACTGGGTTGGCAGGACAAGTGTATTGCGGTAACACTGCACCCAGAAGCTGAGCCAATATTGTCATAGCATTTTGTCCAGTGGATACTGCTATAAATATTTATTGTCCTGTGCTTTTTCCTGGTGTTTGTTTAAACTATTGGTGCCTAGCCTAGGCCATTTAGATTCTTCTTGGCTATCTCCCAGGCATCCTGGTGTGTTTAATTGATTTTTTTCTTACTATTTCTTTGTGCTCACAACTGTACTTTGTTATATGCATAGAGGATGGGTTAAGATAACTGCAACATTCTACCTGCCTAGGCCTAGACTAAAGAATCACAGCATGTTAGAACAAAAAAGAAACTAGTCATCCAGTCCTTACCCAGCCATTTCACAAGTGCTAATATAATTTTGGTGATTTACACAAGGAGAGCTGGCTGATGTTAGCAGAGCTGGAAGTACTTGAATTCCTTTTACTAAGAGTGATACCTAGACATGTCTCCCTCCTACTGCCTATAGTTATTTCTTTGTCTGGACTTGTGATTATACATGGATTCATAAGGCACATCTCTAAATGAATTGAGAACAAGACATCCACTCTCATTTTAAGTATATGAGTTATAATGTGGATTCTTGTACTTTTTTGAGAGTTTATTTATTTATTAAAATTTTATTGTGATTTGGGTGAAAGTTTACAGAGCAGATTCGCTTTACATTCAACAGTTCATACACATTTTTCTTTGAGACATTAATTGAAATCCTCACAATGTAATAGCTCTCTTCTTCCTTCCTCCCTGTGGTTACCTTTTCCCTGCATCCTTCTTTCCTAGGAGTTCCTGCCCTCTGAGCTTTCTCCCTGTGCAAGTGCTGCCCTTCTGATCTCCCATGATCGATTGTTCTAAGGAGTGCACTTCTCTGGTGTAATTGTTCACCTCATAGGTTTGTCTATTGTTTTGCTGAAAGTTAAACCATGGAAGTAAGTTCAGTTCCAGGCCTGAAGGGTGATTAGGGGCCATAATCTCAAGGCCAGGGGTTTCGCCAGTTTCACCAATCTGTATCAGACCAGTAATCCTGGTCTTTTTATGCTTCTGAGTTTTATTCCACATTTTTCCCTCACTCTATCCAGGATCTTAGATTTTGATCCTTTCAGTGGTAGCTGGGCACCATCTAGTCTTTCTGGTCTCAGGGTCATGTAGGCTGAGGTTCCCACATGGTCCACTAGTCCCTTGGACTATTTGTTTCCATGTGTCTTTAATTTTCTTCACTCTTCGTTGCTCTCAATGGGGAGAGACTAGTCATTACATCTTAGATGGCTGCTTGTAAATTTTTCAGAACCCAGACACTACTCACCAAAGTAGGATGCAGAACAATGTTTTTGTGTACTATGTTATGCCAATTGAGCTTAATGTCCCCAGGACCATGGTCCCAAGCCCACAGGCCCAATAACTCCTTTAATGTGTTTGGTTGTGGCTAAGAAGTTAACATAACTTTGGAGGGGGTTCTTATTTTTAACACACTTGTTGCAAAATACCATGGGAGTCTGTTGAACATTTTCAAGTGTAAAGGATTGAATAATTTCAAGTATCTCCACTCATAAGTACAAATATTTCTATTCTTTGTCCCTTAAAGTCTTTAAGGATGGGGATATAAGGCTTGGCAACAAATGCACAGGTACCTTTATTTTGAACTGTTTTGTTTGTAATTAACAACAAAAAAAACCTTTTCTGAAGTTTGGCTAAGGTCCTAGAATTTATACATATCTTCACAATATGCTCATACTCTGTATCATATCTATAATTCCCAGCCCCCTGGTTTTGGCTGCTTTAACTGACCAAGTTAAAGGAAAAGGATTTCTTTCTTGCTACCAGGGGATTATGCTGGTAAAAATATTTTATATAAACATATTTATAAAGCTGAGATAGTGAAAAACCTATGGCAAAAGGCACAGTAGTGACATATTCCCAATTAGATTTATATTTCCCATTTCTTCAATAGCAATACTAACATTTACATAATATTGTTTATTTAAAATTTTAATTTTTAATAGCGGTAAAAAGATATACAGGTATGCATTGCTTAATGTCCATGATGAGTTCTATGAAATAGAATGTTATGTGATTTGGATGTTGTGTGAACACTGTATGAAAAATCCAATGGGGGCTTGCTTTCAGTTGTCCTCATTGTGGCTGCTGCCACTGTTGCTGCTGCTGCTGCTGGGACTACTGGTGGAGGCTGGCGGAACAGGCAGTGGCAGTGGCAGCAGGAGGGGGGCAGAAGGCAACTAGCTGGGAGGGAGCAGAGTGTGCCCAGTCCCGCCTACCTACCTGCTCATCTCTGCCTCACCTGCCTGCACCCCACCTATGGCCTACTGCTGCAACAGTCTGGCTTTGACAGCCTTTAAAATCATTAGGGGAAAATAATAAGTAAAAGGAGAGCTGCTTTCCCTTAACAAAACTAAACAAGCAAAAAACAAAACAAACCTTATGGGATTATGGTCATGCATGTGGTTGGACATTGCTTGAAGGAATGGTAAGTGACGCATACTTGTATAGCAAAGTTGCTGATTCAACAATTTTTACATGTACTATTCAGCGACATTGCTTATGTTCATTATGTTGTGCAACCATCACCACTAACCTTTTCCAAAGGCTTCTACCACCATTAACGGAAACCCAGTTATGACTCCCATCCTTTCTCCCTCTCACCCCTGATAACCACTAATAAGATTTGGTCTCTGTTTATTTGCCTATTTCATATAAGTGGGATCATTATAATATTTGCCTTTTTATGACTGACTTATTTCACTCAGCGTGATGTTTCAAGGCTCATCCTTGTTGTTGCATGTATCAGAACTTCATTTCACTTTATGGCTGAGTAATATTCCTGTGTGTGTATACCGCATTTTGTCTATCTATTCATTTGCTCTGGTAGCATAGTGCCTAAGGCACTTGACTGCTAACCAGACGGCTGGCGGTTCAAACCCACCAGCCACTCCTCGGAAGGAAGGTTGGGCAATCCTACTTCCGTAGTGATACTGCTTTGGAAACCCAAGGAGAGGTCACTATGAGTCAGGGCCAACTCGACAGCAAACAACAACAACAATAACATTCATTTGCTGATGGACATTTATTTTTACCTTTTGGCTGTTGTGAATAGTGCCACAATTATAAATTGTTTTATTATAAATATTTTCATTTAAATTCAAAACTCATGTGAGGTAGGCATTATTATTGCTATTTTATAAATAAAGGAATTGAAGTAGTGCTAGAGGAGAAGTAACAAAAGAGTAGGAACATCAGCCTAGTGCTATTGACTGGAAATACTGTTTTGTATTCGTTATCCCATACTTTGAAAGACTGTGACTATTTCTTTTTTCAGTCTCTCTAGCTGTTTTTTTAGTGGGGATGGAGTTTCTCTCAAGAAGGAGGATTTCTGGAATTTTATTTTAAATTGTGGGTCTTGCCCTAACAACAGACAATTTTGTTCATAACCTTGGGCATCTCATCAGATTAGGGATTCCTGTACTTTTTTCTAAACACTTACTAGATGCAGCAGATGTCAATTCAAATATTACTTTAAAAAATGCCTGGAATTGTATATGAATTGCTTCAATTATTCACTGATTAAATTGCAGATTGTTTCTCGTGGGGATTTTGCACTAGGCTGAATTTCTTCAATTGTTTGTGTTGGACAATGACAAAATAAATCTTTTGCGTTGTAGCTGAGTGAAAAATCCTGCTGAATGTGCTAAATAAATCCACAATAATTTTACAACAGATTTTTTTAAATCCGTTTTTTTGTAAGACCAAATATGGATTATAATGGGCTTTTACTTATTTTCATTCATGTATTTTGATTCCTTGTACCTGGACATGTTGTAGATACAACGGAGGTCCATTATATTGAAGGTGTCAGCCTCTTTGGTGTGTGTGTATTTTAACAGGAGCAGCACAGTAGAATTCACATATTTTAAGACATATATGCATTTTTCACCTGGCTGACACAATTTAAATCTTTAATCAACCTTTTCAAGAGGTTAGGCTAGCAACTAGTGCCTGCTAGGACTTCACTGGAGGACTTCATCAGTTGTTGTGTTGCCTCAGGCTTAAACAACATTCTCCCACACGTTATTTTCATTTACAAAGTGAGAGGGAAGAAAAAGCAAAATTGAGAGGAGGAATTGGACAGAAGAGTTAAGCACCCTCGCGGACCAAGGGCTTGTCATAACATGATCTTGGTAATTTCTTAAAAGGAATGTTTTCTCTTAAAATGTAAATGATTGCCATTCACTTAAAAGAAAATACACAGCAATGTCTTGCTATCCAAGTCTAACAATTAAGGCTTTGCTCTTAGAATAAATATTACCTAATTATGAGCACTGCCTTTCGTGCAGCCATGGTTGTTGCTAAGCCAATCACATCTATTATAATATTTAAATCTCACAACTGGTGAGGAAGGTGGTATACTTTCCTCTTTCAGATGAAGAAAACAAGGTTCAGGGAGGTTAAGGAACTTGCTCAAAAGTCCCATTGGTAAATGTACATCAAACTCACAGTGAGGTACCACTTCATACCTATTATCCGGATGGCTAATGTCAGAAAAGCAGAAAATGAGGATGTGGAGAAATTGGAACCTTCCTGAATTGCTGGTGAAAATACAAAATGGTACAGCCTCCGCCAGAGGTTTCTCAGAAGGTTTAGCACAATCAGCAGTTCTACTCCTAGATGTAATACACCCACTTCTCACTTATTAACATGGTTAGGTTCTAAAGACCAGGTCATTACCTGAAAATCAGTGTTATGTGAAAATGGAAAATGACCATATCAGATCATAAAATGGAGGATTACTGCGTCATTACATAACTACCAAACATGATCACATAACTTCCAGCTTACATCATTAGACAACTAGCAAACCAGTGAGAATCATGGGCCAGCCAAGTTGACACATAACCTTAACCACCACAGCCAGTGTTACTGTCACTTTGCACCTGGCTTTTGTTACTGCTGGACATAAGTTGTTAATATGCAACATAGTCAGATAGTAGATTTTTTGCTATTGTTGTAAATGCACTGTATCGGGTAACAAGTAAATGAGGAGTAGGTGTATACCCCAAAGAATTGAAAGCATAGATACTTACACACCAGTGTTCTTTGCAACATTGTTCATAATAGCCAATAAGTGGAAACCAGCCAAGTGTCAATTGTTGCGCCTAGATCTTGAATCCCCAAAAACCACCAAGGAGCCGATTCCACTGCAAAAGCATAAAGGTTGTTTATTCAAGCTCCAGCTTGGACCCCCAACCGTCACCAATGCAGCGGTTCAGAATTGAGAGCCCCGAACTCAGGGGTAACAGGGTTTTTATAGGGGTTACAGCAGAAATGAGGAAGTTTCCATCAGAAAATTACAGGATTGGTTGACATTTTTCAAGTTGCTAGTTGTTCCTACTTGATTGGCTCTGTCTTGGGGGCCGAAGCCGCAGACTCCATTTCTAACTATTTTAGGTAAGGTATTTTCTTGCTATTTACTGATTGGTTGTTGCTAGGGAGTATGCTAGGGAGTATCGATGAGGTGGGGGTAGTCAGGACTCCTTATGGTTTTTCCAGTTTGTTGCTAGGGAGTATCGATGAGGTGGGGGTAGTCAGGACTCCTAGTGGTTTTTCCGGTAACTAAAGCACTAAAGTGTGATGTAAATGCTAAGGCATGTTGCAAAATGGCTACATACTTAAAAATGGTTATATACAGGGTGGTTATATAGAAACATGGTCTCATATCAATCAACAGATGAAAGGATAAACAAAGTGTTGTGTATGCATAAGATGGAGTAGTATTCAGCCATAAAGAGAATGACGTCCTGATACATGCTACAGCATGGATGAACTTTGAAAACATTGTGTTGACTGAAGTCAGACAAAAAGAACAAATATTGTATGATCCAATGTGTACGCTGCATTATCTACAATAGGCAAACAATAGAGACAAAAGTTTATTAGTGGAACCAAGAGATGGCAGTAGGAGAAATGGTGAGTTACTGCTTAAACGGCACTGAATTTCTGTTTGGGCTCGTGAAAAACTTGGAAATAATGGTGATGGTTGCAAAACATGGTGAATGTAGTTACTGCCACTGAACTGTGCAGTTAAAAATGGTTAAAATGGAAATTTTTTTGGGGGGGTTATATATAGCACCACATACACACATACACACACACACACACACACTTACACACTCACACTAACACTTACACAGTTACAATGATAATAAATTGCAGATCTGGGATTATGTCCTTTCTGTGCCATAACTACTCAGAGCTTTAAAAAAGTAGCCTTAGTTTTCTTTTTTTGAGGTTATTGCTGATGATAATAATCCTTAAACTTGAGAACCAAGGTGGAAGTTAATTCAAGTATATGGATGTCAAAGAGAATCTCAGATAAAATAAAAGAATTTAATTCCTCTCAACAACATGCTAACACTGTCAGTGCTGAAGTGGGGAGCTGGAGAGCTACCAAAATATTGCATAGGAGACTAGGAGCTTTTTCAAACCAAGTGCCTCTGGGTGACCCTAGACAGTTGGTGAGAAAGGGTTTGTCACCAACATAAATAACCAGAAAGAAGTGTTAGATGCATTTGAAGCAACCCAGAGATTCCCACGTGAAGCTGTTGAGAAGAAACCAGGGAGTGTGAAGTAATGAAGGTAGCTTGGTGTTCCAGAGAAACTGAGGGGTGGATCTTAACATCACAGATGGAAGCTACGGCAGCAAATAACAGAGAACCAAAAGAGATACATTTCCATCTGGATTGTGGAAAAAGAAAGTTGGGTAATTTATAACAATGAATGCAAACTGATCACTGCTGGTTATGTCAGATCAGAATGCAGGGCAGATTTAAAATGGACTCTTCAGTTATGTATTCCTATTACAAGACATCCTATGCTACATAAATTATGTTGTAGATAAAGATCTATTTTAGACTTACATGTTTAATTTGCTAAAAGAAAGAAAAAACAAACAAATACTTCTTTCCAAAGAAATTGTATTGTTAAGGGTGAATTCTCCTAGTTAATTTTTGGAATGAACTGTAGCTATTTTGTTCTTAATATTGTTTTCCCAGTGTTAGTTTTAGAAGATGATATGGCAGGTGGAATAATGTTGTTTCCTAGCTGTGTTGTAGTGTTTGGAAAATGCTGAGGTGGCTCAGTAACCTTTTGTGTAGTGATGAAATTCAGGACTGCAGGGTAATTTATATAGGTCAGTAGGAATAAAATGTTGCTTATTTCTGAATGTCAAGTCACAGTGACCTATTTTTTTGGCTTATTTTTTCGTGACTCAAGTTTTTCAGGTGGAAATTACTTGGAGCTTTTATATTTCCTTTTTCTTTCTGCCTTTTCTCTTAGGATTTTTGTGTTCTGGCATTTAATGTGAATCTTTTCATCATATTTTACATTAAAAGGTATGAGAAAAGATTTTGTCATATTTCATTAGACAAATGGAAATTTAGTGCCTTAAGGCATTTGACTGCTAACCAGAAGGCTGGCGGTTCAAACCCACCAGCCACTCCTCGGAAAGAAGATTGAGCAATCTACTTCCGTAGTGATACTGCCTCGGAAAACTAAGGAGGGGTCGCTATGAGTTGGATCTGACTCGATGGCAATAAGGGTTTTTTTTTTTTTAATATACAAACATATTTTCAATATACAAAAAGTTTTTCTTAATTGAATTAGTAGGGTTTCATTTAGGAGTGCATGTATGTGAGAGAGAGGGAAAAAAGGGGAAAAAAAAGCACCTATGAGAATTTCTTGAAAGCAATGGAACTGCAACTCGTCCCCTAAAAAATCCATATATTCCCATACAGATAAGATATTTCATACAATTTTAAATGATGGATTCAACCTTGGACTCCTGGTTACGATTTCTTTGCTCAAAAATATCAAATATCATTTTAGATACACTTGACTTTAAGTACTAGCTACTTGTGTAGCCCCAAAAGAAAGGTGAACATAGAGATTATATGAGACTTAGAAAAAGATTTCAAGATTTCAAGCAAATTCACTGTGGGCCAAACCCTGCAGAAAGAGAAAGAGCTTGAGTTTGAGAGTATGTATTATGAGGATGGTGGATTGGTAAGAAATGTGACTAGAGAAATACTAGAAAGCATGATTATTGGCTTCAAGGTTTTAATTTCATTGTTGTTTAAAACTTGGCACATGCACTAAATCTGAGGATTTATAGTAACAAATGCAATAAAGACAAATAATAGTGAATCCTTACAGTTATGTTACCAGTTGTTATCCAGTTGGTTCCCACTCATGATGGGCCCTATGTGTGTCAGAGTAGAACTGTGCTCCTCCATAGGGCTTTCAATGGCTTAATTTTTTAGAAGAAGCCAAACCTTTTTTTCCTGAGGTGCCTCTAGGTGGATTCAAACCTCTAGCCTTTTGGTGAGCAGCCAAACACATTCACCACATTATGTGTTTGCACCACCAAAGGACTGTTAAAAAAGCAAACCCATTACCATCGAGGTGATTCTGCCTCACAGCGACCCCTATTGGGTTTCTTTATGGAAATAAATTGCCCAGTCTTGCTTCTGCAGAGTGGTTGGTGGGTTTGAACAGCAACCTTTTGGTTATCAGTTAAATGCCTTAGACACTACACCAGCAGAGCTCCTTACCAAAGAGTTATAGCTGTGTTAAACCTTGATAATGAGGACTGTAGAGATACTGCCTCAGAAACCCAAGGAGAGGTCGCTATGAGTTGGAAACGACTCGACAGCAGTGAGGGGTTTTTTTTGTTGTTGTTTTGGTGGCTTTATAGAACATAACTACTGTTAGTAATGAGAATTGACTACATATAGAAAAAATAAATTCATAAAATAAAAAACCTGTCTCATTCTTCTCCCTTAAATTTCAGTAATTCTTCCCTATAATTCCAGTATTTATACCATTCATATGACACCTGTAAATAATACTCTCTAGTTGTTTTATTTCTCTGACTAGACTGAAAGACTCTTAAATTAAGGTCAGAGATCTTTCTATTACAACTTGATAGTCCTTTTATTACCAAGACAATCCATGTGTATTGTTGGTATTCAGCAAATAGTTGCTGAACAAATATTAAAAAGGCCAGATAGCTGGTGTCACTTAAAATACTTAAACAGTCTCTCTTGGATTGTTTCCAACTACTGATCAAGTTGGAGCAGCAATTTGGGATAACGTTATCAGAGACTGAGCCATTTGCTTGACTTTATTACAATTAGTTTTATAATTTACCCTCAGTCTAGCTAGCAGGTAAACTGTAGTTCTTGCTTTTTTTGGTTTTCTGATGATTTTTATGATGTGTGGAACCGTGATAGATAGAATTACACTCAGATTCTGATAATTTTGATTTATAGCCTCAGTTGTGAGCAGGAATGAGGCAGATTCATTCATTAAATCTGTTGATTAATATGTGCCAACTATTATTTTAGCCCCAGTGGCACAGACAGAGGTTAAAACACTCAGCTGCAAACAAAAAAAAGTTGGCTGTTTGAACCCCCAGTTGCTCTGTGGGAGAAAGATGAGTCAATCCAAGAATTACAGCCTTGGAAATCTAAGAGGCAGTTCTACTCTGTTCTGTAGGGTTCCTGTGGGTAAGAATCAACTTGATGATACTCCAAAAAAAAAAAAAAACTCACTGCCATCGAGTCGATTTTGAGTCATAGCGACCCCCTTTGGGTTTCTGAGGTGGTAAATCTTTACAGCAGTAGTTGTTCAGTCTTCCTTCGGCAGAGTGCCTGGTGGGTTTGAACCGCCAACCTTTTGGTTAGCAGTCAAATGCCTTAGGCACTATGCCACCAGAGCTACTAACTTGATAGTAATGGGTATATATCATATTCATAGGGTCATACAATCTATGGGTTTTTTTGTCTGGCTTATAATTGACTTGATAGGTATGGATTATGAGTTATTTATTACTTTACACACTGAGGATATAAATATGAATAAATGATGATATTTCCTTATCAGGAGTTCTCATTTTGGTAGAAGTAAGACAAATGAGTAATAATTGGAATATCTCATGTGCTAAGTGGACTGAGAGAGGTAAGCAAAGGTATGGCTGTGGATCAAAGGAATGACTGATTCCAACTGGGGGGTATGGAGATTCTTTCGAAGGATCTTCAAGTATGAACGGTAGGTGATGCAAATAGTTAACATGCTTAGCCGCCAACCAAAAGGTTGTAAGTTTGACTCTACCCACAGTTGTCTTGGAAGAAAGTCCTGGCTATCTGCTTCTGAATAATCAACCACTGAAAAAACTATGGAGTTCTGCTTTGGTCATTGCTGTTAGAGTTGGCTCAATAGCAACTGGTAAAGGTATGAGTAGAAGGGTTCCAGGCACAAGGACAAAGTGAGGAATGGGACTGGAAGGGTGAGATTTCAAGTAGACAAAGTAGCTTGCAAGACACTGAGGAAGGTTTGTAGATCTCTGAGTAATATGCCTGGAGCATAAGATGTAAGGGCCAGGGACGAGCTGTAGTGAGTATAGATAGAAGTGTGGGTTTTTAACTGTCTGTCCGCATTTGAGGGCAGAGCAGTTTGGATTTTCTGTTGTGAGCAGTGAGTCTTTTCCATGGGTGAAAGCAGATTCTAGCTACTAGTTTGTTTTCTACTAAATGTCTACACCCACATATCTCAGTTCTTGCTGAGGCAGGAGCCTGGGATAAATACTAAATGTTGTTGTTGTTGTTATGTGCTGTCAAGTCGGACCCGACTCATAGTGACCCCTCCTTGGGTTTCCTGGGCAGTATCACTACGGAAGTAGATTGCCCCGTCTTCCTTCCAAGGAGTGGCTGGTGGGTTTGAACTGCCAGCCTTCTTCTGGTTAGCAGTCAAGTGCCTTAGGCACTACGGTACCAGAGCTCCCAAAATAGAGACTGTAATTAACCAGAGGACCTATTTCACCACACTTATTTCAACAAATAATCAGGGAATCTTAAACAAAATTCAGTGTAGGGCAGGGATACCTGCCAAATTAGCACAAAATCATTGTACATAATGGAGAGATCCTAAATTTATTTGTTTGCCTATAATTAAGAGAAACAAGGGTGAACTTTTCCTTCTTTTAGCATTTTGACACTGGGGTCTGACTACAAATAATGGTGTGATAAATGTTGACCTTTCTAAACTAGCTTTATATGGGGCTCATGTTAGAAGAATAGTGGCCGAAAGTATCGCTGAAATAGAAGCAACAGCAAACAGTTAAAATACTGCATCTAGGTTACCTCACACTTGGGAGGGGGGTAAGAATTACTCAGACCCAGTCCTTACATAACCTGCTTAACTGGACTAACACGTTCTGGGACCCCTATGCAGTGTTTGACAAGTAACTTCAGTAGAAATAACAAAAAACAAACTCCAGTTTGTTCTTAAACCTAATAACATTGTCATCCTGTTCACTCGTTCATTCAGTAAATGTTTATTAAACACCTATTATAAAGAAAACCAAAGAAGAGTTGATGCTTTTGAGTTGTGGTGTTGACAAAGAATAGTGAGAGTACCATGGACTGCTAAAAGAACTAACAAATGTGTCCTGGAGGAAGTGCAGCTGGAATGCTCCTTCAAGGTGAGAATGGTCAGACTTCGTCTCACCTACTTTGGTCATGTTGTCAGAAGGGACCATTCTTTGGAGAAGGATATCATGTTTGGTAAAGTAGAAGGTCAACGGTAAAGTGGAGGGTCAATGGAAAAGGGGAAGGCCCTCAACAAGATGGTCTGACACAGTGGCTGCAACGATGGGCTCAGGTATAGCAGGGATCATGAGGCTGGCACAGGACTGGGCAGTGTTTCGTTCTGTTGTACATAAGGTTGCTATGAGTTGGAGACGACTCAACGGTACCTAATAACAACAACAATATTATGTGCTACTCTTGAGGTTATATTTTACAAACTTTAAAAAAGGAGACCCTCTTTCTAGAGAAACAGTTGCCATGGAGACTTCAGGGTTGCTTGAGTAAAGACCATGGCTTTGAACTGGTTCTTTCTGGTTCAACGTCCTGCTGAAAATTTCTCATTCTTTCCCAAATAAAGTGAATCAGAATCTACATTTTAACAAGATCCCCAGTGATTCTTGTGTACAGACATACTTTGTTTTATTACACTTTGCTCATAATTGCCTTTTTTATGAATTGAAGGTTTGTGGCAACTCTCTGTCTAGTAAGTCTATTGGCACCATTTTTATAACAGTGTGTGCTCACTTCATGTCTCTGTGTCACATTTTGGTAATTCTCACAATCTCTGAAATTTATTATAATGCTATTGCCCACTTAATAGACTATCTAAAACACCAAACACACTGCTCTCAAGTCGATCCCGACTCACAGTGACCTCTCCTTGGGTTTCCAAGGCAGTATTTCTATGGAAGTAGATTGCCCAATCTTCCTTCTGAGGAGTGGCTGGTGGGTTTGAAGCAGCCTTCTGGTTAGGAGTCAAATGCCTTAGGCACCACACCACCAGAGCTCCCCAATAGACTATAGTATAGTGTAAACAAAACTTTTATATGTACTAGGAGTCCTGGTCGTGTAGTGCCTAAGGCACTTGACTGCTAACCAGAAGGCTGGCGGTTCAAACCCACCAGCCACTCCTCGGAAGGAAGATGGGGCAATCTACTTCCATAGTGATACTGCCTGGGAAACCCAAGGAGGGGTTGCTATGAGTCGGTCCGACTTGACAGCACATAACAACAACAACAACAACAACATGGGAGAGTATGGGCTCAAGCATAGTAAGGACTGTGAGGATGGTGCAAGACCAGGCAGTGTTTCGTTCTGTTGTACATAGGCTCACTATGCGTCGAAGCTGACTTGACAGCATGTAACAACAAGAGAGAATACCTTGAGTGGTGCAAATAGTTAATGCTCTTGGCTGCTAATAGAAAGGTTGGAGATTTGAGTCCATCTAGAGGTGCCTTGGGAGAAAGTCCTGGTGATCTACTCCTGAAAAATCAGCATTGAAAACATAAATGGAACTCAGTTCTACTCTGAAATATATGGAGTCAGAATTGACTAGGTGGCACTGTTTTTTTGGTTTTGGTATGGCAGAGTTTATATATAGGTGGGTTATCTAACCTAGACTTAGAGGAAAGACTTCCTGGAGAGCTTGATATCTAAACTGAGCGTTAGCAATGAGCAAGAGTAAGTCAAGTGAAGGAGAGGGAGGAAGAATGATACAGGGAATGTTGCAGGCATTCACAGGGTTATATGCTAAAGCCCCTGATATGTGTGTGTGTTTGTGTGTGTGTGTTTGGGGAGAATTAAATGTAGCTCAGCCTGATTGTAGTGTGGAGTGTGAAATGGAAGTAGAGAAATTGGGCTGGAACATTGGGCAGAGGGTGAGCATGCTTTTAGCCATGTAAAGGAATATGGAATTTATCCTAATGCCAAGAGGAAATTTGCTTCCAGAAAGATCAGTCTAATACATGTGTGTGAATAATGAATGGGCTGGCAAACCTGGAGACAGGTAGACCAGTTAATAAGTTACTGTAATAATCTGGCCAAAAGATAACAGTATTCTTAACTAGGGAACTAGCAGTAGGAATGCAGAAAAGTGGCTGAAGTCAAAAGATATTTAGCAGGTAGAGTCTTAACGGGAATTAACAACTGACCAGAGGTGGGGTGAGAGACAGACATGATGGAGCTGTTGGGCATTTTCAAAGAAGGTTATGCTTTTCTTTAAACAAGGAAATACCATGTGGGCATTATTTTCAGTGTAATTAAAAACATAAAACAGACTGTTCACCCTATGAAACTTTTAAATTCTTTTTAAATTCTTTGCTGTCAGCAGAGGCGTATCTATGGAAATAGTTCCTATGACAATTAATTGTAAATTTCTGAATGATCTCTCATAGCTGGTGATGGGATAGAAACTGCTCATTGCCCCTTTCCTCACCACCCCCATGACACCCAGGTCATGGGCTATACCTGCCATACCCTTGATACGCCTCTGTATCAGAGTGTACTGTATATAATTCATTGGAGAGAGGAAAGTATCAAATTTAGAAGGGCAAAGGCAGTCCAAAGGAGCTCTGGTGGTGCAAACAACTAAGTGTTTGGCTGCTAACTGAAAGGTTGCCGGTTCAGATCTACCCAGCTGCACCACGAGAAAGACCTGATCTGTTTGTTTAAAGATTATAGTCTAGAAAACCCTCGGGGGCAGTTCTACTCTGTTGCATGGGATTGCTGGAAGTTGAAATTGACTCGAAGACACCTAGCAACAATGGCAATCCATGTTGGATTTTTCTCTCTCTGCTTTTGAATTTCAAGGTCTGTTGCATATACCTCATTAGCTCGAGGGAGAAGTGACCCTATAGTCTTTTCATTTTCAGAGAACTAGAAAGCTGTGAACTTTCTTGGAGAAGGTGATTTTTGCAGCCTTTGAATAAAAGCACTTCCAGTTCCACCTTAGTTGAAAATCAGTAGTGTCTGATGTTGATCAGACGTCGTCCAGAGCTTTCTTGTGCCGGCCACCAGCATCCATATTTTATGCCTATCGCTTTGAGTAAAATAACCTCCAGTGGTCTCCATGTGCTAGGATCTCCAATCTCTTAATTCTTCGATTTTTTTTAAAAGAAAGAAAATTCTAGAAAAGCGTGTTTGATTTGCTACTGAATTAATACATTTTTCTCTTCCTGACATATTATTTAGGTCATTACTGGAAAAATGTTGTCTTTGATGTTGCAGAGCTTGTCTGCTTTTTATTTTAATACATTTAAAATATAAAATAACAAAATTATCTGTGCTCAGTTAAAAGAATGTATAACTGGAATTTTAACTTGATTATCCTTCCCAATTTTCCCAGGCTTTCATAGGCAAGTACTTTGTTTGAACAGCTGTACTCCAGTAAATCTCAGTAACAAATGAATCAGGAATGATTTTGTGTAGCAAATCAGATGAAAGGAACTTCCTTAGAAAGACAGGTAATTAAAAGAAAGAAGAAACAAAAGTTGGAAAAATTTGAGAAATTTAGCAACTATCATTTTTTTTCAATTTTAAATAAAGCAATTTCCTCTAATAATTCTCATATAATCTTAAAATAGGCTATGTCATTAACAGCAGAGAAAGCTTACCTCTTGCTAGATTTTAATAGTGTGTGGAAATAAAATTTAAAACTAAAGTCAGAAGGAAGGGAAAAATGGTACAATGGAGAAACATAAAATATAGATATAAAGTTGGGCAGTCAATTTCCTGTTGTTGTTGTTGTTATGCGCTGGTTGAGTCGTCTCCGACTCATAGCGACCCCTCCTTGAGTTTCTGAGGCAGTATCCCTGCGGAAGTAGATTGCCCAATCTTCCTTCTATGGAGTGGCTGGTGGGTTTGAACCACCAAACTTCCGGTTAGCAGTCAAGTGCCTTAGGCACTACACCATCAGAGCTCCCAGTCAATTTCCTATCATCTATAATTTTCCATCAGCTATGATTTTCTATAATCTATATGTGTGTTATCCATATGCTGGGGGAACAGAGGGGAGGGGTTGGTGAAGGAGGTGGCTGTGAAACCTGTCTGCTTCCAAGCACAGATAGATAAAATTAATATGTGAAAAGGTATTTGAAATGAGCTGTTGGGTAGAAAGGCTTTGGCTTTCACCATCTTACCTACTGGATAGGTTTGAAAGCTTAGAGTAAAGCTAAACTGAATTCAGGGAAACATTGATTCACCCAACTGGGTAAACTACTTACTGAATTTACTAATCTAATTAATCAAACTCTGCTTCTCCTTTCCAAAGTAGATTCACAGGCAGTAAAATAAATTAAATTAACATTCTTTCCCACTTACTAAAAATAAGCTTTCTTTCCTTGGGTAAATTGGTCATTTTAATTCCCAAGGCTAGTCTCATGTATTCCACTGACAGGAAGCAATTGTATGGGTAGCAAATCATTTCTCTGCAGGACGCAGAGTTGGGGTTCAGAGCATCCTATCTTAGCCCTACTGCTGAACCTGATGAATAAAATACATTACTAAGTAAAGTTATTTTTAGAAGTAAATGGTCTATGGATGATGCTGATTTGCTGATAGGGATCTAAGGCAGCCTGTGATTTATAGAATGGATCTTTCATGAAACTTAAAACTATACTGATGGCAGGAAATAATGGCTTTTGGAGAAAAAAAGAATTCCTGGAAAATCAAGAATATTTAATGTTTGAAACCAATTTAAATGGAGAAAATTTAGACTCTGAAATAGTAAAAACAGTTCCGTTAAGTAGTTTTCTGATCCGGTATTTTAAGTTGAGTTTACCTAATTTTTAAACTACTGTAATTTGTGTACATGTAATAATTTATACACACGTACCTTCACAACAATGTACAAGGAAAAGTGATAGATGAAAAATGAGGAGGAAAACTAATGAAATGATTACAAACTAGTAAATGACAGTCTTTATGAGAAGTCCCTGAGTTGTATGAATGGTTAAGTGCTCCATTACTTGCTGAAGAATTGGCAGTTCAAACCTACCCAGAGGTACCTTGGAAGACAGACCTGGCAGTCTGCTTCTGAAAAGTCACACAGCCTTGAAAACGCTTTGGAGCAGTACTGCTGTGCACACGAGTTGGTCACTATTAGTTGGAATCAAGTCAATGGCAATTAACAATAGGTTATTATGCTCAAAACTCACTTGTATGCTCAATTAATCTTAAGTAATATGTAAATGTAGTATGTAATTTGTTGTTGTTGTTATGTGCCATCGAGTCGGTCCCAACTTATAGCAACCTCTCCTTGGGTTTCCGAGGCAGTATCACTAAGGAAGTAGATTGCCCAGTAGTATGTAATATGTACAGGAAAATCATGGCATGAGCAAATTAAATTTTGATTATACTGCATGTGGATAATTGAGCATCAGTCTAACAGATTAAACTGTTCTTGGAATTATCTTTCATGATTGTTAAGTCTTTGCATTATTGTCTTTTTTTTTTTTAATTTGTGACTTTTTTTTTTAAATATTATTTTATTGTGGCAAGAATAGATAACAAAATATCTTCCCATCCAACATATTTTGCATGACAGTTCAGTGACATTGTGATCATCATGTTACGCAACCATAAGCACTATTAGTTTCCAAATTATTCCACTGCCAATAATAGAAACTCAATGCCTCAAGCCATCATTTCTTTTTAAAATTTTTTTTTAAATTTTAATTTTGGTGAAAATATACATAGTGGACGTAGACTCATTTATCAATTTCTGTTTGTACAATTCAGTAACAGTTGGTTACATTCTTCACATTATGTCACCAGTCTCGCTCTCTCTACTCATATCGTTTTACCACCATTGACTTAGACATACAACCTCCCAAAGTCTTCTCATCTGTGCTTTAGAGTAACTGTTGACAATTGGATGTCATATCGAGAATTCTTTAAAAGAGCACAATTCTTATGGCAAACATTCTTTATTAGTTTAGCTAAACAGTTCTTTACTCTGAAGATGACTTAAGGGGGTAGATTCAGTTCATGGTTTGCAGATTTTCTCAGAGTGATGGATTTGAGGGTTTCTCCAGTTTCAATAGACCCAGTCTGGATTCTGTAAGAATTTGAAATTCTGCTCAGCATTTTTCCCTAAGCCATCATTCCTTAATTGTCTCTTCCACTTCCACTTCCAAGCTTTAGCTGAGTGTTTTCTTTTAACTTACAGACTATTTTGCTATCTGGAAACCTGTTTGATCTTAGGTCAAAATTGCTTTCCTCACAATCTGACTGTGAGAGATGTTAAACACTGGAATATACTTCTGAGAAGGACTGTGGAATGTCATATAAATTATTATTTTTTGTGAATGGGGTAGATTCTCATGTATAGTAGGAGTGGCCTAGACAAACCTCTGAAATTTTCTTCTAGATCCTGTGAGTCACAGAGTTGTTACTGTTGGACATTTCAATGTGGCCCATCTCAGTTAGTGAAGACATAGAGGGCAAAGAAGCAATTTTATTTAATAACATTTTGAATTCACCATCTCCATGCACTGTCCATACATACACAGGACACCATCATACTGTTCTGTGGTCAAATGTGCCTAAGATTAAAGGAAAGATTTAAAATTTTCTTATTATGGATTTGGTTGTATAGATAGATAGCCAAACTAGATTGGTTTCTAAGATTTCACTTTGCAATTTAGTAAGTTATCCTTAACATTCAAATTGGGGGATATTTCAGCTAGCTGCAGATGGTGAAAATAAATATTTCCCATAGTTTTAATTGTGATGGTCAAGTCATCCTCAAGAGCTTGCCACTTTTTTGTAACATCTTCCCAATTCCTATTCCTCTCTTCTCACTACCCACCCGTTGGTTATTTCCTGAGTTAATCCATGTAAAGCAGTTATTAGCATAGTGTCAAGGATCAAATAAGTACTCAATAAATGTTAGTTATCACTATTACTATTTTCACATCCTCTATGCTTGCATACCATTCCTTCAGCCATCAATTATTTTACTTTCTCTCTAGACTGGCACCACGATTCTAGAGATACAAAGATAAGTAAAACAAAGTCCCTATTCTAGGAAAAATGATGGTTTACCTCTTATCATCATTCATTATGCTGTAATATATTTATTTATGTCTTCCAGATTGTGAGTTCATTTGAGGTCAACACCATGCAAGCCAAAAAAAAAAAAAAAAAATCACATCAACATACTAGAAAATAGTTTAGAACTAGAAAGGTAACTCATCCCAAATTACTTTGCATTGTTGGCTATTTCAATATGGCCAAACTACTTCTAAAATAGGGAGCTCTGTTAGTGTAGTGCCTAAGGCACTTGACTGCTAACCAGAAGACTGGTGGTTCAAACCCATCAGCCACTCCTCGGAAGGAAAGTTGGCTAATCTACTTCTGTAGTGATACTGCCTCGGAAACCCAAGGAGGGGTTGCTATGAGTCGGACCTGACTCGACGGCACATAACAACAACAACTTCTAAAATATTGTATTCAGTTCTGGACTCATTTAGGAATTTTGGCAGCTGGAGCATATTGACATTTCTATTTATTTATTTATTCTTGAGGAAGTGTTGTTGTTGTTATGTGCCGTCAAGTCAGATCCAAGTCATAGCGACCCCTCCTTGGGTTTCTGAGGCGGTATTTATACGGAAGTAGATTGCCCAACCTTCCTTCTGAGCAATGCAGCCTTCTGGTTAGCAGTCAAGTGCTTTAGGCACTACACTACCAGCGTTCCCTTGAGGAAGTGCTATAGCAAAAATAAAGGAGCCTGGTTAACTTCTTGGCTGTTAACTGAAAGGGTGGCAATTTGAACCCACTAGCTGCTCCAAGGGAAAAAACACCTGGCAGTCTGTTCCTATAAAGATTACAGCCTAGGAAACACCGTGGGGCAGTTCTATTCTGCCATATAGGGTCACTATGAGTCGGAATCAACTTGATAGCACACAACAATAAGAACATAGCAGCTGTAATGATTTATTATTATCCTTTCAAATACTCCCTGCTAGTAATACCTAATGTATAGAGCTTGCATATCTTTTGGCACATTTGAACCTTATGATATTTCTGTGAGATATGGAACAGATTCTTCTGTATTTTATGGGTTTGAGTAAATCTAATATGATGTTAGGTAGCCTAAGTGGTTTCTGTAGGTCAGGGATCTAGTAAGTCGAGTATCTGTGCCCAGATTCAGTTTTCTTGCATCCAGATTCATTGTGCTCACCACTAGACTGTTATGGTTGGAATGCTACTAAGAACAGTTGAAGATCCTGGAACTATTTCAAGAAAAGATACACAGGAAACATGATCACTGCCTTTAAATGTTTGAAAGCCTATCTACACAGCAGGGATACTAGTCTTACTCTGAAACTTCTTAGGATGGTACTTTGAATGTGTGTTGCTTATGTCTACTTTTACGAGCAGTGGAGCATGCCCTACCATGCCCTGTTCATGCTTTTTTTTTTTTTTTTGCCTCATTTTATCACATTCTATCTCTATTCCACCACCAGTCACTATGCTTAAGCTATATCTGTCTTCTTTTCTACCACTGGATCTTTGCACTGTTACACCCTATCTTTAGAGTGCTATTCCCTTTTTCCCACAGTTTTGCTTGGTTGAATCTCATGCATCTTCTAGGACTCACCCTAAATGTTGCTTTTTCAAAGACTTCCCAAAGAGAATAAATGTTCTGAGACAACTTCACTAAACATCTGAGCTAAGAACCCTAACTGCAAGCTACAGAAAGTGACTCTGTTTGATTAAGCAAAAAATGGAATTCATTGCGAAGGTATGGAGAGTTTCATGGTCTCACTGGGAGGGCTGAAGAAGGAGACCAACAAAATTTCCAAAAATGATGTCCAAAACCATGCCAGAGAACTAGCTTCAAGGGGAAACTACTGCCACCTTTGCTGCCCCACTGAGCATTATGGTTTGCACTGTTACCAGGAAATCTGCTTTATTGCACCTATTGCCAGCAGGATGTTACTTCTGCTCTAGGAACTCAGCCTTGCACCTCTTGTTGGTTCCCTAAACTGGATACATCTGTTGCCATCCTTCCCGGTAAAATCAATTCTGTATGGAATCTCCTTCTTTCAGTTCATTTAAGAATCAAGAGTTTGGCAAGGGTGAGTCTAATTGCTGGTGCTGAAGTCATATGCCTATGCGCTAGCTGCAAAGGAGATTACAGAACTGAGTTTTCTAGGTTCTGTGTTGAAAAGGAGTCCTTGCACAGTGTAAATGGTCAACACGTTTGGCCGTTAACTGAAAGGTTGGAGGTTTGAATTCACCCAAAAGCTCCTCATAAGAAAGGACTGGCAGTCTGCTTCTGAAGAATCAGCCATTGAAAACCCGGTGGAAGACAATTCGACTCTAGCATACACGGGGACACCATGAGTTGGAGTGCATTTAATGGCAACTGGATGTTTGGAAAGTAGGGCTATTACCCAGCTGCATCTAGGGTGTTCAAAAGGTGCTAGCCAGCGAGAACATCTGACCCCCTCACAGCAGCAACAACAACAACAACAAAAACTAGTTGTTGTTTAGTTGATTCTGACTCATGGCAACTCCTTAAGTTGCAGAGTGGAACTGTGTTCCATAGAGCTTTCAAAGCTGTGATCTTTCAGCAGCAGATCACCAGGCCTTTCTTCCATGGTGTCTCTGGGTGGCTTTAAACTGCCAGCCTTTGGAATAGTAGTTGAGCACTTAACAGTTTATGCCACCCAGGGATTCCTGAATATAAGACACTACGACCCAGAGTTCTCATATATATTATGGAACAATCATACTTACCTCACAGGGTTGTTATAAAGATAAAATAAGGTAAGTTTTGTGAAACTGCCTAACACACTGTACACAGGAATGGAAATATAAAATAAAATTTATTTTTATAATATGATTTGTATTTTTGGGCGCAAAGTATTTGACATGGTTTAACTGGTTCTCATAAAATTGAGTACTTATTAACAAGTTGATTAATCTCAAATTCACTTTAGATGTTTTTAAAATAACAGACATTTTAAATGCTTAGTAGAAAAATAGGGGGGAAAATAAATTTATGTGCTGCCCTCAAAAATTTATATAATCTCTACATTTGTATTTTATAATGGAAACATACAAAATCATGCCTAGCATAGAAATTGTCATTTTAAAAATTGAGGTGCATTTTCAGCTACTTTTGCCTCATTTCTGAATTTTAAGGCTTTGTTATAATCTGGTTCTTACTCTGGTTACATCATAATTCACCTCTCTTGTTCCAAAACAGAAAATGGCTGTATTGAACCCTCAGTGGCCTCTGCATTTGGGTTTGCTGCCATTGCCCCTTGGTGGCTCTAACAGAGGCTGTTATCTCAGAAAAAAATATTGAGGTCACAGCTGAGTTTTTTACACAAGCAATAGCAGTTGTGTAAAAGAGGGTATTAGTGGAAATGGGTGGAGTAGTGGCCAGATTTGCATTTAAACTAATGCAGTAAGAGTTATTAAAATATTCAGTGAACACAACTCTGGTCTTCAATGGTAAATAAAGTTCCTCTGTAGAAAAGGAGAGGTCAATGCCAAAGTAATTGCCAAAGGAGAAAAAGATAATGTAGGGCTATTTTCTTATTTCACAGAAATATTCCCCAGTATAACGTATCTGTGATTTGAATGAAGTTACTTGATTAGCTTTCATTTTTTAAATAAGCATAAATTAAATTAATATATTGCTAGAAATAGCAAAACATTACCCAGCTTTGCAATGCTGAAAATTGGGTTATAATTCCCAGTTTGTTAGAGATCTGTCTTCTTAAAGTTACAGTTTATTTAATAATATGGAGAATTCTAACAGAACTATTCTTGAATGCCTCTTACTTAAATGGTATTCCATAGTACATTGAAAGTGTCCCTAAATTTCTAAATTCCTCATGTTGAATTCAGAGGAATTCTCTCAGTATGCTTCTGCTTCTTCCTCTATATCACCTCAACCTTTTCTCTTCCTCATCTACGCACCCACACATATATATACACACACACACACATTCTGTCTCTCATACACTCACCATTTGCTCTTAGCCTCAAAGAACATTTAGTTTTGGACACTGGAAGTATAGAAGACTCACTCTGTTTTAATAAAGATCCTAACTTGGAAGTGAGGCTGCCTTTAAATTTAAAATAGGACTGTAGTTAAATAGAGCTCACTGTAGTAAACAGAGCATTCTAGAAATAATAAATTTTGGTGATTCAAAGTTTATTTTGATTATCAGGTATATATAAGTGTTTATGTGGTCTGTGGATTTTTTCCATCTATAAAAATTCTAATTTCATCTCTTGAAACACACATGAAATACGACTATGCATAAGGGAAGGTTAGTTGATTGTGACAGGAGAGAGCTTGTTGGGAAGGGGGTGAGGTAGATTCTGGAGTAAAATGGAATATTTATTCTGAAGCTTTTGCTTTAATTGGTGATGTTGAAAGTAACTTAAAACCACTCCTTAGTCAGCAAGGGAGTTCTCAGGTGACTGTGTGGGTGTCTTGTGATTGCCTTTTATTTTATTGACTCACTAAATTCTTAGATTACTCTCTACCATTTGATATTGACAAACCATAAAATTCTTGTGGAGGCTGCTCAGTAGTGACTTATAAAGAATTATCTTGTTAATAAACTCAGCATCACATGAAATTCAGGTTTAATTAAAATGGAACAGCAAATGATCATGTAATGATTTTTCCTTACTTAAGCATGTAGCCTTTCATCGTCTCATTGTATTTTATTTAAATTCAAAGGGAGATTTTATTTTAAATCCATTTTTTCAAGGTGAATTTATAAGATTCTGTTGCAATACTTTCTCTGTTTTTAGCTTTTGATTTATAGGTTTAAATTTTTTTTTTTTTTTTTGGAATGGTTGAGAAGGATTCTGAGATAGAATCTGAAGGCGGCAAAAATGAAAAACTAATCTGTTATCCAGGGATTTTAGGTTTTAGGATGCTGTTTAAACATAATGATGGTTTATATTTCTTCATAAAAATTGCCAGATAATAGATTAGTTATCTGAGGGTGGTTTGAAAGGCCCTTTGAAATTACCTGGGAGACAATTCTACCTTATGGAATTTAGAAAGCTTCTTTGATGTTGGCTCCTCATATTGGAAAGGTAGAAATTTTTTTTCCTTCTTATTTTGAAGAGAAAGTGGTATATGGAACAGAGGTTTAGTAAAATGCTGCAGGGTGAACTATATTAGTTGTTTTTATGGTTGAGTTCAATTTTTCATCTTTGTGGGTTACTGAATTGTTCTGAATTAAGATTCCTAGTGTAATGTGTATGTTACTCTTTGTATTTAATAGGTGATTACTAAGTGCATAGCTGTCATGCTTTAGTATCTCAGGACCTCTTTCCTTTCCCACCTCCATTTCTCCCCCAGACACTCTAGAGTGCAAATCTCCCTACCCCCAAGCTGGGTTGTTAAAATAGCTTAGGACTGAGATAAACTTTGTAGAGTATAGGAAATTCCTGTACAACCTTTATTATACACAGTCACACTAAAAGAACAGGGTCAATGGAAGGGCTGCCAGGGGTCAAGGCTAGAAACGTGTTGAGGCAGATATTGCAGTTTGGGTTAGCAGGAGTTTATGGGTATCCTCTTCAGTCCAAGCTTATCTGAGCTCATAAAGAAGATTCACGGTTAGTTGCTCTAAAAAAGCTATTTGGATAGGCACTTTACTTCCCAACTGCTTTTAAGTGCTCCTGGGGCCCTGAAGCCTATTCACATAGGCCTTCTAGATTATGAATCCATAAACCTTAATGATTTTCTAGTCTCAAAGGAAGACACACTAACTAGAGCATCATCAAAAACATGATCCTGCTAATAGAGCAGACAGATACATTTTAGGGTATCAAAAATCCACCAGGCTGAAATTGTGAATATAGTAGTAAATTTTTGCAAAGCTTGGAGAGCAGTTATTCTAGCATTGATAGATGCTATCTGTCTGTCTAGTTGATATTGATTACAAATTTGCATTCAAATATCTGAACTACTATTTTATGATAAATGTAACCACTGAGGGCAGCAGAAATTATTTTCGTTTTATGGTTTGACAAACTATACAAGGCAATACTATTTGATGAGAGTACAAGATGGTTATTTCAAGCATCTTGGAACATCAGTCTACCCATAGTCAAAGTTATGTAGATTATGTAATATTTTTCTCTTTTCCATTAAAATTTGTCTTTTAAGATAAAAAGTGTTATTGTGATTATAAAAATAATAAATACATTGTCCCTGAATCTATTTTAAGTATTTCAGTTATTTTCTACAATGTTTTAGATCACATGAATCCAACTCAAAGTGTCTTTATGAGAGAATAGAAACAATCAAATGGAATTTGTTGTAATAGGATTTAACCTATGGTGTTCTGATTCTCTCTTCTCTTTAATTTTTATCAAGTTTTTAATTGCCCACTAGATGATTTATTTTAGAATTGGCCTACTTTTTTTTGGCTTCAATGCCTGTGGGCACAGGTAAATTTGCAGCTGAATTAGCAATCTAGGAATCTCTATATACATTAATAACCATATTGGGGAATCAACTGATCATTCTCCTTTTCTAGATTGGTAAAATAGTACAGCTAGGATTGAGAGGTAAGAGAATTTATGTAGACACAGTTCACTTCAAATTGTTATATTAATATAAAAGGAATGTATATTAATTGCAGAAAATACAGAAAAATGAAAAGGATCCCTCCCACATACACAAAAAAAAATCCACATTGTTATCTTCTCTGAGGTAGTTTTGTGAATATTTTGATATTTTTTATTTCAGTCCTTTGCTATTTTGAACTATTTCGTACATGAAAAGTATATACATATTTCTGTAATAAAGAAAACACATTCTCATGCACCCATCATCAGTCTTGACGGAACAGTATCAGTCCTGTTTTATCTCCTCACTTGTATCCCAAATATAACCAGAGTTTTCACTTTATGTTGATTGTTTTCATGTGTTCCTTTATACTTTCAGCACATGTGTATAATCTTAAATATTATTTATTATTTTTATTATTTATTATTTATTTATTTTTCGTTATATGTTTTATGATGTGTGTTGCTACCATATATTTATAATCATCACTCTTTAGTATTACTTTGCATGAGTGTGCCACAGTTTGTCCATTTCCTGTCAATGGATCTTTGGGTTTCAGTTGTATCACAGATTCTGTTAGTGCCTCCTCCATGTCCCCTGGATCTTTCTTGGGTTCTTACCAACTTCCAGATGCTAGTATCTGCATCCATGCCCGAGGGCTCTTCCTCCCACCTCGGCTGCAGAAAGCCATGCTGTCAAAGCACACTATAGCAAGTGGGAAGTATCCAGGAGAGCAGCTCTCACCCAATGACTCTTGGGAGTATAAATACCCCAGCTTCCTCAGATAATTCCAGTTCCCAGAGTCTCCTCATGAGAACCACTGTGGTGGCTGGCTAAATAGTGTGTTCTTTATTGGCAACTCATCCTTGCTTAGATTGCTCCCCGTTCTACTCTACATTTTCCTGTTAATTTTCTTTTCCCTTCCAAATATATATAATCTTTGTCTCATGATCTGCTTCTTCAAGAGGCTAATTTACAGTTTTGACCCTTGAAAACAATGCTGCTATGGATATTATTGAACATGTTTCCTGGTACATAGAACAAGTATTTTTAGCTTTTTAAGGCAAATCCAAAGCAACATTTACTCTAGGCCTAATTACTTATAGTAATAGGATGTGATCACTTTGAGGACTCTCTACTCATTGTCTCTTTATTACAACGTCTCTCTATTTTGATTGATGGAAATGTAAACTGTTGGAAGCCACATGTAATCTACAGCAGTTGTTCAGTCTACTGTTTTCTGATGGTTCCTTTCTCAGTCGTATGAAGCGATACCCCACACATGTGCAGATTCAACACTTGGCCAGTGGAGATCTGCAGATCTCCAGAACTCTCTCTCCTTGCAGGTCCTTCCATCTTTGAAATCCTCTCCCTGGAAACTGTTCCATGAAAGTAAGCTGGGATAATCTGCGGGCTTACCTTGTTTGTTTTCCTTCTCTCAGATATAGGCCTGCACTTCTTCAGTGTCTGAAAAGTTTTTCACATATTGTGTCTGGTTTTCTTGTTGTTTGCAATAGGAAGATAATTCTTGCTGCATTTAATATTCCATGCTCAGAAGCAGAAATTTTAACAGCCATGTTATCATATGGAAAAGTGTTCTGTGTTGGAATTGCCAGCTGGAAGAAAGAGTATCAGACAGAATGGGTTTGGGCATCATTCATATAGTGAAAAGTGAGAGTGAGTTTGTGGTGCTGTAGATAACAGTAGTTGCTAATAAGGTGGTTCTTGAAATGCCTCAGAACTAGACAAACATAATAGATCTCAATATTTGAACACAATATATTCAAAGACCAAGTGAGACAACTGATGGGCAGTGCTAAAGGGTCAAGGAGGCGGCATCTTTTGACCTCCTTTAATTACACAAGAGGAAGACAGAATCACCATCAGCAGCTCAAGGCCTGCTCCTATGAGGCCAGACATACCCCCACCCTCCAGCCCTCTTACCAATCTTGACACCAACCGTCCCCCTCATGACACCTATCACCTCTCTGCTGGGTTCAATAATTTGCTGTAGTGGCCATACAGAACTCACAGATTATGGGGTTTATTAGGGAAGCAACAGGCTACAATTCAAGTTCAGGAACCTGCTAGGATACAGTTCTTTAATCAGGACGGTCTCCCCTCAGCTGTGCCCTTAGACACGCCTCTCTGGGCCTTGGCCTCTCAGCCTTGCCTCTACAGGCTAGGTTAGCAGAGCTAACTGTCAGTCTGTCCCGTGCCTCTTGGTTCCCTGTCACCAACTCTTAGCCAGGCATCTCTCTCAGCTGGCAGTGAGATTCCCCCTCTGCCTCTAGGGGGCTCATTTTCAGCCTGGCAGAGTGGCAAAACTAACCAATCCCAACATGAGAGTTCTACACACCTGAGAGAGCGAACATTCCCAGAAGATTACTTCATGCTGCTTCAACAGAAATACCTCAGGTGGATGACTTTAACAATCAGGAGTTTAAAAGCTTCTATTCAGTTGCTCACAGCAAATTCTACCACGGAGTTAACTGTCAATCTCATTATAGGAAACAACTACTACCAGCTTCCCAGCCAAGTTGACACATATTTGCATGGTCCCACCCAGTAATCTGGTGGGAGTTACAGACTATGGCTACAAAAGCCATACCATGCAACTCACTATGCCACAGGCAGTATGTCAAGAATGGGATTTAGGGGAACATCTGGGTAGCTGGTCAATCCATGATCAAATTATCCATGCATCAGAGCCCCAACCAACAGACCTAAAGTCATGCTCACTTCATTCATCAGATGAGGGCAGGGGAGGCTCATTGCTCAGCATCCCTTCATCAGTCTGCCAGTAAGTTGAGCAAAACTCATGTTGCTTTTGGAAAAAGCTAATTGAAATGACATGAGAAAGCTTTATCAGTTTGCCAAAGTCTTGTTGCTTAAAACAGCTTAGTGTAAAAGGAGTTTTCATAATGTTTATAAAATGAGGTTGTGTGAGGTCACTGGAATAGTGTTTATTTTTCTTGCAACTATTTCAATGGCAGTTACATACTGGTTGACATTCTCTGTTTGGGAATGTGTGATATAAGAAACAGTCAATTATTTTTCTGTCTGTATTTCCTGAAGCAGCATTTTGCTCTGTGTGCAATAGTGTGGTATATAATAGTTTCTGTGATTTTAATAATATGGTTTTAATATGTGATACCTGAAATGGGTCTTAGGCATCATCCATCTCCTTCACTTTATTAAAAAAGAAACAGGCACAGAGAAATTAAAGAATGTACATCAGTCATACCAGCTGGGAGCTCTAGGTAGGTTATATAAAATATAGGTTCACCTAAAAATGGTTGATTACTCATTTGGCAAGACTGTTACAATGCTTTTAACTACCGCTCCCTTAATACAGAGACTGACTAAAGTTTCAGAAATGAGGACAGGCTAAGTTTCAGGAGAATGTCTATTTCTCAAGTAAGACATTCAGTAGAAAGTGGTGTAACAGGGTTGGGGATCATAAATTTAAACTTAGGAGTATTATATCCAACTTTCTTAAAGTCTGAAGGCCAGATCTCATCATATCTTCATGCAACCCTCTCAGGGAATTGCATTTAATTGAAAAAAGAGGGGTTGGTGGATTCACACTATTTTTTTCTTGTTCTTGAGGGTGAGAGAGGAGGTAGATCCTATAACTTTCCTGAGGGGAGCTGCCAATTCCTGAGGACAGGCATCTCTTTCAAAGAAGGGCTGAGGGGATCATCTTCCAAAGTTCTGAAATTGAAACTTGGCCTGACTCCCAGAGGCCGCCCCATTTTGCTTCTGTCATGTCAAATGAGAACTACATTCAATTCACTCTGGCTATGGTACTCTGTAGGACTCTCACGGTTCCCCCTAAATTTGAAGAAAGAGCATTTATTTAATACCTGTTTTGTGTGAGGCAGTGTACTAGAAATAGTGTATAAATTATAACATTTGTATATTACATTCTTAGACTGGAGGTGATATTTTTGTCTTCTGACTCATGGCAACCCAATGCGTTACTGAACTGTGCTCTATAGGATTTCCTCAGCTATAATAGGAGCTCTGGTAGCATAGTGCTTAAGGCATTTGACTGCTAACCAAAAGGCTGGCGGTTCAAACCCACCAGCCACTCCTCAGAAGAAAGGTTGGGCATTCCTACTTCCGTAGTGATACTGCCTCGGAAACCCAAGGAGGGTCGCTATGAGTCGGGG
The DNA here is from genome assembly GCF_000298275.1 of Orycteropus afer afer. Taxonomy (NCBI): domain Eukaryota; kingdom Metazoa; phylum Chordata; class Mammalia; order Tubulidentata; family Orycteropodidae; genus Orycteropus; species Orycteropus afer. Next base: position 21,580,265 of record NW_006921599.1, read on the forward strand.
CCGACTCGATGGCAAACAACAACAACAGTCTTTACTGAAGCAGATCACCAGACTTTTTCTTTTGCAGTACTGTTTGGTGGGTGTGAACTGCCAACCTTTGGTTACCAACTGAGCACAAATCTTATGCACCACCCAGGGACCTTAGAGATGGTATTATCTCTATTTTGTATATAAGAAAAGTGAGGTCCTAAGAGGTAATTTATCCAAGGTCACACAAGTAGCAATTTAGAGTTAAAATCGTGGCCCTTTTATTGGAAATCCTTGCTCTTCACACTGTAACATAGTTGCCTCATTTTTAAAAAACTCCATTCAAGCTAAATGGGGAGCAGAATTTAGTACCTCAGACTTACTACTTATTTTTACAGGGAAAATAAGTGTAAGAAATAGGATTTTGTTTGTCATGGAATGAATTTTTCATTAATTCATTAGATTTTTAGTAGGAACTTACTTGGTACCTGACATTATGCTAAAACTGTTGGTACATGGGCCTAAATAAGATAGGCATATATCCCTGCTTTCAGGGAATAATAAATTATGCCATAGCTGTATAAACCCACTTTATCTGCATGCAAAACAAACAAACCAACCAACCAAAAAACATTGAAAACCTAATTAAAGACCAAAGTAGAGCTTTTAACCATTTCTCTGCTAACTTTTGTTATCCGCTGTGGTCTACTTGAGCCAGGAGCAAAATAGACTGATTCAACAAAATGCTTTTCCATAAAAACGGTGTGGCAGGGGCGTCTGACCTCCTCCAACTTCACTAGGGAGGAGAATCAAGATCAACAGCCCAATGCTGAATCCTGTGAAGCTTAGGTCAGATTTACCCCCTCTCCAACCTTTTTACCATTCTGAAACCAGCCGTCCTCTTCTAGCACTCTCTACTTCTCTGCCATGTGTGATGATTTGTTGCAAGGGCCACACAGAATTCAGACAATATTCATGATTCTCATCAGAGAAATAAACGCAAAACGCAACCATTGTTGTGGAGTCGGATCTGACTCATAGCGACCCCTCCTTGGGTTTCTCTGGCGGTATTACTACAGAAGTAGATTGAAGTAACAGGTTGCAATTCAGTATCTAGATTGAATCAGAATCTTTGCTCCGGACAGCCTCTTCTCAGCTGTGCCTGCAGGAAGGCTTGTCTCTGGCCTTTGACCCTTTGACTCTACCTCCGCCCTGCTCAGGAAAGTGTTACAAAGCTATTTTAGCTCTGCTAATAAGTGCCTGAAGGCATCTCATCCTACCAGTAAACCTTGGCCTGAAGACACTCAACTCTCTTGCTCCATGGGTCAGCAGACTTGGCTCTGCCTGAAGGTGCTCAGCTTTCTCACTCCTTCCAGTCTCTTCGTTGTGTTGTTTCTATTGCTGCTGTTTCTCTATTGCTGCTTCTTCCTTTTCTTGCCTTCTGTGGTGTTACAGCTCTCTCTCACTCTCTGTGTGTCCTGTGTCTGGGAGGTTCTCAGCAGGAATTCCAGGTCCAAAAGACATGCTCTGCTCCTGGCTCTTCTTTCTTGGTGGTAGTCAGGTCCCTGTCTCTGCTTACTTCTCTTTCCTTTTATCTCTTGTAAGATAAAAGGTGTGACTCAAGCAAGGGTGGTGACTTCAGTAAAGGTGGTGACTTGAGTTCATCCTACCCTAATCCTGCCTCATTAAGGTCACACAGAGGTCAGGATTTGTAACACAAAATGGAGGATAATTATATCAGATCACAAAATGGAGGACAAGCACACAATAGTAGGATCATGACCTAGCTAAGCTGACACACAAAGCCAGCCATCACTGATTCCATCTACCTTATTTGCATAGTCCCATAGAATCACTGTGTGGGAGTCACAGAATCTATGGCTAGAAGGGCCATGTTAAATAATTCACTGTACTGAACTTCCTGGAGGAACTCTGGTGGCATTGTGCCTAAGACATTTGACTGCTAAACAGAAGGTTGGCTGTTCACACCCACCAGCCACTCCATGGAAGGAAGACTGGGCAATCTACTTCAGTAAAGATCTACTGCCTTGGAAACCCAATGAGGGTCACAATGAGTCAGAATGGAGTCAATGGCAGTCAGTTTGGTTTTTTGGTTTTGCACTCCTTTGAAGAACTCTAAAAATATGGGTTTCAGAAATAAGTACTAATTTAAAGAATGAAACATAATAAATAACCAAGAAAAATATTAGATGGTGCTGTAGCTGGAATTAAAGTAGGGGAATTAGATTGCTGTAGGGTGGGTATTATTGATTAGGAGGCCAGGCAAGGTGTCTTTGATTAAACATCATCTAAACTAAGAGCTAAATGGTAGGAAAAGGCAAACAGGGCAAGGACCTGGAAACAGGAAGGAGTTAGTGTGAGAAACCCCAGAAGGCCAAAGTGACTGCTGGGGGAGTGGAAGGAGGAAATGCTGGGGAAGGGGAGGCAGACACAAGCCTGGTTTAGGATCTTCAGGGCTGGAGTGAGGGTAAGGATTTTGTTCTAAGTGCATTGGGGACATTTAGAGATGATTGCAATTTGGCTAGCTTACTTTGGGCACATCATCAGGAAAGATCAATTGCTAGAAAAGGTCATCATGTTTGGTAAAGCAGAGGACCAGGGAAGATCCTCAATGAGATAAGCAGCAATAGCTGCAATGAGGGACTCGAACATGTCACTGATCATGTTGATGGTGCTGGACCTGCAGCACTGCATTCTGTTATACATAATATCACCATGGGTTGGAGCCAACTTGATGGCAGCTAATAACAACAAAAACAATGGCAGTGCTACCTAAGATCAGCTCGCTGTGAAATTTGAAGGAGCCACAGCAGTGTTCTGGTCATATGAATTGCTTAAGTGTGCCACAAAAATTTAGTTTTTCCCATTTATGCCCTTGCCTAGATCTTTTCCTTACTCTATGAGTGGACTTCCCTGCTTTTCCAACAAATTCCTGGCCAGAGGAACCTTCCCTTATCAGAGCGAATTGATTGTGCCCAGTGCTTTGTTCTCCATTTCCTGAGCACTCTTACTTCTTGACTGGTACTCTAGTAATGATTCGTAGTATTGTTCTCTCTAAATGTTATGCCATTATTTCCTCCCTCCAGCTATACATCCTAATTATACAGATCATTTTAACTTCATTTACTTCTTTTTTCTCTTTCAAGTGGCCCTATATATGCTAAATGACACCAAACTCTTATTTTCCGTGTGCTGTAACCTTTTCTTTATCCTGTGACAAAATATGAATGGGTGATAGCAGAAGAGAATGATCTATTTTACATTGCATTGGTTGGACGCTGAGGGTTAGGGAAGGGGATGGAAAGCAGGATGTACAGGATGAATTTCTGAGGACTAGCAACAAAACAAGGGGCTGAACCAGAAGAATTTTTAAGGTCTTGGAAAATTATTAATATTTTAAAAAGTAGACACACATACAATGGGGTATAATTTGTGTGTGTGTGGTAAAAAAAAAAAATCTAACAAAATATTTGCCATGTTAGCCATTTTTAAATGTTCCATTCAATGACATTATGTTCATCATGTTCAACCATCACCATTATCCATTTCCAAATTTTCCATCACCTGTAACAGAAGCTTCCAAACCCACCGCCATTGAGTTGATTCTGACTCATAGCGACCCTCATTGCATTTCCAAGGCAGTAAATTTTTATGGAAGTAGATTTCCCCATCTTTTTTCCATGGAGCAGCTGGTGGGTTTGAACTGCCAACCTTCTGGTTAGCAGTCAAATGCCTTAAGCACTGTACCATGAGAACTCCTTGTGCCCCCTGAACTGTGACTCTCCATTTCCCCCTCTCTCCCTCCCCTGTTGTTGTTGTTGTTATGTGCCATCGAGTCAGACTTGACTCATAGTGACCCCTCCTTGGGTTTCTGAGGCAGTATCACTACCAAAGTAGATTGCCCCATCTTCCTTCCAAGGAGTGGCTGGTGGGTTTGAACCGCCAGCCTTCTGGTTAGCAGTCAAGTGCCTTAAGCACTATGCTACCAGCGCTCCCTCCCTCCCCTGGTAAACACTAAAAAACTGATCAGTATATATTTGTCTATTCTAGATATTTCATGTAAGTGTCTTGATAATGTTGTTGTTGTTGTTGTTGTTGTTATGTGCTGTGGAGTCGGACCCAACTCATAGCGACCCCTCCTTGGGTTTCTGAGGCGGTATCACTACGGAAGTAGATTGCCTAACCTTCCTTCAGAGGACTAGCTGGTGGGTTTGAACCACCAGCTGGTTAGCAGTCGAGTGCCTTAGGCACTATGCTACCTGAGTGAAATAAATCAGTCACAAAAGGATAGATATTGTAGGATAATTCTTACTGTCTGTAGTTTTATGAAGGTCATAGAGTAGTTTCAAAAAAAAAAAAAAAAAAAAAATCCCATTGCTGCCTAGTTGTTTCTGACTCATAATGACCCAATTTAGTCAATTTGAATTCTTCAGGATTTCGTAAGGTAAACACTAAAATAGTACACTTTACTACCTTTTGGCCTGTTGGTAACTCAGAACTTCTGCTTTGACCATTTGATGACACTTTAACCAGTTGTTTGTTTCCTCTAGTTATCCATATTCCCTTTAATCTCTGTCTAGGTAAGCTTTCAGTAAATGGATTTCTTTTAGCCTCTCGCTTCTGTTAAGAAGTGGAGATGGAGGATGATAGAGCTTGTGCATTTTTAAATTTCATAGAGCACAGTTTGTATATTGTATCTGTCAAACGTTTCCCAGAGCAGTTGGTGAAGGGGGGAACGTTAATTTTGTCTTTTCCAATATCCTCTGAATTTTTAATGAGCTGCTATACATCTTGTCACTTTTTCTCCCTATTGTTTCACAGTAACTGTGTTCTATAATTCTTTTCTCCACAAACATAATTTCTTTCTTTTACTCTTGGAGATGGCTTCCATTTGTCTGCATACAAGTCCTATATTTAATACAATGTAGGGTGTATAAGAAATCTTTTCTTTTTAACTGAAGTGCTTTGGAGTGGAGAATATTTAGTGACACATGGTTGTTAGGTACCAATACAGTTGGTTCTGAGTCATAGAGACCCTGTGCACAGCAGAAGGAAGCACAGCCTGGTACTGAGCCATCCTCACAGTCGTTGCTATGTTTGAGCTCACTGCTGCAGCTGCTGTGTCATTCCATCTGGTGGAGGGCCTTCCTCTTTTTTGCTGACCCTCTTCTTTACTAAGCAGGATACAGTGATATAGCTGTGACATGTTTATCTCAGAAGGAACATGTTACTGCAAATACATGGGTTTCTTTCTTTGGGAGAAGTTTTCAAATGCATCAGTGATTTAAAACTCCGCATTGTGTTATCCACATGTGAGGATGAGTGATTTCTTTTCAGAAAAAAAAAGATGTGTTCCACATAGATCTTGCTTGATTTCTTTAATCACATATATATATATATGTTGTTGTTTGCCATCGAGTCGGCCCCGACTCATAGCGACCCCTCCTTGGGTTTCCGAGGCAGTATCACTACGGAAGTAGGAATGCCCAACCTTCCTTCCGAGGAGTGGCTGGTGGGTTTGAACCGCCAGCCTTCTGGTGAGCAGTCAAGTGCCTTAGGCACTATGCTACCAGAGCTCCTATATATATATATATATATATATATATATTGTGTGTGTGTGTTTATAAAGCAAGCCAAATGTTTTTCACTAGACACTCTGGAAATAACAATTATAAGCTACTGTGTCAATTAGGAATTAGAGCTTCTTAGACCAGTGGATTATTCCATAACTCTGTGAGCAAACTAAATCTGCATGCTAAAATTCATTTGAAACATAATTAAGGGCAGAAGTAGATCTTTTAATCACTTCGATACTAGCTTTTAAAACAGTCAGTTGTGGTTAAGTTTGCTGTGATCTGATAATAGACTAACTTAGGAAAAGATTTTTTTTTTTGACCATTCAAAAAATGCAAGTTTAAAAATACATTACTCTAGTTGTATTTTCTGCTTTTATACAAACACTATAATTTGGTTTTGGAAAACACCAGAATTCATTGGTACCATGGTTTTAAAACCCTGAAAGAAAGCATCCAGTCCCTAGTAAAACAAGGATAATCAAGTTGACGAGCCAAATGTCTTTGTAGAGAATCCATACTTTCAAAAAGATGAAGAAAACAGCAGTCTGAGTTGTACTATGGGCATGGGATGGTGCATTAGGTCAGAAATGGTGGCTGTATTCTTTGCCTCCCTGTCTACCATGTACTACCCATTGAATGTACTGTGTTGAGAGGGCATAAATAGTTCACCTCCAACCACTGGAAATACAACTCAGTATACAGGTAACCAAGAATTAGTTCATAATTTCAGGACTACATGAGATGATCAAAACAATATATTAACTCTATGTATATGAAGGTAGAGCCATTTAGAGCTTCTGTTATTATCAATGTGATCCTTTTTGGGAAACATTTCAGTTTGGACAAGCAAAAAATGTATATACACTTGTCACTATTGTAGTTGACCTGCAACCTCTGTAATATGGTCTTTTGGTTTTTTTTAAAGAGGGGGGAAAAAAAAGGGAACACTGATGGTCAGGGTCTAGGTGATTAGTGACCTTTTGGAAATAAGCAAAGAAAAGTCACCTGGTGTTTAGGATTTTTTATTTCTAAAATCTAAGGGAACCTATTTGAAAGGTAGTTGTATGGCACTAAATTAATCATGCCTTTATAATAAGTACATTCAAGTTCATAATAGGAACATGCATCTATATGTCTTCAACAGCATTTTTACTACACATTCATTTTCAATCTATCTTTATCTATTACTATGAACCTACTAGGAGCTCTGGTAGCATAGTGCCTAAGGCACTTGACTGCTCACCAGAAGGCTGGCGGTTCAAACCCACCAGCCACTCCTCGGAAGGAAGTTGGAGCAATCTACTTCCGTAGTGATACTGCCTCGGAAACCCAAGGAGGGGTCGCTATGAGTTGGGTCCGACTCGACAGCAGTGCTTTGCGTTTTGCCTGGATCCCCTGCATGGTGTCATTGCACTTGGCTGATAACCAAAAGGTTGGAGGTTTGAGTTCACCCACAGACACCTAGGAAAAAAGTCCTGGTGATCTACTTCTGAAAAATCAGCCATTGAAATTCACCCTATGGAGCACAGTTCTTCTCTGACACAAGTGGGATCACCATGAGTTCGAGTTGATAGCAACTGAGGTATATACCTCCTAGTGCCTAAGGCACTTGACTACCTTCTAGAAGGCTGAGGGTTCAAACCCACCAGCCACTCCTCAGAAGGAAGGTTGGGCAATCTACTTCCATAGTGATACTGCCTGGGAAACCCAAGGAGGGGTCGCTGTGAGTCAGGTCCTACTCGATGGCACATACCAACAACAACAACTTAAGATTTAGCTAAGATTTTCTTCTATCCTCATTCCACAGATTTTGCAAACATTAACCCTGCTTCCCTCACCATCCCGTCAAGACTTCTCTAAGTTTTGAGGGGTCTTATGGTCATTCCTGTTTTGAGCTCCTTTTCGTACATTAAACTCTTTTTTTAAAAAAATTTCTTTATCTTTTTCTGTTAACTTTTTATTGTGTTTTGGGTGAAATTGTTTTACCATTCAACAATTCATATACATCTTGATTTCAGACGTTGATTGCAATCCCCTCAACATAACAGGACTCTTCTCACTCCCTGTATTTATAGTTTCCATTCGTCCTTCTTTTCTATCCCTTCTTGCCTTTTGAGCTTTATCTCTGGTCAATTGCTGCCCTTTTGATGTCTTATGCTTACTTGTTCTAAGGAGTGCATACCTCCTTGAAATTATTGTTGACCTGATAGATCTATTATTTGGCTGAAAGTTGAACCACAGGAGTGAGTTCCAGGCTTGAATGTTGGCTAAGAGCCATAGTCTTGGTGGTCCCACCAATCTCTATCAGACTGGTAAGCCTGGTTTTCTTTTATGATTTTGAGTTTTGCACCTACTGAGCGTTTATTTTTTTTTTAATTGTCCTTTAGTTGCAAATTTACAGAGCAGAGTTTGTTTTACATTCAACATGTTGTGTACATTTGGTTTCACTCCCCAGTTACCATTCCCAACTCTAACCCACTCTCTTCCTCTCCCTTCCCAGTAACACCCCCTCCTCGTGCCCTTCTTAGTTATGCACTCCTGTCTCACCAGCTTTTCTTCCATGTGAATGTTGCCCCTCTGGTGCCACATGGTCAATTACTCCAAGGAATGTATCTCTGTAGAGTAGGTGGGTGCATCGCCCTGGGTTGAGTGTTCTGCATGTAAGTGTTATGTACTGTTGAGCTGAGAGCCAGCCATTGGGAGTGAGTTTTCTTCCAGGCCTGAAGTGTATCCCAGAGCCATAGTTTTAGGGGTCCCACCAGACTCTATCCAACCAGTAATTCTGGTCATTACTGTGTTTTTGGATTTTATTTCACGATTTTCCTCCCACTCTATCCAGAATCTCCAGTTCTGATCCTTCCCGAGTGGTTGGCATTGGTAGCCAGGTGCCAACTAGTTCTTCTGGTCTTGAGGTACATCATGTCTAGGGCTGCTTGTTTTCAAATGCCCTTGGTTTTCTTCACTCTTCTTCACTTCTGATGACAAAAGACCATTAGGGGCATCTTAGATGGCTGCTTGAAAGCTTTTAAGACCCCAGTCACTACTCACTAAAGTGCATTGTGGAACAAGATTTTTATGTATTTTGTTGTGCCAATTGAGTCTGGTGTCCTCCAATATCATAGTACTGAGTCGGCAGATCTGGTGGATCTCTCTCCCACAGTACCTGGCTGTCTATAAGGGAACGCTCTATGTCTGTCTTTTGTTGCTTCTGTAATGATTGCAGGTATTTTGTATCACTAGTACCTGTGCAGGGAGTTCTGGTAGCATAGTGGCTAAGACACTTGCCTGCTAACCAGATGGCTGGCGGTTCAAACCCACCAGCCACTCCTTGGAAGGAAGGTTGGGCAATCCTACTTCCGTAGTGATACTGCCTCGGAAACCCAAGGAGGGGTCGCTATGAGTCGGGGCCGACTCGACGGCACATAACAACAACAACAACAACAACAACAGTACCTGTGCAAGATTATCCTAAGCTGAAACTATCATTGGTTTAAATTATATTGCTATTCACTGGCCCCCATCTTGTCTTTTCAGTTGTCTATGTATTTTTATCTGTAGCCTGGTGTTTGGTGTTAATGGTAATGCAGTATTTGTGGATATACTAGTATTAGTTTCTTTGTCTATATCTATACCACACACACACACACACACACATTATGTGCGCAATTCGGTGTCCTCCCTTTCCCAATGTTATCATGCTGGTCGCAGACTCTTTCCATACCAACCTTCCCCTTACCCAACTCAGTGTGTGCCCCCTAACTAGTCTGAAATTATCCCCTCCCCTTCCCTCCCATCCCTGGTAACCTACAAAATGAATTCCCTTCCCTGAGCAAACCCTTCCTTGACTTTTTACAGTAATGGGCTCATATAATATTTGTCCTTCTGCGATGGACTTATTTCATTCTGCATAATGTCCTCCAGGTTCATCCGTGTTGTGAGATGATTTACCTATTCTTCATTATTCTTTAATGTAGCATAGTATTCCATTGTGTGAGTGTACCATAGTTTGGTTATCCATTCATCTGTTGACGGATATTTAGGTTGTTTCCATCTCTTTGCAGTAGTGAATTGTGCTGCAATGAACATGGGTGTGCATATGTCAGTTTGTGTCCTCTCTCTCACCTCTTTAGGATATATTCCTAGTAATGGAATTGCTAGTTCAAATGGTAGTTCTATTTTCAGTTTTTTAAGGAAACACCATACTGTTTGCCACAATGGTTGTACAATTTTACAGTTCTACCAGCAGTGTATGAGAGTTCCAATCTCTCTGCAGCCTCACCAGCATTTATTTTCTGTCCTGTTGAACTTTGCTATTATTGTTGGGGTGAGATGATATTTCATTGCTGTTTTTATTTACATCTCTCTAATGGCTAATGATCATGAGCAATTCCTCATGTGTTTGTTGGCCACTAGTGTATCATCTTTAGTGAAATACTGTTCATGTCCCTTACCCATTTATGAATTGGATTGTTTGTCTTTTTGGCAATGAGGTGTTGAAGCTTTCTATAATTTTTGGAGATAAATCCTTTACAGATATGTCATAGGCAAATATTTTCTCCCAATCTGTAGGTTCTCTTTTTACCCTTTTGGTGAAGTCTTTTGATGCACATAAGAATTTAATTTTTAAAAAGCCCCAGTCATCTAGCTTCTCTTCCACCTCCTGTGCATTCTGAATTATGCTTAATAGTCTATTTATGCTATAAATTAAGGCCCCTAAATTTGCCCCTATTTTCTCTTTGATGAACTTTATAGTTTTGGGTTTTACATTTAAATCTTTGATCCAACTTGTGTTTCTTTTTGTGTATGGGGTGAGGTATAGGTCTTGTTTCATTTTTCTGCAAGTGTATATCCAGTTTTGCCAGCACCATTTGTTAAAAAGGCTATCTCTTCCCCATTTAATGGGTTTTGGTCCTTTGTCAAAGATCAGGTGCCCATAGATGGATGGGTCTGTATCTGGACTTTCAGTTCTGTTGCATTGGTGTATCAGTATCATTGTACCAATACCATGCTGTTTTGACTATTGTGGTTGTATAGTAGGTTTTGAAATCTGGGAGTGTAAGACCTCCCACTTTGTTGTTCTTCTTCAGTAGTGCTCTGCTTATCTGAGGTCTCTTTCCTTTCCATATGAAGTTAGTAACTGGTTTTCCATATCCTTAAAATATTTGGTTAGTATCTGGATCGGAATTGCATTAAATGTGTAGATTGCTTTGGGTAGTATTGACGTTTTCACAATATTCAGTCTACCTATCCATGAACTAGGCTGGTTCTTCCATTTATGTAGAGCCCTTGTAGTTTCTTTCTACTGAACTCTTAATCTCATTCATATCTCACCCTACTTAGCTATTCTGTATATTCTCCACAAACTCAAGCATGAACCTCAGGCCCATTTCCATGATTTTCATAGAAAAAAAAGTGTTATGTTCTTATGAGTGGAACAGATTCTAATGACAGTTTGGCAAGATTGAGGTTTTTGAACCACAGAAATACCAACAACTTTAGACTTCTTAGTAAGTGTCTCTGTTCTTTAATGTATCACTGATCATCCTTCCTCCATAGACATCCAGCTTTGCAAGTGGCCTAATCCTCCTCTTTTTCTTATTTCCCTCTCCCTTGTTCTCAGAGTTCCATAGTATTTTACATAGAGAGGTAGTTATCCATTCTCTCCTGCTCCCCTCATCCTCAAATGGCTTATAAAAATATCTTCCAATATCAAGGTAGTTCACTCCCCAGGAGAAAACCTGAGATCAGCTATTATAATAAAGTTTTTTTTGTCCCCACAACAAGTACACTTGCCATGCAGAATACTCCCAAATTCTAAGCCCATTACCTATCTTTCTCTGTGTTTCTGTATCTTACTGTAGCATATCAGTGAATTTTTTGTTCATGTCACAATAGGCTTTGATCACATTCACCATTTGTGCGTGAGGTGAAGGCACTGATAATCACCAATCCAGCTGCAAAACAGTATAGTCATCTTTGTGGCTTCCCATCTTTTCACACATCACAACACACATAAATGATTTGTAAGGCACACACCTGGGATTAAAGAGATAAGACTGCATGTGCAGCTGATTGGCCCGGTGGTTCCAGTGGTAATCAGGATTCTAGCGACTCAGGCCCTATCCAGTGAGTTAGGGCTGAGGGGAATAATAATTGAAGTGTACCTGTTAACCACTGTGGCCACCTGTTGGGAAGCTGTGGAATACTCTAGCCTCACTCAAGCCAAGGAAAATCAAGGCAGCTCCTTACCTGTTTGAGCCAAAAACCGTTGTTGGGACTTGGTACAATATTTTAAGGAAAGAAATAGTTATTGTTGTTTTAAATTTTGCAACCATCATCTCTATTTCTTTCCAGAACTTTTCATCACCCCACAAATAAATGCTTTTATAAATTGTTTTTATACATGTATAATTATACATGTATAGTTTTATATTTGCATATATGTATGTGTGCATGCGTGTATGAAGAAGCCCTGTTAAGGACTTGGCTGGTAACCGAAATGCATGTATATATATGTATGTGTATGTATATATTTATGTGTGTATTTTATATGTTTATGTATATTTATATATGCATTGAACACCAGTGACTGAAAACCAGAAGAATTGTGGGATGACATCAAGAGCATCATCCATGAAGAAAGCAAGAAGTCACTAAAAAGACAACAAAAGAAGAGAAGACCAAAATGGATGACAGAAGAGACTCTGAA
>NW_006921599.1:21592650-21593393 GCF_000298275.1 Orycteropus afer afer
AAAGACCTGGAGTTAGAAAACCAAAAGGGAAGAACATGCTCGGCATTTCTCAAGCTGAAAAGAACTGAGAAAAAAATTTAAGCCTCGAGTTGCAATATTGAAAGATTCTATGGACAAAATATTGAATGATGTAGGAAGCATCAAAAGAAGGTGGAAGGAATACAGAGAGTCACTGTACCAAAAAGAACTGGTCAATCTTCATCTATTTCAGGAGGTGGCATATGATCTAGAACCAGTGGTATTGAAAGAGGAAGTTGAGGCTGCAGTGAAGGAATTAGTGAAGAACAAGGCTCCGGGAATTAATGGAATACCCATTGAGATATTTCAACAAATGGATGTCCCATTGGAGGCTCTCACTCGGTTATGCCAAGAGATTTGGAAGATAGCCACCTGGCCAACTGACTGGAAGAGATCCATTCCAAGGAAAGATGATCCCACAGAATGTGGAAATTATAGAACAATATCATTAATATAGCATGCAAGTAAGATCTTACTGAAGATAATTCAAAAACAGTTGCAGCAGTATATTGACAGAGAACTTCCAGAGGTGCAAGCTGGTTTCAGAAAAGGATGTGGAACAAGGGAAATCATAGCTGCTGTCAGATGGATCTTGGCTCAAGGCAAAGAATATCAGAAAAATGTTTACTTGTGTTTTATTGACTACGCAAAGGCATTTGATTGTGTGGATCATGACAAATTATGGATAACATTGAGAAGAATGGGAATTCTCGAACACTTGATTG
>NW_006921599.1:21594148-21600620 GCF_000298275.1 Orycteropus afer afer
CTTGGTAGGGTGGAGGGTCGACGAAAGAGGGGGAGGCCTTCAACGAGATGGATTGACACGGTGGCTGCGATGATGGGCTCAAGTATAGCACGGATCATGGAGCTGGCACGGGATTGGGCAGTGTTTTGTTCTGCGTGCATGGGGTCGCTATGAGTCAGAAACAACTCGACAGCACCTACCAACAACAACAAACATCGTTTTCTTTTAAGACTGCAGGGGATATTTAAAGATTATCTTAGGGCAATAGTTTCAGGGGTTCATCCAACCTTCATGGCTCCAAGAATCATGGAGCTGGTGCAGGATTGGGTGGTGTTTCGTTCTGCTGTGCATGGGGTCGCTATGAGTCGGAAACAACTCGACAGCACCTAACAACAACAACAACAACGCGTATGTATAATCTGTTGCCATTGAGTCAATTCCAACTCATAGTGACCCTATTGAACTGAGTAAAACTGCCATATGATTTCCTAAATTGTAATCTTTACAGAAGCAGATTGCCACATCTTTCTTTCATGCAGCAGCTGGTGAGTTTAAACTGCTCACCTTTTTGTTGGCAACCAAGTGCTTTAACGTTTTGCTCCCAGGGCTCCTTTGTGTGTGTGTGTGTGTGTATGTGTGTGTGTGTGTGTGTGTATCTCAAGTCATATTACCTCTAACTAAGGAACCAAAATCTACTGTACAGCATTAATATTTGTAGGTTATACTTGAGTAAGTCATACTTCTAAATGTACTATATTAAGATGAAATATATTAACTTTCTTTTGGGTTTATCTAACTAAGGAACCAAAATCTACTGTACAGCATTAATATTTGTGGGTTATACTTGAGTAACTCATACTTCTAAATGTACTATATTAAGATGAAATATATTAACTTTCTTATGGGTTGATCTTTATTTTAGAATTTTGGTCATTGCTCCTTTAATTAGGTGGATAATTCAAGGAGGCTTGGGAATATCTGTGAAAAACTCACCTTAATATATGGGTGGTTAATTCTAAAGCCCATTTTTGAAATACATGATGTGTGATCTTTCATTTTTTTTTAGTCATTCATTCATTCAAGAAGTATTGGCTGAGTGCCTGGTATGTGGTAAGGAGATAAAAGGAAAAAAAGTAACTCACAGTTGCTCCTTCTAGGAACTGTGGATCACTGAGACTGGTGTGGAAACTGTTCTTGGGTATTTGAAGTAGTAACGTTATGGGTAGAAGAGTTGATGGTCAAGTGCCAAAACAACATGACAATGATTGGCACACGAATCCAGCAGAAAGGGAGAGTGATTATAGATTAAGATATATAATTTGAGATGATCCTTGAAAGATGAATAGGATTTGGAATAACTATAAATTAGGATTCTCACCGAGTGAAATTTCCTGTAAGAAAAGCGTACTGTTAAAAATAAAATGCCTATCAGAAAATAGATATATATTAGAACCAAGGAAAAATTTATTTTGATTAACTTTTTTTTTAATGAAAGAAAGGAAGAAATAGTCAACAATATTGACATAATTCTAGTGTAAAACCATTGAGCATAATTTATTCATTAAGTGTTGTGTTAAGGAACCCTGGTGGTTTAGTGGTTAAGTGCTTGACTGCAAACCAAAAGGCCAATGGTTCAAACTTCACCATCTGCTGCATGGGAGAAAGAGGGAGCAATCTGTTTCCATAAAGATTACAACTTTGGAAACCTATGGGGCAGTTTTACCATGTCATAAGGTTGCTATGAGTTCGAATCAACTCAGTGGCAGTGGGTTATTTTGTGTTAGCTATTTGGATAGGTTGTTGTACTGATAAAGAAGACTAAGTGTTACACTGTAGGTGTTGCCCACTAAGCAAAATTAGGACTAATATGTAAGAACCTATAAGTATTTTATTTGTTCATAAAACACCTTAATTGAAGGGAACCATTTTTGCTGCTTTAGTGACAATTTGTTTTGTTAGACATGTCTCAACTTCTAATGACAACAGAAACAAGGCTTGTCCGCTTCTCTTACTCCAAAGCAGAAAAACTCCCTTAGGGGATATGTATTTTCCTTTTCTCTTTAGATTTTCTTTGTTGTTGTTGTTGTTATGTGCCCTCAGTCGGCCTCCACTCACAGTGACCCCTCCTTGCGTTCCCCAGGTGGTATCACTATGGAAGTAGATTGCCCAACCTCCCTTTGGAGAAGTGGCTGGTGGGTTTGAACTGCCAGCCTTCTGATTAGCAGTCAAGTGCCATAGGCACTATGCTAGCAGAGCTCCTTAGATTTTCTTTAGGGCCTGCAATAAAAATAGGTAAGACTGATATTTTTAGTTCCTTTGGGCTAGAGGTGTAGGACTATTTTATATCCCTAGAAGAAAGTAAGCATGACTTAAGTTTTTGCTGATTCTTTTTGAATGTGCTGGTCAGAATACATTCTTCTCATGAGTTTAAAATTTAGCTCATATGGGAATATTGCCCAAGAATTATGATGTAGAGGGGCCAGAAAGGGAGGGAAAAAAACAAAACAAAAAATCCAACTATTCTATTTTTTGTCATTTTAATCAGAAGAGTAAGTAAAAATGGGCAGGATTCTTTTTTGCCAATGGTAAAGAAATAGGATCGCATACCTGCTAAGCAAGTTTTACTTGTTGGTGGAGGATTGCAATGTAGTTTGCAGTGATAATTTTTTTTTCTTCCACTCCTGACCAGATCCAAAACTTTAAGTTTGTTCATCCAAGAACCAGTATTCAATGTGCTCAGCAGCTGTTTTAAATAGTCACTACTCATTCATCCTTTCATTTATCTATCCTTTAAATGTTCTATGCCAGCTTGCCAAGTAAGACATCCTGAGTGTGTGTGAGTGGCTACTACACCTTTTCTTCAACAGTTTGTGGGGTTCAGTTGTGGAGATAAAGCATTTATGTAAACAAAAACAACTATTACGTATTAGTTACCTTCTTGTAGTGAGTGTGGATTTTATTTGGGAAATAATGGTCATTACTGAAAGGGGTTGGTATGTGTCACTTCCTTATGTTGTGATCACTGGTAATTGATTGTTGTGTCCTTCTATACTTATTCTCTCATATTTATAAACCCTCCCATTGATTAATTTATTTTAACAAAAATGAGATCATAGCATATTGAATCTTATATTCTATGGCTTGCCTCTTTCCCACATGACCAGATATACTACGATTGTCTTTCCAGACAAAAACATATAGATCTTCCTCATTGTTACTGCATCATATTTGATAGAACAGATGTACGTTATTGATTCAAAGAGTTCCCTTTAAAAAATGCAGCATCTTATCAGTTCTCATAATTAAATTAGAGTTAGAGAAAACATTCACTATTTTATTTAGTTAAAGAATTCCAAAAGCCCTAGGGGTCTTGTGTGTGTGTGAATCAGATATGACATTTAACATTTTTCAAGAAGAAAATCACTCCTAAAGATAAAAAAAAAATTCTATCCTAATAGGTCCAGAAACAGCACCAGGACAAGATTTTAGATGGGTTACACCAAAAGTCCACTGTATTTGTGCTGTCCTATAATCTCTTTAGTCAGACCAGTGTTTGCTTGTACTCCTGCCCTTCTCTGTGTATTGTATCATCAGGGGACTTTTGCTCCCTAACTGCTTCCCATATTCACAGAGGAATCATCTCCCTCATCCGGGCAGCCTCTCTAAGCAGTCTGACATAGTGCACATGCTTGGGTCTTGAAGAACTGTGAGGAAATCTCCCCATCAGGGCATCTTGTAATCCAAATATGTTTTGTGAAATATTTTGAGCAGAACAGGAGATGCTGTTGTATAAAGTTTAGTGTAAGATGTGGTCCTGTTTCCAGAGAATATTCCGTTCTTGCTTCCCTCCACCATTCTAAAGCCAGTTGCCCTTGAGATGATCCTGCTTCAGGATTACCCCTTAAGTAAAGAGTAAAACTGCTTCAAAGGGTTTTCAATGGCTGGTAGCATAGTGCCTAAGGCATTCTGACTGCTGACCATCATGCTGGTGGTTCAAATCCACCAGCCACTCCTTGGGAGGAAGATTGGGTGATCTAATTCCGTAGTGATACCACCTCAGAAACCCAAGGAGGGGTTGCTATGAATCAGATCTGACTTGATGGCAATGAGTTTGTTTTTTTTTTTTGTTTGATGGTTTGTTTTTTCAGAAGTAGATTGCCAGGCCTTTCTTCCTAGATGTCTCTGGCTGAACTCAGACCTCCAACCTTTCAGTTAGCAGCCAAATTCATCACTCATTTTGCCCTGTCCAACAACTCCTCCATCACACTATAGACCTTGCTGTTTTGGTCTGCCTGAATATACTGATACTAATTATTTCATTTTACTTATGTGGATCAAAAATTTCAGATTCATTTATTCAAATATATCTATGTCAATATAATTATGTAAAACTAATTTAAAGATTATTTTTATGGAACAGGAATAATAAATCAAATCAGAAAATCCTAACTTATATAGCAATAGACACACAGACCAATGGAATAGAATTGAGAGTCCAGAAACAAACCCACACATCCAGGTTCAGATGATTTCTTACTAGGGTGCAAAATCCATTCGATGGGGAAGAAGAGTCTCTTTGATAATAGTGATGTGAAAATTGGATTTCTAAGGTAGGAAAATGAAACAGTATCCATACCTCACAGCATACACATTTGAGAAATGTGTGTTTGAGAAAATACTCAACATGGATTAAGGACCAAAATGTTCAAACTAAAACCATAAAACTCTTAGAAGGAAAAAAAAAAAAAAAAAAGGCAATGGTCTCAAGCCTATCTTTTAACAATGGATTATCTAATATAATAACAAAAGCAAAAAGGCAAAAGAGAACATAATTAAATAGAACCTCATAAAAATTAAAAACTTTTGTTTATCAAAAGAATTTACCAAAAAAGTGAAAAGACAAGCTTCTAACTGGGAGAATATTTTCAGAAACCATCTATCCAATAAGAATTTATTAACCAAAATATATATAAAACTTCATTGACTTAACAACAAAAAGACAAAATAAAATAGGCAAGGATTAGAACAGACATTTCACCAAAGAAGACATTCAAATGGCCACCAAACACATGAAAAGATGCTTAGCATCATTACCCATCAGAGAGATGCAAATCAAAACCACAGTGAGATACTATTTTATCCTCGCTAGAATGGCTAAGTTTTTTTTTTTTTTAAAACACACCAAAAAACAAAAAAAATAACAATGTTGATAAGGATGTGGTAAAATTGGAACCCTTACCCATTGCTGGTGGGAATGCAATATGATACAGCCATTGTGGAAAACAGTTTGGTGGTTGCTGAAAAAAAACTAAGAACTACTGTATGACCCAGCAATTCCAGTCCTAGATATATACCCAAAAGACTTGAAAACAGAGACTCAAACAGAGAAGTGACACCAATGTTCACTGTAGCACTATTCACAATAGACAAAAGGTGGAAACAACCTAAATGCCCATCAGCAGGTGAATGGATCGACAAAATGTGGTTTATACATATAACGGAATACTATGCAGCCAGTAGGCAAAATAAACTCCTGATACATGCTATAATATGGATGGAGCTGGAAGACATGCTGAGTGGAGTAAGTTAGTCACAAAAAGGCAAAACTTATATGACCTCACTTATATAAAAAGACAAGAAAAGGAAAATGTACAGAGAATAAAGCTTATTAGTGGTTCAGGAAAGAGGGAAACGGGGTTATGGGTGATGGAAATATATTGTTTCAGGGTAGGGTTGCACAGTCTATTGTAATTGCTGTCAATTAGTTGTATACCTGTAAAAAGATGAATTGGCAAAAGTTGTGTAATATATGTGTAACAACAGCAACAACAAAAGAGTATCTGCTGTGGCTATTTATATACAAGAAAAACCCTCTTGGTTTGGTTTCTTTGTTTGGAGGTTTAGGGTCTTGGTTTCATTGGATTTCCCAGTTCATTAGCCTAATAACAAGTTCATTGCATCTGTTCTGCCTTCTAGTTCATTGCATAGCACATGGGGTCTTAAAAGCTTGCAAGTGGCTATTGCAGGCACAATAATTTGTTTATTTTCACCCAAAGAAACAGGAAGAAAGAAAATCAGGAATAGGAGAAGATGCAATATATGGCTAATTGCTATGAGGCCAGAACAACTAGATGGTGCCCACCTAACATTACTGAAAATTTTTATAAAAAATTCTGTACTAGGTTCCTTATCAAAAGAGGGAAATGTAGAACAGAATCTTACATTCCTGGAGCCATGAAGGTTGGATGAACCCCTGAAAAAATTGCCCTAAGATAATCTTTAAACATCCCCTGCAGTCTTAAAAGAAAACGATGTTTGTTGTTGGTAGGTGCTGTCGAGTTGTTTCTGACTCATAGCAACCCCATGCACAGCAGAACAAAACACTGCCCAATCCCATGCCAGCTCCATGATCCCTGCTATACTTAAGCCCATCATCACAGCCACCATGTCAATCCATCTCGTTGAAGGCCTCCCCCTCTTTCGTCGACCCTCC
>NW_006921599.1:21603225-21661271 GCF_000298275.1 Orycteropus afer afer
ATGCCGAGGATATCAATCTTTATGCGTTCCATTTCATTTTCGACAACTTCCAATTTTCCTAGATTCATACTTCGTACATTCCATGTTCCAATGATTAACGGATGTCTGCGGCTGTTTCTCTTCAATTTGAGTGGTGCCACATCAGCAAATGGAGGTCTTGAAAACTTTACCTTATTCATAGGAGTAAGGCTGGGTTTACTCAGATGATGCAGCTCTTTCCCAGTCCTATTTTGAGAGCCTTCTAACCTAACCATACTATTCATAAAGTTGCACGGTAATGTAGCAAACAGCGTTTCTTTGCTATTCATAAGGTTTTCCCTGGCCAATTCTTTGAGAAGTGGATGGCCTCTTCCTTCTTCATAGTCTGTTTCAATTTGTAAGCTGAGCTGATACCTATGCGTCATGTGCTTCAGCCTCAAAACTCACATCAACACGTCACCACAGTCACCATGGTAGGACAAACCAACAGACAAATTTGTCTCCCTGTTGGAAGCCTCTCATACCACCCTTATCTGGGTCCTTGAGGCTGACTGCTCCTCTGTCCACGTTCCTGGGCCTTTTAATCCCCTTTCTTCTGCTTTCCCGCCCTGCTGCTTTGGACGTGCCTGGGTTCCCTCTCCTCACCTGGATCCCTGCGGCTGACTGCTCCTCTGTCCGGGTTCCTGACTTTTAATCCTTTTTCTCCTGTTCTCCAGTCCTGCTGCTTTGGGCATGCCTGGGTTCTCTCGCCTCACCTGTATCCCTGCGACTGACTGGTTAAGCAAACAATAGTTTAGCTTAACTAGTAAAAAAGTATCGGCCTTGAGCATTATGCTCTTTTAACAACTATCTATATTGTATCAAATTGCCAGCAGCAACTGGGAAGATTAGATAGGAACTTTTTGTTTAATGGAGGCCAGTACATTTATGTTAACAGGGGAGGAACAAGTCAGAAAAAGAGAGTGACAATGGTTGCACAACTTGAATGATATAATCAGTGTCACCTAAAGGTACATAAGAAATTGTCCAATTTTGGTGTATATTTTGTTGTGTATATTCTCAACAATAATAACAAAATAAATAAAATTTAAAAGTCTCCCCCAAAAAAATCTTTAGAAAAGAATCATATATCTTTATTTTGAACCCCTAAATTAAAATGAATGAGAAATATTTTCACAAAATGGATTTATTTAACAATCATATTTAAGCATTACTGAGAAGGAAATGTGGTGCATATTATCTACTTAGGACTTTACTAAAGATAGTCCCTTTTGTAATCTTAGAAATAGAGCTTTCCAGAGAGATACAGAAGTGGTCTTACCTTTCAGGTTATTTTAGTGGGAGAAGGTTCTTTTTTGTTTAAAACTTTCAGGTAAAATCTGATACTTTTGTCTTAAGTTCACTTAGCTTCTTTTGATTGACGACAGCAGACAGCATAATGCAACCTTATACAGACAGGACTCCTACTCCTGAAAAAAAAAAAGAAAGTTAAAACAGGTCAGCAAGAAGACTGAAAAAAAAATTTCTCTTAAGTACAGGAACCTGAGAAAACTATAAAGCACTTACTCAAATTGAAATATTTCTGTGGATCTGTAGCTAAGTAATTTTTAACAGATTGGTTTATTTCTACATGTGAAATGACATTAGCACCACAATATTCTTGTGACATAGGAAATCTCTAGGAAATAATGAAAAATTACAAACCGTAGACAGTAGTCAGCAAAAAGAGATTGTAAAAAGACAAGAAGACTGGGCTAATCCTAGTCATGGTTGGGAGTGGAGAAAATTTGAGAATTGTATACACTCAGAAACACTAAGTCTATGGACAAGGGATCATACTAAAGTAGCCTGGTGGAAAGCATTTCCCTTAATATTATCTGATAGAACTTACATCTCCTCACACACCATTCAAAAGAAATTTAGCCTCACAATAATTTTGGTCAGCTCACACAATATTCTTTTATCTTTTCGAGCCATATTTATTTCATAAAGATGGTCCAACTGATTGCAGAATGGTTAATTTGAAAGAGATAGAGCATAAGTACTGTGAATTATGAAATGTTTTTATTGCTATTTTTAGATTCTCATTTCCTTTGGTCATGGTCCTGCAAGAGACTTAAGCAGTAATAGGATTTTGATTTCTTTTTTCTGCATTTTTCTAACCCAGGTGGAGGCAGTCTTCAGTTTATAGTAGTTATTTAGTAAGCTCTGATGTTTTTAAGAAATCAGTTGTTCATTCTAATGCTAATCTGTTGAACACTTACTGAGTATCTAGCACCTAATTAGATGTTAAACTTTATTTTCATTTCTTTCAAATTGCCTCATATACTGATTTTTTTTTTAAAGTGATTCATGTGGCCTAGAATGGAGATTTTTTTTCCTCTCCTTTACCAGTTGTTTGCTACTTATATGAAGGTGGGTTAAAGAATTAGTTTTTGCTGTTAACACACCACCCATCCTTTAGACTTTTAGAGCTCTACCACCTGTCTGTAGGTTTGTGGTACTGTGATGCCTTACCTGTTGCTGTGATGCTGGAAGCTCTGCCAGAAGTATTTTAAATATTAGTAGGGTCACCCTTGGTGGTCAGGATTCAGTGGAACTTGCAGGCTAAGACAGACTAAGAAGCAAGGTCTGGAGATCTAATTCCAAAAAGTAGCCAATGAAAATCTTAAGGATCACAACAGAATATTACTGTCCTTCTTGCTTGCCTTGGGCACATCATGAGGAAAGATCGATTGCTAGAGAACCACTTTTTGGTGAAGTAGAGAACCACTGAGGTATGGGAGATCCACAGAGAGTTGGATTAGCACAACAGCTGCAACAGTGGACTTCAACATGCTGGCGACTGTAAGGATGATGCAGGACCTGGACAGTGTTTTGTTCCATTGTATGCAAGATTCCCCAAGTTGGAGTCAACTTCACAGCAGCTAACAACTATAGAATTAAAATCAGTAGGTCCCTTAGTACTGACCAAAAGGAGCTCTGGTGGCACAATGTTTAAGGCATTTTGCTCCCAATCAAAAGGTCGATAGTTCAAACCCATCAGCTACTCCACATGAGAATGATGAGGCAGTCTGCTTACAGAAAGATTTATAGCCTTGGAAACCCTATGGGGCAGTTGTGCTCTGTTCTTTTGGGTCACTATGAGTTGGATTCAACTTGATGGCAGTGGATCCCCCCCCCCCCCCCCCCGCCATTTAGTACTGACCAAACTTATGGATCTATGGCCCTGAAGAATGATAGCTTCTAATGAACAGAATAGATTTGCATGGAGACATAAGTTTCAGAGCTAGAACTAGAGCTGGGATTTATTTTACCCCTGAGCATCTGCTTTGAAAATTTGCTCCAGGTCTGCCCTGATCTTGTTGCAAGGTCACCCCAGATTTATCACTTTTTTCTGCTTGGAATTCACAAAGGTAAAGAAGACAAACTTGATCTGTTTTGCCAGTGGAGCTATTTTCACTTTTTTTTTTAATCTTCCATGTAAAAGCACTTTTCCCACTTATTCTAACTATCCTGTATAGGTGAGTGTGTAGAATGAGTGCAAAGATGAAAGTGGAATTTGCGCTTACAGGTGGTTCTAGGTCTGAACTCGAGGCTAGCACTAAAGGCCTTAGCCTGCTTTAGTTACAAAATTGTTTTTACATGAAATTACAAATTCGTATTAACTGCTCAACTTTTAAACTTCAATGGAAAAGCCAGTCTTTATTCTTGAGTGATATTATCAGTCAATTAAGTGTGTATTACGCATGCTGTCTTAATATCTCCCCCTCACTTAGCTTCTCCCCAACCCTATAGATCAGTGTCTCTGCATGTGTCAAACTTCCTTTTCTCTCCTCATATTTCATTCTTCTAGAATCTGTAAAGTGTCCAAGTTCTCATAGCTCACTTAAAAATGGATCTAGTCCAGAGGGACCAGTGCCGGCTTCTCATTAATCTATCAGAGTTTCGAATTTACAAGCTTGCATGGAGAGGTGGGAGAGGAGGAAAAAGAATGAGGCTTAATCTCCAGAAAAGGAAGATGCTGCTTGTTTCTGTGGTGGTGGTGGTTGGGTGCCGTGGAGTCGATTCCACCTCATAGTGACCCCATGTGACAGAGTGGAACTGCCCCATAGGCTTTCCTTGTCTGTCATTTTTATGGAACAAGATTTCTGTAGTAGGGTTGTTGAACTGGAGCTCCTGCTCACCATGCTGAATTCTGAGCTGAGTTGCACCGAGATAAGTAGCTTGAGGAGTGAGTCTAGGGTTTGGCTAGGGTGCTGTGATTTAGCTTTGTGGTCAAGGAAGAATATGTAAATTCATTGGATTCTTAGGCATTTCAGCCTTAGAGCAAGAGGATAAGAGGAATCTGGGGTCTTGACTTTACTATGAGAGTGAATTATAACCAGAGTCTGTTTTAACTAACACAGCTTGAGTTTCATACTAAAATAAAGCTTAAATTAAAATACTCTCCATTCTTCCCATATTCTGATGAGAAATTTATTAAATGTTAAACTCTAATCTAAAAGCAAACATTGCTTTAAATAAAACTATACAGCGTCGTTTAGTCATGTTTATAACTTGAGTGCCGAGTGTCTGAGCCTAATAACCCAGATAGAAGAAGGAATTCCATGGGTGTTCTCATTCTGGCCCTGTCTGGAAGTGTTTATTTGTGCTAAGTTTTCCAGTCTGAAAGTCTGTGTCATTGTTTAGACTCTGCATGAATAAACAGGCAGAATGATAAACTTCCTTTTCAGGTGAGGTTTATATCTTTTAATCCAGACCATAGCCTGTAAGCCATGTTTTTCCTGTAGAGAGGCTGCATAATTCAGTTCTGCAGTTATTTTGGGGAGGATCTACTAGGTGTCCACGGGGCATCAGTAGCTTAGTGGTAGAATTCTTGCCTTCCATAAGCAATTCCTGGCAGATGCATCTCATGCACCACCACATGTCTGTCACTGGGGGCTTGTGTGCTGCCCTCATGCTGAACAGATTTCAGCAGAGCTTCCAGACTAAGATGGACTGGGAAGAAAGGCCTGGTGACCTCTCAGCAAATCAGTCAATGAAAATCCTATGGATCAAAACAATCTAATCTGCAATCCATCATGGGGATGGTGCAGAACTGGGCAACATTTCATTATGTTGTATGTGAGGTTGTTATGAGTTGGTGGCCAACTTGATGGCAGCTAATAGCAGCAACCACAACTATGTGTCCAAATCTGCACTGTGTCCTTTCATATATAATAATAATTACAAAGAGACATATAAACTCCTAAAGAAGTTGTAGTCATTTGGGGATAGACAATCTGGCACACATGAAGTAAGATGATCCTTTTAGGAAAATCCTAAAGTAAATATAATCAGATGCCATGATGTCAAATATCAAATTCAACTTGAGCAAATAGGAAAGATGAGTATTGACTTTAATTATTGGGGAGAGATTTTGTGAGATAAGTTGGATCAAATATGCTATGTACAGAATGGGTTCAATGTTTGGATGCCATATTTTAAGAGAGCGATCAATAAAACAACCTAGAGCTTCCCATATGAGTGCCATGCAAGGCTTCTAGTGGTGCTAAAGATTGCTCCCATAATGGTGAACTGGGGTCAGGTCTCATGTCTTCAAACTGATAAGCCCTGAACAAAACCCTTGTCTGTTTCTCTAATATGTTTACACATATTATCATTTTCTATGTTTGTAAGAAGTGTATAACAGTTAAGCACAGAGGTCACAATGAGTCAGGGGCTGACTTGACAACAGCTAACAACAACAACAACTGAACTGGAGGGTTTTTTTGGATGGTAAATTGTCTAGAACCCTGTCTCATGAGGAAGAGTTGAAGGGCCTCTGCATATTAGCTTGGAGCAGAGAAGATTAAGGTTAACATAGCAGTTGTTTTCAGTCATTGCTAGGATCATCTTGTTACAGAAAAGATTTATTTGTTATAGACCAGTTTGGTACAGAATCAGGCCTGTTGGGTTGTTGTACTGCTGATAGCACAGGAATTGCACTCAAGTAAGAGTTTTGTCATAATTATAAATGTTGAACAAACTACTGTGCTTGATTGCTGAACTCCTTACCCCTAAAAGGGAGAAGTTTGATGTCAGTAAGCCCGGCTATGTGGAGGAAGTGCCTCTTTTGGACTGAGTGGGCTCCAAGGTTCTTTTCAACTCTGATATTCTTGATCATCTGTATTACATATTCAGGAAACCCATGCATGTGGGTATTATGGAGACTTCATAGGCAGAGGCAACAGCAGCACGAACAAGCACCTCAGGGGGGACCATCAGGAGAACAGGAGATGGTTGTGTGTCAGAAGTGTGTTGAGGAATGACAAGAACAGGAGATAGTAGATGATATTACTTTTGTTGCTTAGCTGCCATTGAGTTGGCCTGACTCATGGTTACCCCATGCACAATAGAATGAAATGCTGCTTGTTCCTGTGCCATTCCTATGACTGATTGTGACTCTATCATTGTGATTCACAAGGTTTTCATTGGCTGATTTTCAGAAGTAGATCACCAAGCCTTTCTTCTTTAAACTGTCTATCTTGGTCCAGAAGCTCCACTGAAACTTGTTCAGCATCATAACAACACCAAATCCTTCACTGATAGGCAGGTGGTGGCCACACATGAGGTGCCTTGGCCAGAATTGAGTCACTGTCTCCCGCATGGAAGGTGAAAATTCTAATACTGAACCACTGCTACTTTCATATAATAGATAATGGAGAACTTTAAATGTTCTGATAGGCATGGGGGAACCAATTTGCTTCCTGTACTGGCCATAAAATAAAGCCAATGTTTCAGGAAGCTTCAGTTTCAGTCCTGTGTGAAGAGACAGAGAGAGAGATTACAGGTCAGGAGTACACTTAGGAACTCTCCTGAGCTATCCTATACCTTGTCTGTGCTATTCTGGGGGTAATGGAAACAGAGTGAAAGGGATAACATGGGTGCTTAATGGAAGAACTAATATTGATTACTTGAAAACAGCTCTGAAATAGTATTCTGAAAATTATTAATTGAAAGTTATGTGGTCCGTTTGTGAGATCAGCAGACCTCAATGAAGTATTCCCCTCTTGGTGTGCCACAGAAGCTGCCTACTGACCTGAGACAAGTCATTAAGATACCTTATGTTCTCATTCCCCAGCAATATCATTTGAACATGAGAGAATGTTTACAAAGCATTGCAAGTCCTGGGTGAAAAGTTCTTTGTTATAATATCGTATTACTCTCATGTTATAAGATTGTTATTGAAGTTCTTCTTCTCAGTTGCAAGCAAGATGCAATTTTATACTCCTACCTTAGACACACTTTTGTCACACAACAGAATTCTGAAAATGGCTATCTTATGTGATGTTCTTTGAAAGACTGACAAATCTTTCAAATATTTGTTTTGATATCAGCCCATTAAGGGAGTAAAACAAATATGTAATTTTCAGGATTCTCCCTCCTTTCATCAATCTAATATCTAGAATATATTGAAAATACTTTGGCTTCATCTATTTTTATTGGCTTAGATTGGTGCATTTCTAGGGTACTGATGTTCTTTCTTTAGAATTCTTAGAACAGGACTTCCCTGAAAAGAATACATTAAGACTGTCAGAATGATTCTTTTCAGCAGACTAAGCCTTGTAGATAGCCTTTGTTGAGGGAAAATGCCTTATTCTTAAAGTCCTTCTGATCTTTAGGAAAGCTGAAAATATCAAATGTTCTTCTACCATTTGAACTTGACTACAAGGAAATCTCAGAAATTTTTATTTTCTGGACTATAATAATTCAGAGTGTATGGTAGTTTAAAACACAAAGATAGACATGTCTTGAAGAAAAATTAATTTTTTTTATTATGGTAAAAGTTACATAACAAAATATTTGCCATTTAACCATGTGATTTACTGACATTAAGTATGTTCATCACATTGTATAAGCATCACCACTATTATTTCCAAATGTCTTTCCTCACCCTAAACAGAAATTCAATACCCCTTAAGCAATAACTCCCCTTTTCCTCCTACACCAGCCCTTAATAATATCATCTAGTGAAATTTTGTCTATGAATTTACCTATTCTAAATATTTCATGTGAGTGGAATTATGCAATATTTGTCTTTGTTTTAGATTTAAACAGATTAACATTTTACATATTCATTTCATGAAAGGAAGACCCCTTGAAAAGTGAAAAATCATAGTTGCCCATTTTATCTTTATTTTGCATTTAATATATATATGTATATATGTATTTTTGCACCTGAACATTCTCTGGATGAAGTGATGAGTGTGGCATAATTATCCTGGTATATATTTACTTAATGTGGACCAATAAGAAATGGTTCAGATGTTTATTGAGCTCTGGTTGGCTGGGTCCTAAACAATAAGGTGCTCTTTCAGGGATATGAAAACAACCCCCAAGGTACTGGGGGAAAAAAAAAAAAGAAGTGAGAGGATTTCTCAAAAAGGGTTGGTTTCATGGTTTAGAAATTCCTTCCTTGCTTGCACTGACTGATAGTACTTGAGTTGAGAGGATGCTGATTTACAGGGTCTTATAAAACGCTGCTCTTTGTCTCCAAAGCCACAGACCTGCAGTTATGAGGGCATGTATTCTGAGTTTTCTGGTGGTAAAATTTATAAAACCAAGCAATGATCTCTTTGGGAAACTCCTTAAAGACGGAATTGAGTCTCTTAACTCCATTTTGTATGATGTCTAGCACGGGACCCCATGTTGACAGCACTCACAGATGTCTTTGTTGGTGGTGATGAATGACAATTGAAATTGGGAAGAGAGTGAGGAGCAAAGGGGTTTATGTACCATGATTGATAGGAGGAGAGCTCATAGATGGGGAGGAAAAAAATAGATGGGCAGGCCAAGGACATATTTTAGCAGATGCCACTGCTATTCCTAAAGGAAAAAGAAGAATGGTTCTAGTTCTCTTCTGGTAGTGCCCTGGCCCTTTGCTTGGACACATGTTCATGGTTTGTGGGTGCTGAGATTTTCACTGTGATTAGAGAGGCAGGAGGTCATTTGTGGCTGAACTCTATCGTAGCTTTGTACTGTCTGACCACCTTGCTTAATCTTTTATTTCAGTCCTCTCCCTTCTGCTTTTCTTCCTTCAGCTACTTAATTAATACCTGTTTCTGTTGGAGGGGAGCCCCTGAGTGGTGCAAATGGCTACTGTGCTTGGCTGTTAACTGCTTTGAGTCCAACCAAAGGTGTGTCAGAAGAAAGGCCTGGCCATCTACTTTTGAAAAATCAGCCCTTGAAAACTCTGTGGAGCACAATTCTACCCAACACATGAGGTTGCTGTGAGTCAGAGTTGGCTCCATGGCAACTGGTGATGGTTGGTTGTATGTTCTAGAGATCCCACTTCTTTTCTTCCCATCTCTGGAGACCTTTTCAGGGAAGGAGGAAGCACTTCAAATCTACATTTTCAAATGTGAGCAAAGTTGAAGTTTGCTTGTATAAAGGGTGGGAGAAAGCCTATGGCATTTTCTAATGTGTACAGTTCATTTTCTTACATGTATATTGAATATCATGTATATTAGAACTCACTCCTCAGAAGGAAGATGGGGCAATCTACTTCCGTAGTGATACTGCCTTGGAAACCCAAGGAGGGGTCGCTATGCGTCGGGTCCGACTCGACAGCACATAACAACAAAAATGTCTGTAAGATGTATGTGAACTTTAGACATTTTGCAGTTTATTGTTACTGTTTAAAATGTATTTATGTAAAATATTTTTGTTGAGAAAGATTCTCAGTTTGGGAAAAAGATGGTGGGTAAAATCCAGTGTACAATTGTTGCAGTGTTGAGTTATCACTGAAGTAGAAAACATCAGGTCAGAAGTAGAAAAAAATGAAGTCTTTCTCTGAAGAGTAGGGTGTTTGCCTGAGCTAAAATGATACTGGGCACAAATGTATTTGTGAAAAGTTAATTTAGAGTTACAACCCTTTATGTTGCTCTGTGTAGTTTATCTAATCTAATTTTTTGCAGAAAAGTAATGTGATTTATAATAAGAGTAGGAAAAGATGTACATTGTTACACTTTCAACACTTTTTATTATGGAGAAATATGTATAACAAAAAATTATCATTTCAATCATTTTAAGTGTACTATTCAATGACATTAATTCCATTCACTATGTTGTGCTACCGGCACTGCTATCTATTTCCAAAAGTTTTTTTTTTAATCACTCCAAACAGAAACTCAGTTAAGCAATAACTCCCCTCGCTCCCTCCTCCTAGTCCCTGGTAGCCACTAATAAACTTTTCTTTCTATGCATTTGCCTATTGTAGATATTTCATATATGTGGGATCATACAGTATTGGTCCTTGCATATCTGATTTATTTCCCTTAGCATATGTTTCCATGGCCTGGTCTATCTGTAGGTATGTGACAGACACACAGTAGTGCCATTCAGCAAATGCTGTGGCATGAATGAACCACACAAAGTGAGGATAAGCAGCATTTATCTGAAAGCTGTGAAGACAATTATACCAAACCAAACTCACTGCCATTGAGTTGATTCCAACTCATAGTGACCCCTTTGAGTTTCTGAGGCAGTAAATCTTTATAGAAGTAGATTGCCCAGTCTTCCTTCCATAGAGTGACTGCTGGGTTTGAACTGCCAGCCTCTGATTAGCAGTCAAATACCTTAGACACAATATATTAATTAAGAGATCCTGCTTTGTCAGAGGTATTTTAAGAGGTATTTCAAATCCTTTTCTGTGGTAGATTTACCCATTCTCTTGATCTAGATTTTAGAAATAATTTTAAGGAAATAGTGTTTAAAAATGTATAGTCAATGAAGAAAGCGTGAGTGGTGAAGTGGCCAATATATAAGTGGGTCAGTGCACTATCCTCTGGGATTTGAATTACTCATAGTATCTTGGATGCTGTTGCTCCCTGCTGGTTGATTTAGCCCCATGTCTGTCGTCTTTCTGTCCATCCACCCATCTGTCCCACTCATCCATTCAATCACCCATCCACCTACCTATCTATCCATCTACTCACCTATCCATCCATCCACCCACTCTGTTAATTTTAGAGTCCTTAGATTCTTTCAGTTTGATACGTGCAAGATGTTGGGAAGAGTACATAGTTGAATGAAATATAGGTCTTTCCCCAAGAAGCACATGGTCTGGTAGGTTTGTTGACATATGGAGAAACAACAATACACACACTCCTCACTTACTGACTTAGTAAGGTTCCAAAGATAAGTAATTATGCAAAACTTGGTGTTATGCAAAAATGGAGGATGACCACATTTGTTCACAAAATGGAAGATGACTACATCATTACTAAAAAAAACCCCAAAAAACCACAAACTCACTGCCATCAAGTGAATTCTGAGTCAGAGACCCCACCACCACCACTCATTGGGTTTCCAAGGTGGTAAATCTTTACGGAAGTAGATTGCCCCATCTTCCTTCTGCAGAGTGGCTTATGGGTTTGAACCACCAAGTTTCTGGTTAGAAGTTTAGTGCCTTAGGCATGGCGCCACCAGAGCTACTTACATCATTACATAACTTCCAGATTACATCATTACATAACTGCCAAACCACTGAGAATCATGGCCCAGCCAAGCTGACACATAACCTTAACCATTAGAGCCAGCATTAGTCTCACTTTGCACCTTGGCATTTGTTTCTGCCAGATGTGCATCATTAATGTGCAAGATAGTTGGTTAGTAGATTTTTTACTATTGGTTATAAATGCAAAATGTTGGATAATAATATAGTCAATAAGTGAAGAGTAGGTATAATGCAAATATAGTTACTAGGGACAAAAATCACAGCTTTCGTTAAAAATGGCATGGAAGGTTAGACAAGGGGAAGATTATTTTTGGCTGGAGGTACTTCAGGGATAAGGTGGCATTTATGTTGGAGTGGAGCAAAAGCAAAGCAAACAAACATTTCTTAATATCTTCAGTTGATTCACATCTTAACTCCTTTATTGTTCACAGTAGTGAGATAGGCTTTATTATTTTCATTTAGCAGGTAGAGAAACTGAAGTAGGGAGTGAGATTAGTGACTTGTCCACTTGTCCAAAGCCACACAACTGTTACATGACAGATTCAGGAGGAGGTCTCTTAACCACACTCATCCTTCTATCTCAAAGGTAAGGCTCCCTAGTTGGCACAATTGGTTAAGTGCTTGACTGCTACTAAAAGGTTGGTGGTTGGAAGCTACCCAGAGGCATCGCCGAAAACAGTCCTGGCGATCTGCTTCTGAAAGGTCACAGTTTTGAAATCCCTGTGGAACACTTCTAGTGTGCTCACGTGGGGCCATCATGAATCAGAATTGGCTCCACGGCAGCCACCACCAGCAGTCTTAAAGGGTGAGTCACGATAAAGATCAGGAGTGCTGGACATCTGTCAGAGAAGATGTGATCATGTAGATTTGCCCTGCATATGTGACAGATAGCAGGGATTTCAGGGGGGCCTGGAGCATGTCCAGATGGTAGTAGCGGAAATTAGAAGGACAGCTTGAGGTCTGATAGAAGAGGCTTCTTAATGTTTGGCTACAGAGTCTGGGCTTTATTTGGCCCAAATGGAGATTCTGTGCAGAGACATGAAATGACCAGAGGAGTACATTTTAGGATGTTTATGACTCTTAAGATCTTTTTATGATTCTAACATGACTTCATGCTCCTAAGCTCTTCACTGTGATGCTAAGGGAAGTCTGCCCCCCAAATGTCTCTTGCAGTCTAAGCCCTTGAGCATTTTCATCCTAGGCTTTCTATACTAAGAAACACTTGGGCCCTGGCCCCACCACCATCCTGTCAAGCTGAACATCAGCACTTTAAAAATCCCTGCTCAATTACTGGAATTCTCAGAAGAATCCTTAATCTTCTCCCTGTCTGCTATTCTTCTGCTATTTCAAGACATCTGGTCAATAAATGAATAATAATTACATCTTCTTTGGCTTTGCTAGGGCAGAATGTACCATCATATTTAGATTAAAATATTTAGATTAAAATAATGTAATAACTACACTAGAAAAATATGCCCTGGTTACATTATGAATTCCTCCTTTTCTTCTTTATTCATGGTATCCTGGGGTGGCCTACTGGAGAAAAAAATATACTATTTGATTCTCCCTGGGTGGTCAGACAGGACTTGTAAAGACTCTTGTTTGTTTTTTGTGGAGGCATCAAAGGCACACAGGCTTCCCTACATAAAGATGTACTAAGAAAATAGGGATTTTTTGAAGTTGCTATGTATAAAGGGAAATTCAGAGCAACCATCTTCCTTTAGAACTGCAAGTTAATGTGATTAGAGGGTCCCTTTTCACCAGGACCCTTTGTAGTTTCTATCATTGGTCATTACCACCAGTCTTATGGAGGGTATTCATACTTACAAAAGCATCTGCACCTGTTTTTTTTTCCTTTTTTTTTATACATAGCACAAACATGTACTTTAATTTTTAAAACCACTTATGTGTAATCTAAAATTTAGGTTTTTAAAAACTAAGAAATCTGAGTGTTTGTGTGTGTGTGTGTGTGCATGTCTGTTTGCATGCCTGTGTGTGTGCATGCATGTGTGTGTAGTTCAGGGTGCTCTGGAGGTATGTGCTGCTGCAACTTATTTCAGGTCACGTGTTCTGCACATTCCAATTAGTGGAGCCCTCCTGCTGTGGTGTGGGAGAAAAGTTTGGACTGGGTTAGGGCTGGCTAAATGTAGGATGCTTTTTCATGCAGTTTTTGCAGAACTCCCTCATTAGCACCTTGAGGTCAGTGGGAACTCAGGAAGCCAGCATCATTGCACAGTTAATATTTTCTGCCGTGCATAGTGTGTGTCAGCCATTTTATTTACCCATGGTTATTTTCTCCATTTCATAAAA
The DNA here is from genome assembly GCF_000298275.1 of Orycteropus afer afer. Classification (NCBI taxonomy): domain Eukaryota; kingdom Metazoa; phylum Chordata; class Mammalia; order Tubulidentata; family Orycteropodidae; genus Orycteropus; species Orycteropus afer. The sequence goes on from NW_006921599.1 coordinate 21,617,018, forward strand.
TTAATTGTACTTAATGGGAAGGTTGATAGGGCTGAATTATTTTAAGCCTGGAGGGAGCAGAACAGCTGTGTCCTCCATCAGAACACTGATCTATCTAATAGGTTGTCTTGCCACCTGATTCACTGGATGGACGTGCTTAGCCAATTACATGAGTCGTTGTAGAGTGAGAAAAATGACCTTGAACTCTAGAGAGCCACACACACTTGCTTTATGCAATGTGTTCACCTACTGAAGCCGCTGCTTTGCTTCGGCCTAACTAGCAGTGTAGCAGATTTCTAATCCCGAGACAATTATTTCTCCTTAAAAAAAAAAAAAAAAAAAGACATTCTATATGAAATAGTTGAATCTTATGTGACTTACCAAGAACTTTGCTTTTGGAACTCAAATCAAACCAAATGTGTTGCCGTCGAGTTGCTGGAAACTCATGGCGACTTTAAAAAAAAAAAAAAAAAAGACATTCTATATGAAATAGTTGAATCTTATGTGACTTACCAAGAACTTTGCTTTTGGAACTCAAATCAAACCAAATGTGTTGCCGTCGAGTTGCTGGAAACTCATGGCGACTCTATAGGACAGAGCAATACAGCCCCATAGAGTTTCCAAAACTGTAATCTTTATGGATTTGAACTGTCAGCCTTCCAGTTAGCAGCCAAGTCCTTAACCACTGTACCACCAGTCTCCACTTTTGAAACCAAATGCCTAGAAATTAAGTAATTTGGTATATAGAGTCTAAAAATGTTAAAGAGCACAACTTCCAAGCTTCTTTCTTATTATATTCAGATATAACTTGCTGTTATAAACTGGTGATTTTTTTTTTTTTTTTTTTTTTTTAACAAGGCATATTAGAGTCCAGACCAAACTCACTGCCCTTGAGTTGATTCTGACTCATGGCAACCCTATAGAACAGAATGGAACTGCCCCATAGGGTTTTCAAAGCTGGAAATCTTTATGAAGCAAACTGCTATATCTTTCTCCCGCGGAATGGCTGCCAGTTTCAAACTGCCAATTTTTCTAGCAGCCGAATGCTTAACCATTTGTGCTACCAGCACTCCTTGAATATTAGAGTAGGACAATAAAAGCTTTTAAAATAAATAAATCAGACTTGTCTTAAGTTAATTTTGCTAGATACTCTCTTGGGCAATCTTTTCACACAGGTGGTCAGTGGGTTACAAACATTATGACAACTCTTACTTGCCCTTTAATATGATGTAAATTTGCCCTTACTTTGAAATGACTGAACCAACCCTTACTGGCAACAAATTCTTCATCACAATTACCTTCACTTGCCGCACATGCAGCTTTTAAATCATTGAAAAGGCTTTAAGCCTTTTCTTGCACTAAAGGCTGAATAAGAACCTTATGCACCTGGTCTAGCATACCTACAAATTTGACTTAAAGGCATACTTAGGAACGGATCTTGTTTGTAACTTGGGCACTACCTGTAATCAAATCCGTTTTCACAACATACAACGTTTGTTAAAGATTAGTCTGGGCACAGAAAGGTAACTTAATAGATAGTTATCTATCCTTGATAGAATCTTGCATTTATTTTTAAGTCCTGGTATCAAAGTTCACTGTGGTTCTGAGGTAACTCTACCTGCAATAGGATGGCTCTCAGTGTATGGCAGCACAGTTGTAGCGGGAAGGACTTCTCCTTTGGGATTCTCCATCTCTCGGTTTTGAACTATGGTTTTGCCACTGCTGCTTCTGTTACCCTGAGGAAGTCTCATACTGCCCACTCTCAACTGCAGTCTCTTTGTAAACTGTTACTATCGAAACTAGCCTTACAAGATTGTTTAGAGGTTAAATGCAATAAGCTACATGAAAGAACTATCTTAGAATCTACCATTTTTATCATGTTAGTTTACTTGCTTTTTTTCTGACTATCTCCCAGGGCTGATATTTTCCAGAGGTAGTGGTTTGTTTTGGGAATCACGGAGAACATTGAAAACCTTTCATTTTTCAGATAAGGCAGTTGAGGCCCATAAGGAAACAGTGCCTTGCTTCCAGTCCTTTGGAGTGAGTCACGGAGCTGGTTCTAAAATCATGTTCCATTGTCACCCAGTTTTGGCTACTTCAGGTTCTCTGGAGGACTTCGTACTCTGCTCTGAGTCTCTGCCATGAGTCTAGAACAGTCCAGTGCATTGCCAGTCTTAAGGGTCCAATTAAACAATCAGCTTTCCAAATTTTCTTCCAGGAGACAGAAATATTTACTAAACTTACCCTGCTGTCCCTACCGTGTTCTTTTGTTTACTCTGACAACTTTTGACCCAGTTTCCCTTTTTCTCCTAGTGCTCGCTGGTAAATCCAGAAGTTTTAACATCTGTCATGTTCAGGTAAGTGACTTTTCTGGAGGGGGAGGATTTCCAGATAACTGATCATACTGAATTCCTTTTGTGGCTACAACTTGCTGTTCCCTGGGCTATCCCAAAATTAATCATTCTGTTTTTCTTCTCCTTTCTGCTTTTATTCACTTTGACTCCTTACCTATACTATTACTCTGTCATACTTTTGGAAGAAAATCTTGCTTTTATTTTTATGAATGTATGTATTTGTTTTTATTGTGGTAAATATATATATATATAACAAAATATTTGTCAATTCAGCTGGTTTTATTTTTAAACAGTCATATGTGTGCACTGTAATGGTATTAAATATGCACTAGAATGATAAATGCTATATTCAGGATAAGGTTACCTCAGAGAAGGGAGGCTGGGATGCATGGAAGATGTTAACTATACCTGTACTGCTTTTAAAATTTTTTCAGTATGTACTTCTTAAAGATAAGAACAACTTGTTTTTATAAAACATAAATACAATACTATCTTCACATCTAAAACGTTGTTATTGTTGTTATGTGCCGTCAAGTCGGACCCGACTCATAGTGACCCCTCCTTGGGTTTCCGAGGCAGTATCACTACGGAAGTAGATTGCCCCATCTTCCTCCCTAGGAGTGGCTGGTGGGTTTGAACTGCCAGCCTTCTGGTTAGCAGTCAAGTGCCTTAGGCACTATGCTACCAGAGCTTCCTCTAAAACAATAACCAACAATAATTTCTTCTATGGACTGTCCAACCATGAAAAAACAAATTCACTGCCATCGATTCAGTTCCGACTCATAGCGACCCCCACTGGGTTTCTGAGGCTGTAAATCTTTGTGGAAGTAGATTGCCCCATCTTCCTTTTGCAGAGTGGCTGGTGGGTTTGAACCACCAACCTTCTGGTTAGCACTCAAATGCCTTAGACACTATGCTACCAGAGTCCTTATGGACTGCCCAAACCAAAAAACCAAACTCACTGCTATTGAGTCGATTCTGACTCACAGTGACCCCCATTGGGTTTCTGAGGCTGTAAATCTTTATGGAAGTAGACTGCTCCATCTTCCTTCTGTGGAGTGGCTAGTGGATTTGAACTGCCAACCTTCTGGTTAATAGTCAAATGCCTTAGGCACTATCCTTATGGACTGTCCACATACTGTTAAATTTCTCACTACAGAGACAGATACTCTAAAAGTCAGTCTCAATAAGTCTTTTGAATGGTTGGAGATTCCAGAAATTTAGTCTAGAGCAGTGGTTCTGAAAGTGTGTCCCCGGGACCACCAGCAGCATAGACATCACTTGAGAGCTTATTAGGAATGGATATAATTGAGGCTCAGCCTGGAATGACTGAATCAGAAATTCTGAAAGTGAGTGGTTTTACAACCCATCCAAACCTGATCCCTTGCTGTCCAGTCGATTCTGACCAATAGTGACCCTATAAAGGTACAGTGATTAAGTAAAAGGTCGATGGTTCAAACCCCCCAGCCATTCTGAGAAGATGTGGCAGTCTGCTTCTGTAAAGATTACAGCCTTAGAAATCTGTGGGGAAGTTCTGCTCTGTCCTATAGGATCATTATGAGAACAAACCCTCAGGTTATTTTAATATACTCTACAGATAAGAGAATCACTTCTCTAAAGAAAACCAAAATGTCATTCTGTCTCAACAGCTTCTTTTACCTCTCTCCTTGTGTTTAACATAGTAACATATCTCAGGACACTCAAAATACATAAAATTGCATGCTTACACATCTGTATCACCAAGATAGGAACCCTGATGGTGCAATGAAAGATTGGTGGTTCAAATCCACCAGCAGCTCTGTAGGAGAAAGACCTAGTGTGATAGTTAAGATTGTCAGTTTGTCTGGGCCATGATTCTAAGTGGTTTAGCAGTTATGATGTAATCATTCCTCATGATGAGATCTGATACAATGCAGTCACTTCCATGATGAGATTAGACATGAGTAGTCCATTAGTTGAAGGAGTTTCCTTCAAGGTGTAGCCTGCTTTCAATATATATGGAAAAGCTCTGGCAAAGCTACTGGGCCTTTTGCTTGATCTGGATCCGACATGTGGCTTGTCATCATCTCCAGTTCTTGGATTTGAACCAGTAGTCTGCTATGTTACTTGCCAATCTTGGGACTGTTGTCACTGCAGCTTGTGTGCCAATAGCCTGCCATTTTATCTGTTAATCGTGGATTCATCAGCTTCTGAAGCCAGCAGCCTGCTCTATTACCTGCTGATCTCGAGTTCACCAGCCCCTGCAGGCATGTGAGTCAGGAGAAGCCTTCAGCTTGAGGTCTCACTCACAGACTTGGGATTTGCCAGCCTCTACAACCACATGCGACATTTTCTTGAGATAAATTCTTCTCTTGCTTTCTCTCTTTCGCTCAGCTTCACTGTTTTTGCTTCTCTAGAGAACCTGGCCTGAGACACCTAGCAATCTGCTCCTGTAAAGATTACATACAGCCTAGGAAACCCAATGGGGCAGTTCTACTCTGCCACATGGGATCACGATGAGTCGAAATTGACTTCACACCTCTTAGCAAACAGCAGCAACATCATCATCAGCAAAATGGCATGGAGACTTTGGCAAGTACCAAACTCAGTCTATTTGCAATTATGAAGCAGTATGTGTGGTAGCAAGGGAGTGGAAGTTCTTACCACAATTTTCTGAGACAGAATGCACTGAATGAAATTAGAGATCTAGGTGTATTTGATAGGGAAATTAGTTGCTTTTTTTTAGGAGCATCTTCTAAAGCTGTGGTTCTCAACTGCTGGCTGCACAGTAGAACCACCTGGGAGGTTTTATAAATTATTAGTGCCCTGGTCTCATCACAAGAGATTCTGATTTTCGGTTAGTTTGGGGTGGTTCCCAGCACCAGCATTTTCAAAGGGCTCTCTAGATGATGCTAATTACAGTCCTAGTCAGGACCATGAATGAAGACTTGTGCTTGGCTTGAACTCACAAGGAGAGTAAGATCAAAATGTTCTGAAAGAGTACTTTCAGGGGGCTTATACTTTAAAAGAATAACTGCTTTTCAAACTGCTATTTTTAAACCTTTGTTGTTGTTGTTAGGTGCCTTCACATTGATTTAATCTCATAGCAACCCTATGTGACAGAGTAGAACTGCTAACGTTTTGGTTAGTAGCTGAGTGCTTAACTACTGCACCATCAGGGTTCCTTCTTAATTCTTTACTGATCTGATTTGGTGAGCCCCCTACAACCTCCAATCTTTTGTGCAAACTTCTGGCCAGTTTGAGTCTAGGTAAAATTTGACTAAGGTTTATCTATGCACCTGTAGGGTTCTTGGGCAGAATATGTATTTTTGCCCCATGCAAATGACACCTATTCTGTTTCTGTAGTTCTCTTTCATGTAAGTCAGTATGGCTCCAGGAAAGGAATGAAGAGAGACTGATGTTACATTTTTCAGTGTGAGATGTTTTCTTCTTTCTAAGACTATGAATGGGACCAGAGCCTTCCTCTCAGTCCCTGAAGTGATGGAAAGGAAAGGTTGAGTTGTATTTGTTGGTTGAGTGTTGAAATATTCCATGGAAAAAGGAAAGAGAAGTTCTACTTCAGATTTTCTTGGCAGAATTTAATTCCCCGGCCCCCTCCCCTCCAGGTTTCTGGCAAATGTGATTAGAAATCGACTTGCAGGATTTGCTCACACTCGCTTCCCAAGACATCTTTTGCTTGCTTGCTGCTGACTAGCAGTAGTTAATTTGCCATCTCTCACACGTGTTATCCAAAAATCACAGAGCTCATTAGAAATAAACAGCATGAACTTGGTCGGTCACATTTGGTGGATTAGCCAGATGTAAATTTGAGTTGCACTTGGGAGGTTTCGTGTACCTCATTTAAAAATAAATAGAACTCTAGCCTTGAGTAAAAACAGATTTTTTTAAAAAATGAAATATCTTCCTTGAAAACAAATTTTATTTTTCCAATAAAAAATACGGGGCAGAGGTAAGCTTTTCTTGATTCTAGTGCTTATTTTATTTCATGCCCTTTCCTTCTCCTTGCTGATGGCAGATGTGGCAGAAATAAAGACCCAATTTCATTTTCCAGAATGGAAAGAAAATGTAATCAATTCAGGAATTTGCTTATCCTTAATTGATAGCAGACATTGAAAACCTGATCAGTCACAGCCAACTATTTAGTATGTGTTTTAGGAAAATAAACATACATTAATGTATTTTCCAAACCATTTTGTGGAAGTATCACTACACTGGTTTCGAGGAGGTGTTGGCCTTGGGGCACTCTAACTCTTAGGCTTTTTTACAAAATGTTTCTCACTAAGAGAAATCAAAAGAGCTGTTTTCCATGTGATTACAATATATGATTTATGTGATTAGAAAATTTCTGTTTTCTGTTGATATGTGAGCTAGCTGCCAGCAATACCAAATATTCATATGCCACCTGTTTTCAATTCCAGTACAACCTATAATCAGAATGAAATTAAAAATACCTTCTTACCCTTGAAGAATCTGAAAAATAAATTTATTATAGTCGTTTTGAGTGTGTGTGTGTGTGTGTGTTTATCCTTCCAGATCATCGGGTATCAGTTGAGTACAAAATGCCAGGGGGCTCCCACGTGTACACATGAATTGTGTGGAAGATCTGCCAGAGACTTCTCATGAGCTTGGTTTTTTGATTATCCTTGGGGCTAGCACCTTAAAAACTTAATATTTAATTATATATCATATTACTTTCTGTTTTGTATTTACATTTTGAGATGACGGGGAAGATTGTGACCTGACAATAAGAAACATCTGTTCTATCAAAAGTTACACTTTCCATTGTGTTGTCTGTCTTTTTGCTCATGAAATCTTCATTCCTTTTCTGTTCCTCCTCAGTCCTGAGATCATATTTACAATGTATAATTTTACCACTTTCTGGTCCCTAAGATAATTTGCCTGGTAAGCATTTATTTAGGGTTTTAAAAGAAATAGATGGCTGGTCTAGTGGCAGACTGACGTTTCAGGATAATTTGCCAAAACCTGTGGAAGTCTCTGTCACTAGAAGTATGTCATGAGGGGTATAGTGGTCATGGAAAATATTTCACTGATGCTCTTTACTTTCCATGAGCTACCCTCCGTTGAAAGTTTGGTAGCAAAGACCTGTGACATTTCAGTAAATAAGGCTAGCAGGAAAGGGTAAAGAGAAAGAAAGAGGGAAAATGAAGTACAGAGGCAAATAGTACTGTCTATATTCACATCATGTCCATAAGACTTGAGAAATGGATATTGTAGTGGCAGAAGCAGACTGTTTCTTCCTTCCTATGATCTAATTAAATATATTTTCACTTAAAAAGGATAACAATGTTAGATCTTAATAGGATTAACCTAACTCAGATATATTTGGCCTTGCTTTGGCAGTAAACATTATGGATGGCTCCAGTTCCATTTTTGAGATTGTAGTTTCAGATTCTGTAATTTTTGCTACATACCATTCCTATTGCTTATCTATAGAAGGTATCAAAGCTATCAAGCAAAACTTGTGTGTTATATTATGAGTTTGATGATAAAAAATCCATTGCCATTGAATCGATTTCAACTCATGGTGACCATGTAGGGTAGAGTACTCCCCATAGGATTTCTCAGACTGTAATCTTTAGAAAAGCAGACTGCCACATCTTTCTTCTGCGGTGCAGCTAGTCAGTTCAAATCACTGACCTTTGGTTAGCAGCTGGGATCTTTAATCAGTGTCCTACCAGGGCTCCTCCTGTGATGGTATTTCCCTTTAATTTGGGAAGAGGATTGACTCTTACTCTATTTTTATACAAAGTCAAATCTTTTTAGCTAAAATGATAGGGAGCCATTTGATAGCCAATTCCTTAGGTTTCTTTTGCTCAGAATTATCTACATGAGCTGCTTTAGTCCAAATTCATTAATAATGGGTGTTCCTCCCTTTCCTTTGTATGTTTTATAGGAACTCAATAATATTTTTGAGTTGCTTCTCCATGAAAAATGTCTCCTTGTGATTATTTAATACACAGTGATAGTGATTTAGATACTGACTTCCAAAATAAATAAATAAATAAACCAAACTCACTGCCATTGAGTTGATTTCGACTCATAACGAACCCTCCTTGGGTTTCTGAGGTGGTATCTCTATGGAAGTAGATTTCCCAATCTTCCTTCTGAGGAGTGGCTGGTGAGTTTGAAGTGCTGCCCTTCTGGTTAGCAGTCAGATAGATGCCTTAAGCACTACACCACCAGATCTTAGTGACTTAAAAATATTTTGCTGTTGTTAGCTGCCATGGAATTGCTCCAGATTGATAGTGATTCCATGCACAATGGAATGAAATGCTGCCCTTTCCTGTACCATCCCCACGACTGGTTACAGACCAGACTGTTGTGATCCATAGGTTTTATATTGGCTGGTTTTCAGAAGTAGGTCACCAGGCCTTTCTTTCTATTCTGTCTTAGTCTGGAAGCTCCACTGAAACCTGTTTAGCATCATAGCAACACGTAAGTCTCAACTGACAGATGGGTGGTGACTGTGCACGAGATACTTAGTCTGGGAACCAAACATGGGTCTCCTGCATGGAAGGCAAGAATGCCACCACTGAACCACTAGCACCTTTAAAAATATTAAGTTTATAATCTGAAGTCTTTAGTGTAGCATAACTGGAATTAGTTTATTGCATATGACTTATGAAGACTCCTAAGAGCACATGGGCGAGGTAATCACTTGGCAATGAAAATCCTTCTAGAACACACCTGACTGGATACTATGACTTATTTTAATGGTAAATGCCCATTGGGATAGACTCCTTCTTCTTCTTTTTAAAATCTCTGATTTGCAAAGATTTATGTTTTGAAATCCTCATTAAAAAGAAATATTGCTCTCAGGGGACATCTAGGTCAATGGGCATAGTTCATAAAGATATTGTTCTACATTCTAGTTTTGTGAGTAGCATCTGAGGTTAAAAAGATGAGAAGTGGCCATGTGAGATAAAACTACTGCTGTCTTCCTGTCTGGAAGGCAGCTATGCTCACCACTATACCACCAACGCTGTCTTCCTGTCTGGAGCAAAGAAGAGTGAAGGAAACCAAAGACAAGGAAGCAATTTGTCCACAGGACTAATGGCCCACGTGAAGCACAGCCTTCTCTAGCCTGAAACCAGAAGAACTAGATGGTTCCTAGCTACCACTACTAACTGCTCTGACCAAGGCCACAATAGAATGTCCTGGTCACAACGGGAGAAAAATGTAGAACAAAACTCAAATTCATAAATTACACCAGAGTTACTAGACTGATAGAGACTTGAGGAACCCCCAAGACTGTTGCCCTAAGACACTCTTAATCTGGAACTGAAGCCATTCCCAGAGGTCACCTTTCAGCCAAATAATAGAGTGCCCTATGAATTAAACAGTCACACCCACTGAGGAATGTGTTCTTTGGAACAAGCAGCTATACAAAACCAAATGGACAGCATTTGCCCAAAAACAAAGATGAGAAGGGAAGGAGGGGAAGGGAAACTACAGGGATGGAATGGGGAAGCCAGGGTGGAAATGGTAGAGAGCTGACACATTGTAGGGATAGCAACCAATGTCATGGATTGATTTGTGTATAAATTATTGAATGGAAACTAATTTGTTATGTAAACTTTCACCTAAAACAATTATATATATATACAAATATAATATATATATATAGTTGCATGATATCTGGGAAAATTAAACTCCTAAAATGACTTGCAAAATTAACATCTTCAGATTAACCAAAAGTCCTGTCTGAGTTTGGGATGTGTGTCCCCTTCTCTGGAGAGTCAGGCTAATCTCTGCAGAGTCAAGCTTATTTCTGCTAGCATCCCATTGCCACATTCTTGATGTTGCAGTGTTTGATCTCTGTTAGAGCAATCTTGAGGTTATAATTCTTTTAGACACCTTAAGCTTAACTAGACAGACAAGCTTCTTCCTTGTGAAGCTCTCTTGTTCATTGACATATATGTACAGTTGGTGGATGAAACCTCTCCAAAAGTATCGCAGAAGACAGGCTTGGCAATCTGCTTCTTAAAAAGCCTTTAAAACCCTATGGAGCAGTTGTACTCTGCACACCATGTGGGATCACCATGAGTTGGATGGACTCAACAACTACTGACAACAGCAACCATAGGTCAGAGCTATGATATTACTGTAACTATCAACTAATACTTACTTATTCAGTGTGTGGTATATATTAGCCCTTTATTTGTAGTAATTTATTTAATCCTCCCAACATCCGAGTCATTTTCCTGTAAAATTCTATCATGCAGTCTCTGGCACCATTTCTGTCACCAAGACCATATTTTCCAACTACTGATGATTCTTCATTTCCAACTTTTGCATTCCAATCAGCAGTAATAATAAAAACACCTTGATTGCATGTTTGGTCAATTTCAGACTGCAGAAGTTGGTAAAAATCTTCAGCCTCCTTGTCTTTGGCTTTAGTGGTTGGTGCATAAATTTGAATAATAGTAGTTTTAACTGGTCTTCTTTGTAGGCATATGAATATTATCTTATCACTGACAGTATTGTACTTCAGGATAGATCTTGAAACATTCTTTGTGATGATGAATGCCACACCATTCCTCTTCAATTTGTCATTCCCAGGATAGTACATCATATGGTTGTCTGATTAAAAATGGCCCAAACCAGTCCATTTCCACTCACTAATGCCTAGGATATCGATCTTTATGTGTTCCATTTCATTTTTAACAATTTACAGTTTTCCCCGATTCATACTTCATACATTCCATGTTCCAATCATTAGTGGATGTTTGCAGCTGTTTCTTCTCATTTTGAATTGTGCCACATCAGCAAATGGAGGTCCCAAAAGCTTTACTCCATCTACATCATTAAGTTCAGCTCTACTCTGAGGATCTTCCCCAGTTGTATTTTGAGTGCCTTCCAACCTGAGGGGCTCAACTTCCTGCACTGTATCAGGCATGCTTCAGAGCTATTCATAAAGTTTTCCAGTAATATATCAGACAGTGTTTCACTGCTATTCATGAGGTTTTCCACTGGTCAATTCTCTGAGAAGGCTTCCTCCTTCTTCTGAGTCTGTCTTAGTCTGGAAGCTCCGCTGAGACCTGTCCACCATGGATAACCCTGCTACTGTTTGAAATACTGCTGGCATAACCTCCAGCCTCACAGCAGCATACAAGCCACCACAGTACGACAAAGTGACAGACAAGCGGTGGAAATCCCCTTAGAATAACATTGTTTAGTTTGTATATCCACAGAATGGAAAATGTTATGACGGTTTTCCCTTCTCCTATACAATTGTGAGAAAGCAAAAGTGTCTATTCAACTCTATATTGGGCCACTGGACAAATTGTAAGCCTATTCAATGGAATACAAGGGAGAAGGTGAAGAGAGAGGATAATAATTTGCAAATTTTAATATATTTACTATATGATGTGAGCCATTTATTCAATAATATTTTTAATCTAGTCTCACAAGCAGGCACTATTCTTGGTACTGGAGATGCAGATTTAGCTAAATGGGAGATGTCCCTTAGTGAGTAAGACATTGGGAGTTACCAGAATAAAGCAATTGGTTTCAGCCCTGGTTGTGCCTCAGAACAATCTAAGTAGATTTATTAAAATACTGTGCTAAACACACTGAAGTAAATATCTACAGAATTCAAGGCAGGTAATTATTTGAAACATTTCTTTGGAATTTATCCAGATGATCCAATGTCAAAAGTTGGTCCACTGTTGAAGTCAGAATTGGGAACCATTGGTGTCCAGGTCATTACTCAAGCTATGGGCACAGATGGAATCCTTCAGAAAGCATCCATATATCCTTTGGGTAACACCATGAGTTGGACCAACATTTAATGGATAAATGAAGAAAGAAGAGAGTAAATCATGAAAGACATAGATTGAGCAGGGGCCGCAGGAAAGAATGAAGGAAGCTCATTGGTCTGGAAATGGAAAATTTCTAGGTTTAACCAGGAGGTCAACTTTTGTGAATGTTACAAAAAAGTCAAGGATGAAAATAGACCTTTGTTGGGAAACTACAGAGTTTTTTTGTTTGTTTGTTTTGTTTTTTTTAATTTATAGCACTAATGCTTTTCATTTTTTCCCTCCTCTCACTGTACCCCATTTATTTCCTATAGAAAACTTTGGAATTTAAAAGATGCCAACATATTTCTGGTATAAATACAGTACAAAAGAAAACCCTCCCACAAACCACAACAACAACCAAGGAAGATATAAGGCTGCATATATCATTAAATAATTAAACCACATATTTTATGAATGCCTACTTTTAGGAAATCCAACCATCCATTATCTGTTTCTTAAGCCCCAAAACCAAAACCACACCCACTGCCATCCAGTTGATTATGATTCATAGCAACCTTATAAGGCAGAGTAGAACTGCCCTGTAGGGTTTCCAAGGCTATAAATTTTTACTGAAGCAGACTGCTTTATCTTTCTGTTGAGGAGCAGCTAGTGGGTTTGAATTGTCAAACTTTTGGTTAACAGCCAAATGCTTTAACCACTATGCCACCAGAGCTCCTTTCCTTAAGGGCAAACCAAAAAACCTCATCCTACTGCCATCAAGTCCATTCAGACTTATAGCAACCCCCATTGGGTTTCCAAGGCTGTAAATCTTTATTAAAGTAGGTTGCCTCATCTTCCTCCTATGGAACAACTGATGGGTTTGAACTGCTGACCTTCTGGTTACCAGCCAAGTGCCTTACCCATTAAGTCACCAGAGTGCCTGTCCTTCAGGACAGGAATCCTATTTTAACTTTTTTTAGTCCCTACCAGTCAGAGCACTTCATGTGTATTTAATAATGACTTGTTGAAACACAAAAATAAAATCCAAAACAAAACTAAGCTAAATAGAAAACTCAGAGTTGAAAAACAGAGGAATCAGGTTCATTTACCTTACAAAATAATACTAAAAAAAAAAAAAAAAAAGTTTAGCTTTTCTTAAATAGCTACTCCTCAGTGTGAGTAAGAGATAGTTTACAATTTCCTTCAGGGTCTCAGTGAATTTATAAATACTAGTTTTCAGAAATATGGCATCTCTCAAATGTAACTTTTTACTTTTCAAAAGAATTTTCAATTTTATAATTTTTTTTCACTCTGTAGACCTCTATGGGAGCTCTGCTGCTATAGTGCCTAAGGCATTTGACTGCTAACCAGAAGGCTGGCAGTTCAAACCCACCAGTCACTCCTCTGAAGGAAGATTGAGCAATCTACTTCTGTAGAGATAACTGCCTTGGAAACCCAAGGAGGGGTCTGTATGAGTCAGAAACAACTGGACAGCACTGAGGTTTTTTATTTTTTATTTGTTTGTTATAGACATTTATGGAGCTTTGGTAGCAGTTTAGTTAAAGCATTGTGGTGCTAACTATAAGGTCGGCGGTTCGAACCCATTAGCTGGTGCTCTCTGCAGGAGAAAGATGAGACAGTCTGCTTCCGTAAAGATGTACAGCATTGAAAACCTATGGGGCAGTTCTACTCTGTCCTATAGGGTCAGTCACTGAGTCTGAATTGACGTGGTGGCACTGGGTTGGGTTTGGTATAGACCTCTAGGAAATTGTTAAGATGAAGTTCATGTGAACTGAGTCTGAGAGCTAACAGTTCTTGGGTATCTAATGTAGAATTCCATTTAGTCTTCCCACCAAATCTGTAGTGTAATATGAACATTGTTATTGTCCTTGCACAGAAGAGAAAGTGAACACTCTGAGATTCAGCAACTTATCTGTGGTCAGTTAACATCAGAGACAGATTTTACACACTGCACTCTAACTACTCTATCACTTTATTTATTTTATGGTGCTTTCTTTGGGTGCAAATTTACAAAGCGAATTTGATTTACATTTAACAGTTCATCCACATTTGATAAAAAACCTCTCCTCTCCCCCCCTCCCTGTGACTATCTCCTCCTTGTGCCCTTCAAAACTATGCATTCCTGTCTGTCCAGCTGCCCCTAATTGTGAATGTCTGCCCTCTGGTATCTCATGGCTGATTGCTCTAAGGAGTGCATCTTCCTAGAGTAGGTGGGTGCCTCACCCTGGGGTAGGTGTTCTGCATGTAGGTCTTTCTACTGTTGGGCTGAGAGCCAATCCATGGGAGTGAGTCCATTTCTAGGCCCAAAGGTTAACCTGGGGCCATAGTCTCAGGGGTTCTACCAGTCTCTATCTCACTAGTAATTCTGGTCATTTTTGTGTTTTTGAATTTTGTTCTACATTTTTCCTCCCAGTCTATCCTGGATTTCCAGTTTTGATCTCTTTCCAAACAGTTGGCATTGGTAGCTGGGCACCATCTAATTCTTCTGGTCTCGGGGTCATGAAGGCTGAGGTCCTAGTGGTCCATCTTATCCTTGTTTCCAGATGCCTTTGATTTTCTTCATTCTTCTTTGCTCCAGATGAGAGGAACCAATAGTTGCATCATAGATGGCCGCTCAAAAGGTTTTAAGACCCCAGTTGCTACTCACCAAAGTAGGATGACCACTCTATCACATTAAATACTTTTCTGTAAGGTTAAAAGTCAAATATGAATTCGGCTTCCCCCTTTCTCTCTTTTTAACAGGCAGTGGGAATATTTTTTTAGTACCTTGTTGCCGTTGTTAGCTGCCATCAAGTTGACCCCCAACTCATGGTGAACTCTAAGCATAACTGAAAGAAATGGGGCTTGGTGCTGCACCATTCTTATAATCAGTTGTGCGTTGGACCAGCATGATCCATAGTGTTTTTATTTGGCTGATTTTTGGAAGTAGATTGCTAGACATTGCATCTTAGTTTGGAAGCGCTACTGAAACTTGTTCAACGTACTAGCAACAGACAAGCCACACTAGTGGGTGTTAGCTGTTCATGACATGCATTGGCCAGAATCAAACCTGACTTTCCTGCATAGAAGATGAGAATTCTACCACTACACCACCATTGCTACTCCCATTGGACCTTTTTTTTCAGTGCATTACCCACTTATGAGGAGCTCTGGTGGTGTAGTGGTTACGGCATTTGGCTACTAACCAAAAGATTGGTGATTTGAGGCAGTCTACCTCCTTAAAGATTTATAGCCTTCGAAAGCCTGTGGGGATCACTATGAGTTAGAATGACTCCTTAACAGTGAGCTTGGTTTTTGGAGTTTTGGTTACCCACTTATAAAAGATAAACTCTGCTATAGTTCGTAGAAATGGTTAAGGGTTTTGGAGTTAGCCAGACTTCTGTTCAAATCCAACCTCAGCTATCTACTAGCTTTACTGACCACGGACATGCTGTTTTACTTATTGTTGCTTTACACAGTCATCTATAAATGGAAGATCCTGGCAGTTCTTCCATCAAGTTGTGAGATTTAATATAATAAACATGTAAAGCACTTTTTATCGTGTCTGGTATATAGTAATAATTCAGTTAATAGCAGCACTTATTCTGCAGAGGAGCTCTGGTAGCACTGTGGTTAATACATTGGGCTGCTAACCAAAATGTTGGTGGTTTGAATCTACCAGCTGCTCTCCGGGAAAAAGATGAAGCAGTCTGCTTCCATAATGATTTACAAGCTTGGAAACCCTGTGGGGTAGTTCTACTCTGTCCTATAGGGTCTCTCTGAGTTGAAATTGACTCAGTGGTAGTGGGTTTGGTGTGGGTTCGTTCTATGGACTTTCTACTTCTAGTATCAAATTTTAAGCTAGTAAATATTAAGATCTTGGAGTTCTGGTGGCATTGTGGATAAGGCATTTGGCTGCGGGCCAGAAGGTTAGCAGTTTAAACCTACCAGCTGCTCCATGGAAGGAAGATGGGGTAATCTACTTCCATAAAGATTTATAGCCTCAGAAACCAGTAGGGTATCTTTGAGATGGAATCAACTCGATGGCAGTGAATTTGGTTTTTGGTTTTGGTTTATATGTAAGACCATGTGCTGTTGATGGAATATCTCATGATTTAATTATTAAAACTTAAAAAACTTAAAAAAATTCAGAATATTGTCTTATTTATAAACATTTTTTATTGATCACAAAAGTTATTTTATTTTCAAGTCTTATGCCCACCTCCCTTCATTTTGTGGTCTGTGGATGAATGAATAGACATCCCTGAAATCAAGGATTTGTTTTTACGGTGTAGGAAAGCTGCAGAACTATTTTTGATACTTGCAATCTTACTAATATTCTGGTGACCTTATTTAACAATATCCGTGAACACATCCATTCCCTGAGAACTGGTAGCATGGAAAGGCAGGTAGCTGATCTGATGTGCATTAGTGGCTGATCTGATGTGGATTAGTGGTGATGGGGGAAAAATCCCTGGAAGTTTCAAATAGTTAAAGCACTTGGCTGCTATCAAAAAGTTGAAGGTTCAAGTCTATCCAGAGATATCTTGGAAGACAGGCCTAATGGTGTACTTTAGAAAAATCAACTATTGAAAACACTATGGAGGCCCATTCTACTCTGACACACATGGGGTCCCTATAAGTCTGAGTTGACTTGATGGAAATTGGTACTGGGGGTGGGGATGAAGAGGGTGGGTCATTATGTACAGCTTTTGTTAATAATAAAACGTAACTGAGTGCAATCATCAGGCATTGCCATTGCAGTCACATCCCCAAAGAGTTTCAGGAATGGGCTCAACTCTGCCTGACTGGATGTTTGTTTGTTTAGGGTGAGGCTGACTGCTGAGGTATCTGTGAGAAGCATTTGCATCACAGTGACAGACTGCAGACAGAGCCTTCTTTCCTGTGTTACAGATTGCTAGGAAATTGGATAGGACCTCCAGAAAAATTCTAGCCCATTCTTTCCCTCAGGACAAGTCTGTGACATGCATTAGAGAAGAGATAGGCGCAGGAGTGGGGAGCCAGAGACTCTGTGAGTGAGCTGCCTTTCCCATAAGGTGTGGAATGACCTCCATACTTAGGAGCACTCTGCACATAACAATTTAAAGCACACTTGGCAGGACATGGAAAATGGAATGTTCCTTGAGGGCCTCTTGTACTTCCCTCCCCTCAAAAAGGAGGGCTTGCTTGGCCATTCTCATCAAAAAACCTAAGTGATATAGTTAAATGCTGAATTAATGAGGTTGGAGTCAGATGGAAGTAGAATCCCCAACCCACTGCCACTGAGTCGATTTCAACTCATAGTGACTCTATAGAGCAGAGTAGAACTGCCTCATAGAGTTTCCAAGGCTATATATCTTTATGGAAGCAGATTACCTCATCTTTTTCTCATGGAGTTGCTGGTGGGTTCAAACTGCTGACCTTTTGGTTAGCAGCTGAATGCCTTAGCCACTGCACCACTAGAGCTCCTGGGAATAGAATGTTGTTGTTGTTGTTATGTGCCGTCGAGTCGGCCCCAACTCATAGCAACCCCTCCTTGGGTTTCCAAGGCAGTATCACTACGGAAGTAGGATTGCCCAACCTTCCTTCCGAGGAGTGGCTGGTGGGTTTGAACCGCCAGCCTTCTAGTTAGCAGTCAAGTGCTTTAGCCACTATGCTACCAGAGCTCCTGGGAATAGAATAGTGGTTCTCAATTCTTGCTGTGTATTAGAATTTCCTGGGGATCCTGTGAAGGGTGTTTTTAAATATCTCCCAGTATAGCTGGGGTTAAGTGCCATGGGCTTAACATAAAACATCCTGAAAAAAGCCCCCTCCCCCAAATTAATAATAGTAATCACATTGGGTAGGTGGGTCTCAGATTCCCCAATGAGGCCTTTGACTTTTTGAGTTGGCTGAAATTTCTACCTTCACGTTTTGAAAATGGGCCCATTGGGCAAATATTCAGTTGACTTCTGAGCCTATCCAACTGCATATCCTTGAGTGTGGGAGACAGCTGCTCTGTCTCTGGAGTGAGGGGTGTGATTTTTCCCAACTAATCCTGGGAATTGTTATTATTGAAAGCCTTTGGGCCCCAGGCTTTAAACAGAAGTGTATGGAACTTCCTTAAGAGTATTGTGTTTAAATCTTAATATCTATTTCACGTGAGAGAAAATAACTGTGCAGTGTGGACAAAAACTCGGTGAAAATCATGTGTTTCACATTTAGCACCACTAAGATATTCCCTGTCTTGAGCTCTCAAAAGTCTTAATTTGGGAATTGGTCTTTTCCTCTGAAAATCAGAAAGCATTTTTTTTTTTTTCTCTCTCTCCTGGTCTTTTAATAGGAGTAGTAATAAAAGTTCCATGACAAACACTTTTGTTGTAAGATGGTATAGTATAGTGGCTGTCTTTCTAGGGAAGACCCAGAAATTGCATTGCTGCATTTTTTTCTCAATTGCATGCATCTTTTCTCTCCTATACTTCATGTCAAGCCTGATGTTACCCGCAAGCCTTTTTTGCAAATGGGAACTGCAGTAGAAACAAAAATTGGTTGAGTGTATAAAGTGTATTTCAGGAACATCCTAAAAGATCTTTTCAGAGGCACTAAATTCCAAAGTATTCGCTGACATTTATCGTTCTGCTTGAAATTATTAAATGTCTTTCGGAGCACATGATGCCATGTTTTGCATAGTGTGACATATCTGTCCTCTTTTAAATGCATAGGAATTGGCAACAATCTCATTTCACTGGTGGGTTTGCTGAAGCATTATCACAAGACAGCCAGAATGATTGATGAGTGCTTTTCAGGTAGGGAAATGCTGCCAGCTTGGTTTGTATTTTGTCTTTCCTAGAGTTTTGCTCCTTAATTTTCTCTCTCAGCTAAGGATAATCCCTTTTCATGCTAGTAGTTATAATCACATTATAGAGATTTAAAATTTGTCATTTCCCAGTAGTATTTCTCACAGCATAAGCATTTTTGTTTAATGTAAGATTGCTCTCCTTTTATTTTCTTTTTTCAACATTGTAAAGGAGATCATAAACCAATATTCAGGTTTCCTTTTTTCAATTTTAGAAACATGGGGCATAATATTCTGGAGAAGTAGAGAGGTGAAAGAATGACCTGAAGGGACTCCTGAATTCTGTCTGAAGTGCTAGCAATATGAGATTTGATGTACCTTGATACTAATTTTAAAAAGCAACATTGAAATAGTACCTGAGAAGCTTTTGAGCCTGGTTAATATGGGATGTTGTTGTTGTGGTGGTGGTGGTTTGCCGTCGAGTCGGCTCCGACTCATAGCGACCCCTTGGTGATATTCTTTTCTGCCTTTCCCCTATATTCCTTCAATCATATTTGTTTTGATGTTTTCTAAAATTTACTTTAAAGACAGTTGGCCCTTCTTGAGAGAACATGTTTCACCCTTACTGGGCAGGTCCAGAGATGCAGATAAGCAGGCCCTTCAGAGATACTTATTTTCAAGTTGTTTCATGCAAGAAAGATAGGGAGTGGGGAGTAGGGTTTAAGACCACAAAGTATAAACATGTCATTGTACTTTTCATTTCAAACATTAAACTGCACTTGAGCATAGTAATTTCTTGGAGAGCAGTGATGGTTCAGTGGTAGAATTCTCACCTTCCATGTGAGAGACCTGCATTCTATTCCTGGCCAAGGTACCTCCAACTTAGCAACCACCCGTCTGCCAATGGAGGCTTGTGTGTTGCTATGATTCTGGACTGGATACCAAACTAAGATGATTTAGGAAGAAAGGCCTGGTGATCTACTTATACAAATCAGCCAGTGAAGACCCTATGGATCACATTGGTCCAATCTCTTTGTACATGGGGCACCATGAATCATGTGTTGACACCATGACAGCTAACATAACAATTAACATCTGTAGGTAACCCAGACCCATGGCTAATCAAAGGCCCTACAGAGAGAAACAGCATATTCCCTGAGGAATATTAAAAAATATTTGACTTTCTATCTTGAGAAATTTTGTTTTACTTCCTCTCTCCCCCCAAAGTATTTTGAGTTGTACATTGTTCCAGAAGAATCCATACCTTTTTCTGGGCTTAGGAGATACATTCTTTCACTGGGTTGTTCCATATTCAATACTGTTGTTGTTGTTGTTATGTGCCATTGAATCAGACCCGACTCATAGCGACCCCTCTTTGGGTTTCTGAGGCGGTATCACTACGGAAGTAGATTGCCCAACCTTTCTTCTGAGGAGTGGCTGGTGAGTTTGAACCGCCAGCCTTCTAGTTAGCAGTCAAGTGCCTTAGGCACTACACTACCAGAGCTCCCATATTCAATACTAGATACTACTTAAGAGATTCTCTGTTGGTAGAATTTGTGCTGTTGCTCAATGTTTATTTGATGAATTGTATGATTGCTGCTGCCATTTTAGTTTATAGATACTGCAGATATTGCTAATGGCTTTGTGGTTAGATAGGCAGAATGAACCATCATTTCAAACTAGTAAGAATACTGACATTTAACTGGAGGTTTCTGGTTAGCTGTTACATTGTTACAGCTATGTCAATAATTTCAGAAAAGATGAGCTATCACTTATATTTATTTATTAATCTAATCTTATGTGATCAGTGTTGGCCATTCCAAACTGTATTCCCATAGAGCTCCGTACCTAAAGACCACGTGACTCTAACTCCATACTAAGAATTGGAAGCACATAATACTACTCTTTTTGAAACTTTTTTTTTTCCCCTTCCTTTTTTGGATTCATTTATCCTAGTGGCTCTGAACCTTATTGAGATAAAAGAGTTTTAGATTCTTGTATCTTTGCAGAAAGACAGCAAACTGAGTTCAAAGTAAGTTCATAAGCATATTTGGATGGTTGCAAATAATCCCTTACAAGGGTGGTGATGGGAGTGGGAGAATTTTGAAAAGCCAAGGGAGAGAAGGGGAGGAGGGGAGGAGAAGGGAGGGATCTCTAAGTGTGAGTAGATATATTTCCTGTTTCCCACAATTTGGTTAGTTCCTAGCATCAAAACTAAAGAAGAAATTAATTTGTTTGCTTCCTGGGATGGTCCGTTTGGCTGACAAACCCTCACCTCATCTAATAATTCCCACTGCCTAAACCTTAGAATGGAAAATTGAAGTCCATGGATCTACTTTTTCCATAACAGATGGGTGTATCCATCTCTCACTTGATTTCTTTCCTGCCCCCTTGCCTACCTTTTATGCTTAGACGGTTGTGGTGACAGGGAAGGAAGAGTCAGGAGAAATGAAATAAAATTTCCAATTTAGAATTCACTGATTTGGAATTAAGAGTTGGCTTAATTGGATTTTGTCTTTTTTTCGTGTAATTTGGAGAAAAACAGAGGAGGTGGGAAATGAGTTACAAATAAAAAATAGTATGACCTAAATTATAGCAAGGCGATGTGACATATATTTGAGACTAGCAGTATTTTAGAAATACCATTTTTTTTTTCCTCCTTAGCCAACAATTGCTCTATTAATAGTACATTATTTTACTAGGCTAAAACTGTAAAAATTTTGTTTTGGTATTTTATGCATTTCAAATCAATCTTATTTTTCTTACTTTAATTACAGAAGTTAATTACAGGACCTTCAAGGCAATGTATTCTGAGGTTACATTGAACCGACATTTAGAGGTATATAATGACCTTATTTAGTGTCCGTGATGTGCCAACTAATGGTACCATTCAAAAAGCAGCAATATACAACATGTTATGTGGCACTGGTCTTAGATGAATGCTGCCTAAACATGGAGGTGGGTTTTATTTATTTATTTTTAAACAGCTAACCAAACTGACATCAACATAAATACAGATTCCTTGGTATTGGTTTGGCCATTTGAGAAAAGTTTGAGAGACTTTTTTAAAAGAAAAATTCATGGGCCCTTCTCTACTGTGGCATCATTTCACACCAAGACTGTTTTGAAGGTAAAAGATCATTCCACAAAACGGATGATTAAGGTCATGAAAAAGTGTCAGTTTCCCCAAAAGAAGGAAAAGGACCCGGAATTTAAAATAAATAAATAGAAAAGGCCAGCTGGGGACTAAGGGGCAATTCAAGGTTATGTTGATCTTCTCCGGTTGGCAGAGTGTCTGGGCAACAGTGTTCACGCAGCTGGATAAAGGTTGCACCCTGTAGTTTCTCTTTCCACTTGGACAGAAATGGAGGTGTTGGGCATATAATCTGGTCCTTGCCCAAAGCCAAGTTAGTGTTATGCAGTATTCCTGTTTTGAACACATTTGTCCTTATTTTCCCTTTTTCTTACTTGCCCACTAGAAGGGGGAGGAAAAAAAATGTCAGAGGTACTGCTAGGGTGGAGCCACTCTTTTGATCGCATTGCCCCAGGGTTTTCTAGGTTAACAAATTAGAGCTTTTCAGCAGTCGGAATTAGGGGTGGGCTGCAGCTGCTCTGGTCTGCCTTCTCATGTTCCCTTCCTCCCTTCCCACTCCAGAAGAGCAAGCAGAGACCTAGTTGTTGAGCTTGGAGGACATGGCTGTTGGCGAGCCCGGGGACTGTTGACAACAGCTGCTTCTTTTTGTGGGGAGGAGTTTCAACTTATTCTTGGAAGGTGTGAGATAAAATATCTACACCTTTGAGTTTGCTGCTTTTGTAATGTCGCCCTGTGTGGCTTGGAGCTAGGACATGCTGGGGTGGAAGAGGTTGGGGATATTAGAGTGAGCATGGATGGGGAGGAGGTTGAAGCCCCTTGAAGTCTATCAGAACCTGAATATCCAAGGAAGAAGAGACAAGCCCTTTGGCATCCGTCCTAGTGCTCCCCGTGTGAATTAGAAGGGACCCTGTTCAGTTGTGTGGGAGTCTAGAATAGGAGGGAGACTATGATTAGTCTTGGACGAATAAGACTTCTCATGCTGCCGCCTCTTGCTGCTTTCTGCTGGGGGTATGGAAGAAGCAATGTGGGAAGTGGGAGGTTTTCTGTTAAGAGTTTATTGAAAAAACAGCTGCCCTACTCCATTCCTCTCCACCCCAAACCCTACCCCCGCCCCTTTCCCTCGCCCCATCCTTCTTTCTGTGGCAGGATATAACTATGCTGTAAACTTTGGCAGGGATGAAGCATTTTAATACTTTTTGAAACAGCAACTTTTTTTTTTTTTTTTTTTTGGCATGGAACGTTTAGTTTAAAGCTGGGGCGGGGGGAAGGATAAATAAAATTTGATATAGTCATTCTAGAAATGATTTGTATTGGTCCGGAAAAGGGTCAAAGTGTAGTGGTTTGTGTCTAAAAGAGCCAAAAGAAGATAAGGTAATAAACTTAGTATTCCAAACTGGCAAGCGCAAGTCAGAGCCTGAAGTATGTTTGCAGGCTTCCTTTATTATCATAACCTCTTGAACAGAAGACGCCATTTGAAACGACAGCAAATGTTTCTCAGTGGGTAAGTTTATGACCTAGTTTTTGACCAAGAGAGCTTATGGGATTGAACGGTGCAGGGAAGAGCAAGGGAGCTGGGACACCATTGGCCAGAAGTTCTGTGCAAATCAGGAGCTTGGCGGGGGAGTTT
Organism: Orycteropus afer afer; assembly: GCF_000298275.1. Classification (NCBI taxonomy): domain Eukaryota; kingdom Metazoa; phylum Chordata; class Mammalia; order Tubulidentata; family Orycteropodidae; genus Orycteropus; species Orycteropus afer. Next base: position 21,640,611 of record NW_006921599.1, read on the forward strand.
AGAACCCCGAGACATTAAGCAGCAGCTGCTTTATGGTGTGAACTTTTGCATAGAGGATTTCAAGAGGCGAATTCTCCTTGGAAGGCTATCTGCAAAGTGGTTCTTTCCTGGCTGTTGCTTCATCTTTCTTTGGAGGCCTATTTTTCAGAGGACTATTTTCACTCAGGGTGTGAGGCGTTTTGTGCCAAACCTAAGAATGACCTTAGGGGGCCTGCAACTGCAAGCTCAGCCTCACCCAGCAAGGTTTAGGGAGGAGTACGAAAAGGGACAGCTGGATGTGGAGGGGGAGGGTCTTTCTCGCTTCTGCTGCCTCTGTGGACGGTCCCACCCTTCAGACCTGGAGTCAAGGACTAGAAATGAAAGGGATTGTTACAGAGAGAAATGTTTCTGCTGCTCATTCCCTCTCTCATAAGCAGCACGCCTGCCCTGCTTTTCTCATTCCTGCTTTCCTGTGACCTCTTAGACCCACTCTTACCCCTCCTTTTCGCACTCTGTTAAATCTAAACTCGCCTTTTGTTCCATTTAACACGTGGGAATATATTTTTCAGGGAAAATGGTGAGAAATGAATTAAAATATTCCTAAAATTCACTAAAGGAGCTCTGGTGGCACAGTGGTTAATGTTAGTGGTTTGAACCCACCCAGCAGCTCTGTGGAAGAAAGACCTGGCAATCTGCTCCTGTAGAGACTTATAGCCAACAAAACCCTGTGGTGCAATTGTGCTCTGTTACATGGTGTCTCCTACCAGGAGCTCTGGTAGCATAGTGCCTAAGGCACTTGACTGCTAACCAGAAGGCTAGCAGTTCAAACCCACCAACCACCCTTCAGAAGGAAGATGGGGCAATCTACTTCCGTAGTGATACTGCCTCGGAAACCCAAGGAGGGGTCACTATGAGTCGGGTCCGACTCAACAACAAATAACAACAACAACAACAACACATGGTGTCTATGTGAGTCAAAATTGACTCAGTAGCACCTAGCAAGAATAAAGTTCACTAATGGTAAATGTATAGAGAGAGACCCACTGCCTTCGAGTCTATTCTGACCCATAGCAACCCCCATTGGGTTTCCAAGGCTGTAAATCTTGGAAGTAGATTGCCTCATCTTCCTCCAGAGGAGCAGCTGGTGGGTTGGAACTACTGATCTCTTGGTTAGCAACCAAATGCCTTACCCACTATGCCACCAGAGCACCTTCACTAATGATATAGACCATAGGTTATGATTGACAAAAATGTGTTTTCTTCCTCCTCCCATACCTCTTTCCCATACTTCCTTCTTTCTTCCTGTGGCAGTTAAGTTGTGTGTCGACTTGCTGGGCCTGGTTTTGAGTGGCTAGGCAGCTGGATGTAGTTATTGCCCATGATAAGAGTCATCAACCCCATGGTGGAATCTACTGGAGCAGCTGAGTAGCTGCCTTAGGGATGTGGTCTGCTTCCAGTATGTAAGGAGATTTTTTGAGGAATGGTCTTTGCAGCTTTTTGGCACTCTTGCCCTGCCCATCTTGGGACTTTTTCTGGACTTGAACTAGTGGCCTTCTGTGTTGTTTGATAATCTTGGGACTGCGCTTTTTACTTGTCGACTTTAGGTTTGCTAGCCTCAGCAGCCAGCAGCTGCTTGAGTTATGAAAAGCCTCCAGCTTCAGTGGGCTGGGAGCAAGAGGCAGAGCCGAAGCCCAAGGTTTAGGGTCTTTCACCCAGCCCCTGGAGCCTGGCACTTTGAACTCTGACTTCTAGCCTCCAAAACGGTAAGAGAATAAACCCCTGTTTGTTAAAGCCACCCATTTGTGGTATTTCTGTTAGAGAGGCCCTTGTTGTTGTTAATGTGCCGTCGAGTCAGACCCGACCCATAGCGACCCCTCCTTGGGTTTCCGAGGCAGTATCACCATGGAAGTAGATTGCCCCATCTTCCTTCCGAGGAGTGGCTGGTGGGTTTGAACTGCCAGCCTTCTGGTTAGCAGTCAAGGGTCTTAGCCACTGTGCTACCAGAGTTCCCAGAGAGAGCTACCAGAGAGGCAATAGAGGACCAAAACGGAATTTGGTACCGAGAGAGTGGGGTGCTGCGCTGACAAATACTTAAAATGTGGAAACAGGAGTGGAGTGCGTCCTTGACCTGAGATGCCTACACAGTGACCCTGGCAGAGAGACCAGCATGAGGCAATGACAGCTTTATCAGCCCATGGAATGAGAAAGCCGAGTACCTTTTGGGTGGAAAGATTCCTGGTGGAGTGAGCTACCTTCGGGCAATAATTAGAAGCTGAGAGACCAAGGAAATGGGAAGCAGAGCTACCTCATCCTCCGAGGGTAGGACCATGGCCTCTGGGGGTGGGGCCACTACAGCCTACTAGGTTTCAAAGAGTCAGACCTTCACCAACTTGGTTCTGGAGTATGGGGCTGCCGTTCATGAAGGCCAATAGGATGAAGCTGTAGCTGCTGCCCAAAATTGAGGGAGTAGGGCTGCCATGCTGAAGAGGCAGAGGAGCAGGTCAAGGGGTTGAGGTTGCTACTCAGAAGAACTAAGAGACTGGAGCCACCCAGTGAAGGAGATATGTAGTTAGGATGCCAAGTTGACAAGGGATGGAATTGTGGTGAAGTTGTGTGTCAGTTTGGCTAGCTCTGGTTTTGAGTGGCTGGGGCAACTGAATGTAGTTATTCCCCATGATGAGACTGGTCATCAACTCCATGGTGGAAACTACTGGAACAGCTGAGTAGATGCCTTAGGGATCTGGTCTGCTTCCAGTATGTAAGGATACATTTTGAGAAAGGTCTCTGCAGCTTTTTGGTTGCTTGGACCTGGCATGTAGTGGAATCTTCATTTAGTAGCCTGCCGTGCCCTGCCAATCTTGGGACATTTTCTGGACTTGAACTCATGGCCTATTGTTGCTTAATAATCTTGGAACTGTGGCTTTTTACTTGTCGACCTTGGGTTTGACAGCCTCAGCAACCAGCAGCTGCCTGAGTTAAGAGATAGATATCTCAGCTTCAAGTGAGCTGGGAGCAAGAGGCAGAGCTGAAGCCCAAAGTCTAGGGCCATCACCCAGCTCCTAGAGTTTTGAACTAGGACTTCTAGTTTCCTAAACTGTAAATCTCCATTTGTTGAAACCATTCATTTTGTGGTATCTTCTGTTAGAGTGCGCAAGAGAACTGAAACACTTCCTTAGCACTTTTTTTTTTTTTTGTATTACCCCATACTTGTGTTCTTTCACATAGAAGAACTAAACAAAAATTATTTAGCCAGATTTTAGAAAGCAAAATCATCTTGCCTAAAGAGTACCATGCCTTTTTCTAGGAGCTCTGGCGTAGTGCCTAAGGCACTTGACTGCTAACCAGAAGGCTGAAGGTTCAAACCTACCAGCCACTCCTTGGAAGGAAGGTTGGGCAATCTACTTCCATAATGATACTGCCTTGGAAACCCAAGGAGGGGTTGCTATGAGTCAGGTCCTGCTCGATGGCACATAACAACAACAGAGTACCATTGACAGTACAATGCAGGGTCTAGGATACTTGTGAAATTGCAGAATTAAAAGAGCCAAAGTTAACATTAATTATGAATTAATTGATTATTAGTAGCAATCATTAAATAATTAATGTCATAGAATAAATTTGATTTTCATATTATGTATTTTTAGGGGTACATGTATATCTCAGAATATATATGTACTTCTGTTTTTTAAATCACTGATAGATGCGTGATAGCTTTATGCAAAAAGCCTCAATATTCTATCATCCAGCTATAAAGAATCAAGTAAATGATAATGTGTAAGAAAATATTTAACTTTACAGTTGTTTAGGAAGTATATTAAGTTTACATTTAAACTTACTTTACATTGGAAAATGTAAACGTGTAAGATTGCATATGCATTAGCATATGTAAAATATGCTCTATTGAATGTTTATAAGAAATATACCAGAGAGTTAACAGTAGTTGAATATGGATTGTGCATATTTAAAATTATTAATTGTTATTTTCATATTCTCCCCTTCACTTTTCCTGGATGAGCAAGTAAATCCTTTATAATTAGCACATCTAACCTTTCTTATAATACATTAATGAATAAGTAATGGCTTTTTCTTTATTTTTCATAGATGGTTCAATGAGTATATTGTTGTTGTTAATCGTTGTCAAGTCTGTTCTGACTCATGGTGACCCCATGTGTGTGTTAAAATAGAACTGTGCTCCAAAGAGTTTTCAAGGCTTTGTGACCTTTCAGAAGCCACCAGGCTGATCTTTCAGGATGCTTCTGAGTGGGTTTGAATCACAGAGTGCTTAATTTGTAAAACTTCCAAAAAGTTATTATTGTTTCAAGTCTATTCATATTTGCAAAGCTTTCACTCTTCTGTGTAACTCACACCATTTGGGGCAAATCTTGGGGGTGGATTTACTCCAAATCTCTAGTGCAAGAAAATAGAGCATTCCCTGCTTGTGTGATAGGCTGCTTCATCTTTTTTTTTTTCAAATAATTGTTTCCATCTTTCTCCTCAATGCTCAGTTGATTGTTTTCTGTGAGCTCAAGGTCTTTTCCCCTGTTTCCCTGTGCTTCTCCTTTTCCTTCTGTGCTCTTCCTCTCTGGCATTTCCACCCAGCTCCCTTCCTTCTTGTTCCACCACAGTAAGCAAACTCCTTTATTGAGGATGACTCCTAAGTAGGGAACAACAAGTTGACATTAAAGTTAATAGTGGTTCTTAGGAAAACCAAAAATTCATGGAAACAATTAGTCCTAGCAACTGGTACACCATCCGATCTGTAGCCTATACGACTATGAGACCAGAAGAACTAGATGGTGCCCGGCTACCACTGTCATCCACTTGGAAGGGGATCTATGTACGAGATCCTGGATAGAGAGGGAGAACAATGTGGAACAAAACTCAAAATCATTTGGAAAAAAAAAAAGGAGGTGGGGACCAGGTTTGCTGGTTCGATAGAGCCTGGTGGAACCACTGAAACTATGGCCCCTAGCTGCCCTTCAGGTCTGGAATTTAACCCACGCCTGTGGCTTCCAGCCAAACAAAAGACAGGCATATAAGTTGAACATTTACCTGAGGTAGATACACTCCTTGGAGAGAACAAGCATGGGAGAAGGAAGGGCTGCTTATGCATAGGGAGACAGCTCAGGGGGCAGGAGTGCACGGAGAGATGGACACAGGGAAGAGTTAACTATCGGGAGGAACTGGGAGGGGAGATGTTGCATTGTAGTAAATTATGTTCATTGTGATGAGACAAAGTGTATGTGAACTGCTGTATGGAAAGTATATTTGCTCTGTAAATTTTCACCCAAATCACAATTAAAAAAAAAAAAGTTAATAGTGGTTCTTCAGGACCTTACTTGTGGGCATAAAGTTTGCAACTAGGTGTGAGCAATTTCAATTGGCAATACAGTGTTTTAATTAGTCAGTGATGTCTATAAAAATATAGTCTGGCAAATTAAAATTGCATATGAACTGCTGAGATTTTTCTGACCAAAATGTTGCTCCCTAGAAAGCGCTTTTCTCTTGGGCAGTGACACTCAATTGATGGCTGTAGCAGTTGTAGCTGAAATGATGAAGCTGAATTTGACACATGGCACCAAAGTCCACGTTTCTCCAATGGTCAGCTTTCCACATCTCCATTTAGAGAACATTTGAACCAGTAGTAGTGCCATCCGGCTTGGGGAATTGAATAAATCCTTCCAGTTATTGATGAAATTCAGCTCTGGACTTAACCTGCAGTGACCTCTTTCCTACCTTATCCATCTAAGGAAAATGAAAGTAAAACGATTTGAATTAATGCCCTGTTAACCCTGAAAGTACATGTACTAGAAATTAGAATCTTAGAATGAAAATCTCTCCCCCTCCTTTTATTTTTCCAGTTTCTACAGGTTAAAGGGTGAAAAAAAGTCTTGCTTTCACCAGTGATAATATGTAGTGGTATAATGTTTCAGGTATACATTTCTATTTCTTGCCCAGATCTGTACTACTTATCTTCTTCCTCATCTTTCTTGGTCTTACCCCTTCAACTTTTATTCCCCATCCTAAATCCTTTCACTCATGGCAAGATGGCTGCCAATAAGTATCTAAGATTATTATCTATGTTTAATGCCTTTAATATTGAGTAATGCTTTATTGGGCTAAAATTCTGTAATACTGGTCACTACTAGTTAAGCTTGGACTTATCAATCACACAAAGTATTCTTCCTTAGTGGATAACCGGTGAATGTTTTGGGCTGATTAAAGACATCCTGGTTAGGGTTTGGAGTCCCTGGGTAGCACCAATAACTCTCATGTTCAGGTGCTAGTCAAGCAGCTGGGGGTTTGGGTCCATCCAGGCTGCCTTGGAAGAAAGTCCTGATGATCTCCTTCAGAAGAATCAGCCACTGAAAACCCTATAGAGTACGATTCTACTCTGACATACACGGAGTCACCATTAGTTGCATCAATGCAAAGGCAACTAGTTTTGTTGGGTAGCACCCACAGTATAGATGGTTCCCAGATTATGAACGAGTTCTGTTCTTAAGTCTGTCTTTAAGTTGAATTTTTATAAAAGTTGGAACAATCATACCTATTATCATTTAGTCATGTTTTTGCCTTAGTATACAGTGCACCTTTCTATACATTAAAAAAAAAAAAAAAAATTAAACACTTCCAGATACACTAAAACATCTTTAACAAAATGTTGTTCATAGGTGATGTCAAGTTTACTCTGACTCATCTCAACCCCATGTACAATAGAACAAAACATTGCCTGACTGCATCATCCTCACAATCCTTGCCACATTGGAACCCATCATTGGAGCCACTGTGTCAGTCCATTTGTTGAGGGCCTTCTCCTTTTTACCTGACCCTCTGGTTTACCAAGGATGATATCCTTCTCCAGGGAATGGTCCCTCTGAGCACATGACCAAAAAAGTCTGGTCATTCTCACTTCCAAGGAACATTCTGGCTGAACGTCTTTCAGGACACATTTGTTCCTTCTTCTGGCAGTCCATGGTATTCTCAGTGTTCTTCACCAACCCACAATTCAAAGGCATCAGCTCTTCTTTAGTCTTCCTTATACATTATCCAGCTTTCATAGGCATTTATGAGGCAGTTGAAAAGACCTTGGGTTAGGCACACCTTAGCCCTCAAGGTTCATCTTTGCTTCTTAACACTTTGAAGGGATCTTTTGCAAAAGATTTGCCTAGTGAAATATGACATCTGATTTTTTTTACTGCTATTTCCATAGGTGTTGATTGTGGATCCAAGTAAAATGAAATCCCCGATGACTTCAATCTTTTCTCCATTTTATTTTTGATGTTGCTTATTGATCCAGTTGTGAGGATTTTGTTTTCTTTATGTTGAGATATAATTCATGCTGAAGACTGTACTCTTTGATCTTCATCAGTAAGTGCTTCGAGTCATCTACACTGTCAACAAGTGAGGTTGCGTCATCTGCATATCACAGGTTGTTGATGGTTTCTTCCTGAAATCCTGATGCTGCATTGTTCTTCATATAGTCTAGCTTCTCAGCTTATTTGCTTAGCATACAGATTGAATAAGTGTGGTGAAAGGATACAACTCTGATGCAACCTTTCCTGATTGTAAGCCATGCAGTATCCCCTTGGTTCTGTTCAAGTAACAGCCTCTTGGTCTATGTACAGGTTTCTCATGAGCACAATTAAGTGTTCTAGACTTCCCATTCTTGTCAATTTTATCCATAATTTGTTACGATCCACACAGTTGAATGCCTTTGCATAATCAATAAAACACACATAAACATCTTTCTGGTATTTTTTGTTTTCAGCCAAGATCCATCTGACATCAGCAATGATGGGCCACGTTCCATGTCCTCTCTGAATCTGACTTGAATTTCTGGACGTTCCCTATCAATATATTTCTGCAACCATTTTTTGAGTTATCTTCAGCAAAATTTTACTTGCATGTGATGTTGATACTATTCAATAATCTCCACATTCAGTTGGTTCACCTTTCTTTGGAATGCGTACAGATATGGGTCTCTTCTAGACAATTGGCCAGGTAACTATTTCCCAAATTTCTTGGCATAGATGAGTAAGCACCTCCAATGTGGCATCCATTTGTTGAAACATCTCAGTGGTTATTCTATCAGTTCTTGGAGCCTTGTGTCTCACCAGTTCCTTCAGTGCAGCTTTGACTTCTTCAAATACCATTTATTGGTCTTTGATCATATGCCACTTCCTGATATAGTTGACCATCAACCAATTCATTTTCGTACAGTGACTGTGTATTCCTTCCATCTTTGTTTGATGTTTCCTGCATAAGTCAATAATTTGCCCGTACAATCTTTCAGTATTACAATTTGAGGCTTGAGTTTTCTCCTTTGGCTGTTTCAGCTTGAGAAATGCCAAAATGTGTTCTTCTCTTTTGGTTTTACTATATTTATTATGTTAAACCACCACCACAGTAAAACACACTGACAGATGAGTCGTGGTGTAACATAATAATACATTAATAATAATAATGTTTTGGTGTGTATCACAAAATAGTGCCCACTTGTTATTATGAACTATTGTACCTCAAATTTTTAATATAATAGGCTTCAGAGGGTTTGGTTCATAACTACAAGTTGTACATAAATTGGACATTCATTACCTGGGTACTGCCTGTATTTTGGTTTTGTATCTAGAGGAGAATTTCCGAAACATGAATTGCTAACCAGATAAAATGCATGGTTAGCCATCCTCTGAAACATGATGTAAGTAGCTGTATTGGAGAATAAATTTTGGAGAGTTGCTCTGGCTCATTCTGTAGAGAGTTTGTGACATGCAAACATAAAATACTGCACTATTTTTTTAAGTGGTACTACCATCTGTCTGAAACAAGGATATAAAATGTGCTGGAGACATCCTAAGAGCAATGAAGAACTCCCTTTATTATCACTAATAATTCTTGTGTAGAAATATCAAGCAGAAAATCTATTACAGGGACATTGTGACCTTCTACTAACAGGAAATAGGCAATAGTTTTTGTGTGCCACTGAGTTGATTCTGACTCATAGCCATCCGATGTGACAGAGTAGAACTGCTCCACAGGGTTTTCTAGGCTGTAATCTTTACAAAAGAGATCGCTAGGTCTTTCTTTAGTGAGGCTGGTCAGTGAGTTGAATTGCCAGCCTTTCAGTTCATCGCTGAGTGCTTAACTCTGTGCCACCAGGGCTTTTTTAAGTTGCTATAGAGGAGTTTAGAAAAGGTCAGTCTCTGAAGCCAAACTTACAAAGTTCAAACTTTTGTCCTGTGAATTGCTTAACCTTTCCATGACTTACTTGCTTTGTTTATAAAATGTTGTTGTTGTTGTTAAGTGCCGTCGAGTTGGACCCAACTCATAGTAACCCCTCCTAGGGTTTCCAAGGTGGTATCACTACGGAAGTAGATTGCCCAACCTTCCTTCCGAGGAGTGGTTGGTGGGTTTGAACCACCAGCCTTCTGGTTAGCAGTCAAGTGCCTTAGGTACTATGCTACCAGAGCTCCTTGTTTATAAAATAGAATACCTTATGTTGTTTCTAGGTGCCATCGAGTCCGTTCTGACCCATAGTGACCTTACATACAACAAAGTGAAATACTGCTCAGTCCTGAGTGATTCTCATAATTTTTGCTGTGCTTGGGCCCATTGTTGCAGTCACTCTGTCAGTCCATCTCATTGAGGGACTTCCTCCTTAACACTGACCCTCTACCAAGCATGATATCTTTCTTCAGGGACTGGTCCCTCCTGATAACATGTCAAAAGTATGTGAGATGAAGTCTGGCCATCCTCCCTTCTAAGAGCATTCTGGCTGTACTTCTAACACAGACTTGTTCATTCTTTTGGCAATCTATGAGAAATTCAATATTCTTTGCCAATACCATAATTCTAAAGCATCGATTCTTCTTTGGTTTTCCTTATTCATTGGCCAGGTTTATCATGCACTTGAGGCGCTTGGTAATATCATGGCTTCCGTCAAGCACACCTTAGTCCTCAAAGCGATCTCTTTGCTTTTTAACACTTTAAAGAGGCCTTTTGCATCAGATTTGCCCATGCAATCTGTCCAGTTTGAGTTCTTGACTGCTGATTCCATGGCCATTGATAGTGGATCCAAGTAAAATGAAATCCTTTACAAACTCAGTCTTTTCTCTGTTTATCATTATGTTGCTTATTGGCCCAGTTGTGAGGATTTTTGTTTATTTATGTTAAGGTGCAACCCATACGGAAAGCTATATAGTCTTTCATCTTCATCAGTAGATGGTGCAAGTCCTTTTCACTTTTAGCAACCAAGGTTGTGTCATCTGCATATGACAGGTTAATGAGTCTTCCACCAATCCTGATGCCAAGTTGTTCTTCATATAGTACAACTTCTTGGATTATTTTCTAAACATACAGATTGAATAACTGTGGTGAAAGGACACAACACTAAAACACACTTTTCCTGATTTTAAACCATGCAGTATCCCCTTGTTCTGTTTGAATGACTGACTGCCTCTTTGTCTATGTATATGTTCTGCATGAACACAATTAAGTGTTTTGAAACTCTGATTCTTCACAGTGTTATCCATAATTTTTATAATCCACACAGTCAACTACCTCTGCATAGTCAGTAAAACATAGACAATCATCTCTTACTGATATTCTTTGCTTTCAGCCAAGAGCCATCTGACATCAACAGCGATATCCCTCATTCCATGTCCTCTTCTGAATCCTGCTTGAAATTCTGTCAGTTCCCTGTTGTCATACTTTTGAACTACTTTTGAATTATCATTAGCAAAACTTTACTTGCATGTGTTGTTAATGCTCTTGTTCAATAATTTCTGCATTCTGTTGGATCACTTTTCTTTGGAATAGGCACAAATACGGATGGATGCCTTCCAGTTAGTTGGTCAGCTAGCTCTCTTCCAAATTTCTTGGCATAGATGAGTGAGTGCTTCCATCATTGCGTCTGTTTTTTGAAGCATCTCAGTTGGTATTCGATCAGTTCCTTGAGCCATGTTTTTTGCCAGTGTTTTCAGTGCATCTTGGAGTTCTTCCTCCAGTACCATCATATGCTATCTCCTCAAATGGTTGAACGTCAATCAATTCTTTTTTCTACAGTGACTCTGTGTAGTCTTTCCATTTTCCCTTAATGCTTCCTGCGTTGTTCAACATACCACTTGTCTGTCAGTTTGTTGTACTGTGGTGGCTTGTGTTTTGCTGTGATACTGGAAGCTGTGGCAACTGTATTTCAAATACTATAATGAAGACGTTTCAGCAGAGCATCCAGACTGAAACAGACTAGAAATAAGGACTTGTTAATCTATTTCTAAAAAAATTGGTCAATGAAAACTTTAAAAATAGCAGCAGAATGATACCTCATAGGGTTGTTACATTTTCTCCATTTTGGTCATGATTCAGGTACCTTTGCCTCAATGAACTTAAAAATCTTAATGCTGCTTTACCTAACAGGAGGAAGAGCACCCATTGTATTGAGATTATTGGAGGTTGTGTTCACTGATCCAGGTTTTGGCTTTGCTATTATCTGTCTTGGGCAAGTCATTTTAACCCCTCTGATTTCAGTGACTTCTTTTGGGCAATGAGATAGTGGTGCTCTGTGATTTTTTTTCCTTAGAACTCTTTGATCCAAACCATAGTTCTAAAAGTCTGTAGCTCAATGGCAGTGAAGTGATTCCTTTGTGACTAATGCCAGTATCTGGAGATCAGGCGTCATCTGTTTTCCAAGACTAACCCTTGCTTTCAGTCCCAGCAGCCCTGTTGTAAAAGGGAAGATAGAGTAACAGTGGAACTCTCAGCACCTTCATGGCCTTAGATGTTAAGTGGTTGGCATTTCCAATGCCGCCATTAAGACATAGGCAGATGTGGGTAGTAAACTAACTTCCTGGGTTCCAAATCATCCTCTTCCTTTTTACACTGCAACTATGTGATTTTACTGCTTGTGTAAAACAGAGGAGAGTTCTGGAGAAGAAACAATCCATTGTAACAACAACAACAAAAGACATGGCTCTTTCTGCTTGTTTTATAGCAGGAAAATATAAACTCTTTCCCTGATCATCTTCTAGTCCCTTGCAATGCCCTTGAGCCTTTTCTTTCTTTTAGACATTCCCATGTCAGACTTAATTATGAAACTGGTGTTGGTGGTTTGTGTGAATGGGTCTGTCTACTTAGGCAGCACGGGAAAATAAAGCTCAGGTTGCAGGTTGCTGTACCTGCTGGGGCTGAAGAGTGGCCTAAGCAATGCACCTAAGTTTGAGGTGTGTGTTGAGCTATACTTAGTTTCCAGGGAAAGTCACTGTTTATAGACTCATAGATAAGAGAGAAAGAGAAAAGGTATTTTGTGTGTACCACGTTGGTTTTGGTATTTCCATTGGCCCCATTCTCATGTAATATCTTAAGTTTCCAGAGACAAGATCATTGTAACTATTTAAGGGGGAGAAATATTTTCTCAATCCACTTAGACTCTATCTACCTCTTTCAGGCCAGATTTTCTGTTAATTTAAAGAATGGAAAACCTCTATTGTAGTTCTCTGGAAGAAATTAGAATGACTTTATGCCTAGAATTTAGAATCAATTCTGTATCTTGAAAAGGAAGATCTTATATTTGTCATCATTTTTTTTTTCAGCACCTTAGAACAGTGACTCCTGATAGCAAATGGCTCAACAAATATGTGTTGAATGAATTTAATGAGCAAACGAACACCTGCCCCTTGACCTTGCTCTCGCCCAAGCTGTTTTACTCCTTTCCATCACCATAGTTCTTGAAAATCTCTACTAAAGTCAAGTGAATCTATTTGTTCTCTTTTACACACATCACATTTTTTTTTTTTTTTTTTTTGCCCACTGCACAAAATCTTCCCCACACCTGACCAGGACTTTATATTTGCTATCACTAACTCAAAGGAGCTTTGGAGTGCAGAGGTTAAAACATTTGGCTGCTAACCAAAAAGTCAGCAATTTAAATGCACCAGCCACTCCATGGGAGAAAGATGAGGCAGTCTGCTTCTATAAAGATTTATAGCTTTGCAAACCCTATGATAGGGTTGGGAGCTCTGGTAGCATAGTGGCTAAAGGCACTTGACTGCTAACCAGAAGGCTGGTGGTTCAAACCCACCAGCCATTCCTCGGAAGGAAGATGGGGCAATCTACTTCCGTAGTGATACTGCCTCGGAAACCCAAGGAGGGGTCGCTATGAGTCAGGTCCGACTCAATGGCACATAACAACAACAACAACAACATGATAGGGTTGCTATGACTTGGAATTGAGTTGATGGCAATGGGTTTATTTTGTTTGGTTTTATCATTGACTCAAGGAGCCCTGGTGATGCAATGGTTAATTGCTTGACTACTAACTGGAAGGTTGGCAGTTTGAGCCAAACTAGCAGCTCTATGAGAGAAAGACCTGACAGTCTGCTCTCGTATGGATTATAGCCTAAGAAAGGATGTGGCTTGTTCTACTGTGTCACATGGCATCACTGTGAGTTGAAAATCAACTCGATGGCATCTATCAACAGCATCCCTAACTTGAACCCTCCAGTAAGCCTTCAACGAGTGACTCCGTCCACCCAGATCTCCTCCTCCATTTGACATCCCTTAGTTCTGACCGCCTTCACTGATAGGCACTAGAGTTACTTGCTCTGTACGGAATACTCAGAAGCCTAGGTTTATCCTTGGATAATGTGTGTACTTTTATATGATGGAGGCGTTGGCAAGTATGGCATGTGAGTATGTGACAGAAAGCATCATTCTTCCTCTCTGGACAGAACATCCTAGGCAGACAGATTACGTGGATGCGGGGCTGATGACATTCCTGACTCTCTGGTATTTGTGGGCTCATGTGTACTTGAGATTAAATTTATTTAAAGATGACTCTTTCCCAGTCCTTCTCCTTTCTCTGATACTAGCCATTAAGAGATTAGATTTCTTGAAATATCAGCATTTGTTGGCCCCCTGGCTGAAGCAAGCTCTGTAGCCTAAGGAGAAAGGGATTTCTGAATAGATTTTCAGCACTAGAGAAATGCTGAGTTTAAAAAATAAACATTTGTGGGGAAATGCATGCTTTTACCTACTGAGAAGGGGCATATGCTTTTCAAAAATTGTATTACAGTCAAGGGCATTTAGCGGTGTTTGTAAAGAGAGAAGGAGGGTGAAAAGATGTGTATGTGTGAGAGAGATTTTATTTCTCCTAGTTGGTAACCATCACACAGTAATAATTGAATATCACAATTCTTATCACATATAAACCCTTTGTTTGGCAGATATTGCACAAATTGCTTCAAGACTTACACTGTTTTTTGATCAATGCTTATAGAAGAAGAGGTTGCAGGGTTATTCGTGAATAAAGTTATTCTCTGGCCCGTTGTTTAGCAACAGGGAATAATAGACTTCAAGAAAGATGGCTTGTGGTTCTGAATGTGCCTGTGAATATCAGGAGAAGTAATGGAATGAAGGAGAAGATTCAAACTCATAGTAACATCTGAAAGCAAATTGAGTGAAAATAGCTGCACTTGAAAAAGGAAGGATGTGATGCTTACATTTGCCTGTCTGGGTTCTAGGTTGGCTAGAACCTGAAAACGCCAGGGCCAGTTTTGTTTGGCAAAGAGAAAAAATCCTGCAATTACAATATATTTTCATACCCCTTCCCCCTTTTAAAATTGTAGTATGGGAGCATCTTTAGACAGGAAGAAGGATAACAAAGTTGTGTGCCTGATTGTCATCTCCAAATCTCTTTGGCTGGTTAGTCAGTTGCATTCTAGTTAGTGCACCTGCATTAACTCAGCATTAACTCCAGGGATGTGTTTAGTTCTGATAATTAAAGAGAGTGAAACTTTCTGTTTGACTTGTTGTGACCTTTACTAGATCTTGCCGCTCCCACCTGTGTGTGGAAACCCGGTTAAATTGGTGGGCAAGCATAGGGACAGATGTGTCATTCCTCATCGTTTGAGCAGAAAAATAGGGAGGCAGTACTTGTCTTTGAATAGAAATCTCATCTGCTCAGATGCATTGATTCTTCTGTTTGCACATGTTTTATTTGATACTTAATTTACTAATGAATTCTAATGCCTTCAGCACATCTTCTGAATCCTTCTGACTACTGTGTGTTATCACAAATCATCTCCTTTCTGTCGCTTTTTTGACCCCCACCTGGGAAGCTATAGTAGGTACAGCTCCTGATTTCCATTCCCTCTAACTTTTCCTCTTCTTTGTTTTGCTACTTATCCCCACTGCTTGGTACTTGCACTAGAGATGAAATTAAAAGCTTCTATTTTTTAAAAATTCTTTTTTGTTTTCAACAATTACTAAGAGGCAAGAAACCAAAGCTTGAGGCTTAAATGTTTTAAAAATCATATGTGTATTTCAGCAATCCCTTGTTTCATTTCATTGGATCATGAAGAATATGTATTTTCTTCCGATTTTCATTGTCGTGCTCATGTCCACAATTTCAGAATGTAGTATATTATGTGTCATCACTCTGACAAAAAAGTTCCTGTCAATTGATTCTGACTTATAGTGACCCCCATATATATGTGCAGAGTAGAAATGGGCTCCATAGGTTTCTTATGGCTGGGGACTTTTAAGAGCAGATTGCCAGCCCTTTCTTCTGAGGTGTCTCTAGGTGAGTTTGCATTATTAACCTTTGGTTAATAGTTGAGCACTTAATCATTTGTACCACCCATGGACTCCTAATTTGAGAGCAGTTTAACTGAAAACACAACTGAAAGTGAACCCTGGGCCATGGGTAAAGTTTAAGACCAAAAAAGAATAGTTTTGGTTGTTGTTCAGTGTTGTTGAGTTGATTCCAACTCACAGTAACCCCAAATGTTACAGAGTAGAACTGCCCCATAAAGTTTTCTAGGATGTGATCTTTATGGAAGCAGATTGCCAAGTCTTTTTCCCACAGAGCCGTGGGGTGGTTTCAGACTGCCAACCTTTTGGTTTGCATCTGAGCACTTAACTAACTGTTGTGACCAGTGCTTTGAAGGGAATAGTGGGCACTAGAAATTTCTGATTGGTTATCTTCTCTATGAACCCTCGTAGGGTCAGGCAATAATTTTCACCAGTGTCCTGACTTGTCAGGTCAATTAGGTAGACATGTCTCTGCAGTGTCAGCCTCTTAACTGAAAAGGTTTTGGTTATATTGGGTATATTGTAATTAAGAACAACAGCCCACCATCCCTATACTTTAATTTTACTAAAGTGAAGATATAAATAGGAAAAAAAAAAAAAGTAAAATCATGATTAAGCAAAAAGAAAGATGTAACTCTTAGTACAGGCCAAATGATGTTACATTGATTTCAGTATGTGGATCTCATAGGAATTTTTTTTTTCCTCTTCTGAGTGATCTTGAGATTCATTTGAAGTAACTTTGGCAGAAGAACACTAGCTACTCAGACCTATAAAGGATATTTTGAGCTAGATTATAAAAAGCACATGTAATAATTAATATAACAGCAGCTGAAAGTGCCTGAGGTCAGAAGTTGCTACATCTATATTGCATGTAAACAAAGTATTAGCCAAAATTACTTTCAGAGGGCCCTAATTACCTCTGTTTTAATTTAATTTAGTCTGATTTAATGATACTTTTTATATGAATTTGCTTATGGTTACTCTGTTGATTGCAATTTCCTTTCACTGGGAAGAATGTAGAAGGAAAAAAAAAAAAACCCCAAAAACCCCAAACCTCTTGTTGTCAAGTTAATTTCAACTCATAGAGACCCTATAGGGCAGAGTAGAACCACCCCATAGAGTTTCCAAGCATGTAATCTTTAGGGAACTCAACTGCCATATCTTTTTTTCTTCAGAGTGGCTGATCAGTTTGAACCCACCACCTTTCTGTTAGTAAGCACAGCAGCACTGTGCCACCAGGGTTCTTTGAATATAGAATGCAGGGATGGTGGTGGTGGTGGTGGGGATTGTAAATTTCCTTTAACCATTTAGTTCGGTGATCCTGGGTATATATAAAGCAGGAAATCTTATTGCATAGACTCTTCAGTTAAAATAGCATAAAGCTTGTTGTTGCTGATTACTTTGATTTGATTCTGACTCACATCAACTCCATGGGTGCAGCGTATAACTGCTTCCATAGGGTTTACAAGGCAGAGACTTTAAAAAAAAATTTTATTGAAATATAATTTATGTACAGTGAAATAACTAAAGTGACATGGGTCAATGCATTTTTTTTTTCCTTCTTTTTTTGCAGTGTTCTCTTTCCCCTGCCACCCCTGGTAACCAACAAAGAAAGTTTCTTTCCATATATAAACCTTTCCTTGACTATTTCCAATAATGAACTAATACTATACTTGTCTTTCTGTGATTGACTTATTTCACTCAACATAATGTCCTCCAAGTTCATCCATGTTATTCGGTGTTTTGCAGATTCTACACTATTCTTTAGTGTTGCATAGTATTCCATTGTGTGTTTATACCATAGTTTGGTTATCTATTCTTTAGTTGGTGGGCACCTAGGTTCTTTCCATCTTTTTGCTATTGTAAATAGTGCTGTGATGAACATGGGCGTGCATATATCTGTTCTTGTCCTGGCTCTCACTTCTTTGGGATATATACCTAGTAATGGGATTCCTGGGTCAAATGCTTTTTCTAAATCCAGCTTTTTAAAGAATTGCCATACTACTTTCCACATGGTTGTTTCATTTTACAATCCCACCAGCAGTGTATGAAAGTCCCAGTCTCTCCACATTTGTTATTTTCTGTCTTGTTGAACTTTGCGATTAGTGCTGGGTGAGATGATATCTCGTTGCTTTGATTTGCATCTCTCTGATGGCTAATGATTGTGAGCATTTCTTCATGTATTTGCTGGCTGCCTGAAGGAAGACTGGGCAATCTACTTCCGTAGAGATACTGCCTTGGAAACCCAAGTAGAGGTCGCTATGAGTCAGGAACGACTCGACAACAGTGAGTTTGAGGTTTTTTTTGTGTGTGTGGTGAATATCCTCTTTGGTGAAGTGTCTATTCATGTCTTCTGCCCATTTTTAAATTGGATTGTTAATCTTTTTGTTGTTAAGGTGTTGGAGTTTTCTATAAATTTTAGAGATAAGTCCCTTGTCGGATTTGTAATTAATGATAAGTATGAATTTGTTGCTGTCATTTTGTTATGTGCTTTTTTGTGGTGTTCCTGATTTCTTTGTTCCATATAATTTTATGTGCTGAGCTCATTTTGTTTATGAATCATGTTATCAGTTCCTTCACTGCTATTGTTTTAGTATTTGCTAAATATTTGTGCTGGTCCTCTTTTTACTTTGATGTGAAGGTTTTATCATTTTTCTGTGAGGTTACTCCATGATTATAATTTTCTTCCCAAGTTTAGAGCAGTCCGTTCTATCTTACAGTTGTCTTGATTTCCCTGCCATTTAGCAGTTCTGTAACTACAAAATTTTTTCCCTCTTTTTGGTTTGTAGTTGTCTTCATTTGTCAATTGATGTCTCTGGTTGCCTGTTTACAGTCTTGTAGGCTTATTTACTTTGGATACTTCCATAACTAGGTTGGTTTCTGGGTTATGTCATCATGTATGCTAATGATCGGTTGTTGTTTGCTATTGTTAGTTTTCTGTCCAAAGGACTCCCGCCCTTTAGCATCTCTTGTAAGGTTGGTCTGGTTTTAAAAAATTCCCTTAATTTCACCTTATCTGGAAATATCTTAATTTTACCATCATATTTGAGGGACAGTTTTGTTGGGTATATAATTCTGTGTTGGAAAATTTTCTCTTTCAGGTATATATACCACCCCGTTGCCTTCATGCCTGCTTGGTTTCTGCTGAGAAACCTGAGCTTAATCTTATTGGTTGCCCCTTGTAGGTAAGTTTCCATTTTTCCCATGCTGCCTTCAGGATTCTTTCTTTGTCTTTGATTTTGGTGAGTTTGATGATGATATGTCTTGGTGATTTTCCTTCAGGGTTCATCCTGTTTGGGGTTTGTTGGATTTCTTGAATGGATATATTCTCATCTTTCATCATACCAGTGAAATTCTCTTCCATCAAGTCTTCAACAATTTTCTCTGTGATTTTATTTCTCTCTCCTTGTTCTGGAATTCTGATTCTATGTAGGTTATTCCTTTTGATGGTATCCCACATAAACCCTATGCTTTCTTCATTTTATTTTGATCTTTTTTCTGACTGATCCCTTTCCAAAGAAGTATGGAGGTATTTGTCTTCAATCTCCCTAATTCTGTCTTCCATTGATTCGATTCTACTTCTTGGCCCGTTCAATGTGTTATCTATTTCTGAAAATTTAGTATTAATCTTCTGGATTTCTATCTATAGATTTTGTATCACTTCTGATTTTTCATTTATTACGTTATTTTGTTCTTTTATTGTCTTTTGAAATTGTTCTGGGATTTTCTCTGTGTTTCCTCCATTTTGTCAGTGTTTTCTTTGATCTGTCTCTCAATCTGTTGAAGGTACCTAAGTATAATTCTTTTGAATTTCTTATCAGGGAGTTGCAATGCTGCTTCTTCCTCAAGGATGTGTTCTGGGTCTGTACCCTGGTCCCTTTTTTCTCCTGGTTTATCTTGCTTCTTTGTGTGGACTGTGATGCTCTGTTGTCTCTGAGGCATTATGACATTTTTGTGTTTATATTTAATTGGTGATAGCATATTGGAGTGACTTGCTCATGATTTTCGTTTTCTTTGGATTTTATCTAAATAAGCAGGGTACTATGCTCCTCTGTTCCTTAGTTGGCAGCACTTATGCACTCACACCTGTCTCTTTTCCCACTGTCAGCCTTCTGTATGTCCCTGCTTGGCAAACAGAGCCTATTCATAAGTCCTTGGAATCTGAATGAGAATGCTGTCACTGTGAATATCTGAAATGGCCACCGATTGTAATCATTCAAAAGGGCTGCACCCTTGGTCACTTTAAATATCCAAAATGGCCACTGCTTGTAAACAACAAAAATGGCTGCTCCCTTTGGACAGCCAAAAGTCTACAGTTCGGCGTGTCTCCCTCCTTGCTGTTTCCCTTCCTAGTCATAGACCACCACCAGCACAGTCATCTCTATAGCCCTCGGTGACCAGGACTGATATTTAGGTCAATTCTAAGCTCCCAACACCACTTGGAAATATTCAGGCTATTGGTCCCTTCAGAGTAGTTGACAGTCTGCTGCTCTGACCATCTCTGTACTCGCTGTTTTCATTCAGGTTTTTCCACTAGTTGGTGCCTAATCCACTTCTGTATACTTACTTTCAAAGCTCAGGGCTCCAGAATTGTTTTCTGTATCTCTGTCAATGGGTTTCTCTTTTCTTTGTTGAAGAGAGTCTGTGTAGCTTGTCTGCCTATTCCAGCATCTTACTGGAAGTCAAGGCTGTGACTTTTTGAAAGGTGATCACCAGGCCTTACTTCCAAGGAGCCTCTGGGTGGGTTTGAATCACCAACCTTTTGCTTAGTAGTGTAACACTTAATCATCTGTGCTACTCAGGTACTTAACCAACATAAAGCTAATGGATATAAAGTAGGTAATTCAAACTTAATTTTACTTACTGCTTGTACCAAAAACAAACAAAAACAAACTCACTGCTGTCGAGTTGGATCTGGCTCATAGCAACCCCTCCTTGGGTTTCTGAGGTGGCATCTCTATGGAAGTAGGCTGTCCAGTCTTCCTTCTGAGGAGTGGCTGGTGGGTTTGAACCACCAGCCGTCTGGTTAGCAGTCAAATGCCTTAGGCATTATGGCACCAGAACTTCTATTGTTTATAGGTTTTTTTTTTTTTT
>NW_006921599.1:21663526-21686026 GCF_000298275.1 Orycteropus afer afer
CATTGCATAGTATTCCATTGTGTGTATGTACCATAGTTTGGTTATCCATTCCTCAGCTGATGGACATCTAGGTTGTTTCCATGAAGAATTAGCATACTTTTTACCCAGTTTTCTGTCAGTGGTAACACACTGCAGAACTATAATACAACATCATAACCAGGATATTAACATTGCTTTTGTTGTTGTCAGTGGCCCTTCAGTTGAGTGGCAGTGGCAACCTTATATATGATAATCCTGTATCATCTTCAAGGAGCTTTGGTGGCATAGTGGGTAAGGTATATGGTTGCTTGCTAACCAGAAAGTTGGTAGTTTAAACCCACCAGCTGCTCCATGGAAAGAAGATGGGGTGATCTATTTCTGTAAAGACTTACAGCCTTGGAAACCCAATGAGGGTCACTGTGAGTTGGAATACTATGGCAGTAGGTTTGGTCTGGATGTTGGTGCCAGCTTCACGATCCTTGACATGTTTGAGTCCATTGCTGTGGCTATCATGATTGACCCACCGATCTTATTTAGATTCTCACAGTTTTACTTGTCCTCATTTCTATGTGTGTGTGTGTTTAATTCTATCCATACCACACACAAGTCAAGATAGTGAACAATTTCAAGAACACAAAAATTCCTCCTGTTAAGTTTTTTAACTACAGCCATTTCCTTTCTGCTACACCTTTTCCACACAATCCCTAACTTCTGGAAACCACTAATTGGTTTTCCATTTCTAAAATTTTGTCAACTCCAAAATTTAATATAAATGGAATTGTGGTAGTTAAGTTTGTGTGTCAACTTGGCTGGGCCTAGTTGAGTGGCTGGGCAGCTGGATATAGTATTCTCCATGATGAGACTGGTGATCAACTCTATGGTGGAATCTACTGTGAGCAGCTGAGTAGCTGCCCTGGGAATGTAGTCCACTTCCTTTATATATGGAGAAGCCTTGAGGAACAGTCTCTAGCTTATGGCATGCTTGAACCCTACATGTAGTCATGTCATTGTTCAGCAGCCTGCCATACTCTGCTGACCTTGGGACTTTCAGTGGACTTGGATTAATGGCCTGCCGGGTGGTTTGGTAACAACAGCACTGTGCCTTTTTACTTGTCAACCTTGGGCTTGTCAGCCTCAGCAGCCAGCAACTGAGTGAAGAAAAGCCTCCAGCCTCAGTGGGCTGGGAGCAGGAGGCAGAGCTGAAGCCCAAGGTTGAGGGACTTTCACCCAGCCCCTAGAGACTGACACTTTGACCTCGGACTTAAAGCCTCCAAACTGTGAGAGAGTAAACTGCTGTTTGTTCAAGCCATCCCATTTGTGGTATATTCCTGTCAGAGCAGTACTAGGTAACCAGAACAGGAATCATGTAATATTTTGGGACTAATCCTTTTCATTCAGCATAATTCATTGGAGATTCATCCAGGCTGAATCAACAGTGAATACCTTTTTATTGCTGACTAGTATTCCATGGTACGGAGGTACCATAGTTTGTTTACCCATTCATCTGTTAAGACACCTGGGCAATTTCTAATTTTTGGCTGTTATGAGTAAAATTGCTGTGAACATTTGTGTACAGGATTTTGTGTAAACATAAACTTTTGTTTCCTTAGGATAAATGCCCAAGAGTGCAATTGTTGGGGTTGTATGGTGATTGCATATTTAGTTTTATAGGCAACTGACAAACTGTTTCTCAGAACAGCTGCACCATTTACATTGTTGTTGTTGTTGTTGTGTGCCGTCGAGTTGGCCCCGACTCATAGCGACCCCTCCTTGGGTTTCCGAGGCAGTATCACTACGGAAGTAGGATTGCCCAACCTTCCTTCCGAGGAGTGGCTGGCAAAATACAATGATACAGTCTCTTTGCCTCTGTGTCAGTATTTTGATATTGTCACTGTTTTTTTTTTTAAGCCATTATGATAGGTGTGTGATGATGATACTGCATTGTTGTTTTAATTTGCATTTCCCTGGTATCTAATTATTTGTCTTTTCATGTGCATATTTACTTGCGTTCTATGTGGCTTCTTGGTGAAATGTCTGCTCATATCTTTTGCCTAATTGAATCGCCTCTTTTCCAATTTATGTTTAAAAGGCAAACTAAGTTTAAAGCACAACCCACCTACCTATCAAGAATACTTAAGGAAAATATCCCAAGAAATATCTTACCTGGCTTGAGAGATGCTATTAGTACCTGGATAAGTAGATAAATAAATTGAATCACCTGGTGGTTGTATGAGGCAGTTTTGTAACAGAGAAGTGAAAAGAAGAATTGTCAACTCTTTGTAGCTTGCAAAATACTGCTAATAGTTTGGGGTTCTAATTGCTCTCTCCCTTTCAGGTTCTGTGTTCTTCCCCTCCTCTGCCCCAGACCTTCTGTTCTTTCCATTTCTGTTCTCCCTGATGAGCCTGGGTGGCAGGCCTTACTCCCTCAGCTAGTTTAATTCTGAAGAGTGTTGATGGGTTCCTTAAACAGACCAAATTATTCTGTTTTTTACTGTGGAACTTGGGGATTTGATATCATCTATCTTTGCATAGTTCTGTAGTGTTTGGTTCTATCACTTGAAGAGTAAGACATCGTGTCAGAGTTATCTGGACTGAAGGATAAGAAAGAAGCAGGCTAGAGACAAAAAGAGAAAACCTTTCCTGTGTACTTGGTAATGAATTTACTGCAGAGTGACATATAGAGGTCATCAGAACATTTCCTTACACGATGCATTTCTGACCAAGTAATAGAGTGGAAAAGAGTCCAAGGTATATAGACAAAGGACCCAGACTTGTGACTGTGTTTTGCTCTTACTCATTTACAGACATTGGGGAGGTTACTTGAGGAATCCTGGTGGCACAGTGGTTAAAGCACTCACCAGCAAAAAAGTCAGTGATTCAAGTCCACCAACTACTCTACAAGAGAAAGATGTGGCCTTGGAAATCCAATGGGGGCATTTCTACTCTCCTGTATGGTTGCTATGGGTCAAAATTGAATCAACGGCAATGGGTTTCATTTGATTTTTTTTTTTTTTAAAGGGGCAAGTTTCTTAACCTCTGGGATCCTTCACTTAATTATTTGTGAAAATGGGTAACAATTCCTATACCACTTGTCACAGTGGGTTATTGTAAAGATCAAATTGGATAATGTAATGCATTTATGAGTGATAAAGCTCTGTGCAAAATGTAAGCTGCCTTTATGTTTATAATAATTATACTCCTCCTCCCCATGATTAAAGCAAACAGTAACACAGCCTGCAAGGGAATCAGTCATTTTCAGAGAAGAAGGTCAAATGATCAGTCTAAATTTACTAAAAGTTAAAAACAAACCCCCAAAATCTGAACATTATTATTTACTTAGATGTGAAAACTAGAGGTAGACAAGAAATTACTGAAAATATTAAACATCCAGCAATAATTGCACTTGAGTTAGACTGTAATCTGGTCACTGAGCAAAGCTACTTAGTTAAAATTGAGTTGCTTTAGGTATATAGGCATATCTCAGAGATACTGCAGTACTGCAGGTTCGGTTCTAGAGCACCACAGTAAAGCAGATATGGCAATAAAGTGAGTCACACGCATTGTTTGGTTTCTCGGTGCCTGTAAAAGTTATGTTTATACAGTAGCCTACTAAGTGTACAATAGCATTATGAAAAAGTTTGAAATTTGTGATAATCACCAAAATGTGACAAAGAGACTCAAAGTAAGCAAATGCTGTTGGAAATGGGTGCTGATACACCTGGCTGGCCAAAGGGTTGCCACAAACTTTTAATCTGTAAAAACTATAGTATTTGTGAAAGCTCAATAAAGTGAAGCACAATACAACAAGGTATGCTTGTATTCCAAACTCAGTTTAAATTCCAAAGACTGGTTATAAGTAAGCTTGCTGGTCAAAGCCTTACCAGGCGTTATATGCCTCTTCCTGCCCACTCCTCACCATTCCCATCTTTAATTATCAACTAGATTAGTCTCTTGGTAAAATATTCCTGATAAAGTACATACAGCTCTAGGTTTGTATAATGTACCATTGATTGACTTTGTGAGAAAAGGACATGATTTTTGGTAAATTAGAGGGCCAATGAAAATGAAGGAAACTCTCAGAGAGATGGAATGACATAATAGCTGCAACAATGCACTCAAACATACCAATGGTCATGAGAATGACGAGGTAACGTTTAGTTATGTTGCACGTGAGGTTGCCATGAATTAGAGTTAATTTGAAGGCAACTAACCACTACAACAACATTAACTGTGTTTAGCCTTGAACAAATGTTTGAATCTCTTTTTTATCCATAATATAAATTCAAACAAAGTTGTTAATTTACCATCGACACTATTAAATTAGTTGAGTGAGTGTATGTTTTTACCAAAAACACTTATTTTTGATGACAATATACACAGCAAAACCCTTTCCCATGCCTTAGTTTCTAGAAATAATGATCCTTGACTGTGGTTAAATTCTTCACATTGTAACAACATTCATGTTATTTTTTGGTTGTTTTACTTACATTAACTCTGTTGCTTCCCAGTCCTCTAATCTATGCTTTAAAATAGCTATTAAATCTTCAGGCTTGTATAATTTTTTTTTTTTTTTTCAAGTAGTGCAGTACTCAACCGTGAGAATGTTTGCACTTGGGCCAAACTGTTAACTTAGTTTAAAGGTGACTTCAGAAGATAGTTTCAATGCAAGATTTGAAGAGCAACTCAGGGTCAAAGTCTCAGGGAGTCCTCCAGCCTCAATAAGTCCAGTAAGCTGGATTCTTTCAGAATTTGAAGTTTTGTTCTACATTTTTCTCCCTTTTTATTGGATTTCTCTATAATGTTCCTGATCAGAACATTCAGTAGTGGAGGCCGGGCACCATCTAGTTCTTCTGGTCTCAAGGTGGAGGATGTAGTTGTTTATGTAGATAGTCCTATAGTACAGTTCCTTCTTGGACTCTTGGGTTCCCTTCTTTCTCTTTTGTTCCAGGTGGATAAAGGCCGATAGTTGTATCTTAGATGCCACTTGTAAGCTTTTAAGACCCCAGACACTACTCACCATACTGGGAGGTAGAACTATATTACGACAATCTAGATTGCCCCATGAGACCCAGGTCCTGAGCCCCCAAACCGAGAGAACTAATCTCATTGGTGATTGGTTGTCTAATTAGTATCAACATCTGTAATCCCACCCACATTTTTTGGTTGTTGTTATTGTTGTAAAACTGACTATGTGCTTTTAAATAGTAACTTTCAATAATTTTGTGTATGGTAGACCCAGAGTAGTTGGTATACCCATCCGTAAACTGAGAAGTTTAGAGGAAAGGTCTTTTTGTGAGGGTCTGTTCTGTTGTGAAATTATTTTATTCTAAAATATGTTATTGGTAGCAACAGTTTAGGATTCACTGAAACAAAAGCCAATTTGCATTTGTGCAACTCCTCACCACTGATCCTGTTATTGATGCTGTTAGCTACCATTGAGTGGTCTTTGACTCCTGGTGACCCCATGCACAACGGAACAAAATGTTGCCTGGTCCTGTATCACCCCTGTGATGTTGCAAGTCAGACTGTATTGCTCCACAGGGTTTTCATTGACTGCTTTTTCAGAAGCATATACAGTCCAGCTTTTCTTCCTAGTCCGTATAGTCAGGAGGCTCCATGGAAACCTGTTCAGTATCAAGGTACCTGGCAATCCTACCCTTGACAGACAGGTAGTGGCTGCACATGACATGTACTGGCTGGGAATCAACCCTGGGTCTTCCACATGGAAGCCAAGAATTTTACCACTGAACCTCAATCACATAAAGCCTCAATCACTAATCTTATTTGGGCAACACATATTTGTGATTTAGTATGCTTAGAAGATCTCAAGGCTATTGTAAGGATCAGATTAAATTAATAAATTAATATTTGTGAAAATGCTTTAGAAACATGTGATGTGCAAACACTATTGCCAGTTGTAGGGTGGTGGTGGAGGCGATGGTGGTCATAGTAAACATATAACTGTGAGAGTACTTGTTCATCAAATGTTATGATTTGTTTTTTCCTACAAGTATTTTCAGTTACTTATTGAAAGGTGTCAGAAAAAAATATTTTTAAGCTTTCATTATAAACTCTGTGTGTACCACCATTCTTTTCTTTGGACACATAGCAATGAATTGAATCAATGTCTATTTTACATTGTAACAATTCAATTTCATGTGGTGACATTTATAAAATTTTCCCTTAATTCTGGGAGAACCAATGCAATGACTTGAGAGAACACAATGGGAAAATCTTAACTTAATGGAAACACAGCCAATGATCAGATTTGGTGACAGGAAAGGGATCAAATGAGTTATGGAAAAATGAGGGGGGAAATGAATTGAGTCCTTATGCTTTTAGCTGCAGTGTATTTTTACATCCATTCTGTGGTTGGTATATTGTTTAATTCATTTATAGCTTTCAAGGACCAATTTCAGATTAAAAGCATGGATGATTGAAGCTCTAACTAAACTGTAATCCCAGCAACTAGAAAGTGATGACTTTTTTATGTCCTTCAATCTGAAATAAATTATGGCTTTCCTGTATGTAGCATCAGACTCTTCAAATATTTATTTCCTTCAAAATACCAACAGTTTAGTTCACTTTCTTTGGAGACTTCCAGGGAGTTGCAGCTTGACCTTTCATATAGGATGTTGGTATTTTTTTAAAATGCGTTTTATTGAAATACAATTTATGCACAGAGAAATATACAAAACTAACGTGACATGGGTCAATTTTTTTTTTTTTTCTTTCCAGTGTTCCCTCCCCTCCCCTCCTACCCCTGGCAACCAATGAAGAAAGTTTCCTTCCATAAAAAAAACCCTTTCTTTGACCCTCCACAACAACGAACTAATACTATATTTGTCCTTCTGTGATTGACCCATTCCACTCAGCATAATGTCCTCCAAGTTCATCCATATCATGCAGTGTCTTGCAGACTGGACATGATTCCCTAGTGCTGCATAGCATTCCATTCTGTGTATGCACCACAGCCTGGCCACCTACTCCTCCACCAGCGGTCACGTGTGCCACCACCATCCGTCCCCTACTGTAAACAGTGCTGCAAGGAACATGACCATCCATACATCTGTTCCTATCCTGGCTCTCACCTTTCCAGGATACACACCTAGTAATGGGATCACTGAGCCAAATGGCTTCTCTAACCGCAGACTTCCAAGGAATCGCCATATTGCCTTCCCCAGTAGTTGCATCACTCCACAGTCCCGCCAGCAGTGCATGAGAGTCACAGTCTCTCCACATCCCTGCCAACACCTGCTATTCTCTGTATTGTTTGAACCCTGCCATCAGTGCTGAGGTGAGATGGCATATCACTGCTGTTGTGACCTACATCCCTCCAATGGCCAATGATTGTGAGCATCTCATGTATTAGCTGGCCACCTGAATATCCCCCTTGGTGAAGCGTCCATACATGTCTCCTGCCCACTCTTCAACCAGATTGTTAATTCCTTTGGTGTTGAGGCATTGTAGTATTCTGTAAATTTTAGAGATAAGTCCCTTGCCAGATAAGTAATTATTGGCAAATATGAATTTGTTGCTGTCATTTTTGTTATGTGCTTTTCATGGTGTTGATTTCTTTATTCCATATTATTTTCTATGTTGACCTTGTTTTGTTTATGAATCGTGTTATCACTTCCTTCATTGTTAATGTTTTAGTATTTGCTGAATATTTATGCTGGTCCTCTTTTTTATTTTGATGTGAAGGTTTATCATTTTTCTTTGAGGTTACCCTATGATTTATAGTTTTCTTCCCAAATTTAGAATAGTCCGTTCTATCTTGTAGTTGTCTTGACTTCCCTACCATCTAAAAGTTCTGTAAGTACACAGTCTTTTACCTCTTTTTGGTTTGTAGTTGTGCTTATTAGTCAATTGATGTCTCTGGCTTCCTATTTACAATATTGTAGGCTTATTACTTTGGATACTTCCATAGCTGGGTTGGTTTCTGGGTTATATCATCAAGTGTGTTAATGGTCAGTTGTTGTTGGCTGTTGTTGCTTCTCTCTCCAAAGGGTTCCCTTTACCATCTCTTGTAAGATTGGTCTGTTTTTAACAAATTCCCTTAATTTATGCTTATCTGGAAATCTAATTTCATCATCATATTTGAGGGACAGTTTTGCTGGGTACATAATTTTTGGTTGGAAATTTTTCTCTTTCAGTGTTTTATATATACCATCCCATTGCCTTCTCACCTGCATGGTTTCTGTCAAGAAATCCAAGCTTAGTCTTATTGGTTGCCCCTTGTAGGTAACTTTTCGTTTTTCCTGTGCTGCTCTCACGATTCTTTCTTTGTCTTTGGTTTTAGTGATGTTATGTCTGGGTGATTTTCTTTTGGGGTCTATCCTGTTTGGGGTTCGTTGAACTTCCTGAATGGATATTTTCTCATCTTTCATCATACCAGGAAAATTCTCTTCCAACAAATCTTTGACAATTTTCTCTGTAGTTTATTTGTGTGTGTCTTCCTGTTCTGGAATTCTAATTACATGTAGGTTATTCCTTTTGATGATATCCCACATGAACCTTAGGCTTTCTTCATTTCGTTTTGATCTTTTTTCAGATTGATCCCTTTCCAAAGAAATGTTCAGGTATTTGTCTTCAATCTCCCTCATTCTGTCTTCCATTGATTCAATTCTGCTCCTTTGCCCATTCAATGTCTTATCTATTGCTGAATATTTAGTATTAATCTTCTGCATTTCTGTGTGTAGATTTTGTATCATTTCTAATTTTTCATTTATTTGTCATTTTGTTCCTGTATTGCCTTTTGAATTTGTTCCAGGGTTTTCTCTGAGTTTTCTTTGATCTGTCTCTTAATTCGTCGAAGATACCTAAATATAATTCTTTTGAATTCTTTATCAGGGGTTCCAATGCTGCGTCTTCCTCAAGGATGTGTTTTGGGTCTGTATCCTGGTCCCTTGTTTCTCCTGCTTTATCTTGCTTCTTTGTGTGGACTGTGATGCTCTTTTGTCTATAAGGCATTATGACGTTTTCGTGTTTATATTTAATTGGTGATTGTATGTTGCAGTGACTTGCCTATGATTTTTGTTTTCTTTATTTTGTTTGTATGTTATCTACACAAGCAGGGTACTGTGCTGTGCTCCTATTCACTAGTTGACAGCACTTATACACTCACCACCTATCTCCTTTCCTGTTGTTAGCCTCTCTTATGTGCCTGCCGATCTTGGCAAATAGAGCCTATTCTTAGGTCCCTGAAATCCAAATGAGAATGCTATCACTTTAAAATCCAAAATGGTTGCCACTTGTAAAGATTCAAAATGGCTACACCCTTGGTCACTTTAAATACCCAAAATGGCCACCACTTACAAACATTTAAAATGGCTGCACCCTTGGTCACTTTAAATATCCAAAATGGCCACCGCTTGTAAACATTCAAAATGGCTGTGCCCTCAGTCACTTTAAATATCCAAAATGGCTTTGCCCTGCAGACAGCAGAAAGTCAATAGCTCAGGTTGTCTCCCTCCTTGCTATTTCCCTTCCTAGTCATAGGCCACCAGTGCAGTCGTTCCTGCAGCCCTTGGTGACCAGGGCTGATCTTTAGGTCAGTTCTCAGGTCCCAACACCACTTGGAAATACTCAGGCTGTTGGTCCCATCAGAGTAGCTGACAGTCTGCAGGTCTGACCATCTCTGTACTCACTGTTTTTGTACAAGTTTTTCCACTAGTTGGTGCCTAATTCACTTCTGTGTAGTTCTTTTCAAAGCTCAGGGTTCCAGGATTATCTTCTGTATCTCTATCAATTGGTTTTTCTTTTCTTTGTTGAAGAAGGTCTGTGTCACTTGTCTGCCTATTCCTCCATCTTACCGAAGTCTGGTTATTGGTATTTTTTTTTGAATGTGCATATTTTAAATGAGAATGGTATTAGGAATTTGATGTTTGAAGATTGTTCCTCCTTTGTTAAGAATAATTAAGAAAATGTATCTAATCTTAATTGCAATGAACCTTTGTAAATTCTTCCTGTTTATGTATATCTTCCTTAATCTGATGGTATTAGCACTTACTATATTCAGTTATTGCCCTGAAAAAACTGAACTTTAAAGGAATTCCTTGAACAATGGTTTTCCTTGGAGTTCTTTTCTTCCTTTTGTGACTGTTTTCATGTAGCCTGTACACGTAATCAGGTTGTGCATGACCTTGTTCAGCTCTTGTGGGTTAAGGTAAAATGAGGACATTGGCTTCTTTCTTTTTTCTATTTGCTTGACTGCCTTTTGAGCCACTTGGGCTCACAGGTTTCTTTTCCTTTTCCAAAATTTCTAGATGTTTGTTAAGTCACATGTGTATAAACAGCCTTTAGCCTTTCACATTGACTATTAAGTGTTGGTGGAGTCACTGGAGGTGCAGTCGTTTAACACTCGTGGCTGGGTGGTTCTAGTCTACCCAAAGGCACCTCAAAGAAAGGCCTTGCAGTCTACTTTCAAAAAAACAGCCTTATGGAACACACTTCTGCTCAGACACACATGAGGTCACCATGAGTCAGAATTTACTTGATGGCAACTGGCAACTGGTAGTGAGTGTTACTAACTCAGAGGAGTTACTTTTATTCTCATTGTTAGTTTTAGTAAATATTTGATGATTTAAAGACCTCAGAAAAACTTTTCCTGTCCACTCTATTTAAAATAGCGAATATTTCCCACCCCAGTACTTTGTTACTCTCTCTCACTTTCTGGAGCATGTGCTTATTAAAGAAACTAGTTAATTAATTGATTCAACAAACACTTATGTAGCACAGTTCTAATCTGAGCAGTTAGGCACAAAGTTGTTGCCATACAGCATATGCATTCTAGTAAAGAGAGTAACAATGAACCAGTAAGCAGACAAATACCAACAAAACTTGTAGGAAGAAGAGAGAAACACACACATTTCTTAATGTAGTATTAGTTTATTAACTAATTAAATGAACTAACTACAGGTGTACCTTATTTTATCGTGTGCTCACTTCATGTCTCTGTCACATTTTGGTAATTCTCACAATATTTAAAACTTTTTCATAATGCTGTTGCACACTCAGTAGATTATGGCATAGTGTAAACATAACTTTTATTATATGCACTGAGAAACCAAAAATTTCATGTGATTCACTTTATTATGATAATTTGTTTTATTGCAGTGCTCTGGAACCAAACCTGCAATATCTCCATGATATGCCTGTAATTAATGTGACCCCATGAAATGCAACGGAGCACTAAGATAGACCCTCTTAATGCTTAAGTTTTTCATGGTCTCAGTTTTGTATCATGGTCATCTCTCACTGACCTTTTAAACAGTATCTTTTGTTGCATTGGAGAAAAATCTCCTAAAGTGCATATTTTGGGAGGAAGAAAGGCAAATGAGTATGAGTATCAAGTTATCATGTAAATACTGGAACCATTTAGAGCCTATGATTGGGAATGTTTATTTTGTTTCACTGTGTATTTGGGCTGACCTTGCAGTTAGAGTTCCTTATAAAGTTACATAAATGTTAATGAACAGTATAATGTGGACTATAAGCTGAAAGCACTTAAAATATAAATATTTAAGCCATATGTTAGAAAATAACCAGAACATTGTAGCTATTTCAGATTGTGGAGGAAAATTACCTGATTTATTGACTAGAGTTAGAAATTTGGAGTCCTGGGTTCTATTTCCATCTCTGCTTTTGACAGCACTTCACAAGATGCCTATGTTTAATAAATGTTTAATAGAACAGGATTAAACATTTTAAAAACAATACCTTTATGTCACGTAGACTTTTTGTGCTCCAGTTGCTCCAGCTTTATTGATGTTTTGTTAGCCTGTTTTTCACCCATGAGGTTTTCCTTCCTTTTTTTTTTTCCCCTTAATCAGTTAAGGTCCTTACTTCAGTGGTTATATGTGTATATGAGGAGTTTGATTGTTTGAATCCATCTTCTCAATAGTGCCTCTTTAGTACATTTTTCTACCTCACCTTTGTTATAAGTTTCACTTGAGAAAACAAACTAATGTGGTACCTACTGTGTAAAATGGTATATCTGTACCTCACGTGACAAATGTAATTTCCAAAGTAAGAACAAGAGTGAAGCTGAACTAGACAAATTTTGATAGAATATGTGAATGTTGTTTCAAATGCAAGGAATCAAAGAAAAGAGGCTTAATCTCCAAATCAAAGAGGCTGGATAGCTCTTGAAAGACAACAAGTAGGTACAAACAAGAAGCCCTGTTTAAAGAAACTTCATTTAGCACCATTAGTGTTATCCGGGCTTTTATGTCAGACTTCTCCCTGTCTGTGGTGCACTTGGTGAATTTTTAACTGAACAGACTTTACAATTGGAGCAATGAAATAGACTGTAAACAACAGCTAAAACCACTTCAGGATTCCAGAGGCCTGACTCAACTCTGGCTCTCACTTGGCTCTGTCAGTCTCTGCACTCACCCATCTTACTGACCTCCCCTGAAGTTATAGTCTGGTTTCTTGAGGTGTGGTCCCTGGATCACCGGCAGCAGATCAGTAATGGCACTTGCTTGATAAAAGGACTGATTCTAGGCTGCAACCTCAGACCTGCTGAATCAGAAACTCCTGGGGGAGGATTTTTTGAAACTCTCCTTTTAAACAAGCATCTCTCAGGTGATTCTTCTGCACATTAAAGTTTGAGAACCACTAATACATTCATTCCTCTTCTAGTATTGACTCTTCTCTTAAAGTAATCGATTTTATATCTTCTGGAAGAAGTAATGCTTTGAATGGAGGGGAGAGAACTGAGGTGGGAAGAAAGCCAGCCCTTTTTTCTCCTGTGAATTCAGTCTTCAGTAAAGTTTATTTAGAGGAACAGAGAAACCATATCTCATTTCTTCAGGGGGCCTGCTCTTTAGCAGGTCATCCTGTATCTACCATCTTTTAACATGCTGGTGGATATACACCAGGAAAACCTCTGCATGCATCAGTGATAACATCTATGTGCCAGAGAGATCCTGACCATTGGTGCATGTTACCACTTAGGTGACAGCATCATCTGGGTGACCAGAAATATTCAATATTTTTACATTGGGTTGTGGCTCAAATTCCAGTGCTAAGTGACATCACAGGCTTTTTAATATGATTTACTGATATGAAATCATCTTCTACAAAGTAGTATATGGTGGGTCTTGGCAGACAGTTCAGAGTAGAAATACTGCTACCATTGTTGTTAGTTGTCATTGAGTCAGCCCCTGTCCCAGGAGACTCCATGCACAACAGGCTCAGACTATTGTGATGCATAATGTTTTCATTAGCTGGTTTTTCAGAAGTTGATTGCCACACTGAAACTCGGTATCCTCTTAGGGAAGGTGAGAATTCTACACTGGATCACCACTGCCCCCCTAAATACTACTGTTTTTGTTGTTGATATTGTTAAGTGCTGTTGAGTTGATTTTTGACTCATACTTTGTCACTCATGTGACACAGTAGAACTGCCTTATAGGGTTTTCTTGTCGGTAATCTTTATGGAAGCAGATTGCTGTGTCTTTCTCCCATAGAGTCTCTGGTGGGTTCAAACTGCCAACATGTTGGTTAGCAGCTGAGCGCTTAATCATTGTATCACCAGGGCTTCTTGAAATAGTGCTTCAAAAACTAGTTCAAACTGGTTCAGTAATGGCCTATGCAGTGAAATTGGAATAGACCTGAATTTATAAAATGTGGGTGTACTGGAATGATAACTAAAATGGGAAAATTGATGAGTCAAAGCTTTGCAATGAGAGGCTTTGAAAAGGCATGCTGAGCACTTTTCTGAGCCTAATGTGGGAGACTGGATTATTGCCAGGAATATGGAAAGCAACATACATTGAAAGTGGTACAGTTGGCTGCCATCTTTGAGCTGGGCATCACCATCTCAGAATCTGCCTGTTCAGAGATTTTGTTGCTATGCGATGCTCACACTGCCCTTCTAACAGGAAAACTAAATTTCTAGCAGAACGCGAACCCATAATTTTTTTCTCATTCTGATTATCATTCTGAATTTTACAAATTTGGATCCTTTGTGATTTTGCTTTGTCCGCCATGACCAAATCCAGAAGAACTGGTTTGAAGCCCTCCCTTGAAATACTACTGGAGGTTCTAAAGTGGAACATATGTGGTTGCATCCTTGGTGCTATTTGTTTAACAATGAATCTAGAGATGAGTCTCAGTTCTTCAGTGTAAGAAATTCAGCCCACTTAATGTAAGAGTGCAGTCTGTCTGAGATGTTCAGCAAGTGAAAGTGCCTTTGAACATGTCAGTAAAGAATTCCAGAGGTTTAGACTGATCACGGAAAATACGAGTTTTGTTGTCTTACGTTGGGCACCTGTGGTGAAAGGAGAAAAAAAAAAAAGTTTCAACAGTTTATTTAAGTTAAAAGATCTGTGTGCAGCTTCCATTGCATCATTCAGAAAGAAAGTTTGTGTGGGGACTTTGCAAGTCAGGTTCATTTTATGATGTGCTGGAGACAGTGATGAAGATGCAGAACTTTTTCTGTGCCCTTGCCTTTGACCACTACCGATTTGTGGGAGATTTAGAAGTTGAACCACAGTATGGAGTTAATTTGTTTTGTTACTGAAAGATGGCTAGGTCATGAAAATTTATTGAAATGCGTTATTAAATTGTTATATTAGGTCAAGTTATTTTTTTGTTTTTAAAATTAAAGGGCTTCAAGGAACCCACTGACTTACAAGGTGTGTTTTCTTACTGATGGGACGAGACGTATGAACTCAGTGAACTTAAAACTGCAGGTCAAACCAACAGCATGGCCAAGCTTGTTAGAAGAATTGTGGAGTAGAGGAATGTTGCTGTTCGGTAACATTGAATGATTCTGACTCATCATCGCCTTATAGGACAGAATAGAACTGTGCCATAGGGTTTTCCAGACTGTAATCTTTACAGGAGAGGATTGTCAGGTCTTTCTCCCATGGAGTGGCTGTGTGGGTTTCACCCACCAACCTTTCGGTTTGCAGCTGAAATATAGGCTTGCATATGACAGAAGAAATGCTTGCATATTGGGTATTTGGAAACTGGTGGCCATACTTATTCCTCATCTCAGAACTTCTACAAGATACAAGGACTCAGGAAAGTTAAAAATTTTGAAGGGGTGTGGAGATTTGCTTGGGATCCAATTCTGATTCAGATGTCTTCAACTGCTTTTGGAATGCCAATTTCTTTTAAGGTAGCTCAGAAATTCAAATTCTCTACCTGTTTTGCAGGCTTGTGTGAATTGCCTCCATTAAAGACATACTAAGGCCTTGTTAAAATGAACCACCACCCCTTCACCCCAGCCCCTTCACCCCCCATGAAAAAATACATGTGTTAATGTAACAAAAGGAATTATTCTAGGATGATAAAACACTGTTATTGCCAGCAGCCTTCTAATGTTTTTCTTTCCTTTTAGCTGAGACAACTCCATAGTGTACTTTCTAACAGTATATTCAATTGTGTAGGAGATCTGCTAGTAAATTTTCCTTGTTTCCTCTTAGTAGTTCTTGACCCCCTGATACCAGTAACTGATTCATAGTTGCTTTTTGAAAGGGTGGAAGTAAGGATAAAGGAGGCAGAGCACAAGATCATCAACTGGTAGAACCTATACTTAATGTGCCTGGAATAATGTAAACATAAACAGAATCTAGGTGAGATTGAATCTTTTTAGTTGCTGTAAATTGAGATCCCCCAAAAACTATCTCTAACCTGTTTTAACAGAGCCAATCCATGGTTTTGTTTTTCATCTCCTTGCTTCCTGTTTGTTTTGTTTTGATAAGAGAGGAACTAAGTTATAGAAATTTAATGGAACACCTTATCTATTTAGCATCTACATTGGTGCTCAACCACTCATCTCTCAGTTTTTGTTTCTGTGGTGATTTGCAATTTGCTATTATTCTGGAAGCTGTATTTCAAATACCAGTAAACAAAAACCAAACCAAACTCACTGCCATGGAGTCAGTTCCAACTCATAGCAACCCCTTGTCAGGTTTCTGAGAAGATATCTCTGTGGGAGTAGATTGCCCAATCTTCTTCCAAGGAGTGGCTGGTGGGTATGAACCGTCAGCTTTCTGGTTAGCAGTCAAATGCCTTGGGCACTGCGCCACCAGAGCTCCCTCAAATACCAGTGGTGTCACTCATTGTGGACAAATGTCTCTGGATCTTCCAGACTAAGGCAGTCTAGGAAGAAAGGCCAGACAGTCTACTTCTGAAAAACAGCCATTGAAAACCCTATGGATTACAACAGAACATTGTCCAATATAATGTTGGAAGATGAGCCCCTTAGTTTGAAAGACACTGAAAATACACAGTGGTTGTAGCAGTGAACTTGAGCATACCAAGATCATGACGATGGTACAAGAATGGGCAGGATGGGGTCACCATGAATCAAAGGCAACCACCACCACTACCACCACCTTGGTCCTAGGTGTTGGAGAGCTGGCCCCTGAGCAGTCTAGTGGTGGAGAAGCCTGAATATGTAGTCGCACATTGATACAGTCTGAGGACCCACAAGTCAAAGCAAACCACTCATGAGAAAAAAACAAAAAAGCACTCCAGCTTTAGATGTTTTGACTTTTCCTTTTATTGCTTGGTTTCAGACTTCTTGAGAGGCATAGCTTGACTGAGATTAGCCAAAGCACCATCTTAACTGAATGAGTAAGAGCTTTTGGGACAACCAAATGTAATTAACTTTGATGTTTTAGAATTCGTTTTCCATTCTTTGGTTGATTTTCTTTGTGCTTTGATCCTTAATGATGTGTGCACAATGGATTACACTGGAAGAGAAATGTCTGTGTTCATATTAAATATTACCAGACCATTCTTTTCATTGAGTGTTGGGGCACTTCCACCTCGTAGTAAGATAGATTGGTAAGTGACATACTGTACTTCGGTAAGTATGTTTTCAGTTGAAGCAATAGCCAGAAACATCATTAATTCAGGGTCAGAATAAACACTCTACCATTGACCAGACAAATGTATGTAATGTTGAGTGTATGGAGAAGGAGAAAATAAAAGTTAATAATTCAGTGAAACTAAATTTAATTCAGTTTTGAAGTAAGTTCATTGCCTACTTATTGGCATACAATCTTTGTGTCTAATGTTCTTGGCTTGGGGAGTAGGTGGAAATGCAATGGGTTTTCATTCTTCTGCAACTTCCTTTTATTCCTGTAAATTTGAAGATGACAATATAAAAATGTAATCTATTACTGGCGAATCAGAAGATATATAGTATAACTCTGTTCATGTTTTTTTGTGTTGCTCTGAGCACATCAGTGAACTTTCTTGTCCCTCAGTTTCCTTATCTGTAAAATGGGAATGCCTACTGACATGCCTGTTTTATGGATTGTTATGAGATCAGATAAGATCAATGTATGTGGAAATGCTTTGGAAACTTTCAGGTTCTTTACACATACATTTCGGTAATTACACACAGAGTGAAAAGGCAACCTAGATCAAGCAGACCAGAATAATACTGCTTTTTCAAAGTCTAATATCTCTCAAATGTGGTCTTAATAAGAAAAAATCTCTTTCCTAGGACTTACCCTTCAGCAGCTCTGGTGGTGTAGTGCCTAAGGCATTTGACTGCTAACCAGAAGGCTGGTGGTTCAAACCGACTGGCCACTCCTTGGAAGGAAGATGGGGCAATCTATTTCCATAGTGATAATGCCTTGGAAACCCAAGGAGGGGTCGCTATGAATTGGATCCGACTTGATGGCAGTGAGTTAGAATTTACCCCTTGTATTAAACCAGTTGCCTTTGAGTTGATTCTGACTCAGGGTGACCCCATGTACATCAGAGTAGAACTGTACTCTCCAGGGTTTTCAATGGCTGATTTTTTTTCAGAAGTAGATAGCTAGACCTTTCTTTCAAGATTTCCCTGGGTAGACTCAAACTGCCAACCTTTTGGTAAGCACCTCAGAGCACTAAACTTTTTGTACCATGAAGGAACATATACTACCTCATGTTTGCCTATAGTATCACTGTATTTATTATTTTGGAACCTGTGAATATTAGGTGACAGCCTCACTGTTGTATGGAGTACATCGACAAAATGTTTGAAAATTATTGCTGGCTCAGATAAACCATGGTCAATTAACAAAAGCAAATACAACTTACTTTCTTCTTTTCTTTATGTTTCTCCTTTTTCTCTTTTCCCTTTATTTATTTATTTTTTTTAACATATATATATTAACATTTTGTAGATTAACCCGGATTTTTAGAACAGATTTTGAATACAAGACTTTGTCCCGTATTTATACAGAAAATAGGTTTGCATTTTCAGTGAGATGAGCTGATTTTTAAACATGTATCTAATCATTCTTTACATTTGAAGTTAAAGAGCTTGAGTAAAGATCATTGTGTTTATTCCCACCTCGTACCCATTATGTATGTTGAAATCAAGCTCTCCTGCAGTTTTGTTTGCATTTTTACATCTTTTTGATCATCTCTTCACTGGCTGGTGATTTGAAGCAATTTCTTCTGTTGAGCTTGCTAGATTACTTGTTTACACTCATGTCTGCCCAATTCTCATGTAAAAATTATTAACCCTTCACAATATGACACAGTCCTAGCAGTGATTGTATGCTAAGTGTTAAATTAAGTGCCAGGCATTTGGAAGTCTTCTGTCCCTGTGGCTGTCTTTAGATGTATTTTGTTGTTTGATTCTGAGAGGCATCACATTTACACTTGTCCTTTTCTTTTAAATACAAGTTGTGGGAAGGACAAGACAAAACCATAACATCATGATTGAATGTATTTCTCAATCTTCACATCCTTAACTGGCTTCTTTGATGCATTTGAGTTTGCTATAAAATGTTAGGGGAGGAAGGAAAGCAACCAGCGATAATCAAAGGAGAAGAAAGTTCAGGGTAGGACTCAGTGACATTTGAGGCTAAGTTCTGGAGCTGTTGCAAGAGTTATTGCTGCTTTTGACTGTTTGGCCTGGCTGCATGTCAGAGCCATTAACTTCAGAATAATAGAGCCCTGTTGGCACAGTGGTTAAGCACGCGGCTGCTAACCTAACGGTCAGTGGGTCAAACCCACCAACCACTTTGTGGTAGAAAGATGTGGCAATCTGCTTCAGTCAATATTACAGCCTTGGACACATTATAGGGCAGTTCTCCTCTGTCCTATAGGGTTGCTATGAGTAGGAATGGATTTGATGACAATGGGTTAAGAAAGTGTACTCTTTTAGAAAACTTAATAATTTATGGAAGGGGAGAGAAATGAGGGAGCAAAGAGCTAGAAGCATGGGATTTCAACAGTTTCTGGTGTTTAGGTTTTCTTTTCTTTTGTTCTTCTTTTTTTTATTTGCATAGGAAATATTTTTAAAAATCCCCAGCTCTGCCTCTGGTGGTCTCATAGGCCTGGCCTACTTGAGATGGAATAGCCTCCTCAGTGATGATTTTTGGAGCTTAGTCCTTAACGTGGATCCCAGCTGGAAAATCTTCAACCCTCATTAAGCTTTGGCTTGTTTTGATTCTCTTCCAGCCTTGTGGTTAACTAGCTTTGTGTATGTAGCCTTTTGCTAACAACTTTTCCCACAGTCAGAAAAATGTACATCTGCAGTGTGGATCCTTACCTGAAAGACTTTGGCTACCATCTCTCAATGAATGGCTAACTGTGGGCACATTCTCCCTTCTCTCCCCTGTGCAGTTTCCACCAAATTGAGGAATGGAAGAAACAAAGGTATCATTACTAACAGAAGAATAGAAAAAGACAGTGGTATGTGGGTCCAGATAACCATGAAAACACACCAAGATAAGCAATTCCTCCTCCTGTTAATCTTCTTTAGCCTTGCCCTCTCTTCTTGGGATAGAAGACATAGGGAAAGGCAAATGGAGACAGAATTTAGCTATTAATTAAATCATCCAAAAAATATTTGCTAAGTTAACCTACTGTATTGTAGGAGCCCTGGTAGTGAAAATGGTTAAGCACTTGGCTGCTAACAGTAAGTTGTTGGTTCGAATTGACCCAGCAGTCCTATGGGAGAAAGACCTGGTGATCTGCTCCCATAAAGAGTTTTACTCTGACACATGGGGTCGCTATAAGTTGAAAACTTGATCACACCTAACAATACTTAGTGTTTGTCATGTGCTAAGATCCAAAGGAGGAAAGGATGGCATCGTGCCAAGCCATTATGAAGCCATGGTGCTATATGTATGAAGGATCGTGACAGTACAGTGGAAAAAGCTTAGTGTGTCTTGGAAGGTCGAAGGAAACTATATTGAAAGAGTAGCAGTTGGCCTGACAATTAAACAGTAAATGCACGTTTGCAGTTTGAGAATGAAAGAGGGGTGTTCATGTAGAAGGTATGTAAAATAACACAGGGAGAATGAGGAATATATTTCACTCATGGAAATACATGTAGTTCACTATTTTTGTGGTGGTCAATCATTTGTTCATTTAATACACATTTACTGTGTACCTGTCATTGTACCAAACCCTGTGGTAGGCAACAGAAGTAAAACTGGTGAGCCTACCAGATGTTGAATAGGGTTTTGTTGTTATTGTTGTTTTGAAGGAATGGGTATGGGGGGAGGTCTCTAGGTGACTCCATGATATCTGTTGTAAGTAGGTTAGATAGATGGTAGTCTGCTAACTGATCAACATGAGGGATCAACCTTGGGGAAGGGTTGAGATGAAGTGGGTGACAGATTATGAAATGATTTGGATAAGTCTCTTTGAGCTACCCAAGGGAGATAGTAAGTGGATGACTGGATTTATAGCTTTGGAGTTTAGAGCGGAAGTCTGGGTGGGAGATACAAACATATGGGAAAAGCTATGTTATCGATGGTAATGAAAACTGTGGGTGAAATTGACTAGGGATAGAGCCCAGACTAAGAAAGGAGGAAGGCTCAGTGCCCAGGGTTGCAGAACCAGAACATTTTCATGGCCAGGTGGAGAAATGTGAGTCCATACTAAGCATGAGGACTGAGGAAAAAAAGTTGGAAGAACATGTTGACTTGGAAGGAAAATTGGGGGAATGTGTTATGGAAGCCAAAGAAAGAGAGTTTTCAAGGAGGTGGAGAGGCCGACAGTGTGAAGAGAGAAGGAAACCCAAATGTTTACTCAATTTAGAGATATGAATATCACTGTCAGTAAGTGTTATTTGTATGGAGTGTTTGGGGTGGAAATGAGATTTTTTGAGAGATGAACCTTTATATCAATCATGAGGGTAATTTGGAAATCCTTTGATGATACTTGAAGGCAGTATTGGCACTTAGTGAGCACAGGCCAGCCTGGGTATCCTGCCATGCACAGGATACCAAAACCAAACTCACTGCCATAGAGTTGCTTCCAACTATAACAACTCCCATTGGGTTTCTGAAGTAGATTGCCCCATGTTCCTTCTGTGGAGCAGCTGAGGGGTTTGAACAGCTGTCCTTCTGGTTAGCAGTCAAATGTCTTAGACACCATGCCGCAAGAGCTCCTGTACAATTGTACGTTGTACAGGATAGTCCTGTACAATGAAGAATTGCCCTGTGCTTTGCGTGATCTTCAAATATTTCATTAGACATTTATGTAAGCCATTAAAAATAATAAACCTGGCTTATTAGTATTTGATCTAGAGTCCAACTTTATTTTTTCATATAAACACAAAGTATGTGTTTCTAGGTTTTAATATACATTGAATTTTCTAGTAATAAAGCTACTTTGTGGAATACTGGTTCACAGCCTTGGGTAAAGCTGAGTATAAGACAAGGCTTTGAACTAGTGCAGGCCAGTTCAGTCCTCCTGCTGCAAATTTATATTTCCACCCCAGAAATGCTGAATCAGAATCTACATTTTAACAGGATTCCCAGGTGATTCTTACAGATTCCCTGATGATACCTATCTATAGGCATAAGAATCATCTTGGGATTTTGTTAAAATGTAGATTCTGACTCAGTATTTTTTGGTTGGAAATGCAAATACTCATCTGGGGGTTGAACTAGAATGAACCAGTTCAAAGCCCTTTATTGACCAATGAATTTTCTGTTGTAATGCTCTAGATGAAAAATATGCATGAAGTATACCAGTGATAGGGCAGGAGATAGGAGATATTAAAAAGCAAAATGATACAACAAAATGATTACATATGGGGAATAGAAAAGAAAGGGCTGAAAGATGATAAAGATAGTCTCTGGCTGGGGAGATGGTGATATTGGTGATAAAGATGAGGAATTGAAGTTGGGTGGTTAGACTGGGTTCTGCATTAGGTATGCTGCTGTGGAGATTTGGATGTATACATATATGATTTAATTCAGGAAAGCAACCTCCCTAGAGATAAAAATATAGGGAAACATTCATATATTGTTGATAGTTGAAGCTGTGAGTGGTGAAGATTGTCCCCTGGCTAGTGTACAGAACTTTTCATTAAAAAATACATATGTAAGCTAGTTTTCTCTGTTTCTTTTTTCTTTTTTCTGTTGTGATTTGGGTGAAGATTTACAGAGCAAATTCACTTTCCATACAGCAGTTCACACATACTTTGTCTCATGTCATTGACCACAATTTACCACAATGCAGCAGCTCCCCTCCCACTTCCTCCCCATAGTTACCTCTTCCCAGTGACCATCCCTCCATACTCTCCTG
>NW_006921599.1:21689861-21692132 GCF_000298275.1 Orycteropus afer afer
CCTTCCCTTCAAGGCTCAGGGGTCCAAGATTATCTTCTGTGTCTATGTTAATTGGTTTCCCTTTTCTTTGTTGAAGAGCATCTGTGCAGTCCTTCTGCCTAATCCGCCATCTTGCCGGAAATCTCTAGTTTTCTCTGTTTCTAAGTAAGCTTTACTTAAAATCTTCACACTCCTTTTACACATGAACATTTTGATTATTGGAGCAAGAATGACTTGAAAAATCAGATAAAGTGAATGCAATTACATATCTTTGCCCAATAAGATTAATTGGGGTGTAATGTGAAAACTCAGAAAAATTCTGATACATAACATGTGCCTTGTTTTGTTGCTCAGTCCAGTCTGAGATCTAAGATGTGCCTGAAAGTCTGGTGTCTTGTTCTGTTGTAGAGTATAGAGAGTTATAGTGAAAATAGCCATAAACAGTCTATGGAATTAGGGCAATTTATAGAGTTACATCTTTGGCCTTTATTGATCATTAAGACTCCAAACCAGTTAGCTTTTATTTGTCTTTGTACTTTCTTTCCCCCAAAGAATACACATGCCTTAACCTTGTAGCTGA
Source organism: Orycteropus afer afer (assembly GCF_000298275.1). Lineage (NCBI taxonomy): Eukaryota > Metazoa > Chordata > Mammalia > Tubulidentata > Orycteropodidae > Orycteropus > Orycteropus afer. The sequence continues at coordinate 21,690,421 of NW_006921599.1, forward strand.
TCATTATTTAAGTTGAGGTTATCTTCAGCTTCTGGGTGCTATAAATGTTAAGTGTGCACAGCTACTAACCAAAAGGTTGGTGGTTCCAGTCTAACCAGAGGTACCTTGGAAGATAGGCCTGGTGATCTGCATTTAACATATGAACCATTGAAAACTCTATGGAGTGCAGTTTTACTCTGACATACATGGTGTTGTTGTGAGTCAGAATCAACTAGATGGCAACTGGAATCTTCAGTAAGAAAATTCTACCTTTGTTATATTATAGTCATTTCCCATGCAATTGCTTTCTTCTTATTCATTAACATTTGGAATTATAACTATAATAAAAATAAAACACTAATAAATCACTGATGTCTTTGGTTAGCTGTTGACCTCTCTATGACAAAAATCACAGGTTCTTTCCAATTGTCCTCTCTTTTTCTTGCTACTGTAGTGAGAAGTGCCATTCTCGTGCTTCCTTACCTAAACTATCTTTATTTCTCTCCTCCTTTGATAATTTAAGGAGCTCTGATGGTGCTGTGATTAAAGCGTTGGGCTGCTAACCAAAAGCCAGCAGTTTGAACCCACCAGCCACTCTGTGGGAAAGAGGTGAGGCAGTCTGCTTCTGTAAAAGTTAACAGCCTTGGAAACCCTATGGTGCAGTTGTATTATGTCTTATAGGGTTGCTATAAGTCGGGAGTCGGGAGTCGGCTTGATAGTAGTGGGTTTGGTTTGGATCTGATAATTTAGTAACAGATTGATCAAGTGCTTTTTAAAATATATGTTTCTAAGTCAATAGTAAATGCCTTTCTTTGGGACGGAAGTCAAAGCTCTCCAGTCCTTACCATGGTTTTCATTGCTGGTGAGTTTTACTATTTAGGGTTTAAAATCACAAAGCCCTAGACTCTGGGGACTGACTTCATACGGGAGAGTCAGTGCATTTAAAAACATTTTTTTTGCAGTGCCAGCTGTGGCTAATGTTGTGTCAGCATTTCCATCATCATAATTCCCAACATTGGAGGGTTTATAACGAGACTGTTAAATTTCACCACAAACTGGAGGTTGGTATGCAGGAGTTGAGCCCGAAGCAAACTTTCTCATTTAAAAAAAAGAAAAGAAAAAAAAAGGGTTTCTATAAAGCCACTAATAAAGAAGTAAAGCTAGTGATTATTGTTGTTACAGTACCCAAACTACTTGGTTTACTTAATACTGTAGGGACATTAGCCTGTAATATAAACCAGTCACTCAAGAGTTTGGAAAAAAGAATATGAATGTGAGGGATATTTAATTTTGAAGAGTGTCTGTTTGAACATTTGAAAACATTTTCCTCTCAATTTTAGGATAATTTTCCAGGCTTGTTTATCTAAACGCCCTGTGGGGAAACGAAAATGCTTGGGGCTCATGATAATAAACTCAATAGAAATATGCAAATGCTCAAGACCTCAAGAGAGTCCCTTTCCTCCAACCTAGAAGCAAGAGAAATGAAATGCATTTTGATGAGGGTGCAGTGGAACATGGACTTTGCTATAGAGTCAGTCCTGTTGTTTTGGGCTGTCGAGTCAGACCCGACTCATAGCGACCCATTTCCGAGGCAGTATCACTACGGAAGTAGATTGCCCCATCTTCCTTCCTAGGAGTGGCTGGTGGATTTGAACTGCCAGCCTTCTGGTTAGCAGTCAAGTACCTTAGGCACTATGCTACCAGAGCTCCCAGAGTTGGTACTATCTTGGTTT
>NW_006921599.1:21692462-21717359 GCF_000298275.1 Orycteropus afer afer
TGTTGTTGTTGTTGTTGTTGTTTGCCGTCGAGTCGGCCCCGACTCATAGCGACCCCTCCTTGGGTTTCCGAGGCAGTATCACTACGGAAGTAAAATGGACTGGTTTTGGCCCTTTTGTATCAGACAGCCATATAATCAACTATGCCAGGAGTGACAACTTGAAGAGGAATGTGGCATATATCATCACAAAGAGTGTCTCAAGATCTGTCCTGAACTATAATGCTGCCAGTGATAGGATAATTTCCATACACCTACAAGGAAGGCCAGTTAATACTATTATTATTCAAATCTAAGCATCAAATACCAAAGCCAAAGATGAGGAAATGGATGATTTCTGCCAACTTTTACAGTCTGAAATTGACCAAACATGCGATCAAGATGTATTGGTTATCACTGGTGACTGAAATGCAAAAGTGAGAAGCAAAGAGTTACCAGTAGTTGGAAAATAAGGCCTTGGTGATAGAAATTATGCTGGAGTTCACTTGATAGAATTTTGCAAGACCAATGACTTATTCATCGCAAATACCTTTTTTTCAGCAACATAAATGATGACTATACATGTGGATTTCACCAGATGGAATTCACAGGAATCAGATTGACTACATCTGTGGCAAGAGGCGATGGAGAAGTTAATTATCTTCAGCCAAAACAAGACCAGGAACTGATTGTGGAATAGACCATCAACTGCTCATATGCACAGTGAAGTTGAAGACAATTAAAACAAGTCCACGAGAGCCAAAATATGACCTGGATAATATCCCTCCTGAATTTAGACACCATTTAAAGAATAGATTTGATGCATTGAACATCAGTGACCAAAAACCAGAGGAATTGTGGGATGACGTGAAGCACATCATCCATGAAGAAAGCTAGCGGTCATTAAAAGGACAAGAAAGGAAGAAAAGACCAAAATGGATGTCAGAAGACACTCTGAAACTTGCCCTTGAGTGGAGACTAGCTAAAGCAAACGGAAGAAATGATAAAAGAGGTGAATAGAAGATTTCAAAGAGCAGCTCTAGCAGATAAAGCCATTTACTATAATGAAATGTGCAAAGACCTGGAGTTAGGCAACCAAAAGGGATGAGCACACTTGGCCTTTCTCAAGCTGAAAAAATGAGGGAAAAATTTAAACCTTGAGTTGTAATATTGAAAGATTCTATGAGCAAAATATTGAGTGATGCAGGAAGCATCAAAAGAAGATAGAAGGAATACACAGTAACTATACCAAAAAGACCTGGTTGATCTTCATTCATTTCAGGAGGTGGCATATGATCTAGAACCAATGGTATTGAAGGAGGAAGTCGAAGCTGCATTGAAGGAATTGGCGAAGAACAAGGTTCTGGGAATTGACGGAATACCCATTGAGATATTTCAACCCACGGATGCCACAATGGTGGCACTCACTTGGTTATGCCAAGAGATTTGGAAGACAGCTACTTGGCCAACTAACTGGAAGAGATCCATATTTGTACCCATTCCAAAGAAAAGTGATCCTATAGAATGTGGAAATTATCGAACAATATCATTAATATCACACGCAAGTAAGATCTTACTGAAGATAATTCAAAAACGGTTGCGGCAGTATATTGACAGAGAACTTCCAGAAATGCAAGCTGGATTCCGAAGAGGACGTGTAATGAGGGATATCATTGCTGATGTCAGATGGATCTGAGCTGAAAGTAAAGAATACCAGAAAGATGTTTACTTGTGTTTTATTGACTATGCCAAAGAATTCTATTGTGTGGCTCATAACAAATTATGGATAACATTGATTGAGAAGAATGGGAATTCCACAATACTTGTTTGTATTCATGAGGAACCTGTACATAGACCAGGAGGCTATCATTTGAAAAGAACAAGGGGATACTTCATGGTTCAAAATCAAGAAGGGAGTATGTCAAGATTCTGTCCTTTCACTGTACTTATTCAACTTGTATGTTGAGCAAATAATCCGAGAAGCTGGATTATATGAAGAAGAGTGTGGCATCAGGATTGGTGGAAGACTCATTAACAACCTGCGATAGATACACAGATGACACAACTTTGCTTGCTGAAAGTAAGCATGACTTGAAGTACTTACTGATGAAGATTAAAGACTCCAGTCTGCAGTATGGATTACTCCTCAATATAAAGAAAATGAAAATCCTCACAAGTGGTCCAATAAACTGCTTCATGGTGGATGGAGAAAAGGCTGAAGTTGTGAGGGATTTCATATTACTTGGTTCTATAATCCACACCATTGGAAACAGCAGTGAAGATATCAGACAACATATTGTGTTGGACAAAGCTGCAAAAGACCTCTTTCAAGTGATTAATAGCAAAGATGTCTCCTTGAAGACTAAGGTGTGCCTAACCCAAGCCATGGTATTTTCAATCACCTCTTGTGAGAGCTGGACAATGAATAAGACTGAAGAGGAGTTGATGCTTTTGAGTTGTGGTGCTGGTGAAGAATGCTGAGTTCCATGGTCTGCTAAAAGGATGAATAAATCTGTCCTGGAAGAAGTGCAGCCTGAATGCCCCTTGGAAGCAAGAATGGTCAGACTTTGTCTCACCTACTTTGGTCATGTTGTCAGAGGGAACCATTCCCTGGAGAAGGGTATCATGCTTGGTAAAGTGAAGGGTCAATGAAGAATGGGAAGGCCCTCAATAAGATGGATAGACACAGTGGCTGCAATGATGGTCTCAGGTATAGCACGTATCGTGAGGCTGACGCAGGACCAGGCAGTGTTTCGTTCTGCTGTGCATAGGGTCGCTATGAGTTGGTAACAACTTGACGGCACCTAACAACAACAATTTGAGTTAAGCACAAAGTCTCTGGCTCTAGAATAGAAACAGAGTGATTCACCTGTGGATGAACCTATGACTTTGGTCTCCTTAGCACTCCTGTGCTTAAATCACGGAAATTACTTAGCCCAGGGGTTAATGGACTCAAAGCTAAAGATACAACCTTGTGTGGGTCAAGTCCTGCCAATCTTGTTCTCTCTTCAGTACCTTGTCCATAGGCATTCATTACATTTGCCTTTCTTTCTTTACCTTCTGTTGACAGTTCATATCCTTAGTCTCTTCTGTCTTTATTTTACCTCCTCTTCTGAATGTATATCTCTTTCTACTTCCTTACTCCAAGTAATTTAGATTTAGTGACTATTTGTAGAGATCCTACTAAGTGTTGTATTCAATGTTTTCACAAATATTTATTAAAAATTAGAGTGAATAATCTGAAATTCACTGATCTTGACAAGATATATATAACTAAAAAAAAATAAAAAAAAACCTCACTGCCATTGAGTCGTTTCTGACTCATAGCGACCCCCATTGGGTTTCTGAGGATGTAAATCTTTACAGAAGTAGGTTGCCCAGGCTTCTGTGGAGCAGCTGGTGGGTTTGAACCACTGATCATCCAGTTAGCAGTCAAGTCCCTTATCCACTACACCACCAGAGCTCTAACACACTCACATCTCACGGCCAAATGAGTTGATTCAGACTCGTAATGACCCTCATTGTGTTTCCAAGGCTATAAATCTTTACAGAAGCAGAGTGCCTCATCTTTCTTCTTTCTTCTTATGGAGTACCTGGTGTGTTTGAACCACTGATCCTTTGGTTAGTAGCCAAATGCCTTAACCACTATACTACCAGAGTATGTGTGTGTGTTTATGATTTTTAGTCTGACTCCAGATATTTCTGTAATTAAATAACGTGCCCAGTAGTGATGTTTAGGTAATAGGGTTGCAAATACCTATAATGAATTATAACAGGTGCCCCTTTTAGCACTGAGTGTCTGTTAATGGTGGTGAAATAATTGGGAAAAGGGGAGTTGGAATGGTTACACAACTAGATGAACGTAATCCATGTTGCTGAACTGTACACGTAAATACTGTTGAATTGGCAAATGTTTTGTTATATATATTTTTACCACAATTTTTTTTTTTTTTAAAGCTTGCTCCTTTTGGTTCTTGGGCAAATGGTTTGGTGAGCAGGGTGAGCTGATTGATTATATGACCTCATTCACCCCCTTGGTGTAGGACATAATTATGTAAGACACAGCTTGTACAGCCCTATGAGGCAGGCCTGAGAATGAGCTAATATGTTATTGATTGGTATTAACCAGTTACCTAATGTGTGAGTTCTTCTCTGTTACTCATAATGTTATCCCAATTGTAAGGTCATTGTCACGAATACCCAAGAGATAAAGTGTTAGTGATATAATGCCATATTCCTTTATTACATATATTAGAATGGATCTGAAATTGTAGATAATTAGAGTAGGCACACGGTCTGAGGCACTGCCTTTGCAGTCATCTGACAGTTCATAGTACAATGTGGTGATTAGCAGGCAAGGATAAGCTAGCCCTTTGAGTGTGATGTGTGTTTTTTTTCCCCTTCCATAATTTGGAAGATAAGTTTCAAGCATAGATGTCTTGTTTTCTGCTGAACTGTTAAGTACTGTGAATGCCATGACTGGGCCTCATAGATTCCTAAAGTGTGATGGTTGTCAATTGGAATTATATGCCTGGATAAAGAATTTAGTAACAGTTTTATGTTTCTGTGAAGTTCATATTCTAGCTTTCTCTCCAAATCCAGTGGCTTAACTATAACTAGAGAAAAGGTGAGAACTAAAGAGCCCAGAAAATAGGGGAACCAGGAAAGCTTTAGGACATTGAACTTTGAGGACCTGTGTGCATATTGAAACAATGGGCTTATTAACTCTACTTGCACCATGCCTGATTCTTTTTCATACTCATTTGTTTTCTAGCTTTCTCCTGTATGTGGAAAACATGAACCATGATGCTGCTATATCCATGTCCTCCTTTGATCTCAAATATATTGATGTTATAAAATGTTCTGCTGGCACAGCCTGTTGACTGAGAATGTAAGAGAGAGACTATGAATACGAATCTGCTGCTCCCAGTATGCAATCCTATAATGACATGGAAACCAAGTCATATTAAGTGAGAACAAACCATTTAGATCAAGTGTTTAGAAGAACTGATTTAGGTCTGGCCATGTTGGACTATCTCGGAGTGTATTGTTACAGAATAAAATGTTGACTCTGGATGTTTGTGTCATTTTCCTTTGAAACTGATAGGGCAGTTCCTCAGCTCTGTGATTCACTTCCTGTTTGGGGGCCAGGATGTTGGATAAATAGTAAGGCCCATACATGTCTATGCAGCTAGCTTGACAAGGGATCAAATTTCTATTGTTTATCTAAGTAACAGGGATATAGCTCCTTTTGTTCCACAAGAGGAATCCTCTTAGAAACAGAGGGTGATGCTTTAATGGTATTTTAATCCCTGTATTCTTTCTGTTCTGTGGCCTAGGATTTACTCTGCTTTAAATTTTTCCTTTTGGTATGTCTGCTCTAAAAGTTTTTGTTGTTATGTGGTGCCATTAGCTTGGCCCCCAACATATGGTGACCCCATTGCCTGGACCTGTGCCATCCCTATGATCGATTGCAGATTTGACAATGACTAGGCACAGGGTTTGCTCTGGCTGATTTTTAGAAGTATATCATTAGGCCTTACTTCACATCCCTCTTAGTCTGGAAGTTCTGTTGAAACCTGTTCAGCATCATAGCAACATGAACGCCTAAACCTCCAGACAGGTGGTAGTTGTGCTTGAGGTACATTGGCCAGAAATCAAACCTGAGTCTCCGACAAAGAAGGCAAGGATTCTACCACTCAAGTACCGCTGCCAAAAAGGACAAACAGCTGATTGTGTGCTGTGTGTAAGAAGAGGACAGGCTCATAGCAACATAAACATGTTCTCCTTTTACCACTCCCCCGTAAAAATACCATGGCATCTAAAAATGAGTCTTTAAAATGTTTCTTTCCTAAAAATCTCAAATTTTTCTTCAGTTCTGTTGTATATTTTGAGGATATAATGAAGATAATACACAATGACTTGACCATTGATAGATCCCAAGTATAAGTGTCTTGTTGATGGTGGAAACTATGTTGTTGTTGTTACGTGCTGTCTAGTCAGACCTGACTCATAGTGACCCCTCCTTAGGTTCCCGAGGCAGTATCACTACGGAAGTAGATTGCCCAACCTTCCTTCTGAGGAGTGGCTGGTGGGTTTGAACCACCAGCCTTCTGGTTAGCAGTCAAGTGCCTTAGGCACTATGCTACCAGAGCTCCCCGAGTGGAAACTATAGGAAATTCATTTTGAGAGGGCAGGAAAAGTAAGATAGTTCTTTATGGCTTTGTACTCAAATTTTGGGATTACCCCTTCCTCATATACACTTTCCTTTTCTAATCTTTCCCTCATGAATTTCAGAAATAGGCATAATACTTCTGCATTCCTCAAAGGGATTACATGAAAAGAAAACATAACATTGGTTTATGATATGAATGTGAAGGCAAAAGCCAGAATGCAGTGTAGAAGAGTGAAAAGAAACCCCAGGAGGAATATTTCATACCAGCTGCTTGATGATGTCGAGGACAGAGAATTCATAATCAAGATGGCCGATGAAGCAGATACAGAGATACATAAACCGACAATGAGAGCTTTCTGTACTTTTTTCTAAAGAATAGGAATCTCATATTTGGCTCTCGTGTATCTGCGGAACCAGATCATCGGGCAGTTGTTCTCCAAATATTCTTATGATTTATGGTATAGTCTAACTGTGCACCCTTTATAATCAGAATTTGTATCCAAATTCTGCATGTCATATATGAGTATATGTGTGCCATAATTGAGTTCCTTGGTGGTGTAAATAACAAACTCACTGCTAACCAAAAAGTTGGAGGTTGAAGTCCACTCAGAGGCACCTCAGAAGAAAGGTCTGGCAGAAGAAAAATCTGATTGTGAAAACTCAGCTATTGCAAACCCTGTGGAGCACAGTTCTACTCTGACACAAATAGGCACGTCATGTATTGTAATCATCTCATTGGCAGCTGATTTTCTGGTGTGCTTAAGGCATTTGACTTCTAAGCAGAAGGCTGGCAGTTCAAACCCACCAGCCGCTCCTTGGAAGGAAGATTGGGTAATCTACTTCCATAGCAATACTGCCTCGAAACCCAACGAGGGTCACCATGAGTTAGATCTGACTCATGGCAGTGAGTTTTTTTTTTGTGTGTGTGTTTGTGTGTAATAAAAATGTATGTTAGACTGCAGTTAGAGATCCTAAGAAATATAAACAGTCTTATCCTTGAAGAACTTGGGGGAAGGATCAGAGTCTTGAATATGTACTATTGAGTAAAGTGATAGGATTGTAATGAGTGAGTGTGTTAGATTGGGTTCTCTAGAGAAACACAAAAACCAGCAAAGTGTATATATATATTTAGAGAGAGAGAGAAATTTATCTTAGGAAAATGGCTCACAAGCGTATAGAAGCCGACAAGTCCAAGCCGAAAAGTCCAAGTCTCTGGAGGAGATGGGGCTTGCGGCTGCCTTGGCTTCTGCAAGCACACGGGAGCCAAGAGATTCAAGCTGGCATGCAGTACACTGGTTGTTGATTCCAACAAAAGATGAATCTGAGATCTCTAGGCTGAGCGGTGGGCTGCTCACTCACGGAAATCTGTAGTTTGCACACCAGGGTTCCAACCCCTCAAGGAATGCGGCTCTTCCCAGGATGTCCTTGGATATCTTGGAAGCAGGCCACACCCCTAGGGAAACTCCCTTTGGGCAGACTGGCCACTCAGAACACAGTCATCTGATCCCATCTTGGGAACAACCACACAGAACTGGGGTCCAGCCAAGTTGACACACAGCTCCAACTATCACAGTGAGGTATATCTTTTTGATTTATGGTATTTGCTCAGTGGACCTCACACCTGCCCACATCTGGTCATACTTTTGCTTGTACATACATGCTGTCATTGGCACTCATATACTTCTGGATATTTACCAGCACTGGCATCCTGAGCCATGGCTAATTCTGTCACCATGATTAGCTACATGTGGACAACTTATCTGTGACAATTTAAAGAAAATCCACCATTGGCTTTTTCCTATTGCTAGCCAGCCACTATATGCGGTTGTTAGTTGGCGTGTGCCGAGGGAATATAAAATTTGAAATTATTCTAAACTAAACTTAATTAGGGAGGGAAGCTGTTGCCAACTTACCACCCCCATATAATACATCTAAAACCAAATGTAAATGATTTTTTGATGATCCATATTAGTTTTCCCTCTTGCCAGTGAACATGGAGCATCAAGATTAGAGACTAATAACAAGGCCTTCTAATAGGTAGGTTTTGGAAAGGATGCTGCGTGCATTAGGAAAGAGCATTGGGAAGAATGCCCTTTCGAAACATTTGCTTAAATATTTATTTTTGGATTTATGATACCAGCGTACTGCATTTTAATTTGTTCCTTTTTGTTGAGTGCCCAGATTTTCATGTCTTGCTTTTTATTTTGTCTTTGAAGTGAATTTTTATAGCTTTAAAAATGATAACACCCAATGCTTAACATACGGGATGAAAGGAACTCTTTTATCCACCCCCCCCCACCACCACCACTATCACCTCTTATGGTTTTTAAAAACAGGCCATCTACAATAGAAAGTATCATACTGCCTCCCCCGCACCCCCCAACCGGCTAAGCCCAGATAACCTAACGAGTTAGAGGTCTTAGGTCAGATTCCTTTCTTCTTTGCTTCACATGGAACTGTCTTTTCCTTAGTTTGTGGCCCTTCTGATTTGTATGGGAACTCCTCAGGTAGAAGAGTATATGTGGGTTGTATGCATGTGAGTTGGATTCAACTCACAGCAACCCCTCCTTGGGTTTCTGAGGCAGTATCTCTACAGAAGTAGATTGTCCAATCTTCCTTCCGAGGAGTGGCTGGTGGGTTTGAACCACCAGCCTTCTGGTTAGCAGTCAAATGCCTTAGGCACTACACCACCAGAGCTCCCATATGAAATATGGAAGCTTTGGAATGTGATGGGAAATCTTTATGCTTTGGCTTGGAAGGGTGCAATGTAAGAGAAATTAGTTGATTCTGATCACATAAGCCTAATTATGAGGACCCCAATACCTCTTCGGCTTTTCCGTTTGAATCTAGTTAGTAGTTTAACTTTGAACCAAGTTAATTATGAAAAAGGGTAGACAACAGTCATTTTATGTGTATGTTTTTGGTACCTAGAAAAGTATCAGGACAGCCTTGTCAGAGCCAAATAAATGGAACTTTGTAGGCACTAAATTTGCCCTGAGCAGATTACTAATTTTTTTCCTTCCATGTACATTCTTAAATCTGAAGGAAAGGAACATCAGCTCAAGATCTGTCACTCTGGCTCTAGGCCAGTATGCCAAATTTTGTCGTCTTTGCTGCATGGCCAAGCATCTTTATTCCATGTTAATTCTGTTGTTTGAGCTTGATCCAGCGATCTTGATACCAGCATCAGATGGTGAGGAGTGTGGGAAAGGAAAAGATCTATGTTCATCTCTGTATGAGGTTTGGAGGGAAGATTGAGAGCAGGAAGCATCGGGCAGTTGTCTAGAGCAGAGATTTTTCATAGATGGCATAAACATCTTTGTGCTGCCGAGAATTAAAATACATTCTAGATTTCTCTTTGAACAGATTGTTGATTTTAGACAGAGCACAAATTTGGGCCCTACTCCCGCTCTGGCCACCACATTGCCGTGCAGCTCAGTAGTTAGCAGCAACCTTGAGAATAGTGTCATCATCATAGATGCAAAGGGTTTACCCCACTGACTACTTCTCAGGGTCCAGTGGTGTCCCTTAGGTTCCATCTGTCCGAGGAAGTGGGAGGCTGCATTCTTCCAACTGTTCTGTCTACACTGGTCGTTGTTGTTATGTGCCGTCGAGTCGGCCCCGACTCATAGCGACCCCTCCTTGGGTTTCCGAGGCAGTATCACTAGGGAAGTAGGATTGCCCAACCTTCCTTCCGCGGAGTGGCTGGTGGGTTTGAACCGCCAGCCGTCTGGTTAGCAGGCAAGGGTCTTAGCCACTATGCTACCAGAGCTCCCACACTGGTTGAGGATACACCATTTAAGGCTGAACTTTTCTCATCCCTTCAAAAATGCTTGAGTCAACTTTCACGGAAAACAAAATTGAAAAATGCTTTAGAGGGTGAAGAAGTGGTAGAAATAGATAATGGGGTGTGGGGGGAGACAGAGAAAGGAAGTAGGAGGGAGTGAGAGAAGAAATGTGGTTGTTGAGTGCTCTAGATTGTGAGGGAGGAAAAAAGAATTGCATCTATTTCTTGAGTACCCAAAGCCTTGACCCTGCCTCTTATGTAGAGTCTCCCTTCCCGCTGCTCTTAGGGGTTTGCAGACGAAGCACTGGCTTTGGCTTGTCAGTGCAGGACTGATTGGAAGCACCAGAGTCCCTTCAAGCAGCTTAGCAGGAAGCGGTAACACAAGGTTCCAGCCTTCCTCCCCCACCTTCCACTTATTGTTTCGGGATTGTCAGAAAACAAGCTGGAATGAGGAGAAAGAGTGACTGTGAAGGCTCTCTTTCTCTCTCTCCCCCCCCTTTTTTTTTTTTTTTGCAGTTTGGCTGCTGAATGAAAGCAGTCACTTTATTTAGAAGTGAGTAGGGAGGGAAATGCAGCTTAGGGTTGACACCCTTCTGGTGCTTATCCATAAATATGAAATGGTGTTAGAACACCAGACATCAGTAAGCTTTCTGATTGGCTGTTGGTGATGTCATCTTGTCATTAATACAGTGCTCAGAAAATAAACTGATCTGCCTGTTTCCTTCCTTCCGTTCTTTCTCTCTCCCTCTCTCTCTCTTTCTTGTTCTCTCTTTTGACAGAAATGTATAAAATCCATATTGTAATCTAAAATGAGGCACTTGAGTTTAGGCATTGTGGAAGAATTATTCTATTTCTCATGTATTCAGACTCATTTTGGCCTTCATTTGAGTTTCATAATAATCAACTACAAGTATTCACCCTGTCTTGTCTTATTACTTAAAAGTAAGGCAGATGGTTTTCAACACCTGGGCACCAACAGTTGACATTTACTCACATTAATGCTAATGCAGTAGATGGGAAATTTTTCCTGTCAGCATTTAAATGCTTCAAGTGTGTTTGGAGCCAAGGCTGGCACATGTAGGTATGGGAGGGATGTGGATAAGTCATGAAAAGTGCTTTATTTATTTATTTTTTTAATTTGAATTTTGTTTCCCTACCTCTGATAAGTCCACAGTCAAGTCTAACCAACTTGCTTTTCCACTTAATACATGTTCATCTGATCTGTTGACCTCGTGGTTATATTGGGTCCTGATGGAACACAATGGTGGCATGTCCAATTTCTGTGTGTGTGTGTGTGTGTGTGTGTGAGAGAGAGAGAGAGAGAGAGAGGGAGAGGGAAAGAGGAAGGGGGAGGGAGAGGCCGAAAGAGGGGGAAAAAGCCAATAGCGTTCTTGCTACACAGGAATGAATTTCTCAGGAGGAAAGCCCCTACCCGGCAACTCTCTGACCCCTGCATTGATTTTTGAACCTGGAGGTCTGGGAAAATTTGACAATCCTCCATCCCTGCTGGTTCCCTCTGATCCAAGCAAGAATGTGGTGTTTTCATCAACCATTGGAAGTGTTTTGTATAGATAGAAGTCTGAGTTTTCTTTAAATACTGGAAATACTGAGCTGTCCTTCTAAAGAATAGCCACAATTCTTTATCATTACAAAGTTTAGCTAGAATATTACCCTTTCCTGTAATATTTAACTCTGCATGTGAATAACCAATGAGTAATATACTACTTTGTATGTCAATGTACTTTTGGTAGAATGTCCTAAATTCATATACAAATGTTATGTAAATTAATGCCTCCTTGCCGTTAGTCTTAACCCTGATGAAATGACTGTTCAAGGTTACTTAACCCATACTGGGGACATATCGTTTGGATTAGCAAAATGCCTAGCAAGCAGGTGTAGTTGACGTCTGCCATGCAGGTGTATTTATCGTTACAGTGAGATGTCTCATTGCTTTTCAAAGTTTTCCTTTGTTTTAGTAGGGTTAGAAATCATAGATCCGCAGGCTCTGGGGTCAAAGGGAAAAGAGAAAGACAATGAGGCCCATTCATTCTGATGAACACTCCGGTGAGTCATAGGAGATAGTCTATTTTCCAGGTTCCAGCCATGCCTCTGACAGGCTTTAATTATCTGTGAGCTGAAACAAGAAGTGATATAAACATGCAAAAGCATTTCAGAAACAGGTTTTTGAAGGAGATGAATCACCCAAGTCTGTGTCCTGCTTGGGCCCTTTGCAAGGGGCCGCCGGCTCCCTCCACTCTCGGCTGCCACTCGATCACGTGACAGCTGTTTGCAGACTAAAGGAAAGAAACAATAATTCACTAGCAGGAAACTTAATCCGGGGCAGGTGCAGTTTGAGTAACGACTCTGGGCCTGAAGGTCAGAATGGTTGCAAAGACCTAAGCTTTTGCAGATGGTCTGGGTGGGAGGAGCAAGATTCTATAACCCTTCTCCCATCTGCAGCCCCCAGATCAGCCCTCTGCTCAAGGCAAGAGCTACTACTTCTCCAGATACTGCTGAACTTTTGAACCCAACGACAGTACAGTATTTAGGAGGTTTGTTGTTTATAGGTTTCAGATAAAGCAGTAGCCGATTTAAAGGAAACAGTAGACATATCCATTTTCCTTTTCCTTAGTGATGTTAGTGATCTAATTAGAAGTTAGTGTTTTAGCAGCTTCCTTTGTATGTGCTTTGGATTCTTTTTTCTTAAGGAGGCGTATGATCATGAACAAAAGCCGGATGTTGCTACTAGAACGTCTGAACAAGTGCTCTGCTTTCGATAGGTCTGGAGTTTACAAACCATGCCTTCCTTTGCACAGACCAAGCAAAAGCCTGCCGGGTCTTAGGACTGCTTATTTTCTTTGTCAAAGCTGTATTTTCACTGTTTTCAAAACGAAACGTTCCATCTGCCATTTTATTTCCTATCCATTACTAATGGCTGCTTTTTCTTTTTATACTCCTGGGGACTAATCGAGATTCCAGGTGCACACACTTGTCACATACGTGGTCTTGGATAACTTGGAAAACCATAACAACAGTTCAGTAAGAAGTGATAGGAAGTTACCCTTGTGTAAAAGACAGACAAACAATAATGGGACTACAGAAATTATCAAATATATAAGTTTGAAGAAAGAAGACAAGAGTCTAGCATTTTCTTAGTTGCAATCTAATTTATTGAACACGTTGTGATTTGGGGGAGAGTATAGAAAGTTTACTAAACATATCCCTTTCTCTGAAAAGCTCCCTCACTTCTTGTGGCTTGGGGACTGGCCGAAGCTTAGAATTCCACAATTATACTGTATAGATGAAACTTGTTCTGTATTTAGTATGTAATCTCTCTACTCAGGGATTACATATGGCCATGAGCACCCACTTAAGAGCTAAAAATGCCGTTACCACCCACTTTGTCCCGAATTTGAATCAGACACAATTGCTCTATGCTTTAAAATTATTTCTTTGAGGGTAGAGTTTAAGATCAGTTGTTAATAGGCAATCCTTTCTATGAAACCATGTATCACTGAGCCATGGATGAAACAAAATAAATACTTCTTGAACAAATAAAAGAACATTCCAGGAATCATTCACACCTGCTAAGGCTAAATCAGAAAGTAACCGGTGAGTCTGGAAGCTCTAGAAGTAAACACCCATCAAGATATGGTTATGGACTATCTAGATAGTAAGTGATAGACCTCAGAGGTCCCTTGAACTCATAAAAATGAAAAGTTCAGATATTAAGAAAAGGATGGAGAAGGTGATCCAGGGAGACCATAAACCAGGGAGATGGCAAGGCTCCACCAGTACCTAGCAAAGGGATTATGCTGTTTTTGTTTGCATGTTTTTAAATTAGGAGCTCTGGTGGCATAGTGGTTAAAGCATTCAGCTGCCAACCAAAAAAGGTTAGCAGATCAAACCTACCAGGTGCTCTGTGTGAGAAAGATAAGGCAGTCTGCTTCCTTGGACACCTTATGGGGCAGCTATACTCTGTCCTATAGGGTCTCTATGAGTTGGAATCTACTTGATAGCAGTGAGTTTTGTTTTTTTAAATTTTGTTTTAAAATTGATTTAACAAGGATTTATTGAGCATTGCACATTGCATTGTGTATTGTGATGGAAGTGTGGAAAACAACTCATTTCTGTTAATGGGCTTACAGATAGGTTGATCTTGAACAGAACACAATGCCACGTGTTCAGTATATTATGCAACTCTGGGCACAAAATATACAGGCATACTTTGGACATTGTAATTTTGGTTCCAGACCACTGTAATAAAGCGAGTCACACACAAATTAGTTTCCCAGTGCATATAAAAATTATGTTTGCATTATACTGTAGTCTGTTAAATGTGCAATAATAGCATTAAGAAAAATTCTGAAATGTGAGAATACTAGACTATGATACAGAGACAGGAAGTGAGCTTGTGTTGTTGAAAACGTGATGCCTATAGACTTGCTTGACACAAGGTTGTCACAAACCTTCAATTTGTGAAATTTGTTTATCTGCAAAGTGCAGTAAAGCAAAGCACAATAAAATGAGATAAGCCTGTATAGGGTCATATATAACAGTATACCAGTTGTTGTCAAGTCAGTTCTAACTCATGGTAACCTCATGTGTGTCAGAGTTAGAACTGTGCTCCATAGGGTTTTCATGGCTGATTTTTCAAATTTGTTTGCCAGGCCTTTCTTTCAAGATACTTCTAGGAGAACTCATACTGATGATCTTTTAGCAACTGAGCACGTTAGATTTTGTACCACCCAGGGACTCGTATAGATCATAGAGGAGATTAAAGAAAGAATAGCCAAGATTAAAGAAGGCTTCATGAGAAGATATGTTTAAACTGGCATTCTGAAGGGTGACTAGGGTTTTTCAAAGAGTAGGAAGTCTAGAGGGGAGATTAGGGAGATGACAGAGCCTGTGCAAAGACCAAGATGTAAGAAAGAACAAGATCTCACTAGAGAAGTCTATAGAAGGTAGAGGGGAAGGCTGAGCCGTTTGTAAATGCCTTTGTTTGCTCAACTAACGCATTTGGATTTTATATTATAAACAACACTTTTCCTCCAGTTAAACAAGTTGAGTTGCTTTTTGGCATGTTAGTGGTGTCACAGAGTCCCTGGGTGGGGCAAACGATTAATGTGCATGGCTAACTGAAAGGTTGGAAGTTTGCGTTTACCCAGATATACTTGGATGACAGATCTGGTAATCTGTTTCTGAAAAATCAGTCATTGAAAACCCTGTGGAGAATAATTCTACTCTGACACTGATGTGATTGTCATGGGTCAGAATTGACTCCACAGTGACTGGTAAGTAGTACCACTGTGGAGTGTGAAGAAGTTTGGAGACATTATTTTTAAGCAGGAGGAGCTACGGAGAGGGAGAAGAACAAGGATTTTTTTTTTTCTCCAAAGGAGCGTAAGCCCTCTGAGGGTGGAGAACTCATCTTCCAAAAGTTATCCTCATACTCTGTAGCATGCAGTAGACACTAATAACTACTCTTTGGTTAATTAAAAGATGTTTAATGTATGCCTCATTAAACAGAATAATCAATTTCTCTGAGAATTCTTTTGTGCCTTATTTTTCTCCTTTTAATAAAAACAAAAGTAAATTAGGGAAATAAAAGATAATTAAGGACAATCTGTTAGCTCTCAATTCATTTTTTTCCCTTGATAATTGTCCTCCTTGCATTTTTTTTTTTTTTTTTTTTAAATCTCACCGTTGGATGACTTTCTCCCTTGACCTCAGCCTCCTCCATACAGTCCCTAGGATGAAGCAAATTTAGAACTAGTCAGACATTCTTCACCCATCTCTCAAGATGGAATCATAAGGATATAGGAATTAATGGGATTTAAAACATTTGTGACCCCTGCCTTGTCCATATTTAGCAAGCAAGGTCACCACAGTCTTCTGAAGATATTATTGTTGTGGTTAATTGCTGATGAGTTGATTCCTGCTCATGGCAATCCATGTATTCAGAAAATTGTTCCTTAATGGTGCAGTGGGTAAGGCATTTTGGCTACTAACCAGAAAGTTGGTTCAAACCCACCAGCTGCTCTATGGGAGGAAGATGAGGCAGTCTACTTCTGTAAAGATTTACAGCCTTGGCAACATTATAGGGGTCGCCATGAGTTAGAATTGACTAGATGGCAGTGGGTTGGGTTTTCTGTTTCGACCTTTTAGAAGTGGATGACCACAGCTGTCTTCTTAGGTGCCTCTGAATGGGTTCAGATGGGCAACCTTTCAGCTATTAGTTGAGCACTTAGGCATTTGACACAACCAACGCCCTAACATCTTAAGATGTAGAATGGCCCATGTATCTATTGATAGGCTAGAGATATTAATCCTAAGAGCTTCCTTTGTGCTTATTTTTATTTCTTGTTTGTGTGTATCCCTGCAGAATATTCATGAGATAGAAATAGGAATTTTTTTTCTTCCTACTTTAAGGATGCAAATCCAGGTGGAAAGTAATGATGTTGATGAATTCCAGTGTTTGTCATTTGGAAAATGTTCAGGGAAAACAAATGAAAGAGAAAGGCTGAATTTGTTTATATGCTATCATTCAGTAATTCAAAGCTGTAGCCCATTTCTTCTTTACTACACTTTTGAAGTTAAAGACTGGAACTGAATAATGGACAACATTCTAACATGAAACATGATCAAGCTTGAGGGATTTTATGTGTTCCTTTTTCTTGGAGTGGGGGAAGGAGTATTTCATTTTTTTCTAGTTTGCCTTTTTCTTTGATCATTTATTCTTATGAGAAAAATCTGGCGATGTTACTGGTTTCCTCTCTCCCCTAAGCTTTGTTGGATCTTGGGAATTGTTTCTCTCCATTTTTCCCTTCTCTTACTGATTTTGTTGGCTGCAAATAAGTAAACTAAGAATTTATCTCGACCTAAGTAGTTTTAGTAAGATAATCAGTTGTAAATCTACTTTTGTTTATCCTTTAAATATTTTCAATTTTCTTTTAAAATACGTTCACAGTAAATAATTATAATTGTTAATTAGAATGTCACAAAATCCATTAATCCTGAGTGTTGGGCTAAAGTTTACCTTTGCTTGGTAAACCTTTCTCAATGCTGAAATGTAATAGCTAAATAATATTGTCTAGGAGGTGGTGGGAGTGCTAAAAATTCTAGAGAATAAACTGATTTCAAGTGTCCTCAAGTACTACAGAAGCTTCCATTTACATAGTAGCACTTGATATGGTAATTATATATGATTCTTCCATGTTCATTAAAATATGAGCCCTAAGGGCTCCACTGACAATTTGTTAGCTACCCATAGGTTGAAAGTAATAAAATTGCTTTGGTTTAAAAAAATCTGTAATTTAGTACTTTTACTAATTCAGATGGGCTTTCTCTACACGTCTTTGTACTGGATAATGAGAGGGACTTTTTTTTTCCTCCTTTTTTTTTTTTAATGTCTGTGAAAAAATGAAGATGGTTCAGCCATGTTAGGGAGAAGATGTGGGTTATCTTAGAAGGTGAATGTGATTGTTTTTATTGCCTTGGTGCTAAAAGCCCTGCAGTTTCAAAGGCGTGGTGATTCCCTCCCTCTTAGTTTCTGCAGTCAACCTCCATCTCCTGGCTTCCAGAAGAGATGCAAAGAAGAAAAATTTAAAACAAATCTAGTTAGATTTTCTTTGTAGTATTTGTGTGTCTCCTTTATATAGATATTTTCTCATTCAAGCTCCTAATGTAAGGCAAATAAAGTTGCTATTATTGTTCTACTCTCTGAATTTGAGATTCCTGGAACAGGTAAAAATTGACTCATGTTCAACACCAAAAAAGACTGAACTAAATTAGTGCTACTTAAAATTAATGTCCATATGAAGCCCCTGGGGATGTTGCTAACAGGCACGTTCTGATTGTGTGGAGCCTGAGAGTCTGCATTTCTAATCGTGTCTGCCTTTATTCCTCACTTCCCAGGTTCTTGGGAGGTTCTGCTTTCCCCACTGCTGGTTTAGGATCCCACCTCCATCTGCTTTCTAGGTTCCACAGTATCTTTGCTGTTGTCTCCTTTTCCACTGTTTCTGTTCTTAAGGATTTCTGCATTTTAGAAAATTTGCTTTTGCTTTTGTGGGGTTTTGAGAATGAAGTAAAATGAAAGGGAGTGAGTTAGTGCTCCTCTGTACCTGGACATTCCTATCCCTGTGTCATTTTCTCCCGGCTGTGCTCTGGTGGTGTAGTGGTTAAGACATTTGGCTGTTAACCAAAAGGCCAGTGGTTCAAATCCAGCAGCTGCTCTGGGGAGAGCAGTGAGGCAGTGTGTTTTCCTAAAGATTTAGCCTTGGAAACTCAACGGGCGTCGCTATGAGTCAGAATTGACTCAATGGCAGTGAGTTTGATTTTGGAGTTTATGCTCTTGATGGGATAGCTGACTTACCTAGTAGAATATTAGCGTATATCAGCATTTTACTATTACCTAAAATGTGATTGAATAAATATTGAGCAGTAATTATGTGTTCCACCCACCTATCAATTTGCCATATTGTGGTGGCTTGCATACTGGAAGCAACAAATACATCCAATACAAGCAGACACCCATTATGGATAGGTTGCAGTGAAGGTTCCAGCTGGAGACAGACTAGGAAGAAAGCCCTGGTAATCTACTTCTGTAAATAAGCCAATGAAAACCCTAGAAGTCACAACAGAACATTATCCAATATCATACTAGAAAATAATGCCCTTTAAGTTGGAAGGCACGCAAAATGCAGTGTCTACAACAATGGAATCAAGCGTAACAACAATTGTGAAGAAGGCTCAGAACTAGGCAGCATTTTGTTCTCTTGTACATAAGGTCACCATGAGTCAGAGCCAACTCAATGTCAAGTAAAAGCAACAACAAAGTATGTGCTGGGCATTATTTTTGGCCTAAGAGAAGATAGACATGCTTCTTGCTTTAAGGAACCTAGTTAAACCAAAAAAACCAAACTCATTGCTATCAAGTCAATTTTGACTCATAGTGACTCCCATTGGGTTTCTGGGGCTGTAAATCTTTACTGAAGTAGATCACCCCGTCTTCTTTCTGTGGAGCAGCTGGTGGATTTGAACTGCTGACCTTCTGGTTAGCAGCCAAATATCTTAACTACTACACCACCAGAACTCCTTAGTACTAGGAACCTAGTTAGATATTCCTTAACCCAAAGATAGAGGTGGCGTACTCAGGTGACATTCTTGATCAGGCATGCTCTTATAGTCTGTCTGATACATGACCAATAACAACTTTTTGAGAGAGTCAATGATGCCTTTGCCGCTGTGTCTGCTTTAGCCTCAGCCTCAGATTACCCTGTTTTCATGTTTTCCACCTATATTGCTATGACAGTTAAAGTAGAAAGAAATACTTTGTCTTTCCCAAGTTCAGAGAAAAAATATGCTGGTTTCTGTGAAAGATTTTTTAAAATTGTGTGTAGGCCACTTTGTCAATGCCTGTTCCAGACAGAATGCTTTTTGTAATTAAGCCATGTTGGGGGAAGATAAACATGCCCTTAGCATTTTGTGGAAGGCAGAATTCTAAGATGACCCCTAAGGTTCTCCCTCTCTGAGTATACGCCCCAAATAATCCTTAACGAAACCAAACTAGTTGTCATCAAATTGAATTCTATTCATGGTGATCTTGTGTGTCAGAGTAGAACTGCTCCATAAGGTTTTCAATGGTATTTTTTTTGGAAGTATATCACCTGCCTTTGCCTCTGGGTAGACTTGAACCAAGTCTAACTTTCAGGTAGTAGCTAAGCGCATTAACTGTTTGTACTACCCAGGAACTCCACGTAATCCCTACCCACTGTCATCAATTTGATTCCAACTCATAGTGACCTCCTTTGGGTTTCCGAGGTGGTAAATCTTTACGGAAGTAGGTTGCCCTGTCTTCCTTCTGTGGAGGGGCTGGTGCGTTTGAACCACCAACCTTCTGGGTAGCAGCCAAATGCCTTAGGCACTGTGCCACCAGAGCTCCTTACATAATCCCTAAACCAACCCCCCAAAACCAAACTCACTGCCGAGGAGTTGGATCTGACTCATAATGACCCCTCCTTGGGTTTCTGAGGCAGTATCACTTCAGAAGTAGATTGCCCTATCGTCCTTCTGAGGAGTGGCTGGTGTGTTTGAACCACCAGCCTTCTGGTTAGCAGTTAAATGCTTTAGGCAAATCCCTTGTTGTTGTTATGTGCTGTGGAGTGGGATGGACTCATAGCGACCCCTCTTCGGGTTTCCGAGGCACTATCACTTCAGAAGTAGATTGTCCAATCGTCCTTCTGAGGAGTGGCTGGTGGGTTTGAACCGCCAGCCTTTCGGTTAGCAGTCAAGTGCCTTAGGCACTATGCTACCAGAGCTCCTGGAATCTGGACTTTAGCCTTGTGAAATTCTTAGAATCCAGCTGTAATGTGCTGGACTTCTCCTGAATAGAGCTGTGAGACAGTCATTGTCAGCGTGTAAGCTGCTAAATTCATAGTGATTTGTTACCGAAACAAGAGAAAACTAATACACATTGTGCATGTTGATGTGCAAATGCATTCAATGAAGAGTCTGTGAGACTCAGCAGTAAAATAACAAGCTAATACTGCTCAAAGGGCCCTGGTAGCACAGTAGTTAAAATGCTTGGCTGCTAATGTAAAGGTCAGTGGCTTGAACTCACCAGCTGCTCCATGGGAGAAACATGGGACAATCTGCTTCCATAAAGATTTGCAGCTTTGGAAACCTTTGAGTTTGGGGCAGTTCTACTCTGTCCTATAGGATTATTATGAGTCAGAATTGACTCAATGGCAGTGGGTTAGGTAAAGGAAATCTGGCTATCCTACACATACAGAAATTTGAAAAGTCAATGAGTATCAAACAATTGAAAGAGCAAAGCTTTTGGAGAGAGAGAATTTGGGAAAGTCTTAGTCTATCTGGGGCAAGTTACTCATCTCTCTGGGCCTCATATGTAAGATGAAGTGGTTGACCAGATGCCATGTCACCTCAGTGTAAAACAATAGTTTTATTTATCAAGGAATGTATTCAAATCATTTCCATATTTTCCCCAAATCAGGCCTATCCCTGATTCTCTACAAGTAGGCTTTGACATGGATGAGGATTAGGTATAGGATGAAAGGTGTCTATTTGCATTCTTATCTGTAATAGTTTTTTTTTTTTTTAAAGCAGCTGAAAATTAGCAAATAATCAGATATTTGCACCAAAAGCTACCTCAAATTATCATGTTACTTGGAGAACGTAATGTCTGAGGTCTTTTCTAGTTGTAATAAGACTCATGCCCGTGGACAGTTTTCATGGTCTTAAAATCCAGAGATTTTCTTTTTGTATGTTTAAAGCATGCAACTAGAAATTGATCTTTAAAATCTATTGTCAAAATCCACGGTGATTCTGATTAGAAGTATTTCTCTGAACAAAACCCCTGCTCATCAAAATTCATTCTAAGTGTGCTCTGCAGCCTTTTGAGGATGGCACATAGTCCTTTCTTGTGCATCCTTGTGCAAGAGCCTGATCTGTCAACTTTAGACTCATATATATATCTGTGTCTGTGTGTAAGGGCTGGGATTTTAAAGGAAGTTACATAGACCCCTCTGAATTGCTAGTCTTTTCTCTACGACATGACTCTTCCCTGAGCTTGTTCACATTGTGAAATAAAAATTAACAGAAAATTGAGGGTGCTTGAGTTATAATATTTTGGGCATATGATGATACTTTAAAAGGAAAGATGCTAATTATGGAGAGCTTGCTTTCCCCAGCACCTGGAGCTTCTTTCCCTACTGTCAACTTGCTGATTGGCATAAATTGGATTGTAAGAGGAGGAGGGGGAAAAAAAAACCAACAGTCCAACCTCCAAGAATATGATGGAAAGTATCTGTCACTCATTAGAAAGGGAATGAAGGAATACTTCATGCACCCCTCAGCAAACATGGAGCCTCTAAGAATGTCGGCCTACCCTGGCTTCCAGCATGGACGTGGTTGTATTTAAAAACAACCACTTCTTAGTTGCTCTCTCGAATATTTTAAAACACATCATAAAAAGGCCAGGGGTAGAAATGCCTCCGGTCCTGTGGTTTATGGCTCCATCACAGACACTAATGACGCCTTCCTTCCGCCCAAGGGACACCCTCTGGTCAGTACAAATCCCTCCATTGGAGTAGAGCTATGGTGTGAATTGTCTCCCCCTCAATTACCTTTTTACTTTGCCCCAGCCTAGCCAGTCCTCACTTGACATTCAGCTTGTGAAAATAACTTCTGTGGAGCTATTGTTTCTTCTGTCAGTTTTGAACAATACCAGGGAATGGTGGGAAGGGGAAAAGGAATCACAGCTCCCACACAAGCAGATGCTGCTGGAGAGTGTGCAAAAGCAGTGATATTCTGGGAATAGTTGTCTTGTTTCTCTTTCTTGTCCATTCTTCAGCAATAGTACATATTTTCTGACAGTTGTTCAGGGACTGGAAACCTCAGGCTTCTCATGGTCTGCCACATTTCTGAGACTGCTGTCTTGCGAATATAGGCTATTACATTCATTAACCATTACTGCCATTCCATCCTAGTGCAAACTACCCCAGTGCTCTGTCCTTTTATGGTTGCAGCAGAGTCCTCTTTTGGATTTATAGTTTGGTACGTCTGTGCAAATTAAGCTTCAATTATTCTTTCAACTAATATTTTATGGAACATTTACAACATAATTTTATTCCTCTTTTGTGGTACACACACATACATATATATAAAAGGAGCTCTGCTGGTGTAGTGGTTAAAACATTTGGCTGCCCACCAAAAGGTCAGTGGTTCGAACTCAGTGGTGTGCTTCTTTAAAGATTTACAGCCTTGGAAACCCAGTGAGGGTTGCTATGAGTCAGAATCAACTTGACAGCAGTGAGTTTGGTTGGGAGGGGGCAGGGTATCAGGCAATATCTGCTGCTTCAGCATTTTTTACATGTATAATTAAGAGGCATTAATTATGTTTATGACATGTAACCATCATCACTATCTGTTTCCATATTTCCCATCACCCTTAATAGATGCTCAGAGCCCCTAAGCAATGACTCCCTCTTTCCCCTCATTCTCACTCTTGGTGACCACTAATAAACTTACACATTTATTTCTTTGTACATTTGGCCATTCTAGATATTTCATGTAAGTGGGCTCATCTTACTCTTCAGATCTGTGTTTCATGAAACTGAAGGAACCAGAAAACAGCAAAAGCAGTTTGGTCTTAAAATGCTTATGTTTTTAATATTGTGTAGAATTTCTGATAATTCAATTTTGGACACATAACCAGGTTAACTCTTTATTTCCTGGACACTGGTTGGTAACCATGTGCTCCTTTCTCCTCTTCTGTTTGATATTTTTGCCTGCAGCTCATTTACAATAGACCATAGAAAAGGTAATGGTTTGGTCAGAGAACTTGTATTTCCCCACTAAGTGACAATTTTGACTTTTGCTTTGTTGAATATATAAGATACTGTGGTGGATGCAGAGACAAATAAAACATGGTCATGGCTCTCAAACTATGTGGAAGAAAAATATGACTTAAAGTAATTTTAGTACAAGACAATGAGTAAGGAGTTCCGGTTAGATGTCAGAATAGGCAGAAAGACTACACAAACCCTTTTCAACAAAGAAAAGGGGAACCAATTAATACAGATACAGAAGATAATCCTGGACCCCTGTGCCTTGAAGGGAAGGATATAGAAGTGGACTAAACTCCAACTAGCAGAAAAATTTGCATGAAAACACCAAAAAGGAGACATACAGAGCTGCGGTCTGGTAGCAATCCTGATGGCATGGAGAGCTTGCATATTGCCGAGTGGTGATAGGACCTAAGAATTAACTTAAAAATCAGCCCTGCTAGCCAAGGACTGCATGGAGGCCTTCTCTGGTGGCTGGTGAATAAAAGGGGAAGCAGCGAAGAGGAAGGCGGGCTGAGCTGTGGAGTTTTGCCTGTCCAGAGGGCACAGCCATTTTGAATGTTTACAAGTGGTTTGACCATTTTGGATATTTAAAGCAACAGTGTTCTACCAGATTCCAGGGACTTAAGAACAGGCTCCACTTGCCGGGAAACGCGAGGACATTCTGGATGTGAAGGACTGGAAAGCTGTGACATTCCCTTTGTTACTCTTAAACTCCACACCCTCTTGGTGAACTGAGGTGTGGCTATCCCTCCCACCCAACTTCTGGGCCACCAGGAATTCCATCCCAGTCTGTGTGCCCGAAGAGAACCTGGTGCCCTGCCCCACCCTGCCCTGATTTTTTCTTTCTTTTTTCTGTTTTTTAGTTAGTTTTTTTTTTGTCTGTTTTGAAACTACTACTATTATTATTACTATTATTCTTTAATCTTCCCCTTCCCAGTTCTAGCTTTCAACTTCTTTTCTTTTCCCCATACATGGTTGTAATTTTGTTTTTCTTTCTCATGGTTAACCCTGTGCCTTGTTTGTTTTTCTTTTTGCATTTTTCCCATTTTTTCATCATTATTTTCCTTCTCTAGCTTTTTTCTCTTATTGCCCTCTCCCCAGCTATTGCAGGGCTTTTTTTCCCTTTTCTATTTTATTGGTTACTATTCCTTGTGAATACATGGTATGTTTTTCATCCATTTGCTTTTACTTTTTTGATGATTATTCAATTGTTATTTTTGTTTAACTGAGTGGAAGACAGCAGCAGTCCCCATATGACACAACTACACCCACACCTCCTGCAGCTTCACTTACTGAGTGACAGCTACCACTTCATTCTCCATCAATGGGCCAATGAAAAACAACCACCAAGAAGAGCCTGACTTACTCTTGGCTTCTCTTCACAAACAGTTAACAGAGATCTAAATACAACAATGCCACAATGTCTTGGAGACAAAAGACCATCACAGTCCACACAAAGAAACAAGATAAAGTGGTAGAAATAAGGGAGCAGGATACAGACACAGAGCACATCACTGAGGAAGAAGTAGCATTGGAACTCTCTAATAAGGAATTCAAAAGAATTATATTTAGATATCTTTAAAGGATTG
>NW_006921599.1:21721894-21754396 GCF_000298275.1 Orycteropus afer afer
TACATTGCCCTTCTCTTCACCCAAATCAATATTTATCTCTATCTATCTAACAGCATTCCCTCCCCTTCCCTCCCACCCCTGGTAACCAACAAAGAAAATGGAGGACATTATTCTTAGTGAAATAAGTCAATCACAGAAGGACAAATATTGTATTAGTCTGTTATTGTAAAAGTCAAGGAAAGGTTTTATATGGAAGGAAATTTTCTTTGTTGGTTACCAGGGGTAGGACAGGAGGGGAGGGAACACTGTTAGATAGGTAGAGATAAATACTGATTTGGGTGAAGAGAAGGGCAATGTACCACCTATGAATGATTAACATGCTGCCATTGAGGAAGAGAAAGACAGAGAGAGGTACATGGGAAGTGCAGACAACAAAGATAAACCCTTTTGCACATACAGTACTGTGTTGTCAGTGAAGGCAAACAGGGATATATGGGGGGATAAATGGGTGGATAGGCTGAACTATTAGGCATGTCTGTGAAATGGGAAGCATACCCAAGGTCATGTACAGGGTTGACAGCAATGGTTGTATAAGTGTATTTGTATGATCTGTAAGAATTCCCAGGTGTATAGTAGAGCTGACAAGGGACAAAGTTGTAGTCACTTCTTGATCACAGCCAGATACCCAAAGGGACTGAGTAGTTGAACTGGTAGGCTCGGGACCATAGTTGCAGGGGACATCAAGCTCAATTGGCATAACATACTACATCAAATATTGTTTCATCTCCTACTTTGACAAGTAGTGACTGGGATCTTAAAAGCTTGCAAGCAGCCATCTAGATGCAACTATGGGTCTCTCCTCGTCCAGAGCAAAGAAGAAGAAGCAAAGATGCACGGAAACCATTAGTCCTAGCAACTGGTACACCATACATTCCACAGCCTTTATGACTATGAGACCAGAAGAAGTAGATGGTGCCCGGCTACCACTGTCAATCTCTTGGTGGGGGATCTATGTAGGAGATCCTGGATAGAGAGGGAGAACAATATGGAAGAAAACTCAAAATTATTTGGGGAAAAAAAAAAAGGGGGGGACCAGGTGTGCTGGTCTGATAGAGTGTGGCCTGTAGCTGCCCTTCAGGTCTGGAATTGAACACACATCTGTGGCTTCCAGTGAAACAAAAAACAGGCATATGAGCTGACTATTTACCTGAGGTAGATACACTGCTTGGAGAGAACAATCATGGGAGAAAGAAGAACTGCTTATTCACAGGGAGACAGCTCAGAGGGCAGGAGTGCATGGAGGGATGGACACAGGAAAGAGGTAACTATCAGGAGGAAGTGAGAGGGGAGCTGTTGCATTGTGGTAAATTGTAGACAAAGTGTATGTGAACTGCTGTATGGAAAGTGAATTTGCTCTGTAAATTTTCACCCAAATCACAATTAAAGAAAAAAAAGAGAGTGAGTAAATTCTTGGGAAGGGAAGTAGATGAGAGACCTCCTTTGTATGGGATGTATATTAAATGAAGAGTGAAAATCTTGCTGTGTAAGCCAAAGTGCTATAAAAACTGGCACCTGGCAACTATATCCTACTTCTTTCCTCAGCTTCCCAATATTAGTCTGAAGAAGAGAAAGAAAGACCCAAAAGAAAGAGTATAGTTGTTAGGTGTCATCAAGCTGACTTAGACTTATAGTGACCCTATATGACACACTAGAACTGCCCCATAGAGTTTCCTGGGCTGTAGTCTTTATAGAAGCAGATCACTAGATCTTTCTCCCATGCAGTGAGTATGAACCACCAGCCTTCCTGTTAGCAGCCAAGTGCTTAACTATTGCACCATACCATTGGTGCAAGTTGTAAGCCCATTTTAAGACAGACTCTTAGGGGAAAATATCACGTGTTAACTATATACACATTGTCTCTTTCTCTTCATTTAATTTTCTTACCCTCA
Organism: Orycteropus afer afer; assembly: GCF_000298275.1. Taxonomy (NCBI): domain Eukaryota; kingdom Metazoa; phylum Chordata; class Mammalia; order Tubulidentata; family Orycteropodidae; genus Orycteropus; species Orycteropus afer. The sequence goes on from NW_006921599.1 coordinate 21,723,784, forward strand.
GCCATAGAATGGTAAAGTTAGAAGGAATCATAAAAGCTCCTCTGATTGCCGCCATGGATTGTGGGCAATAGTGAAAGAGACCATCTAATTCAACATCTTCCTGTAGCTGATGATGAAACTGCCGCTAGAGAACTTATGTGTCGCTTATTCACAGTCACTGTGTGGACCATAGAATTCAGACTCACTGCAAATAGATGCAGTCAGTCTTATTTACAGATTGCTTAACCCTCAACATTATAAAACTCTAGGGTTTTAAAACCATAGCTGTGGAATTCCAAGCTGCAGCATAAACCTACCTCTTATTTCCTTCCAAGTGAGGGCTGAGAACAACTAGTCACCATAATAACACTTTACATAGTTGAAGACTATTGCTAATTAGCCCCTTAAATGCATCATCAGGCTTTCCATATTTAGTTCCTTTTGTATTTCCTCATAAATATAGTATATTCTAATTCTTTAATTATATGTTGTACATTTCCTATTTATTCATATTCCTATTGAAATTGTGTACATTGTATCAGTGTAGTTATCTCTAAAGGGCTTGACATTTTGAAGTGCTGAGTATAGGAGAGAATAGCTAGTATGTACTTGACACATTGTACCTTTATTGTTTCCATAGTGAGGCATTTACTACTTGTTTAGTGGAACTAGGATTCCACCTGAAGTCAATTCTAGGCAAATTATTTCACTTATAGGGGCCTCAGTTTCTCTGTTTGGGAGATGGGTACAATAATGGCTTATTGTAACTTGGGAATATTGAATTGGAAAATTAATTTCCATGTGCCTGATGCAAAGCCAGGAACACAGCAGGTAACATATAAGAGTAAGTTACTTTTTCTATATTTGTTTTTAAAATATAAAACATTAAAACATTATTTATCAGTTTGTCTAACTTATTGTGGATAAAATAAAACAAGAAAAACAATACCAAGTTACATTCTATATAATATTCCTTTTTTTTTCTACTTTTATTGTGGTAGAAATGTACACATCAAGACATTCACCAACATAACAACTTCCACATTTACAGCTCTGTGTAATATTCTTAAATGTATTGCTTATAATATTGACTCTCCCAAGACATACATTTACATAGGACACCTATCCTTCAGTCATTGACCAGGTCATTATACAAAAATTGGTGTTCCATGAAAATGGAAGATAACTACATCAGATCACAGAGTGGAAGATGATTGTATTATTACATAACTGCCAAAGTACATCAGTTTGTAACTTTCAATTACATCATTAAATAATTGCCAAACCACTGAGAATCTTGGGCCAACCAGATTGACACATAACCTTAAATATCAGAGCCATTCCTACTCTCACCTAGCACCTCAGTGTTCTTTACTACTAGGTGGACATATTTAATGCACGAAATAGATAATTTTTTTTTTTTTTTTTTGTCTAAATGTGAAATGTTGGATAATGAGATAATTGTTAAGTGAGGAGTGGGTGTTTTTCCCTTCCTTTATCTTTCTAATGGAATGCTTGGATGGTGCCAATGGTTAACAAATTTGGCTGCTGACTACAAATTAAGAGGTTAGAGGTACCTCAGAAGAAAGGCCTAGCAATCTACTGGTGAAAAATTAGCCATTAGAAACCCTATGGAGCACAGTTCTATTCTGACTCACGTGAAGTTGCCATGAGTCAGAATTGACTAGATGACAATTCCTTCTTTCCTTTCTTTTTTTAAAATCATCTTCCTAATAATGTTTCTGAGAATTATTTGGGGCAAGTAATGATGGAAAAACCCAAAGAGGGGTTCAACCAAAGCACAGGAAGTCTACCATGCCTTGGTGTGGAGAACCATGCTGCAGACATTCCTTCTTGGACACCTTCTCTCTTTCACTAGAAGGGTGAACAGCTTCCTTAAAACTATGCAAGGTAAAGTTTTAATTTCCTTGGCTACTATATAAGGTCTGAAGCCAAACATAATACATCTAAGGAGTCATCAGTATGTTCCCATCTTCCCTTTTAAAAAGGAAAGATACATTTAAGATGTGTTTGCTAGCTGTAAAAGTAGCTTTGGAAGACTTTGAAGTCAAGGCTGCCTCAGCAATGAAGTATCAATGTGTTCATTTCAGTTTCAATTCTCAGCCTCCAGGCAGGCCCTGGCCTTCAGCCCAGCACTGTGTGTGGCCTTAGCCTCTCTGCTTTGGCCTGATTCTCTGCCTCCCATAGAGTGTCCAGAATCTCCACACTGCCAGGACCCATCCTGTGGCCATGCAGGTGGGCTCCCATTTGAAATCTTTGAAGGAGTCTGAGAAGGAGTCCTGCCTCCTGCCACTTCCTGTCTCATTTTGCTTCAGCCAAGTCATTTCATTTTTATTTTTTTGTCAGATATATGTAATCTCATTGGCTCTGGTGATCTAGAGGTTTTTCTTTTCCTATGATACCTTGTTTTGAGTTTCAACATTCTGCAGGTCATATCTTGCCCCTTGTTGTTCATCTCATTCCCACCCCTCACTGTCCAGGGCCAGGTAGTATGAAGGTGGAGCTTTGTCATGGACTGTCAGGTCCATGGACTCTTAGGAGTGAAAGCCTAGGTTAACTCACTATTCTTCCCCCTCCTTAATTTCTTTGTGCCCTTGCACCAAAGGGTAAGAACTCAAACTGTAGAAAATGAGGGAGCTGTTTTACAGGAGACATGAACATTCAAAAGAGTAGAAGCCAGAAAACTGGCTTCCAGTACCCGGTCTTCCATTTTCTAGTTGGAAGTCCTTGGGCAAGTAAGCTAACCCTTTTAAACTTCAGTGGCCTCATGTGTAAAGTAGATATCTATTTTAATTTCCCTATGGGGCCACTCCTCGGAAGGAAGGTTGGGCAATTTACTTCCATAGAGATACTGCCATAGAAACCCAAGGAGGGGTCACTATGAGTCGGATCTGACTCAATGGCAGTGAGTGAGAATGGCGCCACTGGGAGAATCAAATGAAGTAAAGAATATGTAAGAAATTTGCCTATTGTAAAACGAGTGACTAACTTGTCCAAGGCAATATGCTAAGTGACAAGGGAGAATAATTCATCTAAAATGGTGGGGAAAAAAGTACAGGATTTAAAGTGAAAAGGCTTGGGTTTAAGTCCTAAATATAACACTTAGCTATGTGACCATAGGTCAATTACTTAACCTCTTAGAGGTTTACATTCATCATTTCTAAAATAAGATAATGATGGGAGGTGTACTGGGGTTATGTACTGTCATCTGTCAAAAAATATCCTGTGTGATGTAATGTTAAATGTTTCATTATTATCTTTCAGAAATACTTGGTGTAGTGACTTAAAGAAAGATAGATTTTTTTTTTTTAAACTATTGTCTAAATGTGAAATGTCATAGTAGTGACTTAAAGAAACATATATCTATTTCCATACTGTTAGAATCATGAAAAAAGTAGGGAGGATTTTTTTTTTTTTTTTTTTTTTGATCTAGGTTTTGATTAGGAGCTCTGGTGGTGTAGCGCCTAAAGCATTTGACTGCTAACCAAAAGGCTGGTGGTTCAAACCCACCAGCCACTCCACAGAAAGAAAACTGGGAAATCTATTTCTGTAGAGATACGGCCTCGGAAACCCCAGGAGGGGTCTCTTTGAGTTGGAATTGACATAAAGTAAGGAATCTATTTTGAGATCTAGAAGCTCAACAGAAGAATACCACCAGGATTTTTTTTTTTTTTAATTTCCACATAGATAATAGTTATCTTGATTAATTAAGTGCATTATTTTATTTTATTTTTTTGGGATCTTGATTGAAAATAAAAGTTGCCCATCTAGTCAATATTCTGTAAACCTAATTGAATATCTGTGATCCATTTTGTTGTGGTAAAGTATTTATGACAAAAAATGTGCCATTTTTTTAAAAACCATTTTTAAGTGTTTAATTCAATAACATTAGTTACATTCACCATGTTGTGCAACCATCAACACCATTTGCAAAAGTTTTTTTTTTTAATCACTCCAAACAGAAATTCAGTGCCTCATGATTAAGCAATAGCTTATCACTCCTCCCCTCAAGTCCCTGATAACCACTAATAAGACTTTATCTCTATGCATTTACTTATTTTAGATGTTTATAGAGTTGTTGTTGTTGTTGTTATGGGCCGTGGAGTTGGCCCCGACTCATAGCAACCCCTCCTTGGGTTTCCGAGGCAGTATCACTATGGAAGTAAAATATCTGTTCTTTTGTATATGAGTTCACTCAGCATGTTTCCAAGGTTCATCCATATATTGGTATGTTTCAGAACTTCATTTTTCTTTATGGCTGAATAGTATTCCATTGCATGGATGTAGCAGATTTCCCCTATCCATTCACCTGTTGTTAGACATTTGGGTTGTTTTCACCTGTTGAATATTTTGAGTAATGCTTCAACAATCATTGGTATACAAGTGTCTGAGTACCTGCTTTCAAAGTCAGATTTGCTAAATCAGAGAAGTTGTGCAATGAAGATGGCCACAGAGTCCTTGGGAGAACTCACATACACCAGTCAGCCAGAGAAGTGATTGTGGCCAGTCATGTAGGGAGGCATTTTTCTTTCTGTTCCCTGCCAGTTCCTTGGGTCAGGAAGATGAACTAGAGCTTAGAAGGGGGAGGAAGAGAACAAATAAAAGAGCAGATCGTACCCCTCTCCATAGTCCAAGTCACAGCTTATGCTTTGTGTCGGGGTGAGGGCATGCATAAAACCAACATTGAATTTAAAAATGAATTTTAAATTGGTTGGCCGTTGAAAGAAGTCAGTCTGAAACAGCTACTTTTATTATTCAACTATATGACATTCTTAAAAAGGCAAAACTATAGAGACAGTAGAAAGATCAGTGGTTGCCAGAGGTCCAAGGGGAATGGGAAAGGATGAATAGGTGGAATGCAGGACGTTTTTATGGCAGTGAAATTACTCTGAATGATACTGTAATGGTGGGCACATGGCATTATGCATTTGTCAAAACACATTGAACTATAGACACAAAGAGCAGATCCTAATATAAACTAGGACCTTTGTTAAAAATAATGTATCAATATTGGTTCATTAGTTACAACTAATGTATCACTTGAATGCAAGATGTTAATAATAGGAAGAACAGTGTGCAAGGGGGATGGGTACATTAGAACACTCTGTACTTTCTGGGCAATTTTTCTTTAAACCTAAAGCTGTAAATACAAAACATGTTACATTAAAAAAAATTGGTCTAGAGTTTGAATAACCAAAATTGACCCCCAAAATATGAGATCTCACCAAGATCTTCTGCAAGGTTAGAAAGGGGGTTAAAATAGAAATATAGTAACTCTGATATGAGGAAAATATGTTAAGTGTATTAATTGTACACTAAGTTGATAGCACTGAGTAAACCAGTTTGACAGATTTTCTCCCTCTAGGTTATTATGATATCAGATAATCATCCTCTGTCCAAATTCATCTGAGAAATGTTATTAAGTTATGAGAGTCCAGGAGTTTTATTGTAATTAACCTTGTAGCCTTTCTTCACATTGGGTATGATGTGATGTTGTTGAAATGACTCAAGCCACTACAAGTTTACTTAAGTGAATTGTGATAATTTGATGAGTCCTTCACACACGAATAGACGTGTCTTCATTTTAAGAATTGGGGTTTCATTGTCAATAGTTAGAGGGTAGATCCCTGAGACACATAAGAGATAAGCTAATAGACAAAATAATACAGAGAGATGTATACAACTATTGAGTTGAAGGAGCCATCACACTCCTTATTTGTTTAAGGGAATCTGTAAGCATTCTATGGTACCATGTCAACATAGCTTATGAAAAAAAGCCATCTCATAAAGAGAGAAACGGATACCAAATGTCTCTCTAATGTTTTCCAGAGAGTCTGTGAATGAACTGAGAAGTGGGTCCATGATTTTATATAACCACTGATCCACCAGGGCGCCTTATCAGCACCATATATTTTACCATTTATAGAATCATTGTTCCCTGCCAGGAACCCCTGGTGGCACAGAGGTTAAAGTGCTCGACTACAAACCAAAATTTCAACAGTTCAAACTCACCAGGAGAAAGATGAGGCAGCCTGGTTCTGTAAAGATTACAGCCTTGGAAAGCCTATGGGGCAATTCTACTCTGTCCTGCTGGGTTGCTAGAAGTCACAATCCACTCAATGGCAGTGAGTTTTTTTTTTTTTTTTTTTTTCCCCATTACTGTCAAGATTTTAAAAGGGGATTATGGTTAAAGAGAGTATGCAATTCAAGCATACCACACCAAGTTGTTAAATCTCAGAGGCTTGATATGTCTTGGCTCCTTTTAAGTTTTGGAAGCAGAGCACTCCTAGGGAATGCTATTACGAATTGGCTTCATGGAGAAAATGTAGCTTTTGGGCAGTTAACCTTTGAAGTTGAGAGAGGATAATAGGTTGGTGAAGGAGAAGTAAGTTGCTTCAGGTTGAAAAAATAAATGGAGTGATGAGGTGATAGTCCTGTGCAGACTCTTCCTCTAATAGTTCTTCAGCAGGACCAAGTGACTTGACTCTTCAGATTAAGCTCAATTTTCTGTTAAGTGTGTTTTCTGAGTTTCTACAAAGCCTTGTGGGGACCCTCTTATGGAGGGTTTATCTCTTTGTGCCCAGATTGCCAGGGGTATGCTATCATCTTGGCCAACTCCCCATTTCCTTTGGGTCTCTCTGAAAGGAATAGTTGTTTACATAAGATTTTACAGATTTAGGGCTTGGGGATAAAAAGGTACCTGCAGTGGCTCTTTTCCTTTTCTGTCTTACTCTTAGAACTCCTATTATCTAGTTAAGCACTTAGCTATTAACTTGAAAGTTTAGTAATTCAGATCCATCCAGAAGTGCCTGAGAAGGAAGTCCTGGCTATCTACTTCCAAAAGATCACAGACATTCAAAACCCTGCAGGAAGCAGTTCTACCCTGAAACGTGGGGTTGCTATGAGTTGGACTCTACTTAATGACAACTGGTTTGGTTTGTCCAATGGCTGAATCAGAATAACAAATTACACATAGAGGCAAATACACCAGGCTTGAGGGTAGAAAGGGAGGCAAGAATAGCTGTCCCATTTTTATTCTCCTGAGTGAGAAGTTTGATTCTAGGTAGAAGTAGAATAAGATCAAGGAAAAAGGGAGTGAGAAAGAGTAGAAATAGGATTGTGAAGCAATATTAGGGGCAGGGGTCATTCCAGGACAATTTTTTCCCACTCAGAAGATTAAAGGACTCCATGAAAGAACCAGAACACCTCAGTAGGCCCCACCTCAGGCTCTGTGGAGATGAATGTTTTCATTGCTTAACAGGTATTGAGTCACCTTGTTAAATGCCATCCTTAATAGAGAGATGGACTTATTCCTTGCCCTGAAGCTACTGAAAGCCTAGTTAGGAAGGCTAGTAACACACATACAGGCACCAACACCACAAAAGAAGTGTTGCTGTCATTCTATTAAGTGTCTTGCCAGGTGGAATGAAGTTATCTTACTGGGTGTTCTCTGCCAGAAGGTTAAATCTGATGAAGAGAAATTTGAAATCTGATGTAACCGCACTGCATCAATGGTAACATTTTTTTTTTTTTGGCTAGTGCACATAATACTATATGTTGAGAAAGACTTGATTCTCATCTTGGAACAAGAGAGTGCCAATGACTGTCACTTTCCATGTGCTTTCATGTATGATCCCCTGCCCCCCATGATATTTTGATGGGGTCATTAAAAGGGTATTTTCTGGGTAGCTGCATTGCTAATACCTGTGTATTAAATTTTCTAGAAGATCATGAATGTGCTGGCTAAAAAGTCCTAGAGGCTCCCTGTCCCAGACACTTGGGGACACATAAAGGCATTTAAGTTTCAGTTTTCAGTCAGTTAGAATTCTGAGTTAGAAGAGAGCATCTGTGCTTTATTTTACAGATGAGGAAATTTAGTCCCAGAGAGAGAACGATTTGCCCCTTCCCCTGAGATTAGCCGGCAGAGTCAATACTAAAATCTAGGTCTTCTGATTCAGCCCAGTGGCTTTCCCTGCATGTCACACTGTTTCCCTCATTATCTTGAGATTTGCTGGAGTCACAGGACTATATAATACGTGTGCATATGTGCATTTCTGTGCCGCAGCTGAATTAACTCATCATGTACGTCCTGAGCCCTTCTGCAACATGTGGTAAATCTTCACTCCTCCTGGTCTTCAGAATTGGCAGCCTGGAGAATATCATAACCATCCATGATAGCTCTTCTGTTGCTGCCTTGCTGCCTCGCTGCCTCTGCCTCTGCTTATCTGAAGGTTTTTCCTCTTTGAGTCAGGGACAGAAGGGGTGGAGCTGAATAGTGCATTTAAAAAAAAAATTCACTGCCATCAGTCAATCCCAATTCATAGTGACCCCTCCTTGGTTTTCTGAGGTGGTATCTCTATGGAAGTAGATTGCCCAATCTTCCTTCTGAGGAGTGGCTGGTGGATTTGAACCACCAGTCTTCTGCTTAGCACTCAAATGCCTTAGGCACTATGCCATCAGAGCTCCCATGTTGTTGTTGTTATTGTTATGTTCCCTCTTTGGGTTTCCAAGGCAGTATCACTATGGAAGTAGATTGTCCAACCTTCTTTCCAAGGAGTGGCTGGGGGGTTTGAACCACCAGCCTTCTGGTTAGTAGTCAAGTGCCTTAGGCACTATGCTACCAGAGCTCCTAGAGTTCCCATAGTACATATGTAAAGACATGCAGCCCCAAGCAGAGCCTAATTTGAACCCATTGAATGGTATTAATTTTGACTAAATATATTGGTGAAAATCCAGGGCCTAGTTTTAAAAATGGATTTAGATCTGTTTTTAAAACACTTGTGTGACATGCTCCAAAACAGAACATGAGAGGTGTTGCCTGGGTCTCCAGCGATGGTGACTCTTTTGGCTAGGTCTTCTCTTATGAATTGGCTTTGCTATGCCAATGTGCCATCTCATATTTTACCAATAAGGAACTAACTGTATTTGTATCTTGCAATTATATAGGGTGGCCACCGGAAAGGACTTTGCCATTTTAGGCCAGGACTGATTAGTTGCCCTTGAGTCATTCTGACTCAGAGACTCATGTCAGAGTACAACTGTGCTCCACAGGGTTTTCAGTGGCTGATTTTTTGGAAGTAGATTGTCAGGCCTTTCTTCCAAGATGCTTCTGGAAAGACTTGAGCTTCCAGCCCTTGGGTTAGCAGCTGCATACATTAACTATTTGTACCACAAAGGTGCTTTCCAATATCTGTGGACTTGTGGAGTTTTTTGTTTTGTTGATAGGTCACTCTCTCTCTATTCTTATTCTTGATATATCTATATCTATATCTATAGCTATAGCTATAGCTATAGCTATAGCTATCTATCAAGAAAATCAACTGGATGTGAGGGTCCAGAGTGAAATTATGGAAAATCTTTTTTTTTTTTCTTCTGTTAAGTATATTAGCCTCTACAGGTGGTGTAGTGTCTAAGGCATTTGACTGCTAACCAGAAGGCTTGTAGTTCAAACCCACCAGCCACTCCTTGGAAGGAAGGTTGTGCAATCTACTCCTGTAGTGATACCACTTCGGAAACCAAAGGAGGGGTTGCTACGAGTCAGATCCGACTCACCGGCAGTGAGTATCACTTGAGTTATGGTAGCTTTATGCACCACAAAAACCCCAAATCATATGCCATCTCATTGGCTCCAACTCATGGTGACCTCACATGCTACAGAGTAGAACTGTGCTCCATAGAATTTACATGGTTGTAATCTTTGTGGAAGCAGTTTGCCAGGACTTTTTTCCGTGATGCCACTGGGAGGATGGGTGGGTGGGTGCGAACCACCCACTTTTAGGTTAGTAGTCAAGTACAGTTTGTGCCACTCAAGGATCTTAGTCTTATGCATAGTCCCTTCTATTTTGTGCCCTGGTCCCATTCTTTGAGAAGAAATGTTCCATTTCCTAGCAGCATTTCCAAACATTTCAAGAGGCCAAAGAAAGTTTCCTGAAGTTTAATTGCTTTTCAGCGTGTTTGCCTAATTTCCCAAGGCCTTTTCACAGGAACAATTCACTCTGGCTGCTGGAGGCCTTTACCTTCAGGTATTGGTGCTGTTACTTTTTCTGGACTCGCCCTCTCTGAGGCCTTAGCCTCTGCCTTTCCTCTTTTCCTTCTCTGCTTCCTGGGCCCCAGGTACTGGTTGCTCATTTGGCTTTATTGCTTATTAGCTGTATGGGCAGGAGGGAATTATAACATCTTTGCATCAATGTCTCCTTATTTCCCCCACAAGGGCTGGTATTAAAGGAGGAGGAGGGGAGGAAGCAGAGGGGAACAGGGTGAAATTGTCCATCAGTTTAGCTAATTGTGAAGGAAGCAAGGAGAGGGTAAAAGAAAACAGGTTTTCATTATCCCAAGAAAGCCTTGCCCTCCTTTGTACTGCCTCCAGCTCTCTGCGCCTCTTAAAACCTAAAATCACACCCATTGTTCTCAAGTTTATTCTGACTCATAGGGACCCTACAGGACAGAGTAGAACCCCCATAGGGTTTCCAAGGCTATAATTTTTAAGGAAATCAAACCACATCTTTTTTCCCTTGGAGTGACTGGTGTGTTCTAGCCACTGACCTTTTGGTTAGCAGCTGAGTGCTTAACCACTGGGAACTCTAGGGCGCCCTCTTTCTTAGTTAGGTTCTATATATTACTAGCATTCATTCCTTCAGGTGTAGATGGAATCAAACACGATTCTGTAGCATATTCTGGAGGCCTAACCACTATTTAAGGAGCTTGGTGGGGTAGTGCCTGAGGCATTTGACTGCTAACCAGAAAGTTGGCGGTTAAAACCCCCCAGCCACTCCTCAGAAGGAAGCCTGGGCAATCTACTTCTGTAAAGATTTATAGCCTTGGAAACCCAAAGGGGGTCGCTGTGAGTCAGAATTGACTCGATGGCAGTGAGTTTAGTTTTAGATTCAGTAATCACTACTTATGATATTGTTTCTTTAAGAAACAGGATTCTGGTTCCAAATAAATCATGAACATTCTTCAGGAATACAAGCACGTTTAGGTAAATGTATCCTTTGTTCTGGGTCTTTTAACGTTTGTCTCTACTTCATTTTAGAATCTGCACTTGTGAAATGGAAGTATTAAATCTCACATGCTACCTCCTTATGCTTCCAGGACATCTTCATTTTCCTTTCAGTGAGTGTCTTTCAGAGGATCATGTTTTGGGCTTTGGATCATTCTACTTTTAGAATACAGCATGTAGTTGGGGACTGTATTTAAAGTACTATACAGAGTTTTCTCATTTTAGAATACTTTTTTTTGTTTTTTTCTTGGCTGACTACTAAATACTGTAAACCCAGGAAGAGCCCCACTGCTTGCAGGTCTGGTATCGATTATCATTAATTCTTCCCTTTATGACTTTGCCACTTAAATACACATTTAGAAACAAACCAAACAAACATTAAATGGCATAACTAGATTTTTTTGTCTTGGGTGGTCCAGTTCATTTCAACATGTGCTTAGCTTTGAAAGGTAGTTATAAAAACACTACATTTAACCACCGCATTAAATGATTGTAATACATTTTTTATTTTTAAATGTATGAATTCAGATGTTTAAAAAAAGAGACGTTGGGTTATTTATAATTTATTACCATACAGAATGGCTGAAAGAGTAAAGTAAATTTTTGCACATATGGGTGCTTAGTGTTTGTATTTCACTTTGGCCAGTAAAACCTGATTGAACAGTTTCTGATGTTGTTTAGGTGTCCTCCAGTTGGTTTCCCTAATAGTGACCCCATGTGACAGAGCAGAACTGCTTCATAGGGTTTTCTAGTCTGTGATCTTTCAGGAAGTAGATCCTCAGGTCTCTCTCCCATGGAGCTGCTGGTTGGGTTCTAACTGCCCATCTTCCCCTTTGTACAACTAGGGCTCCATCCTGATTGTATGTCTACTGGCAAGTCACTTAATTCTCCATGCTTCAGCCTTTTCTTTTGTGAAATGGGTGGTTTCCTAGTTGATTAGCAGGCTTCCTCTCACATCTCTGAAATGCTCCGACCCTGTAATTCTGTGTATTTAAAAGTAGATGCTTAACAGAAAGGAACTCTGGTGGTGCAGTGCCTAAGGCATTTGACTGCTAACCAGAAGGCTGGTGGTTCAAACCCACCAGCCACTCTGCAGAAGGAAGATGGGGCACTTTACTTCTGTAGACATACCACCTCGGAAACCCAAAGAGGGGTTGCTATGAGTCACAGTTGACTCCATGGCAGTTGAGTTTGGTTTGGTTTTGGCTTAAAAGAATCATATGAAGCAAAAAAGGCATGCTGTTAACTCAGCAATAGAAGTTGGGGAGATGGCAAGTTCTAGAATGATCAATAAAGGTCTAAAAATAGCAAATAGTCCTCAGCCTTTTAAAAAGGCAATCTTTATTTATTGCCCTGTTTATCGGACAGTACATACAGTTGGGAAAATAGATGAAGTATCTGGAAAAATTTTTTTTCTTTAAAAATATTTATAGTTAGAGACTACGCCTCAGCACCTTAAAGAAGTTGTCAGACAATGTACAGTGATGCTGCTATTAAATGCATTGCCAGCTACATGAATCAGGCTTATTAGAAGCATTTTGAATTTGGCTCAGTGGTATTTTAGTGGTTTACTGGATTGTGTGTTAGAAATTAGAGCATCTGAAGTGAATTTTTTTTTACTCCTATTCATTGGTATTTTCCATATAACTCCCCAGTAGAGACAGAGTCCTTTTTCTGTTCTTGTTTCTCTTTCACATGCCCTTGTGATCTTTTTTGTTCTCCCTCTCTAGTGATCCATTTCCACACAGTACAGTAAGAGTCTCTTTAGGGTAATTAGTTGTCTTAAGGTACTTCCCTTAAGGGTTGGTTCTTTTGAGTAAGAAATAGGGATTAGATGGTGATCCCTTAAAACCATCATAGAAAAGGTAGTTCTATGGAGAACAAATATATTAAATGCTATAGAAAACCGGCACTTTTACTTACCTGTTTTCAAAATTAGTCATGGGTTGTTATTTAAATGTGGTTCTTGCAAGAGGTGCCTGGGGCAAGCCATTCTGATTTGTCACAGAGGTAGCCCTCTGGCAAATGCTAATAGCACGTAAAGGAAGAGTGACCACAGTGTTTCATTTAGGTTCCTTTGATCATTCTTAACTGGTTTTTAATATTACACCAACATTTTATCAGCAGCCAAAACTTTCTCAGTACTGCAGCCCTGGAAATTCTCCCCACCCCCCTTTTTCTGAATTTAGAATGGAAGGTTGGTTGTTTTGTCAGTAGCTCGTATAAGAAACACTTCCTTAAGAAAAACCATAGCAGTAAAAGACTTAGGAACTCTTCTTTCCATTTATCTCAGGATGCTGACAGAGGGCAAGGAGAGTATCTTCTCAGTAATCTCTGGACCCCACTGACTGCCTAGTGTATAGTGCTGGCTTCCTGTTGTTGGACTTCCTGTTGTGTAGGGTTTCTGAGGGCACTGCAGGAATCTTCCTTTACAATCTTTAAAAACCATGTAAAATCTAATTGGCCAAAGAAGGCAGGGAATAAAATAAACCTTCTTCATTCTTTACTTCTGTTAATTACATTTTTCTTCTTAGGCTTCAGAAATGAGTTGTTTTTTTTTTTTTTTTCCTTTTCTCTTAAACAAGCAATCATTTTTTAAAAAAAATTCTAGAAGCAGAATTAGCAATAAAGTTTATGCTTTAATATTCACACTGAGTAATGAAGAACTTATGAGAGAACTACCAAAAAAAAAAAAGAAAAACCAAAAAGAACACAAACTCTACTTTTTGGTAATAGAAATAATTAATAAATATGATTAAGTCCTTAGAAATACCAAAAAAAAAAAAGGCAAAATGCAAGATATTGTAGATACCTTCCCATGATAGTGAGTTAAATGGTAGGGAGTTCTGTCTTCCCATATCTTTTTTGATTTCCTTCTTGAGTATGATTGAGATGTTTAAGATAAATGGGTTTGTTATGTCCACTTAGAAACTTAGTTGTTTAAATCTTTTTCTGTAAGTCCTATTGGCATTTTTGCCATCATTTTGCCACCTTTTTACTTGATGTGATGTTTTGAGGCTTCTCGAGGATTTATCACTCAACCATCTAAACATTCTGCCTTTTTATCATTCCACTAGCTTCTTTTATACTAGAGCTTGTGTTAGACTGATATTAGCTGATGAGAGACACAGGTCGGTGCAGTTATTGCTATGCCTTGGGTACCTTTGTTGCTTAGAGGCAGAGCCTCCCTTTGTCAGTTGGTGGTTTAGGCAACTTACAGGTAAAACAGTAGGAAAACCTCCCTCTAGAGTCTTATCTCCCCTCAGCAGAAGGAGATGGAGGGAAGTGAAGTTGAATGTTGGGCAGTCTTTGTTTAAAAAAGGAGATGTTGGTATCTTGAACAAGGCGAGGCGCTAAAACAGAATAGAATCTGAAGTGGGGGGAGGGAGAAATCAGAAAGCTTTAAATTACAAGCATACTATGTGAAGTTAGGTCGATTAAATCTTACCATTTCTGAAGGACCAAAACAAGCGATCTTTGTTGGAAGGTGAAGGTGTTCATTTTATAAATGAAGTAGAGGGAAGTCTTCTCCAATGCACCTGAGATTCCAGGAGGGGTTAGTAAAAGTATGATCTCATTTTAAATGTTCCCATTTGCTTTATGTGTTCAGATTGTTTTATAATATTCAGATATGAAGGCTAAAGCCTGAATAATGGTCTTCTGTAGGGAACAGAGTATTTTTTTGATATGGAATAGTTTAAGGCAAGTCACCCTATTGTAATTGTATTTGAAGTGATTTCATGACTTATTTTTAGACAGTACAGAGCTACCCTTGCAAAGGGAGGAGTTGTGAAGCTGGGATGTGTCAGGAGCTGGCTAGCCTGGGGTTACCTATAATTGCCTGAAGCTTGGAGAAACTGAAAGCAGAAATTAATCAATATGAACTCATGCAAACTTGTTCCTCAAATTATGCCAAAGTGGCCATGTCACAACCATGAACCTCCCAGCTTGCTTCTTAGCAAGCCCATCATTTTACAAGGAAGATGGTCTGGGCTAGAGGATTTACCAGTTATGTTTTAACGCACAAATTTCTCATTACTATCCTTTTTTAGGAGCTCTGATAGTGTAGTGCCTAAGGCACTTGACTGCTAACCAGAAGGCTGATGGTTCAAACCTACCAGCCACTCCTTGGAAGGAAGACTGAGCAGTCTGCCTCCGTAGAGATACCGCCTCGGAAACCCAAGAAGGTATCGCTGTAAGTCAAATTGACTCGATGACAGTGAGTTTGGTTTTTTAAGAGGTGGTACAATAAAGACGTGATAGACATGGTACTGCCTTCGTGAGCCTCTTAGTCTTCTCTAGTCTACTCTGTAGGGCTGAGTACTAGACGCAGAGTTACTCCTATTCTCAGTAAAGGAAACTGTAGAACGTCAAGTTCTTAGCACACAGCACTAGTTGCCCCACGGTGTCAGAGTAGAACTGTCTTCCACAGGATTTCCAATGGCTGATTTTTCAGAAAGTAGATTACTAGACCTTTCTTCCCATGTGCCTCTGGGTGGACTTGAACCTCTAATCTTTCAGTCAGCAACTGAGTGTGTTAACCATTTGCACCAGCCAGGAATTCCTGGCACACATTAGGCTTCAGTAAACACTTGGTAGTCTGTGGATAGTGGGTGGCAGCATTCCTAGATGAATTCTAAAGTAGATGGTGAGTGATGGTAAGTTTTTCTTCACAAGCCCAAATTACACTGCCCAGGCTTACAGAGTAAGCCTGGTTGGACAGCTGCTGGCATTTGCTATTCTTCTGCAAATTTAGTTAAGTGGATTTTGCAGTTCTGTTTGAATCTTGATCCATGACGTCCTTCCTCAGTGCCACTACTTTGAAGGCTTTTGTTGTCTGAGCAAAGTTGTCCTCCTAGCCTTGTTACTGAATTTTGGCAAAGGATCAATGTATAAGTCTCGTGCTTCGAAGATATTATGCAAATTATCTGGTGCTGGGGACACGCTGATTACGTATAAGCAATTCCCATACTAAGTAGTTTAAAAATGAGATTTTACTTTGAAATTAAAAAAAAAAAGAGGAGGGTAGATAAAAATGTGCTTGGTTTTCAACATAGATTGATTAGCTGGCATGGAGGGAAAGCTGGCCTTTGAAATCTATAGGCATCATGTTGCAGCCCTGACCCACTTGACCCTGGTAGATTAGTAATGGTCGACACAGTCTGCTCTGTCAGCATGCCTGGCAAGGAGTGCACAGATGGTGCCAGTTTGAGAAAATCACTGCCTAATGCTGTACTAAAATCCCCCACCTTGGCCACGCAGCTTCTGAAGGAGGAGCTGAGACTGGGCTGTTTCTAGACATGTTCTTGCAGACTGTTGGAAGAGATCTGTGAAGATGCTCATCCGGGTTCAGAATGTGTTTGCTGAGACTTACTTAAGTAAGGCTTTCTTGCCTTCTCTTAGACCTTCCTGAGCCATTGGGCATGGGGATTTTTGACAGTGGCTATGGCCTTGGGGTTGTTCGGAAAGGGAATTTGAAACTCACACTGACCTCATTCCAAAGAGTCAAGCATAATGCAATCCTTGTTTTCCTAGAGTCAATCAGCCTAAGGAAAATTCGAGCAGGCTAGAATGGGGGAGGAAGAGTCTTGAGAGTTTGAGTAATCAACTTAACCCAGGGGTAAAAAGAATTTTATTATGGAAAGCAGCACACACAACCTCTGTCCTTTCAGCTGTCACCAGTTTCTGGGTTGTTGAGTAATAACTCTGAGCATTTATAGTCAATACTCCTTGTGTGGGGTCAGGCCCAGATATGGTGACATGGTTCCCCAAAGATCAGAAAGAAATGGGCCTAATTAACATATAACCCATTGCTGAAATTTTCTCTCAACAAAGTTGAACTGAGCTGAATCTATAAGCCTTCCCTTGTTAATGAGACATTTTATTATTTGGAAAGGAGTCCCTGGGTGGCACCAGCTATTTAATGCTCAACTTCTTGCCAAGAGGATGGTGGTTTGAATCCACCCAGATGCATCTCAGAGAGCAGGCCTGGCAATCTGTTTCCCAAAAGTCACAGCTTTGGAAACCTCATGGAGGATAGTTCTACTCAGCACACATGGGGTTGCCATGAGTTGCAGTTGATTCAATGGCAGTCAACAACAACAGCAATAATGATAGTATTTGGAAAGTTTTCTTGGAGTTGCACTGAATGCCCAGTGTTAAGATAACTTACCCTCCTGGAATACCTCCATCTGAATTGTATTTTAGCAGGTTGAAAAACAGGCTGAAACACACAAACAAACAAGAAAAACAATGTAATACAGAGCAAAAGATATATGTTGTTGTTGTTATGTGCCGTGGAGTCGGCCCCGACTCATAGCGACCCCTCCTTGGGTTTCCAAGGCAGTATCACTACGGAAGTAGATTGCCCAACCTTCCTTCCAAGGAGTGGCTGGGGGGTTTGAACCACCAGCCTTCTAGTTAGCAGTCATAGGTATCTGTAATTGCAGAAGGTCACTAGATCAGTCAGTGGACTTTCACTATTTCCAACTTTTTTTGGGAGGGGGAGCATTGGTATTCTTCCTGCTGCCACTTTGTCCTTTAAGTCTCCATCCAGGTTAGTTCTGGCTTTGCAACTTGTTACTGTTTAACTGACTTGTTTGATTACGTCTGGGCCATTTTGTGAAATATGTTGTTTCATCCTTGAGGTACTTTCCTCAGAGATGCTGCTGGTGTTGAAAAGTGAGCTGCTTTTTTAGATCCTAACTTCAGAAAGGTTTACGATGGCTTCATAAAGTGCATTATTTTCTTTTTCAGAGATATAAGGAAACAGATCCTGTTCAACGAAGGCTAGAGCTTTTGAAATTGAGGTCTAGGGGCATGGCCTAGAGGGAGATCTGAAAGAATGAAAAGGGCATTTGTTAAGCTTACACAGGGGGCCCACACTTAAATGCAGCATTACTTGCTAGAGTCCAGGTGAGAGAGGTACTCAGGAAGCATACTTATAGCTGACAGTAGTATATCTCTTCATGGTTAATAGAGCATAGCTCAGGCAGGAGAGCTTTGTTGACTAGAAGTGAGGCTGAAGAAGAGATCAGATGACTCCCAAGTGTTGACGGGAGAAACTGGTGGATGGTGAAATACATTGGCAAGAGGAACATGAATTCAAGTTGAAAGAGTTTATATTTGAAATGTCCATTCAATCCTTAGATATCCAGGTCTGGATTTGAGCAGAGTATGTAAATTGGGAGTTTGTTAACACATGTTGTTGTAGTTACTACTGTCTAGCTGGCTCCCAACTCATGGAGACCTTCTGCACAGTGGAACAAAACACTGCACAGTCCTATGCCATCCCCATAACCGGTTGTAGATTGGTCCATAGTTATCCATAGGATTTCCAATGGCTGATTTTTGGCAATAGTAGATTGCCAGGCCTTTCTTCCTAGTCTACCTTAATCTTGAAACTCTGCTGAAAACTGTTCAGCATCATAGCAGCACACAAGCCTCCAATGACAGATGGGTGGTGTCTTTACATGAGGTGCATTGTCTGGGTATCAAACCCGAGTGTCTTCCATGGAAGGCAAGAATTCTACCAGTGAACCACAGTTATCCCCTTTGATGAAGCTAATAAGGAAGCCACAGGAATGAATATGATTCTGTAGAGAAATAGAAGAAATAGGAGAGGGTGAAATTCTGTAGAGAACTAAAAGCAAAACTAAGATTTCTTTCCTAGTACAGTATTCCAACATTGAAGTGTATTTGCCTTGTGAAGATGAATAACAAAGATCAGTTAGCTATTTATTGTTTCAAGATCATGAATTTTGTGTACTTGATAGGAAAACTCGTAATGGTCTTTGGAAATGTAGAAGTCAATTCTTGGAAATAACCCCGAGGTAGAATTTTGGAGGGCTTTCTCACAGATGCTCCACCATTGAAGTAGATGCCAAAACAAACGAGGAGATAGGTAGCAGGGAGTTTATAGCACACAAAGCAAGCATCTGCTAGTTTATTTAGTAGTGGGAGCAGGAAGAGTGGAGGGAGAAGAGGGCATTAGAAGCCAAGAATAAAACCTGGTCAAGAGGCCACATCAACTCAGCTTGGCAGACAGGCCTGGTGGCTTTGGTAATTATACTGGTGCCTGGTGGATGAGTTTAAAACAGGCTTTCCTCTAACTACTGGCTTGCCCAGAGATTGGGCCACTTTTGCCCTTGGTGGTTTTGTCCTGTGGAATCTTTTCTGTGTCTGGGCTGCATATTGTGTTTGCTGACTACACTATATTGCTCTTGACCCTGCTGTTTCATCAGCTCCTTCCTGGTCTCCTCCTCTTGACTGAGCTCACAGAAGGTTTGTGAGGACATGCCCTTTTGGAAAAGCCCCCAAAGAAACCACATGACTGCATGGCTAGACTGGCACACGTGGACTTGACCTAAGCCTTTTCTTCTTCTTTCTACTTTTTCTCTCTTTCTCCCTCCTGCTTCCCCCGCCCCCCCCCCACTTTCCCTTTTTATCTGTTAGTACTTTTGGCATCAATAATATTTAATGGACTCCAGTGGAAAGAAATTACATGGCAAGGCTTACAGTGAGTGGTGAGGACCCATTTAACACTTGAACTTCCTTTGGCTTAATCCTTTTATTATAAATAGCACTCCTTTTTACACTCAGATTTGCCACCAATTCTATTTTAAGTATTCTAAATCTGGAAATGACATGGGAAGAAAATATAGCTGAAAACTTTAGGGAAATGAATCCTGAAAAGAATTTGTACTTTTTCCTATGTATACCTCTACCATATATAGTCCCAAGATAAATAGTCAAAAGACTTTTTCATTTTAATCCACAGCTTGGGTTTTGTTTGTGTTGCTTTCAGAGAGCATAGAGCCATAAGCATTAGTTAATAATAGATTCGGACTCTCTGTTATTTGCATTATCCTTTAGAGGGGGAGCAGAAGAGTAAATTGATATCCTGAGAGCCTAAATATTTGCAATTGAAAATATGCTGGCGTTTGTTGAAGTTTTTGTTGTTGTGGTTTTAAAACTTCGTTCTGTGGTTCATAAGTTTGTTTTCCCTTTTTGTCCAAGTCAGTGCTTTATTTCTGTTTTCTTTAAAAAATATTCTACAGTCTCTTTGCGATGTCTATGAAGTCCTTCTGGAACACAAAGTTAAGTAAGAAAAGGCCTCTACCCTCAAGGAGCTTAGAGTTTGTTGGGGGGGGGGTGGTGATACAGACATAAATAGATGCCTTCACTACAGTGTAGTAAGGGAAGTGGAAGTAGAATTAACTCGTCCTGGGTGAGAGGTAGAATCAGAGGACACTTTGGGGAAAATACTGTCACTGGATTTTAAAGGATGAGGTTGAGTTGAACTCACTTAGGGAGAGTGGTGTATTTTCTAGTCAGAAGAGTGACCTGAGGCTTAAACATGTGGGGTAGGCAAATAACAATTGTTTGGTATTGGTGGGTTATAAAAGGTGAAGGGTGGAGTTCTGGGAGATAAGGTTAGAGAGCAAAGCAGAGGTGAGATCTTGAACCTAGGGGTCATGTATATAGTTGGTAAGGTATGTAGTTCAGTAGATTACTCTCCCAACAGTGCGGAGGATGGATTGAAATAGGGAATGGGAAAAGATTGGAAATAGCTAAACCTGTGGGATAGTTAATGCAAAACAGCAGAATGAAGGCTTGAATTAAGCCAGGGACATAGTGGGTAGTTAGTAGTAGATGGATGTGAGACAAATTGGAGACTAAATTTGTGGGATTTTGTGATGGTTGTGATGTGATTATAATAGTTTTACATGTGTTTTGGGTTGATGGGAACAGGTGAAGATTGGTACTTTCATATTTCTGGCCTAAATGGTTGGATAAATATCACAAGATGGGACTGGGAACAAAGGAAGAAAATCAAATAGGCCCTAGAGATACCAATTGTGAGTTTGTGTCATTAATATCAAAAGAGTTGCCATCAGCTTGACTGCTGCTCATGACAACCCCATGTGTTGAAAAGTACCACCAGGCTCCATAGAGTTTTCAAGGCAGTGACCTTTTAGATGCAGATCACCAAGTCTTACTTCTGAGGTGCTTTGAGGGGGGGAGGGGGGGTTCAAACTCCTAACTTTCCATATAGTAGTCAAGAGCGTCACTGGTTGTGCCATATTAGCACATTTCTTAAATATTCTTAAGAACATTCTTAAATATTCCTTCAAAGTTGAAACTATATCTCTAGGGTCATGCTTTTACTTTTTACTTTACAAAAATTTAAGTATGTGTTCAAACCTGGCAGTAGGCATTTTGAAAACAAGGAACTATATAAAATTACCGAGTATGTCTATAAACATGAATTTAGGAGGGTTGGAGCTGCCTAGTCTCATGATTTTGAGAATATTCCACATATAATTCACTGTAAAGCCTATCAGTTCTACTTTTGAGATATTATATTCAGTGTCTGATTTCTTCTTACTGTCTCTACTGCTACTATTCCTATGGTTTAGGTTTCTTACTCTCTTTCCAGTCTGTTCTTTGCAGAGCAGCCAAGGCCACTCTCATAAAACATAAATCAAATTAGGTTACCATCTGCTTGCTTCAGAGTCCTTTTGTGGCACAAAGGATTGAACTCTTGACTACTAACTGAAAGTTTGGCAGTTTGAAATCACCCAGAGGTGTCTAGGGAGACAGACTTGGTGATCTGTTTCTAAAAAGTCACACCTTGAAAGCCCCACGAAGCAATTCTGCTCTGCACACATGGGTTGTCAAGAGTTAAAATCAAGTGGGTAGAAACTAACAACAGCAACAACTTCTGTTTCAACTTTCAAAGACTTCTCATTTGAACTAAAGTAAAAAACAAACAAAAAACCACTCAAAGTTGTCAATTGGGTTTCCCAGGAAATGGGCTCTGAGACTCAGAGATTGGCTCACCTGAGGAGGTTTATTGAGGAGTGCTCTAGGGAATAACACCTGTGAGGTAGAGTGCGAACTGAACTGTGATAGAGTTAAAACAAGCCTCATCCGATCCTATGGGGATCTCTGGAGTTGGGATGACTCTTCAGAGATGTCCCAGTTACCTTTCATTGGCCAGTCACTGGATGAACCTGGGGAGGAAGTATAAACTTGGACATGGCAGCATCCTTTGGCATGCAGGGCCTGGAGAGGGCTTTAGCTATGAGATATCAGCAGGCAACATTTCTAGCACCTGGAAGAATAAGTATCTTGGTCCTGAAGGGCTATCTGGATGGTGAATAGTATATTCATTACATGTGGCTTGCAAGATAATACATGATCTGACCCACCACCACCACCTCTATGACCTCATTCCTACTCTTTACCCCTAACTTACTCTCTTGATTGTAGCCACACTTTTCTTCCTTCAGGTAAGGCCAGGCAACCATGATTCTGTTTTAGGACTTCTGCACTTGCTATAGGAGCTCTGATAGCATAGTGCCTAAGGCACTTGACTGCTAACCAGAAGGCTGGCGGTTCAAACCCATCAGCCACTCCTCAGAAGGAAGGTTGGGCAATATACTTCCGTAGTGATACTACCTCGGAAATTCAAGGAGGGGTTGCTATGAGTCGGTGCCAACTTGATGGCACTTAACAACAACAGTACTTGCTGTCTGTATGACTGGCCCCTTCCTTCTAGTCTGTTCCAATGTCAAATTATCATAGAGGGGCCTCCTTGACTAAATGACATAAAATAGCACACTCTGTCCTAAATTCTCAATATCTTCTTAACCTGATTTTCATCAGTAAACATACCTCCACATGAGATATTATATATATGTACAGATGTATGTATGTATAATATAGCTGTTGTTTTCGTTAGTTGCCATTGAGAAGATGCCAACTAATGGCTCCATGTGTGCAGAGTAAAAGTACTTGCTCCATAAGGTTTTCAAGGCTGTAATCTTTCAGAAATAGATCACCAGGCCTGTCTTCTAAGGCACCTCTGGGTGGGTTTGAACTATCATCCTTTCAGCTAGTAATTAAGGGCTTAATCATTTGAACCACCCAGGGACTCCTATATAAACACACACACACATACACACACACACATTTTTCTCTGCCTCCTACACTGAAGTTCCCTGAGGGTAAGAACTGCTTGCCATTAGTGTACTTTTTGATTGTATATCTTAAAATTTGTTCTATGAGGAGGCACCTTTTATAGGTGCTTTGCTTTATAAAAGAAAACATTCAAAAATTCAACATTGTACATGTAATTTCAGTTAGATAGTAAATGATATTCTGGAACGATTACTGAGGAACTCCTAGATAGGTGGATTCACTTGGCACATTTAGTATGTGATTTGCTTTATAAAAATACTTTGTTTGTACATGCCCCATGTGGTAGTTAAGGTTATATGTCAACGTGGCTGGGCAACTAGATGTAGTTATTTCCCATGATGAGACTGGTAATCAACTTCAAGGTGGACTCTACTCCAAGCAGCTGAGTAACTAACTGCCTTAGGGATGTTGTCTGCTTCCAGTATATAAGGAGTAGTGTTGACAAAGATCTCTAAGCTTTTGGCACATCTGGATCCTGCATTTGACCAAGTGCTAAAGGGGCAAGGAGGCCAGATCTTCTGACCTCCTCTAACCCTACAAGAGGAAGACAGAATCACCATCAGTAGCCCAAGGCCTATTCCTGCCAGGCCAGACATGCTGCCTCCCTCCAGCCCTTTCACCAACCCTGACACCAACCGTTCCTCCAGAAGCACCCACCACCTTTCTGCTGGGTTTGATAATTCACTGCAGTGGCCACACAGAACTCACAGATTACAGGGTTTATTAGGGAAGCACCAGGCTACAATTCAAGTTCAGGAAAAATGCTCAATCTCTCTCAGCCAACAGTCTCTCAGCCAACAGTCTCTCACAGTTTCTCTCCTAGCAGTGTGTGTCCCTCGGTGTCTCTCTCAGCAGTGCGTGTCTCTTGCACCTCTTTCCCAGCAGTGCGTGTCTCTCGGGAGTGCATGTCTCTTTCAGCAGCACATCCTTCTCAGCTAGTAGTCGGAGAGACTCCTTCTGCCTCTAGGAGGGCTCCTTTTGAGCCTGGCAGAGTGGCCAAACTAACCAATCATAACATCAGAATTCTAAGCACCTGAGAGAGAGCAAACTTCCCAGAACATTACCTTGTGTTGCTCCCAACAGAAATACCGCAAATGGATGATTTTAACAAGCAGGAGCTACTCATTCTCTCACAGCAAATTCCACCATGGAGTTTACAAAGACTTATGGCTAGAAAAGCCATACCAGGTAATTTACTACAGTGCACCAAGTCTTCATCTCAATGGCCTGCTGTATTGTATTGTCTGCCAATCTTGGGACTATTAATGGACTTGAATTAGTGGCCTGCCATATTGTTTGATAATCTTGGGACTGTGCCTTTTTACTTGTTGACCTTGGGTTTGCCAGCCTCAACAGCCAGTATCTGTCTGAGTTAAGAGAAGCCTCCAGCTTTAGTGGACCAAGAGCAAGAGGCAGAGCTGAAGCCCAAGGTTGAGGGGCTTTCACCCAGTCCCCAGAGATGGCACTTTGAACTTGGACTTGTAGCTTCCTAAACTGTAAGAGAATAAATCCCTGTTTGTTCAAGTCATACATTTGTGGTATCTGCTTAGAGCAGCACTAAAGAACCCAAATATCCCAGTTTTCCAGAATACACATATATAAAAATTAGGTAAACTTATTGTATCTTTTATGGAAGCAGTGGTAGATCAGTGATAAAATTCTCTCCTTACATGTAGGAGACTGGATTAGATTCCTGGGCAGTGTACCTTATGCAGAGTCACGACCCGTCTGTCAGTGGGAGCTTGCTTGTTACTGATACTAAATATGTTTTAGCGTATTTCTAGACTGAGATGGACTAGGAAGAAAGGCTTGGTGATATACTTCCAAAAATCAGCCTATGAAAACACTGTGGGTTACATTGGTCTGATATGTAACTGATCACGGGATCTGGCAGTGTTATGTTCTGTCCTGCATAAGATCTCCATAATTTGGGGACTGGGCTGCAGTCCAGTACAACATTGTACCTTTTTAAGGGCATACTAGTATGCCATTGATATATACTCTTACAATGGACAAGCTTCAACTGAAATAAACATATATTTATCTGAAGGCAGAAAATGATGCTATTATATATCATTATTAATTCAGGAGAGTTTTCAATTAAGTATTGTCAACATCATTGTGTTTGCCTGTGATATGAGCTCTTGAGCTCATAATAATAACAAAGGCAGAATTGTTTTTCTCAGTAAAGAGAAAATTAAACCCCAGACAACCAGAATTCAACAATCTCAATTCTTTTATAGATACATGTTCTCTTTGATAATCTCTTTTAGGAGAAATAGATATAGGATAGTGAAGCATATCAAGGAATTTAATTGTTTTATATCATTTCTGCAGCTATCCTGGGATCTATGTACATTTAACTGAGTATTCTATGACTGCATCACTTGCAGCTCAGTATAAGAAACCCAAAACCATTTAGGTTTTGCCATTGCCATTGTCGTTGAATCCACTTTGACTCATAGCAACCTGAAGGGATAGAATAGAACTACCCCATAGGGTTTCTAAGGCTCTAATCTTTAAGGAAGCAGACTGCCACATATCTCTCCCATGGAGAGGCTTGTGAGTTTGAGCTGCCAACCTTTTAGTTAGCAGTCAAGTGCTTAATCACTGCTCCTCCAAGTCACTGGTCCACCAAGGCTCCTCTTTCCATTAAACAATGGTATTCAAAAACATGATCTTGTACTGCATGAAGATTCTTTATCATCAAAGGAAGATTAATTTATGTTCATTACATGGATAAATGGACTAATTAATGCATTTCCTAAAGATCCCAGTGATAACTGTACAAAGACTTTGTGTTTTTTTATTGGGTGGGAGATTTAATTGGATGATCTGTACTGTCCCTTCTAACTTAAGATTCTTTGTTTTTCTTTTCTCAACCAGAAGGCTTGAACTATAAATGGTTTTCTGGTTAACCTTTAGTGAATCAGAAATTAAGTTTATCAGAACACCTCATTCAAGGAATCTTTAATTTCCTACAACAATAATTGATGCCTCTTGTACTATGAGTAAACAGAGTAGTTCCTGAGGCTACTGGTGCTGTTGAAGGTATTCTTGCTTGGCGTGCTTCCTTGTGTGTGTGTATGTGTGTGTGTGTAAAATAATAAAGGGGTTGTTGCTCTCAGAGGTCTTATCTACATGCATCTTTTAATTTTATTCTGTGTATTTCTTTGGCTGTGGAAGTGTATTTCCATGTAGCGTTTCTTCAAGTAGACCAGTATCATTCTCCATACTTCACATTCACCCATAGTTTTTTTTTTAATTTTAAACACACTTTCCCACCTCAGACACTAATTATTAAAATCTCATGATCTGCCAGACAAACACAACACAGTAGTGGTATTTGAGCAACAAATCAATGAGCAAATATTGATGCAACACACATGCCACATGAGCATGACACCATCTGGGGTTCTGTACATGATTTATATGGGAAGACAGAGAATGTCTCTGCCTTTAAATGGCTTAAAATCTAATTAATAGGAGGCTATGAAGAGAATGCAGACAATTTTAGGCAAGACTCTTAAAGCAATTTTCACAGTTGCTAAGGCATTTCTATCATCATTTATTCATTCATTGAGTATTTACTGAGTGTCTTGTTGCATGCCAGGGAGTGTGCTAAGGACTGGGGCACTTTGGGAATGGTGCACAGCCTGGTCTGTTAGGAGTTTACAGAATAGAGATTAGCAATTTTGACCATACAGTTAATAAGATGAAATGATCATCTTTAGGAATCCAGAAGTGAGTGGGATAATTTTGTAGACTACAACAGGAGAAATTGTTTAATAGCTAATTACTCTATCAACTGTGCTCTTTGTTACTGGTAGTTGGTGGATATATCTATAGGTCTCTAGACATTGCAGTGCAAGTGATTTGCCATCGGCTGCTAACCTAAAGGTTGGTGCTTTGAACACAGACAGTGGCTCCATGGAACAAAGTCATGGTGAACTGCTTCTGTAAAGATTGCAGTTAAGAAAACCCTATAGAGCAGTTCTACCTTGTAACAGATGGGGTCGCCACAAGTGAGATTTGACTCAGTGACAATGGATTTGGTTTTGCTTTTTTGCTCTCTAGACTGTGGGGATGAGGGGTGTGTGTGTGTGTATGTGTGTGTGTGTAGAGGTTGGGCAGTGTTGGGAAGAAAGAATCATGTTGGATTTGGGAGTTCCAATTCCTAAATTGGAATATTTCTAATTCCATTTTGATCCTGTATCTTTTCTTGTAGATTGTGTAATAGAATCAGAAAGAGCACAGCTATTGGTGTTGGAGTTCCTTGTTTTAAGTTTGACTTTGCAATTTACCAGCTGTGTGAAATTAGACAAGTAATGTAAACTCCTTGAGCATCCACTTATGCATCTGTAAAGAAAAGATGTTAACATATCGTAACCTTCCCATTTACATGTTATTTGATGATTCAAATGAGACAATGTATGTAAAATGAAAGGATTTTGGAAATTAAACATAATCAACAGATATTAGTTATTATTAGGAGCTCTGGTAGCATAGTGCCTAAGGCACTTGACTGCTAACCAGAGGGCTGGCGGTTCAAACCCACCAGCCACTCCTCAGAAGGAAGGTTGGGCAATCCTACTTCCGTAGTGATACTGCCTCGGAAACCCAAGGAGGGGTCGCTATGAGTCGGGGCCGACTCGACGGCAAATAACAACAACAGAAACAACAACAACAACATTAGTTACTATTACAGAATCGTGGTGGAAGATTGGTTCTCATTAACTACCCCTTCCCCCAAACACACACACACACACACACACATTGATGGTTTTCCATTTTTGAAGATACTTGTTGTTACATCCGAGTGACATGTTATGGTTTGTGGTCTTAGGGTTGTTCTTGTTGTGTACATCGAGTTGATTCAGATTCAGAAACACCATGTGACAGAGTAGAACTGTCCTACAGAGTTTTCTTGACTGTTATCTTTATGGAAGCAGATTGTTAGATCTTTTCCCTGAAGAGCCTCTGGCTTGGTGTGCATAGCAATCCTTTCAATTAACAGCAGAACATTCAACCACTGTGCTACCAGGGCTCCTTGGGCCCTGTCTCATGGCCTTTGAAACTGATCATTGATAAAGTGAAGTTAATGAGTCAACTGACAGATTTCATTTACAAATCAGCTTTGAACTTTTATGATTTGAGAAAATTATGTATGTTTAAAAGAAACCATGTATGTTTTTTGTTTCACTGAGTAAAATTTTTAAGCTTTCAAGAAGAAATGTTGATGACTCGCTAATGTTTATCCGTTTATCCATTCAAACATCACTTGAATATAGACTGCGTGAAGGTTGGCATTTTTGCTTATTTTGGTCACTATTGTAACCCCAGCTCCTTGAGCTGGGCCTGGTTAATAAGATACTCAATGGATTTTCATTAGTGAATCTATTGGGTACTTTGTTTTTGGCATGCTACAAGGGATTTGGAAATATTGGGAAAAGTAAAGTCAGGAACCTTAAGGAGCTCATAATCTAATAAGGAAAAAGAGAAATAAACTGAAAATAACCTCATGTAACAAGTGGTCTGGTAGAGGAGTGATGGAAGTATAGGAGTAGTTTGGGGTGGGGTGTGGAGAATGGCCCCTCGAAAGACTTCATGGAAGTGGTGATAATTATTTTCCATATAATGTGCTGTTCTTCATGGGAGTGGGTCAGTAAGAGTGTTAGCTTGCTATACAGAGTTTATCTTCTGTAAAGAATTTTAAAATGATAATGACACTGACTAAAAGTCTGTTTTATTATCACTGTGCATCGGGGAATTCTAGAGTAAGATGTGGTAAAATGCTCTTCCAACTGCTACCATGCTCTTTCTCCCTGCTTTGGTAAGCCTCTGCTTTCTCTGGGTGGGGTTTGTCCCTTTGAGATACTTGAGCTTCAGGAACAATTGAATCCCTGAAAGTAGAGTCTCTTGGTTTGATAATGATAACTTTACATGTGTGTTCTTTAAAAATTTACTGAAAAACCTTTAACTCTGAATACACGAATAACCCAAGTTATAAAAGAACTTTTCTATAACTCTCAGAAATTTAGAAAGACTTTTTTCTTCTCATTCTTTCAAAGCAAGATGATCTTTTAAGAAACCTGCCCAGTCTTAAAAATTGATACTTTCTTGGGTCAACCTTTTGTATCATCACACAGTAATGTAAGGCTTTTTGTTTTACCAAAGAATGACTCTGATTTGTTGAAAAATAATTTTTACTAAAAAAAATTGATATTCTACTTTTTTTCCTTCTGAATGTCTTATTTTGATCTACTATATACTATCGGAAGGAAGGTTGGGCAATCTACTTTCGTAGCGATACTCTCTCGGAAACCCAAGGAGGGTCGCTATGACTCAGGTCTGACTCAATGGCACGTAACAACAACATGTACTATGGGTATAAG
This sequence comes from Orycteropus afer afer, assembly GCF_000298275.1. NCBI lineage: Eukaryota > Metazoa > Chordata > Mammalia > Tubulidentata > Orycteropodidae > Orycteropus > Orycteropus afer. Next base: position 21,753,166 of record NW_006921599.1, read on the forward strand.
ATTTTTTTCCCCCAGCCTTAAAAAAAAAAAAAAAATTAACCTCTCTTAAACTAGCCAACTGCTCCTCAAAATTCACAACTCAGTAATCATAATTCTCTGTTGAATTTTTATATTCTCAATATTTTGACATATGTGGGACATTGCCAGGTTACCAGCTAGTAAGATGGGAAACTAATCCCAACAAACTATCTAAAACCAACAAAAAATCAGTTTAAGGAAGCTCTGAATTACCTAGGATACATTTTCATTCTTTGAGGCAATCACTTATCAAATGGTATCTAATGCTGTGTGGTCAGTCGTGCCCACCAAAATAGCTTAGTTACCCACCAAGATCTACACCATTGATTTTTGTAGAGTAAATCATGACAACCTATTAGCATTCCATTATGCTGAGCATAGAACAAATAGGAGAACATCTGTGAGGTCAGAGATCAGAAGTAAACTTCAGAATGTACTATTGAAAAAAACAGATGAAATGGAAAACATTAAGAGAGGCTAGTGGTTGAAGCACAGACTTAAAGGGAAGGTAATGAAGGACAGAATTGCACCATTGCATAACTTTCTAGTCAGTGGGATAGTATGGTGAAATTAATCTATGTTGTTGTTGTTGTTAGGTGCTGTTGAGTTGGCTCTAACTCATAACAACCCTATGTATAAGAGAAGGAAACACTGTTTGCTCCTGAGGCATCCTCACAATCCTAGCTATGTTTGAGCCCACTGTTGTAGCTACTGTATCAGTCTATTTCATTGAGGGTCTTCCTTTTTTTTTTTTTTACTGATACTCTACCAAGCATGATGTCCTTCTCCAGGGACTAGTCTCTCCTGAGAACATGTTCAAAGTACCTGAGATGAAATCTCCCCATTCTCCCGTCTAAGGAGCATTCTAGCTGGACTTCTTTCCAAACAGGTTTGTCAATTTTTCTGGCAGTCCATGGTATATTCAATACTCTTCACCAACACCATAATTCAAATGCATCAGTTCCTTGGTCTTCCTTATTCATTGTCCAACTTTTGCATGCATATGAGGTGATTGAAATACCTGGCTTGGGTCAGGTGCACCTTAGTCCTCAAGGTGATATCTTTGTTTTTGAACACTTGAAAGAGATTGTTTGTTTGTTTGTTTGTTTTTAAATTGTGATTTAGGTGAAGATTTACAGAGCAAATTCACTTTCCATACAGCAGGTCACATATACTTTGTCTCATGACATTGACCACAGTTTACCACAATGCA
>NW_006921599.1:21755387-21783672 GCF_000298275.1 Orycteropus afer afer
TCCTCAATGCTGCCATATTGGTCACTCACATTTGGTACATTGCCCTTCTCTTCACCCAAATCAATACTTATCTCTATCTATCTAACAGGCTTCCCTCCCCTCCCCTCCCACCCCTGGTAACCAACAAAGAAAATGTCCTTCTATAGATAAGCCTTTCCTTAACTTTTACAATAACAGACTAGTACAATATTTGTCCTTTTGTGATTGACTTATTTCACTCAGCATAATGCCCTTGAAAGAGATTGTTTTCTGAAGATTTGCTGAATACAATATGTCACTTCATTTTTTAAGTGCTGTTTTCATGGGCATTCATTGTGGATCCAAATAAAATGAAATACTTGACAATTTCAATATTTTATCCATTTATCACAGCATTGCTTACTGAGCCAAATTTAATCTACAACTAATTTAATTTATTCTTCACTAAAATTTTGCATACATCTTTTGGGGTTCCTCTAACTTTTGCTTATTAGGTTTTTGAGTATTTAACTCAATTAATTGATTAGAAGATTGAGGAAAATTGTTTAAATGTTTTGGATTCTCTCTTAATTTCTTAGTCCTGCTGTAACAGAAATACCAGAAGTGAGTGTCTTTAAAAACCAGGTATTTATTTTCTCATAGTTCCAGAGGCTGGAAGCCAGAATTCAGGACATGATTCAAGGGAAAGTCCTTCCTTGCCTATTTCACTTTCCTTGTTGCTGCTAGCAATCCTTGTAGATGAATCTGTCTGTCTTCCTCTCCCTGTGTGGCCTTTGTGTCTATTCTGCTCTTTTTATAACTCAGAAGTGATTAGATTTAGAACCCAGTCTACCTGGATATGTGGTTCAGTTTTACCTAGAAGTACCTTGAAAGAAAGGCCTGGGGATCTATTTCTGAAAAATCAGCTGTTGAAAACCCTGTGGAGCACAGTTCTACATTGATACACATGATACTCATGGGGTCGCCATGAGTTGGAATTTACAGGATGACAACTAATCGTATGTGGGTATGATCTAATTAACATAACAAAGATGCCCCCTGCCCCCGTGATTGTATTTAAAGATATAGGAGTCAGGATTCCAAAACATTTTTTGGAGGGGTGTACAATTCAATTCCTCACATGTTCAAATCTTATTTAATACTTCCATATTGGGGTGAAAACTTCTGAAGGCAGGAATGCCAGTTGAGACATATCACCTGTGGAGTGGCAATATCCCAATTCCTACATAATAGCATTTTTTTTTTCTTCCCCAATAAAAACTGGAAGGGAATGCTGGGGAAAGCAATTTGTATTGTAAGGTTTTATCCATATTAAGATTAAATTTAATTATTTTTTATTATGATTTACTATGTGCCCAATATTGTCATTGAGTCAATTCTAGCAGCTCTATTCATATAGTGCCTAAGCATTTTGAGTGCTTACCAGAAGGCTGGCAGTTCAAACCCACCAGTCACTCCTTGGAAGGAAGGTTGGGCTATCTACTTCCTAGTGATACTGCCTCGGAAACCCTAGAAGGGGTTGCTATGAGTTGGGTCTGATTCGATGGCACATAACAACAACAACAATGGTATTGTGCTAGAGATTGTGAGGTATGAGGCAAGTATAGTAGAATTACCATCAAGTAACAATTCTGGAGGACCTGGGTTCTGAAGGTTTTAGAACTTGTTATAAGCCTTTAACAACCCTATGACTTATGGAGTAAGTTTAAGGTGAATATTACTTAACTAGTCATTTCCAAACCAAAACTAAACTCATTGCCATTGAGTCGATTCCGACTCATAGTGACTCCTTTTGAGTTTTCGAGGTGGTAAATCTTTATAGAAGTAGATTGTCCAATCTTCCTTCCATGGAGTGTCTGGTGGGTTTGAACTACCAGCCTTCTGGTTAGCAGTCAAATGTCTTAGGCACTAGTCATTTAGTCATTGATTAACCATTGTTTTGGTAGACATTGGGAAAGAAAATTTGTTTTTTAAGTACATGATAAAGAGTGATCTGATAAGTAAGAGCATTACCAGGAGAAAATGGTGTCTAGAAAATGTAAGGCAGAGTTAGTTTTCAGTAGGAAGGGTAGGTCAACAGTATCACATGCCACAGAGAAACCAAGAAAGATAAGTTTACAGAACTGAGTAGCAGAGATGTAGAGGTAATTGGTAACTTTGGGGATAAATGTTTGGTGGAGTGATGGAGAGAGAAAGCCAGCTTGCAGAGTGTTGATCAAGGAAGTTAAGAAATAGAGACAGTTCCTATTACGAAGATTTTTTTTTTTTTTTAAAGAGAAAGGCAAAGCTAGACATGGGCTTTCCACATGATTCAGCAATCATGCTCCTATGTATTGACCCAAATGAGTTGAAAATGTTTGTTTACAAAGAAACCTGCACACAAGTGTTTGTATCAGCTTTATTCATAATTGCCAAAAATTAGAAGTTACCAAGATGACCTTCAATAGTGTATGGATAACGAATTCATGGTACATCTGTGCAATGGAGTTTTATCTAGCAATAAAAAGGAAATGAGCTATCAAGCCACAAGAAGACATAGAGAAATCTTATAAACATATTGGTAAATGAAAGGGACTAGTCTGAAAAGCTCCATATTGTATGATTCTAACTAGATGACTTCTGGAATAAGTAAAACTACACCCCAAACCGAACCCACTGGCACTGAGTCAATTCTGATTCATAGCAACCCTATAGGACAGAGTAAAATTCTCTATAGGGTAACCAAGGCTGTAGATCTTTATGGGAGCAGATTGTCACATCTTTCTCTAGGACAGTGGCTGGTGAGTTCGAACCACAGATCTTTTGGTTAGCAGCCAAACACTTAACTACTTTACTACTAAGGCTCCTAATTATTATTAACTTTAATTCATAATAATGTACCAATTATTATTAGTAGTAGAACTAGTAGTATTAACAGAAGTCCATAGCCTGCATTAGCATTCACTCTTTGTGTTGTGCAGTCCTGTGGGTTTTGACACATGTATAATGCCATGTGTCCTCCATGACATTATGTAACAAAGGTACCACACAGATACAAGATGATAATAATAGTAGAAACTGTTTGCAGAGTGGAAAGGGGCATATGGGAACTCCTGGTACTTTTTGTAGAACTTCTCTGTTAGCCTAAAACAGCTCTGAAAAATAAAGTCTATTAGAAAAGAAAAGAAAGGAATATGTGTGTAAGAGAAAAAGCAGGGTAAAATACAGATCAGATAGCATCAATTTCTAATTGTGTGGTCTTGGATAAGTTATTTAATCACTCTCGGCCTCCATTTCCTTGTCTGTAAAGCAGGGATGAAACTAGTAATTACTACTTAAGAAAATCAAATGAGTTAACTCCATTATACTAAGTAGATTCTTATTAGATCAATACCTAAAAAGAGAGACAGTAAAAGTGCAATGGTTATTTAGAAGAGAGAGCAGTTACTTCCAGCTTATGAGCTAAATACAAATTTTCTTTTCTTTTCTTTTTTTTTTCCAAGAAGTGATATTCACTCTTCTTTTCTGCTCATTGTGTGTGAGTCACGGCTGTTCCAAGGCCGGGCGCAAGAATGGATCATGTGGGAGACTTGGATGACTGTCCAGAAAGATTCAGAAGATCACTGATGGAAGGAAACTGAGATCAAACAACTGAAGGGCATTTTTCTGTTAGAACTTAGACATGTAATTCAGAAGAGGGCTGTTTGTTGTATTATTTTCCACTGCAGAAGGGAAGGGCCTGTCTTCAGTTCCTTTTTAAGCTGAAGTTGCTAAAGAATTTCAGGTTTGTTTCCCATTGTGTTGGACTATAAAAACATTTTTCTCTACTATAGAATTCATTTTTTTCTTGTGTTATAAAGAGCAGTGATCATGAGAAACAGAAGCTTCTAGATTAAGTGAAGAGTCATTGCAGAAGTCCTGCAATGCATTAACTGCAAAACCTGTGTTCATCCACCAACTGGGAGTGGGTGGCCTGATCCCTGCTGTGCCTATTCATTTCTTGGTTGCCTCCAGCTTTTGTTCTATTTTATTTTTGCTAAGGTTCCCTTTAAGAAATGACATAGTAAGAAGAGAAAAAGTCAATGCTGTGTCTTGTGGTTGGTTGTCTTTACTGAACTTTAAAAAGTGTGGCTATTTTTAAACCTATACAAGAAAAAAAACCCTACACATATATTCACCCTGTCAGTCTCAAAAGAGCGATATTCTTTGCCTGATCAAAAGTGGAACCCCATTAGCCAGATAGAACTGATGTTCCAGGAGTCTCTTCAGATGGGAACATAGCTCACCTACCACAGCATGGTGATGTCAGAGTATGGTAATGTCACACTTTACACATCAACTTTCTAAAGTGTTTTGAGTGAATTATCTTAGATTTCCTCTTAAGTGGTTTGACTTTTTTTTTTTTTAATTATTATGGTAAAAAATGTATATAATAAAAATTTGCCATTTTAACAGTTTTTAATTATATTAATTACATTCCCCACGTTGTGTTATCATCATCACTATCCATTTCCAAAAGGTTTTTTCATAACCCCAGGCAGTAACTCTGTACCCTTTAAGCAACAATTACCCATTGCCCTTTTTCCCCCAATCCCCTTGTTGCTGTTAGGTGCCCTCGAGTCGTCTCCTACTCATAGTGACCCTATGCACAGCAGAACGAAACCCCACAATCTTTGCTGTACCTGAGCCCATTGTTGCAGCCAGTGTGTCGTTGATGGCCTTCCCTTTCTTCGTTGACCCTCCCCTTTACTAAGCATGACATTCTTCTCCAGGGAATGGTTCCTTCTGACAACATGACCAAAGTAAGTGAGACAAAGTCTGGCCATTCTTGCCTCCAAGGAGCATGCTGGCTGCACTTCCTCCAGGACAGATTTGTTAGTTCTTATAGCAGACCATGGTACTCTTAGCATTCTTCTCCAATACCACAACTCAAATGCGTCAACTCTCCTTCAGTCTTCCTTATTTATTGTCCAGTTCTCACATGCATAAGAGGCAATTGAAAATACCATGACATGGGTCAGGTGCACCCTTAGGCTTCAGGGAGACATCTTTGCTCCTCATCACTTGAAAGAGGTCCTTTGCAGCAGATTTGCCCAATGCAATATGTCACCTGATGTATTGACTGCTGCTTCCATTGGTGTTGATTGTAGAACAAAGTAATATGAAATCCTTGACAGCTTCAGTCTTGTCTCCATCTACCATGAAGCTGTTTATTGGACCAGTTGTGAGAATTTTTGTTTTCTATATATTGAGGTATAATCCATGCTGCAGACTGGAGTCTCTAATCTTCATCAGTAAGTGCTTCAAGTCATCCTCATTTTCAGCAAGCAAAGTTGTGTCATCTGTTTATTGCAGGTTGTTAATGAGTCTTCCACCAATCCTGATGCCACACTCTTCTTCATATAATCCAGCTTCTTGGATTATTTGCTCAACATACAAGTTGCTTAAGTATGGTGAAAGGACAGAACCTTGACACACTCCTTTCTTGATTTTGAACCATGAAGTATGTTCTTGTTCAAGGGACAAGTATGTCCCTTGTTCTGTTCAAATGACAGCCTCCTGATCTATGTATGGGTTCCTCATGAGTACAAAGAAGTATTCTGAAATTACCATTCTTTTCAATGTTATCCATAATTTGTCATGATCCACACAATCAAATGCTTTGGCATAGTCAATAAAACATAAACAAACATCTTTCTGGTATACTTTGCTTTGAGCCAAGAGCCATCTGACATCAGTAATGTTATCCCTCATTCTACATCCTCTTCTGAATCCAGCTTGCATTTCTGGAAACTCTCTGTCAATACACTGCTGCAACCGGTTTTGAATTATCTTCAGTAAGATTTTACTTGCATGTGATATTAATGATATTGCTTGATAATTTCACATGCTGTGGGATCACCTTCTTTGGAATGGGTACAAATATGGATCTTTTCCAGTCAATTGGTCAGGTGGCTGTCTTCTAAATCTCTTGGCATAACTGAGTGAGTGCTTTTAGCAGGGCATCTGTTTATTGAAACATCTGAATGGGTATTCCGTCAATTCCTAGAGCCTTGTTCTTCAGCAGTTCCTTCAGTGAAGCTTCAACTTCTTCCTTCAATACCATTGGTTCTTGATCATATGCCACCTCCTGAAATGGATGATCAACGACCAATTCTTCTTTGTACAGTGACTCTGTGTATTCTTTCCCTCTTCTTTTGATGCTTCCTGCATCATTCAGTATTTTGCCCACAGAATCTTTCAGTATTGCAACTCGAGGCTTAAATTTATTCCTCAGTTCTTTCAGCTTGAGAAATGCTGAGCACGTTCTTCCCTTTTGGTTCTCTAATTCCAGGTCTTTGCACATTTCATTATAGTAATTGGCTTTGTCTGCTCAAGCTACTCTTTGAAATCTTCTGTTCAGCTCTTTTGCCTTGTCATTTCTTCCATTTGCTATAGCTACTCTCTGCTCAAGGGCAAGTTTCAGAGTCTCTTCTGACATCCATTTTGGTCTTTTCTTCCTTTTTTGACCTTTTAATGACCTGCTTTCTTCATGGATGATGTTCTTGATGTCATCCCATAATTACTCTGGTTTTTGATCACTGGTGTTTAATGCATCAAATCTATTCTTTAAAAGATGATCTCTAAATTGAGGAGGGGATATTATCAAGGTCATATTTTGGCTCTTGTGGACTTGTTTTAATTGTCTTCAACTTCAACTTGAATGTGCATATGAGGATTTGAGTGTCTGTTCCACAGTCAGCTCCTGGCTTTGATTTGGCTGAAGATATTGAGCTTCTCCATCACCTCTTGCCACAGGTGTAGTCAATCTGATTCCTGTGTACTCCGTCTGGCGAAGTCCATGTGTATAGCTGCCATTTGTGTTGTTGAAAAAAGGTATTTGCAATGAATAAGTCATTGGTCTTGCAAAATTCTATCATGCGATCTCCAGCATTCTTTCTTTCTCCAAGGCCATATTTTCAAACTACCAGTGACTCTTCTTTATTTCCAACTTTTGCATTCCAGTCACCAGTGATAATCAACACATCTTGATTGCATGTTTGATCAATTTCAGACTGCACAAGTTGGTAGAAATCTTCAATTTCCTCATCTTTGGCTTTGGTGTTTGATGCATACATTTAGATAATAGTAGTATTAACTGGTTTTCCTTGTAGGCATATGGATATTATACTATTACTGACAGCATCGTACTTCATATCTTGAAACACTCTTTGTGATGATGAATGCCACATCATTCCTCTTCAATTTGTCATTCCTTTCATATAGATCATATGGTTGTCTGATTCAGAATGACCAAAACCAGTCCATTTCAGCTCACTAATACCTAGGATATTGATCTTTATGCATTCCATTTCATTTTTGACAACTTCCAATTTTCCTAGATTCATACTTTGTACATTCCATGTTCCAAGTATTAATGGATGTTTGCATCTTCTCCTGCTTCCATCCTAGTTTCTGAGGGTCTGTAGCCACATCTTTAGATCTTGTTTCCTGGTTACCTTTTGCCCTATGCTACTTCCCAACTTCTTCACACTTCTATTTTACTTCATTTCTTCAGCTGTGGTGTTTGATACCTAATAAGTTATCAAAAACAAAACAAAACAGCAACAAAAAGAAACGACTGCTGTTGAGTTGGTTTTCATTCATGATGATCCCATATGTTATGAGTAGAACTGCTTCATGGGGTTTTCTTGGTTGTAGTCTTTATGGAAATCATTTGCTGGCCCTTTATTTCACAGTACCACTGGGTGGTTTTGAACTACCAACCTTTAGGTTAGTAGTAAAGAACAAATCATTTGTCCCATCCTGGGACCTATAACAAATGACAATTGGATGAGTAATGTACAGGATGCTGGCATCTACTGCTCTCCGTAGCTCTAAAGCCTGGACTCATCAGAGTTTTTGTCCTATTTGGGGAAAAACTAGTGCTCCCTAGGCCAAAGGTAAACCACTTCATGTGAGAATTGGGGACTTGTATTGAGGATAGCTTTCTTGATCACCAAACACAGAAGCATAAACTTCAGGGCATTGCTTAGGTTTCTCATTTGAAATTGAGTGGGCTTCTGCCGATCTATAAAAGGAGCTCTAGTGGTATACTGCTTAAGTTATTTGATTGCTAACCAAAAAGTTGGCAGTTCAAACCCACCAGCTACTCCGCGGAATGAAAATGGGGAAATCTACTTCTGTAAAGATTTACCACCTCAGAAACCCCATGGAGGTCGCTGTTGTTGTTGTTATGTGCCGTCAAGTCGGACCTGACTCATAGCGACCCCTCCTTGGGTTTCCGAGGCAGTATCACTACGGAAGTAGATTGCCTCATCTTCCTTCTGAGGAGTGGCTGGTGGGTTTGAACCGCCAGCCTTCTGGTTAGCAGTCAAGTGCCTTAGGCACTACCTATGAGTTGGAAATGACTCTTTGGAGTGAGTGAAGTGAAGCTGCTGATCTATTATTGTACAGGCTCTTATCATTTTAATGTTAAAAGGCTAAATGCTGTTTGGGCATTATCTAAGATCTAGGTTTGGTGTGAATTTATCCTCCACCTAACTTCCTAGTTCTTATTGGAGATTGCCTCACATCAAAGGCAAGTATGTTGGTCTGAGACCTAAATAGAAATGACTTTTTCCAGAATAATCACCTGTGAGAAACAACTGGTCTTGGTGGATAAAGCCTGGACTCAGAATGAATAGGCACATTTCTTTTTTTTCTTTTCTTTGCTCAAATGCCTGTGTGCTCTCTGAAATAAACAGATCCACATTTTCTCTAAATGTAAACATTTTCAGTGGATGGGGATTTAATTTGGGCAGAGGATTTTAATTCTTATTCCTGAAATTTTGTGGAACAATAGTTGGAGAAAATGAAGTGAGACAACAGAGCAAGTAGGAAGAAAGTTCCAGTGGTGATAGGCAGAGTAAAGTGTCTGACAGAAAGCGATTGGCAGGTGCCCCGGGCATGGAGGAAGAGAGGGCAGAACTCTAGGCAAGACAAGGGAAACAGTCTTTGCTCTTTCCTATTCAGTGACTGTATATTGGTTTTACCTGGCTGACAGTGCATATTATGAGAAAACAAATCTTGAGAAACCTCCACTGCTAGAAGCTATGCCTCCACATTTTCTATTTTAAAATGAACTAAAATTCTGGCTGTTCTGGTAGCTTTTTCCTGGACTTATTTCTCCTGTTTTGGGGCCCTCACATCCACACTGATTGTAGGCTTTTCTCCCTAAATAGAACTTTCCCTTCTGTTCTTTACTCTCATCTTGACTTACCTGTTCAACTGATTATTTCCTTTGGCTCTTTCCACTGGATTCCCATATGAATACAAATTATCTTAAGGAATTACTCAAAAAAACCAAACTCATTGCCATCAAGTTGATTCCGACTCATTGCGACCTCTCTTTGGGTTTCTGAGGTGGTGTCTCTATGGAAGTAGATTGCCCAATCTTCCTTCCGAGGAGTGGCTGGTGGGTTTGAACCTCCAACCTTCTGATCAACAGTCAAATGCCTAAGGCACTATGCCACCTGAGCTCCCTTTAAGGAATTAGTAGGTAGGTATTTTATCAATATCTAAGTTACTGAAAAATGGAATGAATTTCTTGTAGTCTCACAAGCAGCCTAGGAAGAGATTGTTTGGGGGGCAGGAGGGCCTCTTGGAAGGAGCTCTGGTGGCATAGTGGATAAGGCACTTGACTGCTAACCAGAAGGTCAGCAGTTTAAACCCACCAACCACTCCATGGAAGGAAGATGGGGTAATCTACTTCCATAAAGATTTACAGCCTTGGAAAACCAGTGGGGGGTCACTGTGAGTCAGAAACGAATCGACGACAGTGGGTTTGGTTTGGTTTTGGAGGGCCCTTTGTTGCTCTTGAAATCTTGTGGTTATATACCTAGTAAATCAGTTTTGCGGCACAGTTGTTAGCTGCCATCAAATTGGCGCTGACTCGTGGCAAGTCCTTGCACAACAAAATCAGACCATTTTGATTTCAGGTGTTTCTTCCTAGTCTAACTCAGGCTGGAAGCTCTGCTGAAACTGGTTCAGCATCATAGCAACATGCAAGTGTCTCCCGACAGATAGGTGGTGACTGCACATGAGGGCCATTGTTCAGGAATCAAACCCATGTCTCTTGCATAGAAGGTGAGAATTCTGCAAATGAACCACCAGTGTCCTCCTTTGAGGCACTAAGACAAAAAAACAAAAACAAAAAACCAAATTCACTGCCATTGAATAGATTCCAACTCATTGGGACCCCCATTCGGTTTCTGAGGTGGTAAATCTTTATGGAAGTAGATTGCCCCATCTTCCTTCTGCAGGGTGGCTGGTGGGTTTGAACTACCAACCTTCTGGTTAGTAGTGACTAGTTATATTTAAAATAATGCATAGTTTCCTATCACTCAACTTTAGAGATTTTCATAAAACATAAAGAGCCCTGGTTGCACAGTGTTTAAGTGTTTGGCTGCTAATCAAAAGTTCAGTGGTTCAAACCTACTACAGCACTCCACAGGAGAAAAGACCTGGTGATCTGCTCCTGTAAAGACTATATATAGCCTAGGAAACTCTTTGGGGGCAGTTCTACCCTGTACTGTAGGGTCTTTATGAGTTGGAATCAACTGTAGGGGACACAACATAAAAATTTTAGATGTGGATAGGACCAACTTCACTCTTTCCCTAATCAGTATGTATATGATTTGTTGCTATATATTGGGGTGAAAGAAGGTAAGAAAGCTCTTGAAACTGTAGACCAAGCTCCCAATTCTCCTTAGCAAGAAAGGCTTGGCTGAGTGAGTTGCTAGAATGTAGGAGAGTTTTTCCATTGGTCATTAACTGAGAATTGCCACCAATTTAGTAGATTGGTGAGGTGTTTGTGTTCTCAGGTTGTTTATTTAGCTGGTGGTCATTTGGAGTCTTTAGTTTTTTCTGAAAATGCAGATAAGTATAAGACATTTGTTCACTAGCAACCAATTTATTTGGAGATCCAACATTCTAACCAGCCACAGCAGCAGAAATAAGATACCTAGTATAATGTTTTAAGACATTATAGTCTATGATGCATAAAATAAGGGCAAAATGTCTTTTTGGAAGGAAATTTTCAAATGATCAATTTCTGAAGTATAATTCTGTTTTGGCAGAACACTTGTGTATCTCTACAGATGTAAAGAAGTAAAGATGTATAGAGACATTTATTTATATCACAGCAGTGGAAATAACTGGAAAAATATGTAATTTTTTTTTTTTTTTGGCAATTGATAATAAAATGGGAGGGTTTTGAGATCATTTTAATTAAAATCATTTAGACTTTCCTATCCCTGTATGAAGAGAAAGAGCTCTGGTAGCGTAGTACCTAAGACACTGGACTACTAACCAGAAGGCTGGTGGTTCAAACCCTCCAGCCCCTCCTCAGAAGGAAGGTTGGGCAATCTACTTCTGTAGTGATACCACCTCGGAAACCCAAGGAGGGGTCACTATGAGTCAGGTTTGACTCAATGGCATATAACAACAACAACATTTGAAGAGAACCAGGTTAAGACATTTTTTAAGTAAATACACAAGGTATTATTCCACCAATTATTATTCTAGAACAGGACACCAAAACTGTTCCTGGTAGTGTTTCTGTCCTTTGGAAACTTGTTTCATATTTCTCAGAGACGGGATTAACAATCTTGAAACATTTCAGCTCATCCCAGAAATGTGTGCAAGATACAGCTTAATTAAACTCAAGGTTCATTATTGGCCCTTTAACCCACCAAAAACCAAACCTGTTGCTGCTGAGTGGATTCTGACCTTATTGTTAAGAGTAGAACTGCTCATGAGGTTTCCAAGGCTATAATCTATATGAAAATAGATTGCTACATCTTTGTCCTGCTGGGCACCTTGAAGGTTCAAACCCCTGATCTTTCCAGTCAACAGCTGATTGTTTAACCACTGTGCCACCAGGGCTGCTGTTGGCCCTTTATACAACCTGTTTTACCTAAAGAGCTTGTTGTTTGAGCTTTGAATAGCACTTGTGACCACTTGGTGAAACATAATAGTAAATCTAGCTTCTATAAGAAAAAAAGATAAATAAATGGGTTATTAGAGTTATAAGAAAACATTATTTCCTTTTTGACCTTTTCCAGATAAAAATCAAGACAAGACTTAAGCTTGTCCTCCTTCAAAAATACTTTGTCTCCTCGCAGCTGGTCAGGTTCCTTTCACATGGAATTTAGGCCCTGAATCTGTATGAGTCAACAAATGGGCAAGAACAAATGTTCAGCCATGGTATTGGTGTCAAGCCTAACAAATTGGCAAACTGTATGAATACACCAAGTGCATAAACAAGTTTGTATGAGCCAAGTACTGTATTCCAAATGAGGACAGCAGCAGCTGGTTATATCCTTAAGAATGGAAATGCCTTGCCTGATCTGATCTGTTATTACCCCAGGTTAGGAAATTATAGCTGTAAAGATTTAAAGACTCAGGGCTGCTGTTTAACAAGCTACCTCTTCGAGCTTCCCAGCTCCGAGAGATTATCCAGTCACCAGAGATATGAAGACATATTTATTCCTCCTTATACAATTCTTGAATTACTCACAATGTCGGTAATAGGCTTAAGAAACACCCATACATACATACATATTTTGGTTAATGATACAAAGTACTCATCAGTAGATCATGATAATTTTCAGAAGAGGTTTCCTACAACTAGTAAAATTTATTCAGATTGGTAACTGGAACAAAATTCCGAGACCTGTACTGTACTTGTCTTGTAGTCAGAGCTTAATTGAACCCCAGAAATACTTTCAGGGTAATGAAAATAATTCAGTGCGTCCTCTGCACTTTCCTAACACTAATCCTTTTTATGTCTGTATAATTTTCATTTGTCTTCTTACCCCCCACCCCCCAACTCAATTCTTTGAAATATTGAAGTCAGAAATACAGTTTTATGTTTTGGAAATTTGATACTTTCTAATTGAAATGCAGTATCTATTTTTCATTATTAAATCCTAAACTTAATATGAGAAACATTTCCTAGTAGATCAATGAAACCAGCTTTGTATCTAGCTGTAAATAGTCATGTGGCATGTAGGAGGGACTTCTGTTCTGGTTGGTCCTTTACTGGTTTTGATCAAAGGAAATGGGTAGACCAGTTGATCTATAAATCTTTGTGTGTGTGTGTGTGTGTGTGTGTGTGTGTGTGTGATTTTATAGTGCCAGGAGGACATTTCCATGGATATTTTATTTATATAGAGAAATGAAGCTTAAATCTCAATCCACCATTTATAAAACCCACAAACTCCTAAGCTGTCATTTTGGTCTCAGACTTGGAGCTCTTTTTTTTTGGTTAGATTCTTTGTGGTGGATGAATATGTGTCCAATGGGGATGCCTTTTAAAGGCGAGACAGATTTAAGGATATAATTTGGTGACGTTCTGCTGACTGTACTTTTTGCTCTACATGGCTGTTTATATATTTTATAATTTTAAGAATATTTAATTAATTTCTTAAAGTCAGCCTTTTTGAAGGCAGGCATCACAATTTTGTGACTCTTTCATATATAGGTAATGGCTCAATAAATGTGTCTGATTATGACATTCCCTGTACTCTGTTAACTTTAGTACTATTTTTTGACTGTGTATGAATCAGTAAGTATTTAACAAGTAAACCAACTGCCATTAAATGAGTCGTCCTTATTTTGGCTTATGCCCTGCCCCACTTTTAAGTTTGTAAATTGAAATCTAGCATTTAACTACTACTTTTAACTCTCCTCCTTTTAATTTTCAATACCAAATATGGGAGAGTTCTTCAGGTGGCCAAGTAGACTTTTCCTGACCTTGAATGTGGTTTACTGGTATTACATTAAAAAAGCAAAAATAAAAAAGGATGTCAGTATTTGCTGTTTTAGGATAACACGAGCCCTTTGGTTTTCTCAAAGATCATTTTTAAAGTCTGATGTGCAGCTGCCTGACATGGATGTTTTTAGCTAAAATGCGTCGTCCCTGAATTTGGATTTAAGTGACCCTGGAATGCAGTGGAGGGATAGGTTGTTGTTGGTTAATCTCTGGACACTTCATATCTGACAAGCACTGGCATCTGTGGTTTATATTGCATTGTTCTTTAGGTCTAGAAATAACATTCTTTTAAACCTGGTGATAGGGGAATATTTACTAAGATTGGTTTTCTTCCATTTGCACAGTTTTAAAGCTGGAGGTAAAACAAAACATATGTGTGATTAGGGAAAAAATTCTGTCATTCAAAAAGTAATTCATGGCACTGGTAAAGTTGACGTAGCCCCAGGAACTCATGTTTCATGGTGAAACATCAAGGTGTATTCCTTTTGTTTAGTAACATATTATATTCATGTACTTTAATCTGGATTCCAGATATTAGTTAACACAGACTTTGAGAAAGAGTATATTTTTATATGCTATATGCCTATTCATGCAGAATAAGGCATCATTATTTAGAGTGTTTCCACAGCACAACAAAAAAAGTCAAAGAAAATGTTTTGTTTTAAGATAAAGTCTAGATAATAGGTTTCTTTCAGAAAGTTGAACAGATCACAATTCATTGATATGTAATCAGAGAGCTTTTGACTTTACAATGTAGGGCATATAATCTTATTAGAGAGCCCTTTAAGATCAATAAAAAAGAAAACAACCTTAAAAGTGTGGTAGCATTGAGTTCATTCTTAAAAAAAAAAAAAAATCCATTTTGTTATTCTATCTAAATATACCAGAATGGGTTTTATTTTTAAAAATACCTTTATCCTATATATATATTCGCAGCTGTCAAAAATACGTGTCATTCTTTGCCCTACAAATGTCTGTTCTCAGCCATTTCAGAACCTAATCCTTGAGGTGGCCATTTTCCTGAAAAGCAGTTAAAGAAAGCAGTCTATTGTTTTGGTCTGAATCTTGCTGAAAGAGTGTCATAATGTACTGTGTCATGCAACATAAGCTTTCTTTCTAAATTTTAGAAAGAAATAAAATTAAGGTCAAGGAGTCAAATAAAAAAAAAAAAAAGAAAAATCTTGCAAAGAGAACACTCATTAGCATCCACTTATCAAATGTCTCAAATCTAGGTGCTGGGCAACCATTGTACTGATATCCTTCTGATATTGAGCTGATACCAAATTTGATGAAATGAGCTGGCAGTTGGGAAGGGCAGCTGGTAATAATGGTGCAAACTCAAAAAAAAAGTTCAGTAAAATCTGTAGATGTTTCTATCATTTGGCCTTGTTCTGTTGACTGTTGGCACTTGCTTGGCAAGAGGTAGGCGTTGCTCTTATCTCCTCCCGCTAGAGAGATTTTAATGTGTGTAAAAGTACTGACCATGCACTTCTGTTCCTGCTCCCCTCCCCCACTCTAACAAGATAAATGGAAGAAATACACTTGTGTATGGAGTAGGAAAATTCACCCAAACTAACACAACACATTTAAACCTGAAAACAATTGAGATTTTTATAATCAAAATAAAAGCAGACTCTTTGACTACAGAAAGCTTATTTTTTGTGTTCATGATGTAGTCAGTGGACACATAATCTTAGAAGAGAGGGTAACCTTAAATTTTTTCCTTGTGAATTGATGGTATGTGTATGTGTGTGTGTGTATATATATATACACACACACATACATATATGTATACACACACACAAATACACATACACATGCATATATATACATACACATAAATAGTTATAGATGTTGTTGTTATGTGCCATCGAGTCGGCCTTGACTCATAGTGACCCCTCCTTGGGTTTCTGAGGTGGTATCACTGTGGAAGTAGATTGCCCAACCTTCCTTCCAAGGAGTGGCTGGTGGGTTTGAACTACCAGCCTTCTGGTGAGCAGTCCAGTGCCTTAGGCATAGATATTTTAAACAAAACAAAACAAAAACAAAAACATTGCTGTTGAGTTGATTTTGACTCATAGTGACCCTATAATATAGGACAGAGTAGAACTGCCTCATAGGGTTTCCAAGGTTGTAATCTTTATGAGAGCAGACTACAATCTTAGAAGATAGGGTAACTTCAAATTTTTTCCTTGTTAATTGATGGTGTATGTATACACATATATACATACACACATATATACAGAGATGGGTAAGAAGGTCATTAATTATTTAATATGCAGTTCTCATGGTTTAATTTTCAGGGTTTTATTGTGGTAAAAATACATATAGTGAAACATTTGCCAATTCAATATCTTTATTACATGTACAATTCAGTAGTGATGGTGTATTTTGGTTCTTAACCACTTCTTTGTAAAGTTTGATGACCTCTTTTATATAATTAGGTACCTTAAAACATATGATTGGTCATGTCTCTACCCTGCAAAGTTTAGGGGTGGAAAGCCAGCCTAGCAATAGGGCCAATTCCACTAATTAAAATCATGCCCTAGTGGCTTAACAAGATACAGGTGTTTGGTTTTAATAGCGATTAGAAAGAGTACTGCGTCCTGAAGTGTTCTGTTTAGAGAGTTTTGCTCTATAAAATTTATCTTTAACATGGCTGATGACCCTTAATTACAATGATATACTTTTCTGTGATGCCTATTTGAGAATACACAACATTAGTGTGTTGTTGTTAGGTGCTGTACCTAAGTATTATTATTATTAATATATTTAGATATAGGATACTTCTCTTTGGGCATGACATTTCTGAGTGACTGTCTTCTCTGTTTCAGGTGGGAATCATGGTGATGCAGTGGAAGACAGTGATTTATTGCATTGGAGGACATGCATGTGCATGATTAAAGGATATAAGTGCAGGATTCCAAGATTTACTTCCTTCCTGTTCCAGCAGGGATATCTGAAGGGAGTGAGTAATGGGATAATTTATAACACCACAGGCCCTTCATCAAGAGACCACGAATCAAAACAGGAAAATAAAACTCTGAAGGTTTCTACTGGAAGAACAGAACTTTTGATATTCTCTGGATCTCCTAATTACAAGAAATAGAGTCTTCAGAATTGCCCTGTCTTGGTATTTCAAGGAGATAGCCATTAAAAAAGGTTAGTGTGTCAATTCTGGTGAAATCATGTAGATATTCTGTGAATGTTACATATCTTTCCTCCATGCTCCCCCCCCATCTTAATATTCTTATGTTGTTGGGACATAAAAGAAACTTGGTTGCCTAATTATGAATGTTAGGTTCTTGTTTACAAGGTCAAGGAATTATCAAGTGTTAGAAGCAAAATGATAAATTCAGCAACTATTTTTTGGTGGAGGGAGGTAGGCAGAGCTTACTAAATACTGTTGCTGTTGTTGTATGCCCTCAAATGGATTCCTGCTCATGCCACCCTGTAGGACAGAGTAGAACTACCCCATAAGGTTTCCTAGTCTTTAATCTTTATAGGAGCAAATTAGCAGGTCGTAGCTTCCACAGAGCAGCTGGTGGGTTTGAATTGCTGACCTTTCAATTATTAGCCGAGCGCTTAACTATTGCACCATCAGGGTTCCTTTTACTGAATACTAGTGGCTTATATTTCTGAGAATCTTTCATTTTAATTTATATGTACTTCACTCCAGTTTTTTAGGTGATGGATTGAGGGAATGGAATGGATAAAGAGTTTTCTTTTCCCAACTGCATGTGTGTGTTTAGGGCAAAGAAGTTTAGCTGGCAGGCAAATAAAGAAGGATTGAGCAGGACATCTGGTAATGTTCAAATGGTTTGTTGCATCACCAGTAACTCTTCATGCAGGAGCCCTGTAGCACAATGGTTGAGTGCTCTGCTGCTAACCAAAAGATGGAGGTTCAAACCCACCAGTTGCTCTGCAGGACAAAGATGTGCCAGTCTGCTTCTGTAAAGATGACAGCGTAGAAACTCTATGAGGCTGTTTTACTGTATCTTGTTTGATCACTATGAGTCAGAGTCAACTCTGGGACACACAGTAACAACAACAGTAGTTCTACATGTAGGCTTCTGTGCTCTGTGCATTTTCATCTTCATGCCTTTTAAAAATGCAAACTTTCAACATTTTGAAGAAAAATTGTCCTACAATTAAGGTATATTATCACTTTGGAATTGCGTATCGTTCATAAGCTTATGGCACTACCTAATGTGATGGGGTCTTCTGATTTGTAACTTCTGGTAACATTAGATTCATGAAAACTGAGTATTGCAAGTGCTATTTTTATCTCAAATATTAATTTCACCTTCACTTAAGAATGTCTTAGTGGTTGGCAGTATACTGCTTATATTAAAGATCGTTAAGCTAAAATTGGAATGGCTCCAAGCTCTTCCTTCTCTCCCATATGCCCTAGGTGACTAAAACATTCCCATAAATAATTGGTCTCCTTTTGAACTGACCTTTAGGTTCATATGAAGTAAATATTGATGGCCTTGACATCTTTTGGTATGTGCACAGTTCAAGAGGAATATTATCTCCACGTAACTAAAAGCAGGTGGAATAGTGATAGACAGCCATGGGCTCTCTCCGATAGCCGTAATTTAGAAGGGCCCTTGCCAGAGTCTTCTTTTTGGACTCTGTGCCGAGACAATGTCTCATAAGCATAGTAGTCTACAAGCTTCCTCTTGGCATTTCTGTAGCCAAACATTCTTGGATCAGACAATATTAGTATGTCCTTATAATAAAATACTTTATAGAACAATACATAAAAAAATCAAACTTATTGCCTTCCAGTGGGATCTGACTCATAGCGACCCCTCCTTGGGTTTCCGAGGTAGTATCACTGTGGAAATAGATTGCCCCATCTTCCTTCTGAGGAGTGGCTGGTGGATTTGAACCGCCAGCCTTCTGGTTAGCAGTCAAGTGCCTTAGGCATTATGCTACCAGACCTCCTGTACATACACACACACACACACACACACACACGCGCGTATATATTTGGAGGTTCACACTCCTGGAGCAGGTATACTCAGTTACTTGGAAACCATGTATCATTGGGGAAAAAAAAGAGAATATAGTTCTGATTTTGCAAAATAGTTTAACAAGTTTTATTTGACTTTTGGTTTTAAAGTAATCTTTCTGGTTTTATGTAAGGTGTGTATTAGAAATGGGAATATTAAAACACTTCCTTCATTGAATTGTCAAGCATTATTGGTGGCCCTAATTTATACATCCATTGTGCTGCAGTTTTAGTTGCAGAACTATCCCCTGTGGGGATTATTATAGCACATGAGGGCTTGGAATTGCTACATTCTGCTTTGGGTTCTTTTTTCACTAAGAAGTATGGGCACCATGAGATGGTACTTACCCATCTGTCTGTAGAAGCGTTTGTATGTATATTACCTGAGCACTTAGGCACACCATGGAGAGAGGGGATTTAAAATGGAGAGGAAAGAGGGAAAATTGAAAATAAAATAATATGACGGGAATAACAGAACCCTCTTTGCAAAGAAAGCCTAACTGTTCTTAAAAGCAGATTTAATAGCCAGTAGCAAAACCATTCACTATTGTCTTTAAGAAACAAAGCCCAATCCACAAAGTTGAAACTGAAGTGCAAATCTGGAAATTTGCCAGGGAAGTCAAGCAGTGCAGGCTTCTAAATCTCAAATTCAAGGGGAAAAAATCCATTTTACAAAGTAACTTCTTACATTGATTGTGAGCTGTCAATGTTTGATGGGTAGATCTTAAAACATTAACTGATTAAATTCCTCAGTGCTAGGGGGTCATAATTGTGGCCTCCGCTGTTCTGAGCTTCTAAATTTGCGTCTTTGACACATGAGACATTCACTAAATGAGACGATGAGAGCAGAGTGGAACATTTTGGCATTTGCTTGATCCTAAAAAGGACCAATAGCAAGATGATGAATTCCATTGAAATATTATTTTTTGATTGCTTATACTCCGTATCACCTAATAAATTGTCCTACTTAATTCTCCTTTTTGAGTCACAGGCAATGCAGAAATATTCTGCAGTGGTAGATGGGGGCTTGGTAGGGTGGAGGGTCGACGAAAGAGGGGGAGGCCTTCAAGGAGATGGATTGATACGGTGGCTGCGATGATGGGCTCAAGTATAGCAGGGATTGTGGGGCTGGCACGAGATCGGGCAGTGTTTCGTTCTGCTGTGCATGGGGTCGCTATGAGTCGGAAACGACTCGACGGCACTTAACAACAACAACAACAAGATGGGGGTGCATCAGTCATCTTTACCATTTGGCTTCTTGTCAGATATTCCCCATTGTGCTTGTTTTTCTCCTTTATTCAGTTGTCCATTTTAAAATGGATTAAACTTATTTGTAGGCTTCCCCCTACATGTGCTTTCTTGTTGATATTGTTATATGTTGTTAAGTAGGATCCAACTTATAGTGACCCCATTTAAAACAATACAAAACACTGCTTGGTGCTGCATCATCCTCACAACTGTTGCCGGGCATGTGTTTCCTTAGGGCTCGTTTGCTCCTGTGCAAAGAGTAAAGGCTGAGCTCCCATGATTCCTTGTTTGTCTGTGCACTTGAAAATCTGTGGGCTCATGACATTGCAGGGTCCCTGGATAGTGCAAACAGTGAGCTCAATTGCTTACTGAAAGTTTGGATGTTGGAGTCTACCCAGAGGTGCCTTAAATAAAAGGCCTGGCAACCTACTTTGAAAAATCAGCCATTGAAAACCTTATGGAGCCCAGTTCTACTCTGATACACACAGGGTCCTTGTGAATCAAGGTCAACTCTATGGCAACTTTTTTTTTTTTTTTTTAAATAGTATTTTATTGTGCTTTTGATGAAAGTTTACACAAGTTAGGTTCCTATTTGACAGTTTCCACACAAATTCATCAATGACGTTAGTGACATTTTTCACATAGTATCAACATTCTCTTTAATTGTATTCTAGGTTTTCCATTTCTTACTAGAAATGCTTGTGCTATGCTAGTTTTCTTGCCCTCTTATCTTTTCATCTTTGCTTTGGATTAAATGTTGACCTTTTGGATTCATCTACCAGGTAGTAATACTTTATTTTGTGTATCACTGTGCTTTTCTGCTAAAAGATGATTTCGGAATGGTTTTGGTTCAAGAAGGCAACTGGTTTTTAATGACCTTGTAAGAATTTTGACAGTGAAGGGGTTGCAAAGGGCAACCTCATTCTACAGATTCAGAAAATAAGGCCCAGAAAGAAATTTGCCTAAAATCTGTTGGGCTAGCAAGTGTCAGGGTAGCACCTAAGGCCAGTGAAATACTGGCTTTTCTAGAAGCCAGTATTGGAAGAATGTAATTGAAAGGGCTGGCCTCTGGTATGGCTGATGGATTGAATTGTTGTGACTGAGGAGTGAAAGGAAAAGAGTATAAAGACATAACAGGTAGATGGGGTTTGGAACAGGATTTCTTTGAGGTTATTTTCATGGGAACCTCTTTGGTCAGGATGTGTGAATATTCTTTCTCTGATAGAAAAGGAAGGGAGCAAAAGTGTGATGAAGATCCACATATCTTAGGAATTCTTTATCTTCTTTTGAAGCCATGTGTTCTGGTTACTTAGTGTGACTCTGACAGGAATATACCACAAATGGGATGGCTTGAACAAACAGGGGTTTATTCTCTCACAGTTTGGAGGCTGTAAGTTCGAGTTCAAAGTGTCAGGCTCTAGGGGTTGGGTGAAAGCCCCTCAAACTTGGGCTTCAGCTCTGCCTCCTGGTCCCGGCCCACTGAAGCTAGAGGCTTTTCTTCACTCAGACAGCTGCTGGCTGCTGAGACTGACAAGTAAAAAGGCATAGTCCTGATGTTACCAAACCACATGGCTGGCCATTGATTCAAGTCCATTGAAAGGTCGGCAGAAAATGGCAGGCTGCTGAACGACATGGCTATATGCAGGGTTCAAGCATGCCATAAGCTAGAGACCGTTTCCCAAAGGTTCTCCTTATATGCAGGACGCAGACCACATCCCTGAGGCAGCTACTCAGCTGCTCAGAGTAGATTCCACCATGGAGTTGATTACCAGTCTCATCATGGGAATACTGCATCCAGCTGCCTAGCCACTCAACCAGGCCCAGCCAAGTTGACACACAAACTGAACTACACACCATGGAACAGTGAGTATTTTATTCATCATCAGATAATTTAGGGTAATGGAGTATGGACAATTTTTGATTCTACTTACTTGCCTCCCTCAGTCAGTGCTACCTTTTGTTTTGCTAAAAATGAGCTAAAAGAGAAAGTGTGTGAAACAATTTCCAGATCTGATAACTGCAAAGATCTCAAGTGAAACCCTTGGCTCCCATCCCAGGATAAGGTCACACCGTTTGATATTAGTTAGATTTATATTGGCATGTCGACTAAAATGTAGGGCATTTTGCCATGATGTCTTTACAGCCATTTATCAGGTGGGTAGGAGTGGCTCGGTGGTCAGTTCTTCATTTTATATTTTCATTCAGAGGCATTTGCCTGTCCGCAGGCTTATGTGTATCTTTTCTTTTTCACTTGATAGTTTTAAATTCATGTGGAAAACACCACTTTTAGTTGTAACTGCTGTTGTGGCATATGGCCTAATCTGTGTTTGTTCTTGAATTCAGATCTGTCTGTCCATGTCTGGAGGTCTGGTATTTTGGTTTCCAGGACCCTTTTTCCAGAAGGGTCTGAAGAACCTCTGGGAAAGACCCCATTCTATGGGAAGACAGATTAGATAAGAGATATCCAGAGAACGAGTAGCCATTGCTGATACCTTAAGCAATCAAAACAATGAGTATGTGTTACGTACATGTATCTGATAATACTGCTCATTGTAACAACGGATGTTTATTGAGTACTTAATGCATGCCATAACACAATTCTAAGTCCTTTAGAAGTCTTCATTCACAGCCACATTATGAAGTT
The DNA here is from genome assembly GCF_000298275.1 of Orycteropus afer afer. Lineage (NCBI taxonomy): Eukaryota > Metazoa > Chordata > Mammalia > Tubulidentata > Orycteropodidae > Orycteropus > Orycteropus afer. Next base: position 21,778,077 of record NW_006921599.1, read on the forward strand.
TATGCTATTATTAAATCATTTCACAGAAAAGGAAAATGAGGCACAGAAAAATGAATAGACTAGAAGAGCTTACCATGGAGTTAGAAGGTTAATCATTTATTCATCCAGCAAGCTGAGTGCCTATGAGCCTACAACCATAAAACCTGAGTTACGGAAATTTATGAACTTTCTGTACTTACCCAAAGGGGCTCGCGATTGAGTGGCAGGATGGTCATGCAAACCAAACTTCAAAATGTATTAATATTGAGGAAGAAGAATCCAAGGAGAGCATGTGGACAATCACTTGGATTACCTTTCAATTAACTACTCCTGGAATGGGATCAGAATCCTCAGGAGATTGAACTGCATTGAAAATGAAAGCAAAAATTTAAAAAAAAAATGGTTTGCCAAAATCTGTCTGCCACAGTGAGTATGTGAAGTGGCATCAGCAGCTTTATTAGGAATAGGGTTGGCAACAATAAGGGAATGTGGCTTGGGTAGCTGTAGGAAGTAGCTTTAGTGGTGTCCTGGCAGTTAAATTAATACCTCAGACATTAGCACCTTTGACGCTGGTTTTCATTGGCACGTATATTGTATGGAACTGAGTAGGTGAGAGGAAAGTGTCAGATACTCTGTGATGGTACTGTTCATGAGCTTACCAGTGGTCACCTGGGGATTCCAAAGCAATTTTTCGTGGAGGTAGGGGTGCTTGGGGTGGGAGATGAGAGCGCTGACAACCATGGGAGAGATTAACCCATAGCAATGTAGTTGTGCACTTCAGTTTGGGGTATGGTTTGGAGACATGAATTACATAAAGTGCTACTTAAGAAATATGTGTTTTGGGCCCATCACTATGCCTCAGTTTCTCTGTAAAATGGTGAGAGTAATAGAATTTACCTCATTGGGTTCTTTCAAGCTTAAATAAAGTTAATATAAATAAAATGCTAATTATGGTACCTGTAGCTAGTAATGAAGAAATAGTAGCAACTGATCATTTAGATTAAACAGTATCAGGCATGGATGATTCAGCTAGAATCCAAGGAAGCTTTTTTCCTTGAAGCAGACTTATATCTTTTAGGGGAGATAAGATGTATATAATTGCAAAAGTAATTATCTCTTAATATCCAATTTCCATCTCTCCACAGTTATCCAGCCCAGGGTAATATTTCATTAGTTCTTCTCTTGCCTGTTCATTCTCTCTAGCCATGCTCAACAAACCGGGAGACCCAGATTAGGTTCTCTTCTGCCTTTTGTACATTTGTATGAGCTATTCCCATCAGTTTAGAATTCCTTTCTCCTGTTATATGCCTATTGAAGTGGACACTCCCTCTGTGAAAACTCATATACTACACCCTAGCCAAGGCATTTGACTGCTAACCAGAAGACTGGTGGTTCAAACCCACCAGCCACTCCTTGGAAGGAAGATGGGGCAATCTGCTTCTGCAGTGATACTACCTTGGAAACCCAAGGAGGGGTTGCTATGACTCATGGCACATAACAACAACAACAACAACAAAGTCCCTCAGTTAGCTCACCTGCCCTTGCTTTGCCTCAGTGCCTTGCATATGCCTCTGTTAACACTTTCTGAAAGTTATTTTGCATGTGCATGCCTCCATTGGATGGTAAACTCCCTAAGATAAATCTATATAATTCTTCATATTTTATATCATATCTTTCAGCCTAATGAATGGTGCTTTAACTTCAGTGTCTGCTCTTTAACACTGCACTTCTCTTAATTTCTCTGAGCCTCAGTTTTCTTGTCTGTAAAATGGGTGATTTTTCATCACTAACACCGGTGATCAGAATGCACTAAGCACATATTAAGTGTTATGTTCATTTATTTCTGATATATTTAAAACAAACTAATTGTTTTGATTATATAAAGGTAACAACAATGACTACTTTATATGTTTCATTCTCCTTGAACTCCTAATATCTCTTATTTATGAAAGGTTTCTTCCTCTACAGCTCTCAAACATACTGCCTTGGGGCCATCTACCTCCCACTGAAAAGCGAATGAAGCTTCCATAAACATAATCTCAATGGCTTGAAATTGATCCATCTAGACCAGAGAGAATATGCTAATCACTTTTGCTAAGTGCTTTTTGGCCAAAGGTGTAAAAGCCTGCTGATTCCATTTGGGGGGTGAGTGTGGGGGACGACAGATGACATTTCTGTCTTATAATTTGTTATTATGAAATTTGCATTTTGAAAGGCAGTACTATCTTAACTTTAACGATAAGCCATTTCCTGTGTACTGAACATAAATTTTTTGATGGCTCTTTTGGTTAAAAGAACTACAGCAAGGCATAGATTTCTGTGATATAATATGTGATTTGGTTACATTCAGTGTAATTTCTATAAAAATAACAGCGAGTGGAAAGCAAACCCTGTTTTCTCCCTCTATTGGTGATGTGTGTTTGTGGCTGTTTCAGGACATTCACTGAAGACCAAAGAATGTTTTAAAGAACCGAACTTAAAGCTGTCAGCCTGCCTCAGTTTCTTCATTATTGAGTATAACCCTGGCCACCTGCATACCTCCCTGGAGTGTTTGGATGAATGGCTCTGAGCTTGTAAAGTACTTTGAGTGTTTGGGATGAAAGGATCTCTGTAAGTACAGGTCTTAGGAAGGTATTATATGTGGGCTTTCTAAACTGCCACACAGCCTGTTTTGCAAGAGCACTAATGGGCTTCTGGGTTTAGAGTTGTAAAAAGATGTACGTTCTGCAGCCTCCGGCTGCATCTTGTGAGGTTCCTGGGGCATGTGTCACTGCTTGCTTACCTCTAGCATAGATCCTCTCTGCAGGACAGGTATCTGCAAGCATGCACATGTAGAGCAGCCATTTGGACTTACTATTGCCTGCATTTAGCTGCTGTGGCATTGACAAGAAAGCACAGGATGTTAGGAGAGGGGAGATGGACTCTGTGTTCCACGACCTACTGCCTCACCTATTGGGAGTCCCCAGGGTTGCTTCTAATCATTACATGAGAGAACACACACAAAAATGCTCTGAAACTGTGTAGCTGTGGGAGAAGGAGGTTTGCTTCAGGTACTGACACTTACGTTGTGAAGAACTAGCTTTGAATTCTGGTTCTTCCAGTTACCGGCTCTATAACCTTTGGCAAGACAGTCAACAGCCCCAGCCTCAGTTTTCCAGACAGTCTGTCCCCTAACATTTGTGGTGCCTAGAGCTAGAATGAGGAGCTCTGGTAGTGTGGTGCCTAAGGCACTTGACTGCTAACTAGAAGGCTGGTGGTTCAAACCCACCAGCCACTCCTCAGAAGGAAGGTTGGGCAATCTACTTCTGTAGTGGTGCCACCTCAGAAACCCAAGGAGGGGTCTCTGTGAGTCAGATCCGACTCCATGGCACATAATGACAACAACAACAATAACAGCAGCAACAGAGCTAGAATGCAAATGGAGGGCAATTCACTCTATATTTTTTGATGAGTTATAAATAAAACTAAAAACTGTCAAATAAAATATGTTCTGAAATTGTCCTACTTTGACAAATACACCTTTATAATAAATGATCCGGAGGGTAAGGTTTGAATTTTGAATTTCCTTTTCTGTGGTACAGTTCTCACCTTCCATTCATGAGACCCAGGTTTGATTCCTGGCCAGTGCCTCTCATGTGCAGCCACCACCTGTTTTTCAGTGGAGGCCTGTATATTGCTGTGATGCTGAACAGGTTTCAGCAGAGCTTCCAGATGAAGGTGTATTAGGAAGAAAGGCCTGGTGATCTACTTCCAGAACTCAGCCAATGAAAACCCTGTGAATCACAATGGTCCGATCTGCAATTTATCATGGGGATGGCGCAGTACCAGATAGTGTTTTATACCGTGGTGTAAGGGATCACCATGAGTCTGGGGCAACTCCATGGTAGCCAGCACCAATAACATGATGCTTGATGAAGTAGCATGGCCAGTACCAGGCCCCCTAGTCCACAGCCTGCCTCCCTTCTCCACTTAACCTCTGTGCCCTTCTGCAGGGAAGGACCTAGTATTTGTATCCAAGGACAACTCAGTGAACTGGTCTATGTTTTATATACCATATGGCCCTCAGGCTGTGCATACTGAGGAGTGGTTTGCACTCAGTGTCTGGGAGAAAATATGCCTCCCTCCACTGTACCCTCAAAGTTGCTGCCCTCTGTGCCCCCACCTCTTACCAGACCACTTCCACTAGAAGTAGGCTTAGGTTGTTGGGACAGGGAACTTCAGGATCCTAGGACTTGGACAAGATCTACAAGGGAATTTTGGGCTCTTGGTGGGCATGTGTCTTTGGCCCATGGATTCCTTACCCTATAGAGAGGAGGTCCTTGCCCAGATATGTGGTCTAAAGAGAGGAGCCTGGGACAGCAGCCCTTCCTGCCTGCATACTGAGTTGGAACCAGCATTCATTGTAAAATACATATGATGTGCTTAGTAAAATGTTAATATTACCTAAATGAAAATAAATCAGTTCTAGGAGAAAAAATGTAGCCTTCAGACCAACCTTAATCATATCCATGTGTAGTAATGATGGGAGTGAGAGCTATTTCCACCAGATAGGATCATGCTTTATATTCCATTTATCTCTAGGACCTAGCAGAGTGATCTGTATTTACTTAGCATTTAATTCATTCATCAGCAACCAAAATTCAACAAATATTTATTTGTGACCACTCTTTCCTAAGCTTTGTTCTAGATGTATTGGTAACAGCAGAATGCAAACATATACAAGTGGAGCTTTCACTTTAGTAGGAGGAGACAGAATGTAAAAAAGATTAATATATAAAACATGTAGTTTGCTTGAAGATGGTTTGCATACATATCAAATACCCATGCCAAGGACTAAACAGACATTCTGCTAACCCCAGAGATAGGGATATGAAAAGACATGGTTATTGGGAGAGGAGTGATCATGAAAGAAAGGTATTGCATTTAGTTGGGGTTTGTGTGAAGCACCGTTAATTTCATGAAATACTCATGTTCTCTTTGGAACTCATGTTCTTGAATTCTTTCTTTTTCATTTGCATTCACCAAATGTTTATTAAGTATTTCCCACACTTAAAGCATTGTCCTCGGCTGTATGAAAGGTTATACATATTAGATGTGATTTTGTCCTCAAGTATTTATAATCTACAGAAAGTTATATAAATAAAATTTTGGGGCAGTTCTTGGCATAAAAGGAGCACTTCAGTGTTGGCAATTTTTACTACTTATCTGTCTGGATCTGTCAACAGAGTGAACTTAACTTCTCTTCTTTCCTTTCTGCTACTGCCTGCTTCAGTGTGAACCAACTCGCACACTGGTGTGTACTGAAAGAATTCTTTTCAGTGCTCTGGAATGCTGTCCTTGGGGTTCAGCTGCCTTTTCTCAATGGAGACTCATACATCAAGAAGGCAGTAGTATAATTATCTCAGCTACTGTGAAGCCAGGAAAAAGTGCTTGCAGAATCCAGATGTAAATTGATTGTGAAATTTAACAAAGAAAAAGTCACCTCCTTCTTTCTCTTTCCTCCCTTCAACTCAAATTGCATTTTATTTATTTATTTATTTTTAATTTTATTTTGATTTGGGTGAAGATTTACAGAGTAAATTCACTTTTCATACAGCAGTTCACATAATATACTTTG
>NW_006921599.1:21787632-21793029 GCF_000298275.1 Orycteropus afer afer
GTATTGTTTAGCTCTTCTGCATCTTTGTTGAGTTTCTTTCCAGTTGTTTTATCTTTCAAAGAAAGTGGTGTATTAAAGTCTCCCACTATGAGTGTGGATTCATCTATCAAATTGCATTTTAAAAGTCCTTCTGTTAGGATAAATATATGTTATTTGACCTACTCTCCTTTCTGGTTTGGGTTATGTAAATACCTTCCTGAAACAAATGAGGTCCTTATCAGTTTACATCCTTTTGTGGGGGGATGGTGCTATAGTTCTATGTTTTGATAATTAAAAATAAAATAAAACAACTAGAAAGAAAAGTATTGTAAAATTCCCTGGGTTAAGAACATCCCACTATGCACAATTCGTACTTAAGAATGGGCTGCCATAAAGTCTGTTGTATTAAAAATTTGAGTTAAAAAACCAAAACAAAACAAAAACCCAAAGTCACTGCCATTGGGTTGACACCCACTCATAGTGGATCCCATTGGATTTCCAAGATTGTAAATCTTTACAGAAGTAGATTGTCTCATCTTCCTCCCACAGAGCAGCTGGTGGGTTTGAACTGCCAGCATTCTGGTTAACAGCGAAATACCTTAACCACTACACTACCAGAGTTAAATAAAAGGGCTTATAATAATGGAGGCAGGCACTACTTTCTGAGGCTCATGAAAATATTGCCTGACTTCAGTGGTTCTTAAGCTCCAGGAAGGAGAATGCTGTCAGCCTTTTTAAGTTAGATCTCATTGCCATTAACACTGTGTTGAGTGTGAAACTGTATTTGTCTTAAATTTTCCTCTTTTTTACCCTGTAACCATGCCTCCAAAGTGTATAAATCTGATTCAAGTGCTGGTAATGCATCAAAGAGAAGGAAGACAATCACGATTGAAAATAAAGTAGAAATAATAAAGTAATTGAAAAGAAGCAAAATGCCCTCTGTCATTGGTAAAGTGTTAGGCTACAGTCATTAATTGTTAGGAACATTTTTAAAGGATAAAGTGAGAATAGGAGCTCTGGTAGCAAAGTGCCTAAGGCACTTGACTGCTAACCAGAAGGCTGGCAGTTCAAACCCACCAGCCACTCCTCGGAAGGAAGATGAGGCAATCTACTTCCGTAATGATACTGCCTTGGAAACCCAAAGAGAGGTCACTATGAGTTGGGCCTGACTCAAGGGCACATAACAACAACAAAGTAAGAATAATGGAGCATATGAAAGAGTCTGCCCTGATGAAAGTTACAGTTATTACTAAGCAATACTAATTATTGAAATGGACATGCTATTGACAATTTAATCAAAATTTAATAGGCACAATATGCCTGTTAGCCTTACTGTAGTTTGAGAAAAGCTCAGTCTTTTTAGTAATTTAAAAGCATCACATGAACAAGTGAAGGTGATTGTGATGAAGACTTTGTTGTGCAGAAGGGTTCCATCTTTGAAAAGTGAGGGCAAATTTACATAATAGTAAAGTGCAAGGTGAAACAGCAAGTACCAATGTAAGTGGTGTGAGTCATTTTCTTAAATTTTGAAGAAAATTGAGGAGGGAGGTTATTTGTCAACCAAGTATTTAATGTAGACGATATTAACTTACTTTGGGAAAAAATGCCTGCAAGGATCTACATTTCGAAAGAAGAAAAAATAACACCAGAGAATTGTTATTGAAGGATTTGTTGTTGATTTTGTTAGGTGCATTGAGTCGGTTTCAACTCTTAGCAACACTATGTACAACAGAAAGAAGCACTGCCCAGTCCTGTGCCATCCTCACAATTGTTGCTACGCTTGAGCCCATTGTTGAAACCTCTGTATCAATCCATCTTGTTGAGGGTCTTCCCCTTTTTTGTTGACTCTCTACCACATGCAATATCATTCTCCAAGGACTGGTTCCTCCTGATAACATGACCAAAGTACAAGAGACAGATTCTGCCATTCTCCCTTCTAAGGTGTATTCCATCCAAGACAGATTTGTTCCTTTTTCTGCTATATTCAATATTCTTCACTAACACCATAATTAAAATGCAACAGTTCTTCTTTGGTCTTCCTTATTCATTGTCCAGCTTTCAAATGGACATGAAGCTATTGAAAAGACAATGTTGGTCTAGTGCACCAGAGTTTTATCTTCAACATTATATCTCTGCTCTTTAATACTTTAAAGAGGTCTTTTGCAACACATTTTCCTAATGAAATATGTTGTTTGATTTCTTGACTGTTGCTTCCATGGGCATTGATTGTGGATCCAAATGAAGTGCAATTCTTGACAACTTCAGTATTTTCTCCACTTACATTGTTGCTTTTTGGTCGAATTGTGAAGATTTTTGTTTTCTATATGTTGAGGTGTAATCCTTACTGAAGGCTGTAGTATGGATATTCATCAGTAAATACTTCAAGTCATCTTCACTTTCAGCAAGCAAGTTGGTGTCATCTGCATATCAAAGGTTGTTAATGAGTCTTCCTCAAATCCTAATGTTGCGTTCTTCTTCCTATAGTCTCTAGCTTCTTGGATTATTTGCTCAATGTACAGATTGAACAAGTATGGTGAAAGGATACAAACCTGGTACACACTTTTCCTGATTTTAAACCATGTAACATGTCCTTTGTTCTATTTGAATGACAACTTTTTGGTCTTTGTACAGGTTCCTCATGAGCACAATTAAGTGTTCTGGAATTCCCATTTTTCTCAATGTTATCCATATTTATTATGATCCACATAGTCCAAGGCCTTTGCATGGTCAATAAAACAGAGGTTAACATCTTTCTGATATTCTTTGCTTTCAGCTAAGATTCATCTTACATCAGCAGTGATATCCCTCATTCCTTGTCCTCTTCTGAATCTGGCTTGAATTTCCGGCAGTTCCCTTTCTACATACTTTTGCAACCGTTTTTGAACTATCTTAAGCAAAATTTTACTTGCATATGATAATAATAATATTGTTCAATAATTTCTGCATTCTGTTGGATCACCTTTATTTGAAATGGACATGTATATGGATCTCTTCTAGTAGAATGGCCAGGTATCTATCTGTTTTACAAATTTCTTGGTATAGACAAATGAACAATTCCAGTGCTGCATCTGTTTGTTGAAACATCTCAATTCTTGAACCCTTGTTTTCTGTTAGTGCCTTCAATATAGTTTGGACTTCTCCCTTAATCACCTTCAGTTTCTGGTCATATGCTATCCCCTGAAATCATTGAATGTTGACCAATTCTTTGGTACAGTGACTATACATTCCGTCTATCTTTCCTTGATACTTCCTGAGTCTTTCAATATTTTGTCCTTAAATCTTTCAATATTGCAACTCAAGTTTTGAATTTTCTTCAATTCTCTCAGCTTGAGAAATGCCAAGCATGCTTTTCACTTTCATTTTTCTAACTCCATGTATTTGCACATTTCGTTATACTGTTTTGTCTTCTTGAGGTACCCTTTGAAATCTTCTGTTTAGCTCTTTTCCTTCATTATTTCTTCTGTTTGCTTTTGCTACTCTGTTTAAGAGCAAGTTATAGAGTCTTTTCTGACATTCATTTTGGTCTTTTCTTCCTTTCCTGTCTTTTTAATGACATTTTGCTTTCATCATGTATAATGTCCTTGATATCCTAAAATGTGTATGATCTTTGGTCTTTAGTGTTCACTTTGTCCGCTCTGTTCTTCATATGGTCTCTAAATTCAGGTAGATTGTACTTAAGGGTGTACTTTGGCTCTCATGAACTTGTTATAATTTTCTTCAGCTTCAACTTGTACTTGCATAAGAGCAATTGATGTTCTGTTGCACATTCGGTCCCTGGCTTTATTCTAATAATATCGATAATATTGATGTTTTCCATTATCTCTTTCCACAGATGTAGTTGATTTGATTCCTGTATATCCCATTTGGGGCATTCCATGTGTATAGTCACCATTTATGTTGTTGAAAATAGGTAGTTGCAGTGGGTAAGTCATTGGTCTTGCAATATTCTGTTATACAATTTCCAATGTAGTTTTTATTTCCATGGCCATATTTTCTAACTACCAATTCTTCTTTGTTTCCAGCTTTCACATTCCAATCATCAGTAATTATCAGTGCATCTTGATTGCATATATGATCAATTTCAGACTGCAGAATTTGGTAAAAATCTTAAATTTTTTCATCTGTGCATTAGTGGTTGGTATGTAAATTTGAGTAATAGTCATTTTAACAGGACTTCCTTATAAGCATATGGGTATTATCCTATCACTGACAGTGTTATATTTCAGGGTAGATCTTGAAATGTTCTTTTTGACATTTGATGAATGCATTGCATTTCCAGTTCAATGCGTAGTAGAACATATAATTATCCCATTCAAAAACACCAATACTATTCCATTTCAGCTCACTAATGCCTAGGACATTGATCTTTATATGTTCCATTTCATTTTTGATGACTTCCAATTTTTCTAGATTCATACATACTTTGTGCATGCCATGTTCCAATTATTGTTGGACGTTTGCAGTTGTTTCTTCTCATTTTGAGTCATGTCACATCAGCAAATGAAGGTCCTGAATGCCTTACTCCAGCCACGTCATTAAAATAAACTCTACTCTGAGGAGGCAGCTCTTCCCTAGTCATAATTTGAGAGCCTTCCAACACTATATCAGATATTGTTCCTCTGTTGTCCGTAAGAGTTTCACAGGCCAGTTTTTTCAGAAGTAGATCACAAGTTCCACCTTCCTAATTTGTCTTAATTTGCAACCTCTGATGAATCTGTCCACTATGGTGACCCTACTGGTATTTGAAATACCTGTAGCATAGCCTCCAGCATCAGAGCAACACACAAGCCACCACAGACAACGTATTGACAGACAAGTGGTGGATTATGATGATGATGATGATGATGTACTGTATTCATATGTTTAAGATGTTTTAGTATATTTGGCAGTGTTTCTTAAATGTTTTATGTATACAGAAAAGTGAAACATATACAATATACTAAGACAAACATTTGACTCACCAATGTATAATAAGACTGTATGTACCTGTTCTGGCTTACCTATAAATTCTACTCAAACGCTTAAAGACAGACTTAGAAATGGATCTTGTCTGTGACCTAGAGACTGGGGTCTGCCTGTATGACAAATTGTTGTTGTTATTATGTGCTATTGAGTTGGACCCGACTTATCATAACCTCTCCTTGGGTTTCTGAGGCACTATCACTATGGAAATAGATTGCCCAACCTTCCTTCCAAGGAGCAGCTAGTAGGTTTGAACTGCCAGCCTTCTGGTTATCAGTCAAGTGCCTTAGGCATTATGCTACCAGAGCTCCCATGACAAATTATGGTGAGGGATAATTTTGACTATCAGACACTGTCTTACCCCATTGATAAAAGGGTCGAGCAACCTTCACTGTATGTTTATCAGAACCTACTATGCAGTATGATTTATCTCGGTAAGTATTTTTTTTTTTTTTT
>NW_006921599.1:21795084-21797287 GCF_000298275.1 Orycteropus afer afer
TCTTATTTCTTTTTCAGCAATCTCTTTGCTGGTGTAGAGGAATCCAACTGATTTTTGGATGTTGATCTTATATCCTGCGACGTTGCTAAATCCCTCAATAAGTATTTTTTTTTAAATAAATTTATTATAATCTTTCTGCAGATGACAGGTTAAGTTTTCTATGCGAACTGTAAAATTTGGTGAACTTTCTTTGTTAAATAAATTCAAGTGGTGGTTGTAGGGGATTGAATAGAAAGAAGGTTGGTAAACACAATTTTATGATTTCCTTCTTACAAAAATAATGAGAATGTGATTTTTAAAAATAAAACAGTATGTTTTGGAGTTCATAGTTTATCCTTCAGGAAAGACTCCATTTGAACATCAACTTCGTTTTTTGGAAACTCTAGTTCTGGTTGCCATTCTATTTCTAACTAGTTGCATGATCCTGGGCATTCTCTCAGCAGCTTTCAGTGTGAAAGGAAAGTGTTGGTCTCCTGATAGCTAAGATTTCTTTTAGTTTTAAAGTCATGATGAATTAAAATAAAAAGAATATGAATTGAAGCTGCATAGTATTTTGCAACCATGACTATGTTTTATAGTCACTTCAGAAAACTCCCCACCTCCCCCACATGCATTTGACCTGTCTACCAATCTCCTGATTGAATCAGTCTAAAGTGAGGCCTTGAGATGTGTATTTTATGCAAATCATGAATTGAGAATGGCTAGCTTGCCAGCAATGAATCTAAAATGGGGAAGGTAGTGTGAGTGTTTGGGAATTTAGGAAAACTATGGAAGTTATTTAAATGTATATTTTCAATTTAAAAAATTATATAAATGTAAAATTGTAATTCATCGTGTTCATGCATTGATACCTCCCCCTCCCATTTAAGACATCTTGAGTTAAGGATCCTTGATTCAGAAGCCCCTTCTAGGGCTCTGTTTTTATCAACTACTATAAAAATGGCATGGCAGGACACCTGACCTTCTCTAGCTTCACGAGCAGGAGAGACACTCTCCATCAACATCAGCCCAAGGCTGATTCTTATGAGGTAGAGATCAGGAATATCTCTTGTCTCCCACCTTTTCACTAATTCTGAGACCAGCTGTCTCTCCCATGACACTCTCTCCTTCTCTGATGGGTTTGATAATTCATTGCAATGGCCACACAGAATTCATAAACAATATACATGATTATGGGGTTAATTAGGAAAATAACAGATTACAATTCAGGACTGACTCAGGATAGGTTTTGGCCATTTCCACAGACAGGCCTCCCCCCAACACTTGGGTCCCTGGGCCCCTCCACCTGGCTTCTGCTCTGCTCAGTCAAGTATTACAAAGCTCTTTAGCTCTGCTGGTAAGTGTCCCAAAGCATGCCACTCCAGCAGGAAGTTTCCTGCCCAAAGGTGCTCAAGTCTTGCTGTGTAATGTGGTGAGCCTAGCTCTGTCAAGTGCCTGGAGGCACCCCACTCTTCCAAGAACCCTCTTTCCTGAAGGCCCTGTGCTCTCTAGTTCCTTATGTTGGCAGGCCTTGCTCCGTGGAAAAGTGCCTGGAGACACGCTACTTCTCCAGGAAACTTCCTCTCTGCAGGCGTTATATTCCCTATCTGCACGTGCCCACTGTAGCTACCTTGTTCTGTGGGCCAGGAAGCCCATTGCACCATATTGCCCTGGTCACCTAGTTCTGTTGCCGCCATTTCTCTGCTGCAGCTTCTTGCTTGCGCCATCTCTGTTGTTAGAACTCTATCTCTATCTTTTGGTTCAGTGCAGAGACCTCAGGTCCAGAGGACACACTCCACTTTTGATTTTCATTCTTGTTGGTAGTGAGATCCCTCCTTCCTGCCTCTGGCTTATTTTTAGCCTAAAGGGATTGCAAAATGACAAATCCCTTCAGTAAGGGTTCCATATACTCTATTTGCATGATCCCACCTCCACAAGGGTGCCATGTACTTTTGTTGCATTATTAGCAGGCCATTCAATCCCCTTGGTGGGCCACCAACACCTTATTTGCATAGTCTTGGCCAATCATTTTAAGACCATGAATGTCTAAAAGGGCCATATTAAGTAATTCACTGCACCACAACTACTAATCAAATATGTTGTTGTTGTTCTTATGTGCCATTGAATCAGACCTGACTCATAGCGACCCCTCCTTGGGTTTCCAAGGCAGTATCACTATGGAAGTAGATTGCCCAACCTTCCTTCTGAGGAGTGGCTGGTGGGT
>NW_006921599.1:21797387-21799326 GCF_000298275.1 Orycteropus afer afer
GGAAGTAGATTGCCCAACCTTCCTTCTGAGGAGTGGCTGGTGGGTTTGAACCGCCAGCCTTCTGGTTAGCAGTCAAGTGCCTTAGGCACTACCCTACCAGAGCTCCTAATCAAGTATATCAAACCAAATATGATTAGATTACAATGACTACTGATGTGTCTGGTAGGAGATTCCACAGAGAGCCAGAAACACAGGAATTTATGTTGAAACTAAGAAATAGTGGACAAAGCCACCCCCACCTCCCACTCCTGCCCTGCTTTGGCCCTTTATTTTAAAACCCAGATTTGACCTTTCTGACAGGTTTCATGACTTCTTTGGAATGTAGAGTTGGGGATACTAATATTTGCTACCAGGTAATATTTATTTAGTGATGTGAGAACCTAGGGCATTAGTTGACTGCAAGTGTGATTATTAACAGGACTCAGGAAAATGCTAGCAGAAATAATGGCACCTTTGTTATCACAACGATTTTTTGCCAATAGCACTGAAGGAAAAGTGATATTTGTTATCAAATCAGGCAGGGAATTTACAAATGATAAGAAGTTGGAGAGGTTGCATTCTTTCTTGTATCTCACTCTTGTAGCCACAAGTATCTTTCTCCCAGGGATAGATAAAAACACTTGACTAGGGCCATAAATTCACTCTGTCTTTTATCACCAGGGCCTTAGGAAGTCTATGAACAGCCTTGACCTCCTCCTGTTCTTTTATTGAAAGGATGCTTATGATGTGGTGATAGCTTTAGGAGAGCAGAAGAAAAACAGCAAACACATCAGCAAAATTTCCCAAGAAAGGAAGATTCTATGGCCTTTTGGAGGGGAGAAACTGCTATTCTTTTTTGATTTTTTCAGTGGTAGGTTTTCTCCCCCACCAGGTCTTACCCAGGAACTTTGTGCATAGGAGTAGATAACTGGACTGGCCAAGAGTTTGATGGAGAAAATAAGCTTTTCAAAAACCTCAAATTTTCAGTGTTTTCTAATCAGATTTTTGCTTTTCCTGTTGATTTTACTTGCCTTGTTTGTTGTCAGTGATCTGGCTGGGGTTCATTCAGTCCTCCTTGTTCTCAACTTTTATAATCACCTGGCAGGATGGGAGACTAGGGTGATGGAAACGGAGCAGTTAAGAATTTAACTTCTATTTCATGTGCTTAAATAATAGTTTATGGCACCGTCTGAACTATAGAATGTGTCATAGACTAGATGTTTCCATGTAAATACAAGACTTAGCTTTTGAAAGAGTAGAATTGGATACACAAATTACCATATTTTTTGCAAATAGCTTGCCTACATAAATAATGTGCACACATACACGCACACACACACGTAATGAGTTGTTGTTGTTGTTAGGTGCTGTCGAGTTGTCTCTGACTCGTGGCAATACTATGCACAGCAGAATGAAATGCCGCCCGATCCTGAGCCAGCTCCATGATTCTTGCTATACTTGAGCCCATTGCTGCTGCCACTGTGTCAATCCATTTTGTTGGAGGCCTTCCCTTCTTTTGTCAACGCTCCACCTTACCAAGCATGATATCTTTCTCCAGGGAAGGGTCCCTTCTGACAATATGACCAAAGTATATGAGATGAAGTCTGGCCGTTCTTGCCTCGAAGGAGCATCCTGGCTGCACTTCCTCCAGGACAGATCTGTTAATTGTTTTAGCAGTCCACGGTACTTTCAGCATTCTTCACCAACACTACAGCTCAAAAGCATCAATTCTTCTTCCGTCTTCTTTAATCATTGTCCAGCTCTCACATGCAGATGAGGTGATTGAAAATACCATGGCTTGGGTCAGGTGCATCTTAGTCCTCAAGGAGACATCTTTGCTCTTCAGCACTTGAAAGAGGTCCTTTGCAGTCGATTTGCCCAGTGCTATACATTGTCTAGGAGCTCTGGTAGCATACTGCCTAAAGGCACTTGACTGCTAACGAGAAGGCTGGCGGTTCAA
>NW_006921599.1:21800211-21811281 GCF_000298275.1 Orycteropus afer afer
AATGTTATCCACAATTTGTTATGATCCACACAATCAAATGCTTTTGCATAGTCAATAAAACACAAGTAAACATCTTTCTGGTATTCTTTACTTTGAGCCAAGATCCATCTGACATCAGCAATGGTATCCCTTGTTCCACGTCCTCTTCTGAATCCACCTTGCATTTCTAGAAGTTTTCTGTCAGTATACTGCTGGAACTGTTTTTGAATTATCTTCTGTAAGGTTTTACTTGCTTGTGATATTTATGTTTGATAATTGTTTGTTTGATAATTTCCACAGTCTGTGGGATCACCTCTCTTTGGAATGGATACAAATATGGATCTCTTCCACTCAGCTGGCCAAGTCACTGTCTTCTAAATCACTTGGCATAACTGAGTGAGTACCTCCAGTGAGGCATCCATTTGTTGAAACATCTCAGTGGGTATTCTGTCCATTCCTGGAGCCTTGTTCTTTGCCAATTCTTTCAGTTCAGCTTTGACTTCTTCCTTCAGTGCCATTGGTTCTTGAACATATGCCACCTCCTGAAACTGAGGAACATCGACCAGTTCTTTTTGGTACAGTGACTCTGTGTATTCCTTCTATCTTCTTTTGATGCTTCCTGTATCATTCAATATTTTGCCCACAGAATCTTTCAATATTGCAACTCGAGGCTTAAATTTTTTCCTCAGTTATTTCAGCTTGAGAAATGCCGAGTGTGTTCTTCCCTTTTTGTTTTCTAACTCCAGATCATTGCACATTTCATTATAGTAATTAGCTTTGTCTGCTTGAGCTGCCCTTTGAAATCTTCTGTTCAGCTCTTTTATCTTGTCATTTCTTCCATTTGCTTTAGCTAATATCCACTCAAGGGCAACTTTCAGAGTCTCTTCTGACATCCATTTTGGTGTTTTCTTTCTTTCTCATCTTTTTAATGACCTCTTGCTTTCTTCTGGTTTTCAGTCATTGGTGTTCAATGTATCAAATCTGTTCTTGAGATGGTCTCTAAATTCAGGAGGGATACATTCAAGGTCATATTTTGGCTCTTGTGGACTTGTTTTAATTGTCTTCAACTTCAAGTTGAACTTGCATATGAGCAGTTGATGGTCTGTGCCACAGTCAGCTCCTGGCCTTGTTTTGGCTGAAGACATTGAGCTTTTCCATTGTCTCTTTCCACAGATATAGTCAATCTGATTCCTGTGTACTCCATCTGGTAAAGACCATGTTTATAGCCACCATTTGTGTTGTTGAAAAAAGGTATTTGCAATGATTAAGTTGTTGGTCTTGCAAAATTCTATCATGGGATCTCTGGCATTATTTCTGTCACCAAGGCCAAATTTTCCAACTACTGGTGATTCTTCTTTGTTTCCAGCTTTTGCATTGCAATCACCAGTGATATGCAACACATCTTGATTGCATGTCCAGTCAATTTCAGACTGAAGAAATTGATAAAAATCTTCAATTCCTCATCTTTGGCTTTGGTGGTAGGTGCATAAATTTGAATAATAGTAGTATTAACAGGTCTTCCTTGTAGGTGTATAGATATTATCCTATCACTGACGGCATTGTACTTCAGGACAGATCTTGAAACATCCTTTGTGATGATGAATGCCACACCATTCCTGTTCAATTTGTCATTCCTGGCATAGTAGATCATATGTCTGATTCAAAATGTCCAATACCCATCCATTTCAGCTCAGTAATGCCTAGGATATCAATTATGAGTTCCATTTCATTTTTGACAGCTTCCTGTTTTCCTACATTCATACTTCGTATATTCCATGTTCCAATTATTAATAGATGTTTGCAGCTGTTTCTCCTCAATTTGAGTCATGCCACATCAGCACATGGAGCTCCTGAAAGAGTTACTTTATCCGTATCATTAAGGTTGGTTTTACTCTGATGAGGCAGCTCTTTCCCAGTCCTATTTTGAGTGCCTTCTGACCCAAGGGCCTCATCTTCCTGCATTGTGTTAGACAATGTTTCCAAGCTATTCATAAAGTTGCCCGGTAATGTATCAGACAGTGTTTCTCTGCTATTCTTAAGGTTTTCCCGGGCCAAGTTTTGAGAAGTGGATGGTCTCCTCCTTTTCCCTAGTCTGTCTTAGTCTTTAAGCTGTGTTGAAACCTGTACACCATGTGCAACTCTGCTGGCATCTGAAATACCAATTGCACAGCCTGAAGCTTCACAGCAACATACAAACCCCACAGGATGACAAACTGACAGACAAGTTTGTCTCCCTTAGATGATAGAACCTCTGTGCCCTCCCCTTACCTAATTCCTACCTGGAAACTGCCACTTTGTGGTCCCCGACTGCTCCCTCCCTTTCCTGGCTCTAGGGGTTTGGGGCCTAGCCTTGCCTCCCGCCTCTTTTCCCCTGGATATCCTGCTGCTCGGCAGGTCGCCAACCTCTCCAGCTCCCTCCCTTTCCTGGCTCTAGGGGGCTTGGAGTGTAGCTATGCCTCCCACCCCTCTTTACCTGGACATCCTGGTGCTTCTGAGGTCCCTGGCCTCTCCTGCTCCCTCCCTTTCCTGGCTGTAGGAGACTTGGGGCCTAGCCTTGTCTCCCGCTGCTTTTTACCTGGATATCCTGCTGCTCCGGAGGTCCCCAGCCTCTCCTACTCCCTCCTTGTCCCGGTTCTAGGGGGCTTGGGGTCTAGCCTTGCCTCTTGCCCCTTTTTACCTGGATATCCTGCTACTCCACATTTTTATATAATTTCACCACTTCCACTCATCATCACATAATGAGTGGAAGTGGTGAAATTATGTAAAGTTCTGGCATAGCACGCCCATGCATACACCACATAGGTCTCCTGACATTTCAGAAATGAATTTTGTTCTCATTCACTCTCAGTCAATAGTCCGAAATGTTGCTTTTGATTATATTGGTATAATAAAGGTATAAACTTGGTAAGAAGTCTGGCTATTTCTGATGAGTGACGTATTGTCCTCCTTCAAAGGAAGAATCTGTTGACACAATATACATTTTGATCATCTATTACAGAGCATTCTGAGAAACTTTACCTACCCTGGTAATCAGGGAAAAAAATAAAATTAAAACTGTGTGTTTGCTCTGGGTTTGTGGCTAGGCCTGAGAGCAGTGGAATTCCTTGTAGCTGATCTGAGCCCAGGTATGTCATACCAGAGAAGAGCAAAAGGTCAGATGGAGGGCTGCACATGGGCCTGCTACAGACTGAGTACAGGCTGGTCCTGCAGCAGGTGAGGGCCATTGCCCATAAGTGGTCACATACCTCAGTGGCAGCTCCACATGAAGCTGAATGGTAGGATGGTATGAGTATAGGTGCATACCACCCCAGGCCAGTGAGGCCTCAGGGTGGCTAGTCAAACCTGTCTTATCTGAGCAAGAGAAGCATGGCCCCTCTGTGCCTGTGGCTCTTGCACCCACCTTGTGGCATCTGCATGGGCAGGAATTTCACAAGGCCAAGCATGGCAGCTGACCAACAGGGTAGAATACACGTAGCTGTGGTGCATTGGCCTCACCCACCTGAGTGGTCTGTCCAGACTGAGGTTTGCAGATCCTCATAATTCTTGGGGTAGGGCCTGCCAACACAGTGAGGCAGAAAAAGTGATTTTTTCCTGCTTTCGAAAAAGCAGTTTGCTGAGCAGTAAAGAAAACATGCTGGGAAAGTGGCTGATAGGAACTTTGGTGGATAAGCTGGTGAGGGTCTTCTACTGAGAACCAAACCTCTGCATCAACAGGCATGAAGACAAAGATTTAACATTAAATCCTTTGTATAGAAAAATATATATGTATAACTGAAGTCAGCAACATGGGAAAAAAAAAAAATCACTGGTATATCACATTTATGAAAATAATGTGTGAAAAGTTGTGTGGTTTGCAGAAATCTATGAATGGGTGTTATTTGTGTAAAAACACAGTACTATCTCATTATCCAGGAGCTCTGGTAGCGTAATGCCTAAGGCATTTGACTGCTAATCAGAAGGCTGGCGATTCAAACCCACCAGCCATTCCTCGGAAGGAAGGTTGGGCAATATACTTCCGTAGTGATACTGTCTCAAAAACCCAAGGAGGGGTTGCTGTGAGTTGGATCTGACTTGAGGACAGTGAGTTTGGGTTTTTGGTTTTATCTCATTATCCAGAGTGAAACTATTATTTCTGTAGGTCCCTTAGCAAGTCTGCATATTGGAATGGAGGAGGGCAAAATGGGCTGGGTCATACTTGTTTCCAGACCCACGCTTCCTTTTGCACTGTAGTTGAACTGAGGCTAGCAGGTGATATGACATCATTTTGTGTGTTGCTGGCACTTTTTTTTCTTCTCTCAGTATGATCTGTACTAAATTTATTTTCCTCTTCAAAACAAGACAGAATTATGGCTTGCTTTGAATACCCTATAGGTATGTCTGGCTATTTCTGATGAGTGACGTATTGTCCTCCTTCAAAGGAAGAATCTGTTGACACAATATACATTTTGATCATCTATTACAGAGCAGTCTGAGAAACTTCAGGGCAAGTCAGGAAAGCTCTCTCCCCAAAGCAATTTCTTAGCCTCTGAATGGCAGGGCGAATCAGACAGACATCAGCAGTTTTTTTTTTTTTTTTTTAAGATTTCTCTAATGATAATGAAAGACCTCACAGAATATTAAAACATTGTATTTAGAATTTAGGTGAAGTGAGAACACATCTCCAGGTGGTGTTTTCCTTGCCTGAGAGCACCAGTCTTGCCAGGACAGTGGTACAGTGCAAGATTCCTTTGCTCAATACATAAATAAACTGGCAAAGCTTGGGGCATCCACATGTATTTGGGCTCCCAGGCCCTTTTTTCTTTTCTATTTCTGAGTCCTTCATTATCTTTTCCAACTTTTTGCTATCAAAGATTCCTGCCAAAAAGACTATTCCTAATTTACTATTCCAGATGCTTAATAGTATTGGTTTTTCTTGATCAAGGCACTGGCTAAAAACTTTTCTGGAGTCTTGACTAGATACTTCTCATACCCTATATAGATTTATCGGATCCCCTGGATCCAATACAAATCATTAAGGTGCTGGACTGATAACTGAAAGGTTGGAGATTCAAATTCATCTAGAGGCACCTAAGAAGACAGGCCTGGTAATCTACTTAAGAAAAATCAGCCATTGAAAACCCTATGTATTCTGGTTAAAAGGAGGATAAAATGCAGAACAAAATTTAAAATTCTCATGGAATCTAGACTTTTTGGAGTAATTGAAACTGGATGAGCCCTAAAACTATTGCCCTGAAATAATCTTTAAACCTTAAACCAAAAAGACCCCAGAAGTCATCTTTAAACCAAACAATAGGTTAGCTTAATTAGGAAAGAATATCTGTCTTGAATGTTGTGCTCTGTTAAAGAATTGTCTGTATGGAATCAAATTGACAACAGCCACTTGAAAGGTTAGATAGGAGACTTAGAGGGCAGTGAATTTATGTTAAAGGAGGAGGAACAATTCAGAAAAGGAATTGAGAATGACTGCACAACTTGAGGGAGCTCTGGTGGCGTAGTGCCTAAGGCTTTTGACTGCTAACCAGAAGGCTGGCAGTTCAAACCCACCAGCTACTCCTCGGAAGGAAGTTTGGGCAATCTACTTCCGTAGTGATACCGCCACAGAAACCCAAGGAGGGGTTGCTATGAGTCAGGTTCCACTGGACTGCAGTGAGTTATTATTTTTGGCACAACTTGAAGACTGTAATCAGTGCTACCAAATTGTACATGTAGATATTGTTGAACTGGTGTATATTCTACTGTGTATGTTTTCAACAACAACAACAACAACAAAGAGAAAAGCCTATGGAGCACAGTGCTACTCTGACACACATGGAGTTGCCGTGAATTTGAAGTTGACATGACAGCATTTTCTTTAATTTTATTTTTTATGTTGATTATTGAGCAGCTAAAATTTTGACAGAGGCCCCCCACTTTTTCCCTTGCACCTCAATCCTTTTATCAGGAGATCTACACACTTAGAGATAAGCTGGTTGGACTTAGAGGCCCAAACATAATTATAAGTGAGGAAACCTTCATTTTACTTGAGTTTTGTAATTAATGCCTCCTCTTCTTGTCTGCTAACCAGAAAGCTAGTGGTTCAAACCCACCAGCTACTCCTTGGAAGGAAGATTGGGCAGACTACTGCTGTAGTGATACTGCCTTGGAAACCCAAGGTGGGGTTGCTGTGAGTCGGATCCAACTCGACGGCTGTGAGTTTGGTTTGTTTGGTCCTCTAGTTCTGATTCCTGAGCTATGTTACCACACATAGCAAAAAATAGTACGATATTTTCTTACCATGTTTACTTCTTAAGTAATGTACTATATTGTATCTTAGCACAGGGCTTTGTATAAAGTATTATTATGGCTAGTTGCCATTATAGTCCAGTCCTTTGTTATTTCCTGTTAGACAACTACAGTAAACTCTATGTGTCTTCAAATTTGGGGCTTTATAGGATATTTCTGATCACTTCTTTTCTTGCGTTCCAAAACTGGTCTTTCTAAGTTCTTCTCCCACCTCACCCCTCCTTGTCCTATGCTTAAGAGGCCCTAAGCTCTGGTCTTGTTAAAGTCATACTCTTTCATATTTTGTCTCTGTGTGGACCCATCCTTTTCTCCACATTGCTCTGTTTCTTGCTTCCTACTGGAACTGGTCTACCCACTCACAAGACCAACCCAAAATATCTTCCCTGGGAAGCCTCTGTTAATACACATTTGTCTACAGCCCTTTGTTGAGCAAATATGACATTAAATTGTTACTATTTGTTTATATGTCTGTCTCCCTAACTGAAACAGCTGTTTCTCAAGAGCAATGACTGTGTAATAATGTCTGGCACCTAAAAGACAGTCAGTAAATATTTGTTAAGTGAATGGAAGTTGAGGACAGAGGCTATGGGTGTTATACATTTTAAAATTTTTATGTGGATAATGCTAAAGTGTACATTTTATGACTTAATGCTCATCCTATTTTTGATCAGTTTTATTTTGCCTTTAAAATAACTACATTACTACCTTGCTGTTTACAAATTATTTATTACAATGACTACACTGCTACATTGAAGATGGAAATATAATTTGAAATTAGAAAATTCAATAATACTGACATCATGCCTGCTTAAAATATAAATGTATACTACAGCCAACTCCTCTTCCATTTAGCACCTTTGACAGAATATTTCAAACCTGACCTCTGCCTTTATTAACTCAAACCTTCTTTTCTGTAAATCTGAAATTCTTCTAAATGCCTCAAGTGCCTAAGAGTCATTCATATGTTAGAAAGTGATGGCCTATCAAACATAGAATGCCTAAAGTTTCCTAAGAGTAAGAGAAAGCTGGGACACACTAGACCAGGCCAAGGCATATAGAATCTTATTTTTATCCTAGTTATGTTTTTTAGTGTACAACACAACCACTGCTGTGGAGTTGGATTTAACTCATAGCAACCCCTCCTTGGCTTTCTGAGATGGTATCACGATGGAAGTAGATTGCCTAACCTTTGGTCTGAGGAGTGGCTGGTGGGTTTAAACCACCAGCTTTCTGGTTAGCAGTCAAGTGCCTTTGGCACCATGCCACCAGAACTCCTTTTATAGTATTGGATTCTTAAATAATACTGTAGTTCCTAACAAATTATAAGATGAGTAAGAAAAGGTGAAAGAGACTCTATTAAAATATTACTAGGTTTTTTTTTACTAATTTTAAAATATTGCCAGATCATACTGACTTATGAATAGGTAGTTAAGGGAGAGTCATTTATTTGGTGTGAGCTTGCAGTTCCAGAATATGATTCAAAGGGTTCCTTCATGTTCCATACAAATATTGAACAAGATAGAGGATCTTTTCTTTCTCTCAGACTAAGCCATCATGCATGTGAGTTTGTGGGGACTATTTATTGCTGTTGTTAAGTGTCATCGAGTCAGATCCAACTATAGCGACACTATGTACAACAGAACAAAACACTGCCTGGTCCTGTGCGAACCTCACAATCCTTGCTATAACTGAGCCCATCGTTGCAGCCACTGTGTCAGTCCATCTTGTTGAGGGCCTTGCCCTTCTTGCTGACCCTCCACTTTACCATGTATGGTATCCTCCAGGGAATGGTCCCTCTGATAACATGACCAAAGTAGGTGAGACGAAGTCTGGTCATTCTCGTTTCTGAGGAGCATTCTGGCTACACATCTTCCAGGACAGATTTGTTCATTCTTCTGGCAGTCCATGGTACTTTTAGTACTCTTTGCCAACAACACAACTCAAAAGCATCAACTCTTCTTCAGTCTTCATTGTTCATTGTCTAGCTCTCAGATGCATATGAGGCTATTGAAAATTCCATGGCTGAGGTTAGGCACACCTTAGTCTTCAAGGAGACATCTTTGCTCTTCAGCATTTTAAAGAGGTCTTTTGCAGCAGATTTGCCCAGTGCAATATGTTGTCTGATATCTTGACAGCTGCTTCCATTGGTGTCAGTTTTGGAAACAAGTAATATGAAATCTTTAACCACTTCAATTTTTTCTCCATTTATTGTGATGCTGCTTATTGGTCCAGTTGTGGGCATTTTTGTTTTCTTTATATTGAGATGTAATCCATACTGCAGACTGTAGTCTTTCATCTTCATCAGGAAGTGCTTCAAGTCATCCTTACATTCAGCAAACAAAGTTTTGTCATCTGCGTATTAAAGATTGTTAATGAGAGTTCCTCTAATCCTGATGCCATATTCTTCTTCATATAGTCCAGTTTCTTGGATAATTTGTTCAGCATACATATTGAGTAAGCATGGTGAAAGTATACAACCCTGACCTACTCCATTCTTGATTTCAAATCATGAAATATCCCCTTGTTCTGCACAAATGACAACCTCCTGGTCTATGTAGAGGTCCTCATGAGTACAATTAAGTGTTCTGGAATTCTCATTCTTCTCAATGTTATCCATAATTTGTTATGATCCACACAATCAAATGCCTTTTCATAGTCAATAAAACACAAGTAAACATCTTTCTGGTGTTCTTTGTGTACAGGCAAGATCCATCTGACATCAGCAATGATATCACTCATTCCACATCCTGTTCTGAATCCAGCTTGCATTTCTGGAAGTTCTCTGAGGATATACTGCTGCAGTCATTTTTGAATTATCTTCAGCAAGACTTTTCTTGCATGTGATATTAATGATATTGTTCAATAATTTCCACATTCTGTGGCATCACTTTTGTTCGGAATAACTACAAATATGGATCTTTTACAGTCAATTGGTCAGGTAGTTCTCTTCCAAATTCTTGGCATAGTCAAGTGAGAGCCTCCAGTGTGTCATCCATTTGTTGACACATCTCAGTAGGTATTCCATCAATTAATTCTGGGACCCTTGTTCTTTGCTAATTCCTTAAGTGCAGCTTCGACGTCTTCCTTTAGTACCATTGGTTTTTGATCATATGCCACTTCCTGAAATGGATGGACATCAACCAGTTCTTTTTGATACAGTGACTCTGTATTCCTTCCATCATTTTTTTATTTTAAATTATTTTTTTATATGACTTATTGTTTTTATTTATTTATATATTTTAAGAGCTTGTTTTACATTCAACATTACGTGTACATTTAGTTTCACTCCCTATTTACCATGTCCAATCCTAACCCAGTCTTCTCCCCTCCCTATTGTGTAACTCTCCCCTTATACCCCTCATATTTATGCACTCCTGTTTGTCCTGCATTTCCTCAATTTGAGTGTTGGTCCTCTGGTGCCCCGTGGGCTATTGTTCTAAGGGATGTATTACCATGGAGTATGTGGGTGTGTCATCTTGGGTTGAGTGATCTGCATGTACATCTTGTTAACTATTGGGCTGAGAGCCAACCCCTGGGGGTGCGTTTTATTCCAGGCACAGAATGTATTCCAGGGCCTTCATATTCGGGGTCTCACCAGATTTCATCTGACCAGTAATTCTGGTCATTATTGAGTTTTTGGATTTTTGGTTCCACGTTTTTCCTCCCATTCTATCCAGGATCTCCATATTTGATCCTTTCCTGAGTGGTTAACATTAGTAGCCAGGCACCATCTAGTTCTTCTCAAGGGCCATCATGTCCTAGGGCTGATTGCTTCCAAACACCCTTGTTTTTTTGCACTCTTCTTTGCTTCCAATGCTAGGAGACTGTTAGCTGCATCTTAGATGGCCATTTGAAAGCTTTTAAGACCCCAGTCATTACTCACCAATGTAGGATGTGGAACAAGGCTTTTATGTATTTTGTTGTGCCAATTGAGCCTGGAGCCCGCCAGCACTAAGGTCCTGAGATGGTAGGTCTATTGGATCTCTCTCCCATAGTGTCTGGTTGTCTGTGAAGGATTACTCTGTGTCTCTCTTCTATAATTTCTGTAAGGATTGCAGATATTTTGTATCAATGGCGTCTGTGCAGATTAGCCTCAGCTGAATCTATCCTTGTTCTAGAGTATACTTCTGTTCACTGTCCCTCATTTGATTGTATCAGGTGTTTATATGTTTATCTCTAGCCTGGTGTTTGGTGTTAATAGCAATGCAGTATTGTGGACACATTGGTTGGTCTTAGCATCTGTCTTCTATCTCTTATGTGCACATTTCAGTGTCCTCCCATTTCCTAATGTTATCATGGTGGTCACAGATCCTTTCCGTATATCCCTCCCGCTACCCGTGTCAGTGTGTGGGCCCCAACTAGTCTGAAATTAATCCCTCCCCATCCTGTTAACCTACAAAGTGAGTTCCCTTTCCCAAGGAAACCCTTCTCTGTCTTTTTATAGTAATGGGCTCATACAGTTCTTGTCTTTCTGCGATTGACTTATTTCACTCAGCATAATGTCCTCCAGGTTCATCCACATTGTGAAATGATTCGCGTATCCCTCATTGTTCTTTAATGTAGCATAGTATTCCATTGTGTGCATGTACCATAATTTGGTTATCTACTCATCCATTGATAGGCATTTAGGTTGTTTCCATCTCTTTGCTATAGCGAATTGTGCTTCAGTGAACATAGGTGTACATATGTCTGTCCGTGGGCTATCTCTTACTTCTTTAGGATATATTCCTAGTAATGGAATTGCTGGGTCAAATGGTACTTCTATTTTCAGTTTTTTAAGGAAACACCATACCGTTTGCCACAATGGTT
>NW_006921599.1:21833789-21851263 GCF_000298275.1 Orycteropus afer afer
TAGAAAAGAATGTGTATTGTGTTGTTGGTGAAGTGCTCTTTAGATGTCTATAAGGTCTGTTGGTGGATTGTATTGTTTAGTTTTTCAGGGCTACATAATAATATTGCTTGTCATGTTTATGGATTAGGATACCCCATGTCCTGCCATAAGTCCTGTATTGCAATCTCTTCTTGGTCACCATATTTCTGCTCATGGTGCATAGCACAGTGATAGGGATTAATTGAATTGATTTGAACTCCTCCCATTTCATTATTGTTTTCCCTGTTTACTTATACAATCTCCTTGCTGCTGCTTATCTACAATTGTTGATTATTCTTTACTGTTGCTTTCCCTCTTGTGTTCCACCTATCTGAATAGGGCTATGTTATACAGTATCTGAGACCCTGATGCACTAATATTCTTTCTGACTTCCCACACAATTCATTTTCCATGTCTGATATATTGTCACAAAATTCTCCTCTGACTTCCATATTCTATAATGCTTTACAAGTGTGCGCATACTTTGTTCTCAGACCCTAGAGTTCAGGCTGTGTAGCAAGT
The DNA here is from genome assembly GCF_000298275.1 of Orycteropus afer afer. Classification (NCBI taxonomy): domain Eukaryota; kingdom Metazoa; phylum Chordata; class Mammalia; order Tubulidentata; family Orycteropodidae; genus Orycteropus; species Orycteropus afer. Next base: position 21,834,330 of record NW_006921599.1, read on the forward strand.
ATTACATCTCCTTAATTTTCATATATTCACAAGTCTGTTTTGTGAGTCTTGAGTCTGTTGCATAGTCTAAATGGCAGTTCTTGCATTGTATTAACATATACCAATGAATATAACTTTATAAAGAATCTGATTCCCTTGTAGAGTACGTATCTCCACTTTTTTTTCTTCAAATTTTTTTAAATTATTCTTGGTCTTTAGGTATTTTCCACATATTTTAAGATTGGCTTGTCATATTTCACTAAATAGTGCTTTTTTATTATTGGTTTTGCATTTAATTTTTAGATTAATTAGAGTATTGAGATTTTTTTTCAGCATTGAGTCTATCCATTCATGAGCACGATCTCTATCTCCATTTATTGAAATCATCTTCAATGTTCTGTTGTTGTTGTTATGTGCTGTCAAGTTGGACCCGACTCATAGCGACTCCTCCTTGGGTTCCTGAGGCAGTATCACTATAGACGTAGATTGCCCAACCTTCCTTCCTAGGAGTGGCTGGTGGGTTTGACCACCAGCCTTCTAGTTAGCAGTCAAGTGCCTTAAGCACTAAGCTACCAGAGTTCCTACAGAATGATATTACATGTCTCTTGTTCTGTTTCTTTCTAGGAACTATATGATATTTATTGCAATTATGAATAGATTCAATTTTCTGAATGATCTTTGTGATTCATAACAATGATTCTTATTTTTTAATGTTCAATTATTATGTAGTTTTCCTTTCTAGTGTTGTCTTTGCCTGGTTTTGGTGTCAGGGTTATGCTTGCTTCATAAAATGAATTTGGGAGGATTCCATCCTTTTCTATGTTTTGGAACAGTTTGAGTAGCATTGGTGTCAACTCTTCTCCAACCTTATTAAATTCTTCTTTGTTGTATTAATGTTTATGTTCTACTGGATTTTCTAATACCTAACAATCAATGTGGAGACTTTTAAAATTTTCATTTCTAATTTTTACCTTCATTATTATTATTATTTTATTTTGACACATGGTTAGTTGCCTCCATGAATAACTACCTCTTTTGCCATGAGACCAGAAGAGCTGAATAGTGCCCAGCTACCATTACTGACCATTTCTTCAAAGATTCCATAGATGAATCCTGATAAAAAAGGGGAAAACATAGAACAGAATTTCAAATTCTCTTAAACTCCAGACATCTTGGAGCCATGAAAGTTGAATGAATCCCTGAAAGTATTGCCCAAGGTAATCCTTAAAACCCTGAAAGTCTTAAAACCAAGCAATATGTTAGCATAACTAGTGAAAAAGTTCTGCTTTGAGTATTATGCTCTATATATGATCCAATTGACAACAGCAACTGGAAAGATTAGATGGAAACCTTGGAAAATAGTGAATTTATGTTAATCAGGGAGGAATAACTCAGAAAAGGAAGGTGAGAATGATTACATATCTAGATCAATGGAATCAATACTATTGAATGGTGTGTTTAGAAAATGTTTAGTTGGTGTATGTTTTGTTGTGTATATTCTCAATAAAAGCAACAAAATAAAATTATGTATTAAACAATAATCATAGAAGGCAATCTTGTATTTTTCTAGATTTTACTGTTCATAAGTACAATGTTTATCATAGTTTTTAATTTTGAAATAAATTTGAAATATACTTATTATTGAAAGACATAAAAGCACATGCATTAACTGTCTTTTATAAGTTTTAATCTCTAATGATATATACCACTAAAAGTATGCCATTTCTTTCTTTCCTTTCTCAAATTTTTCAGTTACCCTTAACCCTATATACATACACAGTCATACACACATATTATAAAAATATAGGACATATATATATATATATATATATATTAGTTTTCATCTGTATTTTTCAGTTAACAATAGCTGAAAAACAACTTTGAAAATTATCACTTTAGTAGAATTATTGTTTTCTTTTTAACATCTAAGTCATATACCATTGGATGGGTGTTCTATAACATGGACCAATCCCTCTGTTATGTACATTTAGTTTGTTTTTATGACTGCAAACAATACTGAAGTAAACAATACTGTGCACGTATTCTACGGATTTAAATTATGTCTTAAGGACATTTCTTAAATGAAGTCTCTGAATAAAAGAATAGGCATATACTTTTTTTAAAAAAACTTTCTTTTTTTAAAATTTTATTCATTTTAATTTTTTTTTTAAGCTTTCTATTATGGGAAACTTGAAGCATATACTACAGTAAGGAAAATACTGTGAATCCCTATGTGCCTACCAACCAGTTATGAGCAATTAATGGTCAGTCTTGTTTCATTTCCCCCTTCCAAAGGGATTATTAAAAGCAAATCCTAGATAACATGTTATTTCATTCTTAATTATTTCAATATGTATATCTGTATTTTTACAAACATAACCTCAGATGTTATTATATATGAGAAATTAACATTAATTCCTTAATATAAACATATATGTGGCCAGTGTTCAAATGGTCTCAATTTTGTTTTCTCTCTCCTTTTTCCTACACTGTTTTTCTTTGACTGTGGATCCAAATAAAATCTATACATGCTTATTGGTTGATACGGCTTTTATATTTCTGTTAATCTGCAGGTTTTCCCTATAGATCTATGTAATTTTCAAATGTATTAGCATACTATTGTTCAAGTATTCTCTTGTTTTTAATCTCTGTTGTATCCATTATGCACCTGTAATCATTTGCATTATTGTTTATTATGCCTTCTCTTTTTTTCTTCATTAACCTTGTCAGAGGATTGTATATCTTAATAATCTTAAAAAAAAAAAAAAGAGAGAGAGAAAATAGTTTTCGCTTAATCATTTCCTAACTTCTGCTTTTTGACTATTACTGTTCCTTTTTATCTTAAGTTGGATAATTGGCTCATTTAATTTATCATATAAAAATTTAAATAAGATGGGGCAATCTACTTCTGTAGTGATACTGCCTCGGAAACCCAAGGAGGGGTCACTATGAGTCGGGTCTGACTTGATGGTATATAACAACAACAACAACAACAATCTTAATAATAAATTTTGAAAACAAGTTATATATAATATGGCTTCTTTGAGGTTTCATTGAGCTATCATTTATAACTTAGTATATATTCAATTTTATTATTTTATGTGTCTGTGAAGGAATAAACCAAACCAAACTCATTGCCATCAAGTCAATTTTCATTCATAGTGACCCTATAGGACAGAATAGCACTACCCTATAGAGTGTAAATCTATCTTTATGGAAACAGACTGCCTCATTTTTCTTCTGATAAGCAGCTGGTGGGTTTTCCTAGCAGCTGAATGCTTTAACCACTGCACCATAGAGCTCCTATGACAGGAATACATATACTTTACTTGCTGGGTGCAGGTTTCTATATGTATTTATTAGATCATTAATTGTGTTTAATTCTGTATATCATTTCTTGATTAATAATCAACAAAGATATATTAAAATCTTCTGCTAGGCTTTTGGCTTTACCATGTTCTCTTTGTAATTATGCCGGTGTTGCTTTATGTTTTTAAGGCTTTATTTTATGGTGAACAAAAGCATATGATGTTACTTACATTTTCCTGCATTATTCCTTGTATTATTTTGTTGACTCTCTCTTTAACTGTCTAGATGCTTTTGCCCTGAATTCTGCTTTTTTTGATATTGATATTGTAATGTAGATTTACCTTTAGTTTGTATTTGCTTGGTATGTCTTTTCTAATCCTTTATATTCAGTCTGGGAATGTTGTTTCAGATTTCTGTCTTTTAAACCTCCATCAGATTATCTCTTTTAGTAGGTGCACTTTATGAGTTTATAATAATTATGATTACATGTCTATTTTAATTTATTTTTACCCATTTTTAACTTACTTAGTCTTTTCTGTTATTGTTTTTTGTTTTAGATTCTGCATTCTCTTTTCCTGACCTGGTTTCATAAAATTTCTTCTATTATTTTTTTCCCTCTACTGGATTGGAAGGTATGGATGACATTTCTGATGTTTTCAATGATTATTTTTAAATCGTTAATACACTCTGTATTATTTTATTATATAATTTTCCAGTAAAATCTATTGTTAATCAGTATGCTTACCTTCTTTCTGACTATGAAAAGGCCTTTAGTATGCTTTACCGATCCATTAAGCAATCCCCCATTATTTTGCCTGGTACTTTACCTTGCTTTCTTTAGCATAAGAGTTGTTTATTACTTTTTTTGATCAGTCAATACAATTTACTGATATTTTACCAATTTCTTTGCTTATTATTTTTTATATTCTACGTTGTCCCTGGGAGCTCTGGTAGCATAGTGCCTAACGCACTTGGCTGCTAACCAGAAGGCTGGCAGTTCAAACCCACCAGCCACTCTTCAGAAGGAAGATGGGGCAATCTACTTCCCTAGAGATACTGCCTTGGAAACCCAAGGAGAGGTCACTATGAGTTGGATCCTACTCAGTGGCACATAACAACATCACGTTGTCCCTTGGCTTTACTTAGCTTACTAAAACATAAGTACATTCTTTAGTAGTTTCATTATTTTTTTCTGTTTGATGTCTTTTTTTTTAGGTTTTCTTTTTTTTTTCCTCCTGAAAATGAGTATAAAAAATCATTATGTAATATTTGAGACAAAGAATATATATTCTACTATATAATAAATTGAGAGCTCTGGTAGCGTAGTGCCTCATGCACTTGACTGCTAACCAGAGGCTTGCAGTTCAAACCCACCAGCCACTCCTCAGGAGGAAGGTTGGGCAATCTACTTCCGTAGTGATGCCGCCTCGGAAACCCAAAGAGGGGTCGCTATGAGTTGGGTCTGACTCGATGGCACATAACAACAACAACAACAACATATAATAAATTATATATGACATGTTTTTTTAATTCCTTGTTTTTTATTTGCTCCTTCCACTCTTCTCTATATTATGTTTTTATAAATCATACATTATATGTAGTGTTCTGTGACTTGCTTTTTTATTAAAAATTATACTAAGATTCATCAGTGTTCCCTATAGCACTGGATCATGTATTTTTTCTACTGTGGCTCTGAGTAATATTACATTTAGTACACTACAGTTCACTTATTGATTGACCCATTTGTAGACTTTTGTGTTATTTCCATTTTTTGCTATTAATACCAATGCTATTATGAACACTCTTGAATATGTCAGCTGTTACTCATGGTCAGGAATTTCCCTAGGGAATATATTTGGAGGGAAACTGGTTGTGGATAATGCCTATGGATTCATCAGGTATCTAACTCCCAGCCACCACTGGTTTCAGCGCTGGATTCCAGCAGGCCTGTGGCTTAGCCCTTTTGCCATTTGACAATTTTGATCTGTTTCTGGTCTGGGGAGCTGTTTATGAGTATACTTTTTGGGAATTTTCTTTTGGTGGTTGCAGTGCATTTGGAAGAGTAGGGTATGTCACTTGTGAACTTGGTGCCATCTTATTAGGAAGTCTCTTCATTTACTCCTATAAATGTTTGATAGAATGTAGACTCTTTTTGGAATTTTAATTCAAATATCAGTATATATATATATATCAGTAGCTTTCAAATGAGGGTGGATTTTGCCCTCAGGGCACATTTGACAATGTCTAGAGACATGTTTGATCATCAGGAACATAAACAGGGAACATGCTACTGGCATCTAGTGAATAGAGGCTATAGTTATTACTAAACATCCTACAATGCACAGGACAGTTTCCTATGACAAAGACTTGGTTCAAAATGTCAACAGTACTAGATTCAGAAATCCTGATGTACATGAAGGTGATCAGCCACTGTGTTCTGAAAGTATCAACACTGAAAATTTGATAGCTCCCCTCTTCTTTGTTTTTTTCTCATGCTGTATCTTTGGAAGTGTTCTCTTGGAATGCTCAGGTAATAGAGCTAATGAATTTCTTGCATGGTTTCTAAGAAGTGTTCAATTAGTATGAAATGAAAGGTTAATTATCAAGCGGTAACATGTTGATATGCTCAGTACATTAAAAAAGACTTAATTTCTATCCATATCTATAAATAGAATTCTGTAAATCTTGATGGGAATTCTGTTTTGAGCATCCTAAAAGGAGCCTGATGGTGCAGTGGTTAAGCACTCAGCTGCTAACTGAAAGGTCTGCAGTTTGAACCCACCAAACCTCTCCTTGGAAGAAACATGTGGTAGTCTGCTTCTGTAAAGATAAACAGCCTTGGAAACCCTATGAGGCAGTTCTACTGTGTCTGTAGGGTTGCTATGAGTCAGTCAACTCCATGGCCCTGACTTTGTTTTTTGACTTTAGAGCCTCCTAATTAACTGCTCCTCTTCCCAGCTATCTTAGCCCTTAGACCAGGAAGGAGAGGAATGCATTCTGGTTCACATCAGGAACACTGAGGAAGGGTTAGGCTCTATGGATTTCACAGAAGTTTGGAAAAACATGGACATACCTCCCACTAGTTACTTGGCTTCCACTCAGCGATAAGCCAATATATGGCAACCTACTACTACTACTACTACTACTACTACTACTACTACTACTAGGAGCTCTGGTAGCATAGTGCCTAAGGCACTTGACTGCTAACCAGAAGGCTGGTGGTTCAAACCCACCAGCCACTCCTCAGAAAGAAGGTTGGGCAATCTACTTCCCGTAGTGATACTGCCTCAGAAACCCAAGGATGGGTCCTTATGAGTCAGGTCCCACTTGACAGCAAATAGCAAAACAACACTACTACTACTAACATGGATGATTCAGAATGCCTTCCGTCTCTGCTTCTTTTCTGTTCTGTTTCTTTTCTGTTCCAACTCCACAAATTATTTAAACGTGACTGAAGGCTTTGACCAAGGGAGTGAGAAAGGGGGATGGAAGAGAGAAAAAGGCAGATAACAGCTGAATGTAATCAGCATTTTATTACCATCCTCAGGAAGTAGGAATGGGGGGGGGGGAAAGTAGGTTGGAGCAAGGAAAGTTAATTATGTGAGGTTATTTGACAGGAAATTACTAAATACAAACAGACAGAAGAAACACATTTTAAAGCAGGGTAGGAAATCTCAAGTTACATCACTGTGTGTATTCAAAACCCCCAAAGCAAATTCTGAAAATAGCAGTTTAAACAAAAGCTATCTTATCAGATAAAAGCATTTCAAACACAAAGGGAAATTTATATATTGGGCAGGCAATCTTAAACGGATTTTGTTGATAGCACTGCAAATTTAATTGTGGGAAACCCCCTTAGATGTCTAAATTTATCTTGTAAATGTTTTGAATTTATTTTGAACCTGACATTTAAGTTCTGGAAAGGGGTGTGTGTGTATTTTACCCTGGAAAATTATTTATGTGTGAAATAAAATGAAGAGTACTCATGTTTGTGCTTCTTTTCAGTATTTTAGAATTTTGCATGAGTTAGATGTATTTTTTTAACACTGGAACAGAGATATATCAGTAAAGCACAAGAACTGAGAAAATATTATCTTTATAATTCCATATATCATATATTTTAATTATTTTTTAATTGTTTTGTTGTTACTTTGCAATAGTTGGCAAAATCTGCAAAACTTTTTGTAGATTAGCCAATATGTATGGTAGTGTTTTTCTTTAAAATACTAGCTTATTAAGGAGCAGGACCTTTTTCTATGCTTTTAACAACTTCTGGTTCTTTAGAGGCCTACTGCTGAATAATCAGTCACTGTTTCAGACTTAGAAAGGACAGGCAAAAGTAGCTGTTGAATATCTAGCCCTTTTAATTACAGTTCTCTCTCTGTATGAACAGACATACACACACACACACACACACAGACACATCTTTATTTATCTATCCTTATGTCTGTCTGTCATCTTTTCCAAGGATGAAGGTTCATTTCCTAGATCTCCTTACTGGGATTTTTTGAGGATAGATATACTTTGAATAGTTGAGATATTAAAGAGTCATGTCATTAGGAATGTAGTCTCTGTGAATGTAAAATTGCATAGTGCATGGGTAAAGTTACACATTCCATGTTAGTTCAAAGAAAAAGCAATATTTTGAAAACATAAATGGAGCTCAGAGTCTGCATTCCTTTTAAAAAGGCAACACCTGTGGATGGAATGCAGGGTTATTTTCCCTTAACCTTCAACTCTAGAGTTGGACTACCTACTTCAGAGGTTATGGTTGTTGAGTAGAAACACCTCTCTGCACGATAAGGATCTCCTAGGACAGCACCTGTCCTATCTATTGTCAGAAAGGGGAAATATTGCCATAGTCAGGAATAGACAGAGATTGCATCCTAACTCTTGCTGTGAAGAGCTTGCTTTCTATACCACTAGGTCACGTGGTGATGGATGAGTGGGTGTAGATAATGTGAAATAAGCCATAACCTGTCTAAGCAATCAGGCTTACATTTTGCAAGTCCTGGGAAACCTAGGATAGACAGTACACTTAGGCTGAGTCCTCTGTGAGTAGTTGGAGATAAAGACATCATGATGTTCAGACAGATTCTCATCATGCATAAATAATTCCTTAGGACGGAATTAGCTGTCTTGAGTGGTGCTTCTGCTCTTTTAGGCCACTCACATTAGTTCAGCAGTTTACTGTGGTGTCTGAAGGACTAAATGCCCTATACAATGTTAGGCAAAAATTTGCCCATAGAATATTCCTTTTCAGCCAGCAATTTATAAATCCATTTATGAAGTCCATCACCTTTTTGATGGGAAAGTATGGATGTTTGGCTATTGTTATTTTCTGGTTATTTATTATTTGTTTATTGCTGGTTATGTTTTAATTGATTCTTTGGTTGCTAACTGAAAGATTGGATATTTGACTTCACTCACATGTGCCTCAGAAGACAGGCCTGGTGATCTACTGGAAAATTAGCCACTGAAAATCCTATGGAGCACTGTTCTATTCTTACACATGTGGGGTCGCCAGGAGTTGGAATTGACTTCATGGCAACTTTTCTTTTTTTTTAAAATTTATGTGGTAGGAAATGTTGTTGATGCTGGGAATACAATGTTGAGCTGTAGAAGAATCAGCCTTACTTAGAGGTCAGTTTACTGTCCTGTGGTTATGTATCTCCGGCAAATGAGCTTTGAAATCTTAGAGAAGTGACAGTTTCTCTCTACCTCATTTTCTTTGTATAAATTAAAGGGTGATTATTATTATTTTTTCCTTTGATGACTTATAAGATCCTGTTCAGTGCTAATATCTTATGGATGTATACTTTTAGTGTTAAACATTTTTATCTCCATGACCTAGCTCAGTGCTGTAGTGCAGTGACTGAATATAGTGGGAGCATGTGGATGGTTATATTCAGGTCAGAATCAAGGATTTGATTTCCAAATGCACTAGTTGCCTTTACTGTGTTTATACCACGTTTGTATCTCAAACCTGTTTGACTGACTTAAATATGCATGCAGTTTCCTATGACTCAAGGTTACTTTAAAAAGAAAGCGTGGATTTCCATTGATCCTAGAAATATTTCAGCAGTTCTGAAGCATTGTCTTCAAACACAAAAGATCATTGTCATATGTGCTTCCTTGCTGAGATAGTAGTCCACGACAATTGAGCTGTTTTTTAGCTCATCTTCAGTGCTAGCATATAGAGCTGCGCTTGGGATAAGATTATTGAAAGCTAGATGTTCCATGATTTGATAATATTATTGGTAATGCTGATAAACTCATCCACTGATTATACCATCTATTTTTGTAAATAAAGTTTTATTAGCACATAGCCATATCCACTTATCTATGTATATCTGTGGTTGTTTTTGTGCTTCAGGGTTACAAATGAGTGATTGTGACAAAGAGTATATGGCCTGCAAAGTCAAAATTATTTACTATCCAGAATAACAAAATGTTTGCTGGCCTTTGGATTATAAGATAAATTTGTAGAATTACAAGCCTCAAACTCAAGATTTTCAGATCTCATGTGGGAACACAATGTACTTTTTTTTGAAACAGTTGTTTTTTTTGTGGGGGGGGGGTATGAAAAATTAGCCATGCTAATTTGTGATTGTTTTGATTCCATACTACCTAGAGAACAGAATTTGATAATTTGATATATCACAGTTTTTGTTCTTTTGGGGATTTGTCATTTCCATTGGCTGAATGCACAAATGGTCTTGCTTGTTTTAAAAATTAGGAACCTTAAACTATTGCTAAAGCATTTTTATTCTGTTGAATAGTAGGTCCCATGGCACCCGAGATCCTAGATTTCTTCACATTTCAGCTTTGAGGAGAGATAAGGCAAAATTTTATAGATGTGTAAGCACTTGGAGACATAGCAATAACTTTTCCCTATGATTTTCCTGTTGTTTGTTGTTCATGAAGCTTTAGGGCTGATGTGTTGTATTTCTTGTCAAAATTGGTGTTAAATTTAAAGAAAGCTGGGATCAGACTAAGTTCTGGCCAGCCACCCAAAGAGCTTGACGAAAGGTGTTGTTGCTGTTGTTATGTGCCATCGAGTTGGACCCGACTCATAGTGACCCCTCCTTGGGTTTCTGAGGCAGTATCACTACAGAAGTAAATTGCCCAACCTTCCTTCTGAGGACTGGCTGGTTTTGAACCACCAGCATTCTGATTAGCAGTCAGGTGCCTTAGGCACTACGACCAAAGGTAGTGAGCTTAAATATCAGTTGCTTTCAGTCAGTTCTGACTCATGGTAACCCCACGTGTGTCAGAATAGAACTGATCACCAGGTCTTTCTTCTGAGGCAGCTCTGGATGGACTCAAACCTCCAAATTTTCAGTTACCACTTGAATACCTTAGCTAGTTTCACCACCAAAGATTGTTTTATAGAGCATCATAACTACAAGGAACGAGTGAGGAGAGTCTGCCGTAAATGCGTAGAATAGACATGCACAAAGAACATGAGAAAGTGTTGAGGACGGATACCTCTTTGACTGGAAGTAGTGGGAATAGTACCATTCAGAAAAGGTTCTTTGAGGAAAAGAATGCCTAGGAAGAGTCTTTCCCTCAGCAGAGGGTAAATGTGTGAAGCACCCTGCCTCTGAGAAGGACCCTGGGGGCAGCTGCTTAGACAAGGATTGCAAGGGAATCCCCCTTCCCCACCCTTTAGTCTAACTTCATCTACTTTACAATTTCTCCTGAGGGCAGATCTTGTCTGAGAGAAAAGAGACATCTGCCAGGGACCCTGATTGTGCAAGACCAGCAGCATCCATCATCACAGTGAGGCAGATTAGGTCATGGGGTGTTGTGAAACCTGAAAGCAGCGACGTCAGAAGTGCACCAGACAGACCACTGAGTCAGGGGGTATCCCCTTCCTCCTCAGAGCCTGGCTCAGCCTTCCATGCTTGAGTTCTGCTCTGTTCCCTGATATTTTGTCTAATTCTTTCCTTCTTCCCAGGAGATTGTATAATTAATAGAGATAAATAAAGGCAGGAAATCTGTAACAAAGTACTCACTTCCATTTATGCCAGATTAAAAGAGAAAAAACCTAAAAAACAAACAAAAAAAAAACAGCCCACAAAGTAACACAGTCTGGTGGGAAGAGATCAAAGGGCAGCCGTCTGACTGGGCTGGCAGAGGGCTCCTTTCCCATGCAGTCCACATCCTGCCTGTTACAGCTGAGACCAGTGGAAGGAGGAAGTGGTGTGTAGTTGAGTGAGTGCGTGCAGTTCTCAGGGATATGGTCTTAGTTCAAGGGCTCCAGGAGTGTGACTGTAAGTATGGGAATGATAAGCACACATCTGCTTGTATTCATAAACACAGCTCTGGGAGGCCTGGTTTTAAATTACCACCCCTAGCACTGCTAAACCTCCCCCGTAATCCTATAAAGATGTCAGGTACAGATAAATCTTGGAAGGGTAGAACCCTATCTGACAACCCGGTATCAAATAACCAGAGAGCATGAGGATTGGGTTGCAACAGGAATACCCTAATCTTGATTTCATTGTTTTTCCTCTCCCTAAAAGGGTGGGATTGGATTTGGCAGTGGGAGGAGAATCTGCAATGGAGTTGCTGACACCATGTAAGGAAAACCTCAGAGGCTGCTATTCCCATTTGGAGGGCTCAGCAAAAAGGCCTGCAAACAAGCCTGCCACTGTTTGGTAATCCTTCCCGCTTCTGCTTGAGAATTGCAGTCAGGCAGGCAGCAGCTGCAGTGGAGTGGGGCTGCTTTTGTGATAAAGGGTAGTTGAGTGTTGGCTTTTGTGTGCTCTGGAATTATTACCTGGTAGACCTGTAAGCACAAGCAGGCCAGGTGACTGCAGCTGCGACAGAGGGGTGTGGAGACCCCTCGCCTGCCAGGCTGTCAGCGCTCTGAATGTCCATGACAGCTCTGGGGATTTATGCTTCCTCTTGGCCTTTCAGTGCCACTGTAGGTATACTTAGCAATTACAATGTGGGTTTGGGAATTTCCCGAGCATGGACCAGGGCTCGTTTCCAAAATAACACCTTTCAAAGCATGCAAAGACTTTTAGAAATTAGATAACTGTGTGATATTTATAAAATGAATTACATTGTGCTAACAAAGTCTGGACAGATGGTCTGGATGCTGAAGCAAATAACACCTTATGATTCATTAAGGTTAGAGGGGGAAACAGCCTTTTAAAAGTTGTTACTTTACAGCTGAGCCTAGAACTGCAAAAAATTCAGATAATTCACAAAGTAGGTCAAAATCAAGGTAAAATGTTTAGGTGTGCACGGCATGGTTATGTTGTCCTGTCTCATTTATAAAACAATGAACATTTAAAGTATGCTTATCCCTGTGTGCTGAGATATACTTTATTGCCCTTGCCCTCCATGAATTCTCAGTCTAGTCAAGGAGACAGATGTATAAACAGATAATTGCAATATAGTGAGCTAAGTGCTAACAGAAGGATAGAAGAAATGCCATAACAGACTGAGGGAGATATCCACTTGCCATGCAAATTGAGAGGAGGGAACAGCTTCACAGAGGAAGTGACATATGAGCAGTATTTGAAGGAAGAGGAGGGCTTTTGAAAGCAGACAATAATGGTACCTTCTTTGGGTTGTTCTTATACTGCAGGCTTCTCCCAGGGCCTTTGCACAAGCGGTTCCCTCTGCTCGTAAATCTCCTCCCATCTCTCTTCCCTGGTTAAATCCTTTAGGTCTCAAATTCCTTATTACTTCTTGGGAGAGCCTGACTTCTCTAAGTCAAATCCCTATCCATGCTCACTCACTGAGTACTTTCTTTTAGGGCAGTTCTCACAGCTGTACTTTTACATTATATGCATGATTATTTGAATGATAATCTGGTTTCCCAGTTGGCCTAGACTTTCTTTTTGTCCATCTTTGTTTCTTGAGTAAATAAATATTTGTGGGATTAATTACATGATGGGGCATTCCAAGTGTGAATAAACATTATGTGTCCAGAGAGGCAAATTGCTCAGTATCTTGGATCTTAGGTTGTACGATTTGGGGAGGCAGACAAAGGCCATGTAAGAAACTTTGATGATTTAAACTTAATGCTGATATACTATCCCAGCCAATATTTTTAAGTATGAAAAGACACTTGAAAGATCTGCCTTTTAATTATTATATTGCCATTATCAGAAAGTTCAAGTTGAAGATTATGTTTTACAATTACATAAAATAAATTATATTTGGCATATGGTTTTTAGCCTTAAATAGATATGCTTTTTCAAAAACATTATAATTAAATTATAGCATGCATACAGAAAAAATGTACATAACACATGATTGTATAGCTGGATGAATTATCACAAAGTGAGCCCTCATGTGTAACTAACCCTCAAATCAAGAAATAAGTATACTTTCTAGAGTCTGAAATGTAAAAATCAGTATGTATCTTGCATCAGAAATAGAAGAGGGTGAGACACAAGATTCCCTACAGACTCTAAGAAAGTTCAGTCTTTTCTGGAGAAGAGAGGAGAGAAATTCTTACATACCGTAGAGCCCAGGTGCTACCAGGCCCATTCATGAACTGAAGAAAGTGTTATGAGACCACTAGTCGTACCATCCTCTCATCAGTCCCCAGGCAGGACTGCATATTGCAGGTTGGAGGGTGGCTGAGTTTCAGAGGGTCACGGGATGGGGTTTTTTCAAGGAAACATTGCATACATCTCTAACCTCAGCAGTGGCAGTACTTCCTTAATTCTTGGACCCTCATTGGTGTAGAGCTTGGGTCCTAAATTTAAGTCTTGTCACCTCAGCATTCTGCAGAGAGTGTTGTACACCTAACCAACCTTTAGAACACATGTGACTTCAGGGTCACATATAACACGGTCGTGCTAGTGTACCTGGTCTGAATGCCTGGTGTGCCTCTAACCAGTGGGGTGACATGCAGCATTTTAAAATAATTGCCCTGTGCCCCATTTCTTCATTTATTAAGAAGGGGGCAGTAACTCAGTCTACCTTGCTGAGTTGTAGAGATTTAATATATTCATATATGTAAAGTGCTTAAGATACAACCAACTATATCTATCGTAAGCATATAATTAAAAAAGAAAGGCTCTCTAGTTGAAATGGCTTGCTTATATTTTTGCCTTATAATAATGTGAGTATCCATAATGACCTATCAAAGTAATTTGAGAACCTTTTAAAAATTTTATTATGGTAAAATACATATAATAAAAAGTTTGCTATTTTGACCATTTTTAAATATGCAATTCAGTGACATTAAATATACTTACCATATTGTGCACACATCACCACTATCCATTTCCAAATGTTTTTTATCACTCCAAACAAAAATTCAGTACCCTTGAAGCAGTAACTCCCCTTTTCCCCCTCTTTGCACTCCCTACAAAGAGGTCACTACAAACTTTGGATTCATTTACCTATTATAGGTATTTCATGTAAGTGGGATAATCGGTATTTGTCCTTTTATTCCTGACTTACTTTACTCGGCATGTTTTCAGCATTCATCCGTGGTGTAGCATGCATCAGGACTTCATTTCTCTTTATGGTGGAATAATATGCCATTGTATGTACATACCACATTTTGTTTATCCTTTTTGAGCATTTTTAAGAGAGATGTTTTTGTATAAGAAAATAATTTCCTGTTGAAGTGGATGGTGGGACTTTGTCTGCTCTTGAATGACTCAGTCCTAATATATTTGCTCTATAGTATTTGCAAGGCCAGTATTTCATGATAGAGGAAACTGATGTTTTTTCTTCTTTTAAATTAACTTTCTTCATCGTCTTTGTAGAATATTAGCACAATATTTAGAAAATCTTAAGGTGTCCCTTCATATGCTATTTTCAAATACTTATTCTGTGATTTTTATTGAAGCATTGAAATGTGAGGGAATCATCTCAAAAAGTATTTGGACTTGCTTTCATGTCTTTCAATCTGTGGCTATTATTTTGTTAGCTGTTGGATTCAGTAAATATGTTCCTATTCACATGACCACAAGATGACTGACTGCATTGTCTCATCATTTCAAAACTTCCATGATGGCCTGTCTTTACGAGCCTTCAGAAGGGCAGTGGTAGTTCAGTGGTAGAATTCTTGCCTTCCATGCGGAGCTCTGGGTTCGATTTCTGGCCAATGCATCTCTAAGAAGAAAGGCTTGACAATCTGCTTTTGAAAATTAGCCCTGTAGATCACAACGGGACCATTGTGCATAGGGTGGCCATGAGTAGGGGGCTGACTTAGCAGCTAATAACAACAACAGGTGCCATGAACCATTTTTTATGGTGCTGAATAAGTATATTTATACTGGAGTGGGGTGATGATTGACAGCTCCTAAGTTTCTACTCTGTGATAGGTGCTGCACTAATATATCTCAGTACCTAGGCTATCTGTGCTTGAGTCTCCAGCAAGGTCAATTTTACAATAAGGTAGGAGAGTCAATATAGTTACTTTGATAGAGGAAAGTTTATGTAGGAAAGGGATAACTGCCTTTGTAAATGATACTAGGAACAGGATATGATTTTGTAGACCAGGACCTCCTATATAAAAATGATAGAGGCATGGATATAGGCAGAATGTATCTCAAAAAGGAGCAGGAAGAATGCACATACAAAGGGGATATCAGTTAGATTTTCCAGATGATAAGCCAAAATTTATGTGTAGTTAGAAGGAGGGCAAGTTATTGGGAACTCTCGGTTTCTGTGAAGAACAATCATGACAGAGGGTATGCTCAAAAGTCCTGGAAGAACTATTGTGAAAGGGATGAGTACTTGTCTGTCAGATGCTTAAACTCCATGTGGGCTTTGGCATATAGAGTAAGGGGATTTATCACTAACATATGGTAGAGAGGGATTCATTTTTGGACACAGTAATTGAAGGACAACAGATACGAAGGAAAGATCTCTATAAACCTATATATATATGTGTGCACATATTATATAATTTTCTATCAAATATCAAGTGCCATGTTATTATTTGATTCTATTTAGATAATCCTGAGAACTCAATTATTGTTAGCCTCATTTCACATGGGATAAAATAAGGAAAGATAAGGAAACTGAGACTCAGAAAGTTAAGTATCTTAGCAACATGTTTAACACCACATAGACATTTAGTAGTAGAACTGGGGTTGAGACTTAAGGCTGTCTGACCTTAAAGCCTAGATTCTCTCTATTCTACTACGTTGTCCCTCTTTTACTTATTATGGAGAGATACACCTATATTTAAATAAATAAAGAAATAAAATTATATACACACATGCACACACAAGAGAAAGAAGTGATGTTACTGTGGGAATGTACCAGAGTACCAAGTCAGATGGAGGAGTTTTGGGATGATGTTTTAAGGGCTGAGTTACAAAACTGGCACAGTTCCTTAAGACTAAGGGTCCAAGACTTCAAATCTCCACAACATTACACTGCATCTTTTTTTGCTAAAAATAGCATGTGATAAAAAATCTAGACTTGCCTATTAAATGGTTTCATCCAAAGAAGGTTAGCTGAATAACCAAAGAAATGATAACATGAAGTATAGTTTTAACAAATAAATATCAAAACTAAGTTGCAAGTGGAAGAAACCTGGATAAAATTAATGTTATTTAAAAGCTCAGAACAGGAGTGACCCTGACAATACAGGCGGCTCGGAGATACGCGACTGGAGGGAGGACCTAAGAATTAACCGAAAAATC
>NW_006921599.1:21851363-21911182 GCF_000298275.1 Orycteropus afer afer
AGTTTAATCTGTCCCTCACAATTTATACTGGCAGAGATTTATACTGAATGCCAGTTCTGATTCCTTGAGCTGTTGCTTGCTGTGTTCAGTTGAGAAGTCATTTAAGACTACGTCTAGGAGGAGTGGGAAAAATTACTGTTTGAAGATGTTAGATGGGAAGATTCCTTCATCTGTGCAAATTCTGCC
Source organism: Orycteropus afer afer (assembly GCF_000298275.1). Lineage (NCBI taxonomy): Eukaryota > Metazoa > Chordata > Mammalia > Tubulidentata > Orycteropodidae > Orycteropus > Orycteropus afer. Next base: position 21,851,550 of record NW_006921599.1, read on the forward strand.
CTAGTCATTAACAGTGATGTTTAGTGTAAAGAACATGTTTGAAATATTTGTGCTTTTTATTAACTAAAATGTGAAGGTATTATTTTTGTATTATAAGCCAAGTCTTTTCCACTCAGTGCTTATGCAATTCATTCTTAAAACCTTAAATGCAGGATTTTATATTTGTGTTTTTAAACTCCATCATGTGAGTTGGAGCTCATTGGTCCTTCCTGTCAAGATTTAATTCAGCAATGTGCAGCACACTGTGCTAAATAGCGAGGGATCCCTGACGTGTGACTTCCACCAGACCAAAACAAGAAAATGATCATCATGGGTCATACTGAAGTTTTTTCTGTTGAAAAAAGGAGATAGAACACATTCAGGTATGTGCAATTAGGAGTGATAACTGCACAACCTCTACACTGGAGTGGATAATGGGTACAATCCATTTTTCTGTCCTAGAGACTAATGCTGTGTCTGGTACATAATCAGCAAAAATAGGCACAAAGCAGGTGATCAGTAAATATTAGCTATGGATCCTAAATAGAGTGTTGAAGGAAGGACAGAGATTTTGATGGTTTGGAAATAACTGGATGAGAATGCAAGATATTCTAAGGGCAGATACATGGCAATATCATATTGCTCCAAATTATACAGGATTTTTCAGGAAAAGTCAGTTTAGTTTCATAATATATAAGACCAAACAAACAATCTCACTGCCATTGAGTTGATTCTGACTCATAGTGACCCTTTTTGGGTTTCTGAGATGGTAAATCTTTACTGAAGTAGATTGCCCAGTCTTCCTTCTGTGGAGTGGCTGGTGGGTTTGAACCACCAACCTTCTGGTTAGCAGTCAGATGCTCCTTTCATGATATATAGTGGCCTATTTTTGAGTGCTGACTATTTAACATATTTACAATTCCACATTTTCTGTATTTTCTGGTGAGCGCCATTCAGATCATTAAAACAAATGTTGAAAAGGACAGATCAAACAGAGATCTAGAGATACTCTGCCAAGCTAACTTCAATCTGATATTTTTAGATCTACTTAAAAATAATGTTGGGAATAGTTGTACAGTAATCTTTCATCTGGGATTATATTCCTTCTCCCTAAAGAGTTCCTTTTATAATTTCTTCAGTTAAGGTATCTGGGTGACAAAATCTTTCCGATTTTATGAAAATAACTTTATTTTGCACTCATTTTTGAAGGATAGTTTCTCTGAGTACAAATTTCTTATAAACTATTTTCTTTTAGTGCATTAAAGTTATCATTTATTATATCATGTCTTTTGCCCACCATGTTTTTGTTGAGAGTCTGTTATCAGTTTTATTTTTGCCTTCCGAAAATACTCAGTCACCCCCCCTCACTCCCAGCAGCTTTAAAATTTTATTTTCTTTGTCTTTAGAATGTTACTATAATGTTGTTGTTGTTATGTGCTGTCGAGTCGGCCCTCACTCATAGCGACCCCTCCTTGGGTTCCCGAGGGGGTATCACTACAGAAGTAGATTGCCCAACCTTCCTTCCGAGGAGTGACTGGTGGGTTTGAACCATCAGCTGTCTGGTTAGCAGTCAAGTGCCTTAGGCACTACACCACCAGAGCTCCTTTACTATAATGTACTTGGTATGATTTTCCTTGTATTTACCTGACTCAAGATTTGTCCCATTTCTTTAATCTATGGCTTGATTTTGTTAATTAGTTGTGGGCAATTTTTAGCCATTATTTCTGCAGATATTACATCTATAAAATTCTCTCCTCCCTTCTAGAATTCTAATTACATGTATACTAGACTATGTTTCATGTGTGTCTTTCCTGTATTTCCTTTCTCTTTTTCTTTCCATGTTTCATATGGATACTTCTGATGTATCATACAGTTCACTTTTATCTCTTTAGCTATCTATGATATGCTAGAAACTCATCTGTTGAATATTTTTATTTCAGTGATTTTATTTTTAATTCTAGAATGTCCTTTTGATTCATTTTATAGTGAAAACCTTAACTTGCAATCTGATTATTAAAAATATTAATGGCAGTTAATCTAAAATCCTCTTTGGATAAGTACACTAGCTAGAATCTCTCTGGGTCTGTTTCTCTTGTTTCTTATTTTGCTCTTGTATTTTGATTAATGTTCATTTTTGTAAGTATGGTTATTTTGATGAATGCTTGACATTGTGTATTAAAAGTATAAGATAGTGTTTAGTTGGGAGTGTTGTAATTTTTCTCCAGCGAGGATTTTCTTTTTTCTGTTAGGCAGCAGATAGGGAAGACCATCTTGATCTAGGTAAGGATTAAGCTCTTCCAACAGTGGGCTTTAGTCTTTGGGAGAGCTAGTTGGTTTCTAGGAGCCCTGATAGCGTAGTCCCTAATGTATTTGACTGCTAACCAGAAGCTGGTGGTTCAAACCCACCAGCCACTCCTTCGAAGGAAGGTTGGGCAATCTATTTCTGTAGTGATACTGTCTCAGAAATCCAAGGAGGGGTCGCTATGGGTCGGGTCTGACTCAATGGCACATAACAACAACAATAACAGTCAGTTTCTAGTTTACTCTTATTCCTGTGGTGTAGCCCTTTGGAAATGCCATTTGAAAAACTGGGTTGGTATCAGGGTTGCTTTTCCTTATCTGGTCGTAAGCTTCAAGTTTTATCCACCTAGTCCTGTGACATATAAACTCTGTATTAATTTCTCTCTATTTAGTGAAATGAATATTCCAGAAAATGGGAATATAGATAGCAAGACCTTTGAGAGGGATTTAGCCAATTAGAATTTTAAAGGAGTTGATAGCCAACTGGTTGTGGAATAAGGAGGCGTGATTATTGTGCTTAGGTAAACTGAGAAGATGGTGGTTTTTTTCTTTTAGAGAAAGGGATTATATTAGGAGGAGGTTAAGTTTTTGCAGAGTTGATAATAAATGGAGAAAATCAGCACTGAATTGTGCTGCTAGATGGGAGCGTTACTGTGAGGTAGAAAAGGCTTTCTGGCGGAGTTGTGATTGTTACTGGACATTTGAAGGGCATGTAAAGGAAAAGAGGAGGCTGTACAATCTGAAGGGAGAGCCTAGGAGTAGAACTTGTCCTATTACTGCCATTACTGCTGCTGCTACAGTTACTCCTCCTCCTCCTCCTCCTCCTTGAGGCCTTACTATATGCTCCAGCTCTGTGTTATGTTTGTGTATACTTTCTTATTTAATCTCTAAATATAGTTACTATCATGGTCCCCATTTTACAGCCTTGTCCATTTGTCAGGTAATGAAGCCACTGCCTCAAATGGAGCAAAATGATGAAACAAATTGATTATGAAATTGATGCAGAAAGGCCCTGGAATCGATTCTGAGTGAGTGCTTTAGAATTTTAATCCACAGATGATTGGCAGAGCAATGATTTTCAGAAGGTTGCACAGGCGGTAGAGTGTTTGATGGATGGAAAGCTTGTTGGGAGGTGGAGGAGAGTTCAGTATGGGGAGCAGTTTGGGGCCACTTCAGCAGTGAGCACTGCATAATAAAGTCCAAGACTAGACTGGAACCAGCAGGAAGAGGAAAGATGGGGTAGTGTGAGGTTTCAAAGCTAGAAAGGTCAGGACTGGGTGACTCTGAAGATGTGAAAGGCAAAGGAGAGGAATGTCATAAAGAGGAGGATTTAAAGGCTAAGGACAGAAGTTCCTAACTGCTTGTTCTGCTCCGGCCCTCCTGCACTGCCATTCTCCTCCCTCACCAGGTGAACTCCTAAGACCCTTCAAGGCTTCTGCTCACAGCCACTTCTCCTTCTCCTGCCCCCACCCCAGGATAGAGTTTCATCCTTGTTTCAGCTATCTAGTCAATATGTCCTCCTAGTGTAATATGGTGAATCTTTCTTTTTTGCCTCTTCCCTTCTTTCCTTTATATTTTCCTTTTTTTTAAATGCCTCCCCCTTCTTCCTTTTCTTCCCTGCTTTTTTCTTATTTTTTGAACTTATATATCTACTGCTACATTGAGCTGTTTTGGGGGTTGTTGTTTGTTTTTATGTGCTTTCGAGTCAGACCTGACACATAGCGACCCCTCCTTGGGTTTCTGAGGCAGTATCTCTATTGAAGTGGATTGCCCAACCTTCCTTGGTGGGTTTGAACTGCCAATCTTCTGGTTAGCAGTCAAGTGCCTTAGGCACTATGTTACCAGAGCTCCCATTTTTGGGGTAGAGTCTGTGATTTCTTTAAGATCTTATTGTTGTTATTTGATACATTGTCTGACATGTATTACATGCTGAGAGAGTGAATGACTACATGGAAAATCATGGCGCAAGTGCCAGATACAGGTATAAATAAGCAAAGTTCATACTAACATAGCATAGATGCCAACTGTAATTGATTTTATTGTCAAGTGTTGTTCCTCCTCATTTTACAAGAAAAAAAAATCAGCATTAATTTCGGAGCATGTCACTTTTGACCACTGCATAGAGTAATATCCAGTACTCCAAACTGAATATTTTGAGACAACAATAACCAAGAAAGGAAAAGTCAACAAATAATCCTATATCATAATATGGTTGATAGATTATCGTTATCCCTGTGATAACTTCCACTTTTATGACAGTTAAGTTTACCACCTCTTGGCTCAATTTCCTTCCACTTCTTATTGCTTGATAAAGATTCTGATAAACTGTACAATGCCCAAATATTGGACAGTTGAAGGGAGAAAAAGAGAGGAAACGTTTCAGAAAACGACTCAATTGCTCCACAGAATTGATTATAGTAGATTTTGGGGAATTGTTCCAAACCAGTTGTAGAAAGCAGGAAAAATGGAATTGCACAGAGTTTGGAATTTAAGAGGAGAATTGGAACAAAGATAAAAGAAAATTTGTTAATTTTAATGTAGATTGAAAATTTTTAGGTTAGGAAAAAGCTGTCAGTAAAAACAACTTGCCACCTCATCTCAAATCCTGCATTATGTGCTTGAAATTTATGGTCATTAGCAGTCAGAAAGTTGTCTTGTTGGGGCCACTTCAGCCCATATAACTTTGAATAGCAGCATTTTTATCTATCTTGCTCCCCATTCCGTGTTTACCTAGTTGTTTGATGACCTCTTCTAACACAGAAGTGGTAGCATGTGCTTACCAACTTATTTTTGTAAAATTTTATTTATTTTGTTGTTGTTGTTGAGCACATACACAGCAACCCTAATCAATAGTTTCTACATATACCATTTAGTGACATTGATTACATTCTTGGGTTGTGCAACCATTCTTACCCCCCTTTATCTAAGTTGTTCCTCCTCCAGTAACATAAACTCACTGCCCCCTAAAGTTCCTATCTAATCTTTTGATTCACTGTTGCCAATTTCATCCTCTATAGCTAGTTCTTAAAAAAAAATAAATCCTCAGGACAGACCAATTTTACTAGTTAAGTGAAACTATTACTTGGTTTAGAAGTTCTAGTGGCACAGTGATGAAAACACTTAGCTGCTAAGCAAAAGGTCAGCGGTTCAAACCCACCAGCCACTCCACAGGAGAAGGATGAGGCAGTCTTCTTCCATAAAGATTTATAACATTGGAAGCCATATGGGAAAGTTCTACTCTGTCTTATAGTGTTGCTGTGAGTCAGTATTAACTCAATGACAGTGGGTTTGGGTTTAGGTTTGTTATTTGTTTTTAAGAAGACTTCAGGTGATATTTTTGGTTTAAGGTTTAAAGATTATCTCAGGACAGTAGTTTCAGGGGTTCATCTAACCTGCCAGGCTCTAGGAAGTCTGGAGTCCATGAGAATTTGAAATTCTGTTCTGTATTTTCCCCCTTTTTATCAGGAATTTTCTATGAAATATTTGAATGGTAGCTGGGTAGCACTTAGTTCTTCTGGTATGGAAAAGGAGGAAAAGTAGGCAATTGGCCACATGTTTGACATCGTCCTCCTGTTTTTCACTATCCTTCTTACTCTTGTTTCAAGCAAATAGAAAGCAATTGTTGTGTCTTGGATGGTCCACTTGCAAGCTTTTAAGAGAGTAAGCACTATGCAGTGAATTAGGAGGTAGAACAGAACCACATGTTATTAGGCCAGTTAACTGGGATGTACCATGAAACCATCATCTTAAAACTCCAAAACAAGAAACTAAATTTCATGGGGTTTTTGGTTGTGCATAAACAGCCTCAGCAGCTACTCTCTCTCTCTCTCTTTTTTTTTTTTTGGTTTCTTGTTGTTGCAGATAACCTATCATACAACTATTGCCAATTCAACTTTTTACAGGTATACAATGTATTGATAGCAGTTGCAATAATCAGCTGTGCAACTGTACCCTTAATCATTAATGTGATATTTCTATTACCATTTACCCTTCCTTTCCCTTCCTTCTCATCCCTGGTAGCCACCAAAAACATGACAAGATGCTAAAATGTCATTACTCATCAGAGAAATGTAAATCAGAACCATAATGAGATACCATTTTCACACCCACTGGAATGGCTAATACTTAAAAAAAAAAAAAAAAAAAAAAAAAAAAAAAAAAAATGTTGGTAAGGATGTGGGCAAATTGAAACCCTTGTATGGTGCTGGTGGGAATGCAAAAATGGTGCAACCATTGTGGAAACAGTGTGGGAGTTCCTAAAAATACTTAGAATAGAACTTCTAGCAACTCCACTCCTAGGTGTATTCAAAAACGGCAGGGAGGCCACATGTTCTGACCTCCTCTAACCTCACAAGAGGAAGACAGGATTACCAGCAGTAACCCAAGGCCTATTCCTGCCAGGCCAGACATGCTGCCTGCCCCCTCCAGCCCTTTCTCCAACTGTTCCTCCCAAAGAACCCACCATCTCTCTCCTGGGTTCGATAATTCACTGCAGTGGCCACACAGAGCTCACAGATTATGGGGCTTATTAGGGAAGCACCACAGGCTACAATTCAAGTTCAGGAAAAATGCTCAGTCTCTCTCCCAGCCCACTGTCCCACAGCAAACAGTCTCTCACAGTCTCTTTTCCAGCAGTGCTGGTCCCTCGGTGTCTTACTCAGCAATGCGTGTCTCTTTCAGCAGTATGCCTTCCTCAGCCAGCAGTCAGAGAGAGTTCTGCCTCTAGGAGGCCTCCTTTTGAGCCTGGCAGGGTGGTCAAAACTAGCCAATCACAGCATCAGAACTCTAAGCACTTGAGAGGGAGTGGGAACCTCTAAGATCATTGTATTGTGCCACGCCCAACAGAAATACTCCACATGGATAACATTTACAATCAGGAGCTCCTCAGTTGCTCATTCCACCACTGAGTTTACAAAGACTTATGGGTAGAAAAGCCACACTAAGTAATTTACTACACCACAGTATATAACCTCGGAAAGAAGGTTAGGCAATCGACTTCCGTAGTGATACCACCTCGGAAACCCAAGGAGGGGTTGCTATGAGTCGGGTCCGACTCAACGGCACATAACAACAACAACAACAACGGGTATATAACCAAAAGACTTGAAAGCAGAGACTCAAACATAGACTTGTGCCTCATTGTTCACTGTAGCACTTTTCGCAATAGCCAATAGGTAGAAACAACCTAAATGTCTATCAGCAGATCCATGGATAAACAAAATGTGGTACATATATACAATATTACAATATAATACTCCTCGACCAGTAGGAGAAGTCTTGATATATGCTACAGTATGGATGGAGCTGGAACACATTATGGTGAGTGAAATAAGTCAATCACAAAGGTCAAATATTGTCTGACCTCACTCATATAAAAAGGCAAGAAAAGGCAAATGTATAGACAACAATGCTTATTAGTACTTAGTAATTTTTAAGATCTTGGGACCAGAATGGAATCAATTTTATCTGAGTTTTGTCCAGTGACAAAGACATTATTAGAGAAAAAATATTCACTGTAATTTTTATGAGTGTATGACTAATCATAAATAAAATCTATGGATAGAATTTAAGTAGCTTTTCTCAATCCCATGGATTCATAGCCCTCTTCATTTTCATTTGAACTAAGAAGTTAGCTGGACACCAGTTACATTCAGGGATGGGGAGCTTAAGGGAACTCAGCCTTTTCTTTCCAACCAGCTTTAAAATATGATATTGTGAGACTAAGGAGAGTAGACTTTTCAGTTTAAATCCCTTCTTTTCCCTTAGGCTGGACTCCAAATTTTAGATTTCATGGATGAATAAGTAACCTTAGTGAGTGATTTGCGACTATAGTACATAAAAATGTGTCAATAGTTCAGAATGACTGATAGCTCCGCTTGTAACCAATGCCACCTATAATTTTTATAGTCCTGCAGCATAAGCTATCTTGAGCAGATAATCAGTTCTATTGTATAATTACTTCTGTTCACCAAGGAGGCCCACTTCATCTCCCTAAACAGGACTAAAAAAAAAAAATTAACCTATGTAATTCAAATGATCAAAACTTCTGAACTATCAGGGCACTTGAAAAGCTGGCCTTCTCTACCTCGCTCTATACCTTGTCCCTTTCTTTATGAGTGAAAGAGCAGTGGACCCATTATGCAACTATAACAAAGATCTGTGAGCAGTTCACTGACATTCATATGCATACTTGCTAATGCATGCATATGTTTGCGCATACACTCAAACACATGCACATATTTAGAAGCGGATATTTTAGTCAAAGTATTGCTTCTTGCCCAGCTTTTGTAGAATTTTGATCTTTTAAGGATTAGCAGATTTTTTTTTCCTTTGAAGAAATATCAGATTGCATGGTAACAGCAGTTTACCAATGATAGGATTCACGTTTCCTTAACTACTTTCTGCATTTCATTGAATTAAAAAGTTATACTTTGAATCTGAAATCTGATTTTTCGAAGGTCATGAGGTCTTTTCTCAAAATGTGCTTGTGAATTAAATATTTTTTGTTAAAGCAAAGCATATGAACCTATTTTTCCTTGTTCATTGAATGCCATTACACCACTGAAACCATGATGCTGAGTTTTATATTCATTTCTGCAATGTGATACACATGGTGTCATATTTGGCAGTGAAGATATAAAGATATTCATATGCAAACTAAGCTACTTACTTATTCCACAAATACTTACTGCACTTTGAATAGGTGAGAGGGTTGAGGAATAGAGTGTTGAACAAGACAATTGAAGTCCTTGCCTTCAAGAGTAGGCATTTGGCAATGTGGGTTGTCAGCTGGGATCTAAACTTTAGAAATCTAAATCCTCTTAAAAGAGTTGACTCATTAACATCATGAGTGAATAATGATTATTAAGGAACCACTAATCCTTAGAATTTCAGAGAATAGGGAAAAAGCATCAATAGCAAATGATATATATATATATATTTTTTTTTTTAGGAGCTCTGGTAGTTTAGTGCCTGAGGCACTTGACTGCTAACCAGAAGGCTGGTGGATCAAACCCACCAGCCACTCCTCGGAAGGAAGGTTGGGCAATCTACTTCCGTAGTGCTACTGCCTCGGAAACCCAAGGAGGGGTTGCTGAGTCGGGTCCGACTGGGCGGCACATAACAACAACAATAGTAATTTTTAAGGGTGTGAAGGAATCTTAGTTCTTTAGTGTTGCTATAATAGAAATACCACAAATGGGTACTTTTAACAAACAGGAATTCATTGTTTTTCAGTGTAGGAGGCTAGACAGAAATCCAAATTCAACATGCCAGCTCTAGGGGCTAGGTAAAGTCTCTTCAATTTTGGGCTTCAGCTCTGCCTCCTGTTCCAGGCCCACTGTGGCTGAAGGCTGCTTCTAACTCACGTAGCTACTGGCTGCTGAGGCTGACAAATCCAAGATGGGCAGGTAAGATGGCACAATTCTAAGAGAAGCAAGCAGCATGACAGGCAACTGGTTCATATCCAGGAACAATTCCAAGATTGGTAGGCAGCATTTCCCAAAATGTGCCATAAAACTAGAGACCTTTCTCAATGCTTCTCCATATATACCGGAAGTAGACAACACCTCAAGGGCAGCTCCCTGTACAGTGATTAAGGTTTCATAACACATTCTACTATGGAGGTGATTACAATCTCATCATGGGGAATAACTACTTCTAGCTGCCAAGCCACTCAAAATCATGGCCCAGCCAAGGGGACATATAGTCTTAACTACTATGGGATCCCAAGACCAACAGGGAATCCCTGAATGGTACAAACAGTTAATGCACTCAGCTGCTAACCAAAGGTTTGCGGTTTGGGTCCATTGAGAGCCACCTTAGAGGAAAAACTTGGTGATCTACTTTTGAAAAATCAGTCATTGAAAACCATATGCTAAAGGGGCAGGGAGGCCACATCTTCTGTCCTCCTCTAACCCCACAATAGGAAGACAGAATCACCATCAATAGCCCAAGGCCTATTCCTGTGAGGCCAGACATGCTGCCTTTCTCCAACCCTTTCATTAACCCTGAAACCAACCATTCCTCTTGCAGCACCCACCACCTTTCTACTGGGTTCGATAATTTGCTGCAGTGGCCACACAGAACTCACAGATTATGGGGTTTATTAGGGAAGCACCAGGCTACATTCAAGTTCAGGAACAATGCTCAGTCTCCCTTAGCCTGCTGTCTCTCAGCCAACAGTCTCTCTCAGTCTCTCTCCCAGCAGTGCGTGTCTCTCGGTGTCTCTCTCTTAGCAGCACGTGTCTCTTGGTGTCTCTTTCTCAACAGCGTGTGTCTCTCAGGAGTACATTTCTCTCAGCAGCATATCTTTCTCAGCCAGCAGTCAGATTTCTTCTCCCTCTAGGAGGGCTCCTTTTGAGCCTGGCAGAGTGGCCAAACTAACCAATCATAATGTCAGAATTCTAAGCACCTGAGAGAGAGCAAACTTCCCAGAACATTGCTTTGTGCCACTCTCAATAGAAATATCCCAGATAGATAACTTTAACAATCAGGAGCTCCTCAGTCACTCACGGCAAATTCCACCATGGATTTTACAAAGACTTAAAGCTAGAAAAGCCATACCAGGTAATTTACTTAAATTTACACCACCCCATATAAAGCACATTTCTACTCTGACTTCCATGAGTTGCCAATGAGTCAGAATCAACTTAATAGCATCTGGTTTGGAGACCAACAAATTTGAGTACCCGTAGGGTAAAGCTATGCCTGTGTTAGCAAATCCACCTTCTAGGAATTTCAAGTGTAGAGAGAGAATTTGCACTATTTATTTATTTATTTTTGCAGGGTTGAGTGGGAGGGGGATTGATAGTCCCTCAGATCTCTCTGGGATCTTGGAACTACTCCTTGTTTTCATTTTAAAACAGTTTTCAAAAAGTTCATGGTGGGCCTTTTAATAATGTTTGAGAGCTCCCCATCCTCTGCCAAGACAAAAAGCCTGTACAAGAATTCAATCACTAGAGTCCATTTTTAATTTCCAGTCTCCTCTGTCTCAAAGTTATACAATGTAGGATAATTTCAGAGTATCAGTCTGTAGCTCCTGAAGGTGGAACATTTATTTCACAAGGGCAGCATGATGTTTATTCTTCTTGGAGATGCAACTTGCAGCTCTGCATGCTACAAGGAAATCAAACTGCTTATCTGAAACATCTTCGTTTTCCATTTGAAGATGAAGAATTCAGTGGGCTCTACTTCCATCCCCACAGGAAACTACACCAAGCTGACTTCTTCAGTCTGGGCTTGTTCTCAAGGTCACCCATGTAATTTCTTTCAAAGCCTCAATGTCGTTAGTATTCTCAGAGATAATAGCACCAAGCCCATCAGTCATCATCTCCTTGTCCTCAATTTTCGTTTGGGTTTCTGCAATTTTAATCCCAAGCCCCTGCAATTCCTTTCCATGGAGTCTTAAGTGGCCCCATTTACAGCCAATTTCCAGCTAATACTCGATGAATTCTTTTAAAATAAACCAAAGAAAACTCACTCTGCAGGCTTTATATTGTTGGATATAATACTAAAGGCCTGAGGGGGAGATTTCAAAATGATATGTATACATATATTTTTGTTTCATTATTTTATAAAGGAAAATAAAGACATCTTTAGAAATCTGAGGTAAATATTTCTTCGTGAAGGGTTAATTTCAGAATCTTGTGCTGTCATTAATAAAGGGAAAGAAAACATTCTTTCATCCATATCCCAGTTATTCCAGTTCTTATAAAGGAGAGGGAAAGAGGGGTGAGGGTGGAGTAGATGAGTAAAGAAATCATAGATTTTCCTGGGGGCTGCTTCCTTCTAACCTCCTTTGGACGCCTTATCTCTGGCCCCTTCTGTAAGCTGATCCAGCTCATGTTGGCCTGACACATGAACCATGCAAACCCTCTTTTTAAAGAGATTTTAATTCCTGCTTGACAGGCTAGGCTAAAGTTGAAGCCCATGAGTGACTATGTATATATAGTATAGATATACACTTTTTTTAAAAAAAAAAGAATGAAAGCTACAGTGCACCTGGTATTTTCATTGAATGTGAGACATACGTGTGTGTGTATGTGTGTGTGTGAGAGAGAGAGAGAGAGAGAGAAAGAGAGAGAGAGAGAGAGTGTGAGTTTTCTTCTTTTTGGAAAGAAAAAAAAAATTTAAAGGTAAACTTTGAGTAATAAAGCACAGCTTAGTTTTCCAGGAGTACTATATTAAGAAAAGAAATCCATTTTTGGCCTGCCTCAAGATTCCTTTTTTCTTTAATCTGTTTTAAATCTTTTAAGGATTTTATAGTTTTCCCCTTCCCATAAAATTAAGTAATTTCTTTAATTTTTTTTTTCTGTGTGTGTGTGTCCTAGTCTGAAATTTCATCCTTAATTAGCCCCTGTGTGGCTAAGTATCAAAGTATCACATCTCATATGATAAATGACATCTCTCAGACCAAAGATATTTGGGTAAAACTGGCAATATCTAATATCCTGGGGGGACAAAGCAAGAAATTGGGATCATCCTTATGGAGTGTGCAAAGCTAAAAAAAAAAAAAAAAAAAAAAAAAAAGCAATACAACAGAGTGATTTAGGACTTGCATGCATGCCCTCTTGCAAATATAAAATGAGCTCTCTGTTTTATTTATGACCGTGGCAGATTTCAAACAGCTTTCATTTCCTGCCGGTAGTACACATCGCAAGCAACTTTAAGGATTTAGATATATTGGAATAAGGAAAGATTAGTGGGATTACTAGTGTCCTGGGCTCAAATCCTGCCTTCACCACTTTGCAGATGTGTGACCTAGAGCAAGTGAACTGACCCCTCTGTTTAAAAGGGAGGCAATAATAGTGGGGTTATTGTGAGGAGAGTATGATTAATGCCAGTAAAGGGCTTGGTAGGAAACCTAGCATGGAGAAAATTCTATGTAAGTGTTTTAATATGATTATTGTTCCTGCTGCTGCTACTACTGATACTACCATTACCACTACAACTACTTCATCTATATACTTTATGCAGAGTAAAAGGCCGGAGAAGCTCCCTGCGTGACTCAAAGGGTTAAGTACTCAACTACGATCTGTAAGGTTTGGCACTTTGAATCCACCTCGGAAGACAGGCCTGGCGATATGCTTTTGAAAGGTCAGAGCCTTGAAAATTCTATGGAGTACAGTTCTATTCGGCACATATGAGGTGGTCATAAGTTGGAATCAACTTGACAGCAACTAACAACAGCAACAACAACAAAGATTAGAGGAGCTAGTTAAGAGAAATCCCATTTGGTAGCTTGTTGAAAATGTGATCTCTCATCATGCTCTGGCGATAGAAAAGCAGTTATGCCATATAATGTGGATACTAACACTGTGTACTGTTTCTTTAAGATCTGTGCTTCCCTTATCCCCAAGGCCATCCTCTCCCCTTCTCTGCCCTCCTACCCCCAACACACCTTAGAGTTTCTTTCCTGCTTTATAAGGGGGAAGGCATACATTTTCAGCGTTCAGGAAGAACAGCGGAAATGAAGACAGGATCAAAGCAAAATACAAAGAAAAGAATGTTGGAGAATCAGAGAAGCAAGGTCCGAGGAAAAGTGTTTACTCTGGCAGAAATACCTAGGAAATATAGTAACTGCAGGTCTTGATTCAAGTGCACATCTGGAATCTTAGTGTGTTTATAGATTTGCAAGTGTAAGTGAATCTATGCACGAAAAGGAGTTAGCAAATGGGGAATACCTCTGAAATAGGAGCTGTATTGTTGATCAGTATTGTCCAGGAGTTACCCAGCATCCTGCTACCTGCCCTGCACTCTCAAGCATGCTCCCAGATCCCAAAAGGCTTCCAGAAATGCTCATGGCATAGCATATATAATGCTTAGAGAGCTTTAAGCATTAGAGTTTTTTTTTTGTTGTTGTTGTTGTTGTTGTTGTTTATGTTCTGGACCTTTCCTAAAAGGATTTAGAGGAACAAATCAAATTGTTTATTACCCTAATAAGTGCTAAATTGTTACATTAAAAACATGTAAAATGAAAAACCATCTATCTGAGACCAAAAAGTCAACAATTACTCTAAAGCAAAGATTATAAGATAAGGTAGCAGGGAAACTAGAGTATTGGAAACAGAACAACCAGAATGGAATTAAAGAGAATATTGATGCATTGTGAAAAATACAACTACAGTCATTGAACAATTTAGGTAGAAATTGTCAAGTAAGGACTTAATTTGCTGTGTAAACTTTTACCAAAAACAATAAAATGTCACTATTTTTTTTATTAAATGTCACTTATTGATACCTAGAATAAGAAAGTCCTGCTACCAAGGAGCTCTGGTAGCATAGTGGCTAAGGCACTTGACTGCTAACCAGAAGGCTGGCGGTTCAAACCCACCAGCCACTCCTTGGAAGGAAGATGGGGCAATCTACTTCCGTAGTGATACTGCCTCAGAAACCCAAGGAGGGGTCACTATGAGTCAGGTGTGACTTGACGGTACATAACAACAACAATTATTTTTTCAAGTTTAAAGTGAAAGACCAGACCAGTTGGCAGAGTCAGGGAAAAGAAAGGTTTAGATCAGAACCTAGAGGAATGGGTAATATGTGACTAATAGAGGGAGGAAACTACATCATCACAGAAGGGGTGAATGGCTTCACAGAGTGTGTTTTTCTTTTTTCATTGTCTTAAAATTTTGGAACTGCAAGCACACTTGTCATCATGTATTGCAACGCTTTCAGTTCAGGTTTGAGTGAACTCACGCATAGGAGGGCTGGAGACACATCCTAACACATAGTCTGCTCTTGTAATTCTGTATAACAATCTCAGGGCCCTTCCCCTTGATTCAATATCTTTTCATTATATCACTCTGTCTATGATAGTTTGAATTTTGGGATCACATTTATATATTTTGAGAAACAAAAGAAAACCCAGACCAAACCCCTTGCCGTTGACTTGATTCTGACTTAAGGTGACCCCATGTGTTACAGACTAGAACTGAGATACACTAGCAATTAAGTTGGAATGAACCACTTAGGATTCCTCTTACCATTTACAAACTGTAAAGTCTTTCATGGAATAGAATATATGGCCATATATCAAGGGAGTGTGTATGGTAATTACAAACTCAGAACCTAAATCCTTGGGTTCAGATTCCAGCTCTGCCATTTATGACCTCCTTCATTTTCTTCATCTATAAAATGGTCTTGGAATAAAAAGAGTTATATACGAAAAAGTACCTGCTATATAGTGAGCTTTCAAATAATGTTAATGATACGTGTTTTTAATGAACAGAAATCAGAAACTTTAGTGCTTTTTTGAAGATTTGATACAGTTACATGCTTTAGTAGTAGCTATGCTCTGGTGGCGTAGTGCCTAAGGCATCTGACTGCTAACCAGAAGGTTGGTAGTTCAAACCTCCTCGGGAGGAAGGTTGGGCAATCTACTTCCGTAGTGATACTGCCTCAGAAACCCAAGGAGGGGTCCACTATGAGTTGGATCTGACTCAATGGCGATGAGAGAGAAAGAGAGAAAGAGATGCAACAACTTTCTTTTAAACAAAGTTCTAATAAATCACTGATTTTTGTCAATAGGCAAAATCATCTGGTGTAGTTATTCCATTATTTTCATCCTATGGGAATCTTGATCTTAATTTTGAAATTTTAGATAAAATATTTAATGTCTGACTTAATATCAACATCACCAACTGAAGATAAAGGTTACTTTTATTCACTTAAATACCTATTTCTAGTTATTGAAGCATGGAGAAACTATATATCAATGTGTCCTGAATCTAGAACATCAAATACAATTCCAATGTTTTAAGTGCTGAAGATTTTTATGATGAAATACTTATTTTTTAAAAAATAGAGAAAAATAAAATACAATGAATACAGAGAAAAACTTGTTTTCACTTACATTTATGGAAAGCTTCATGATAAGCATTTTAGTATCAGTTTCTGAAGGCTACAATACCTAGATAAAAACATTAAATATGAGGCAAATAAAAATATTCTAAGAAACAGTTTACTGCAGGACTTAAGGAATTGATACCTAGAATAAGAAAGCCCTGGAATGTGGACATTGCTGTGTGAAGCAGCAGTCATGAACCTGGAACCCTCCTTACTCTAGACCAAATATCTCTCAAGATCTGACAGAAGAGAAAATCTTTTCTGAGACGTCCTATCTATTCTGTGCCTAAGTCAATTGTTATATGGTGTCAAACGTGGAAATCATTTTTTTTTTTTTCTTTTTAAGTGAGTGTGGTAAACTTCCAGTATCTGGCTTATTTTGCAGTCATCTCTTTTTCCTGTTCTCTGCAGAGGTTGTTCTTAACTTACTGCTTTGGCCTTAGGCTTCCCATACCACCAACTTGGTACTTCCTCCTAGTCAGAACAGAAGCATTAAACACGAACTCCCTCAAAATCTGATTCCACCCACACATACTTAATCTTCATTTATAGGAATAGAAGGTGGGCCACTCAGTCTCACTCAGTTCCCCTTTTCCCATGCTCTGGAACCTGCCCCTCTTCCTCAGGAACCCACATCCATTCCCCCTTCTATTTAACATCTACTTTTCTTTCCAGCTTTCCCTTTTCTCTGACTCCTTAATTCTCTCTCTCTCTCTTTTTTTTTTTTCCTACTCATTTTTTTCTTTTTGAGATAAAATTCATGTATCATAAAATTCACTGTTTTAAAGTATTGAATTGAGTGGTTTTACAATTCACAAAGTTGTGCAACCATCACCAATCCAATTCTAGAACATTTTCATTATGCCAGTGTGGTAGTTAAGGTTGTGTGTCAACCTGGCTGGCTCATGGTTTTTAGGGTGGTTATTCCTGATGACAAGATTGGAGTCACCTTCATGGTAGAATCTGCTGGGAGCAGCTAAGTAGTTGCCTTCAATGTATGGCCTGCTTCCAGTATATGTAGAGAAGATTTGGGAAAGGTCTGTAGCTTTTTGGTATGTTTGGATTCTGTGTTTGGCAAAGTCTTTATCTCTAGTTCCTGGACTTGAACCTGTGACCTGCTGTGTTGGTTGTTAATCTTGAGATTGTGCCATTTATTCTGTCCACCTTGGGTTTGTCAGCCTCAGCAGCCAGCAGCTGCATGAGGTACAAGAAGCCTCCAGCTCCACTGGGCCTGGAAGAAGAAGCAGAGCTGAAGCTCAAAGTTGAGGTGTCTTCACCTGGCCCCTAGAGCTGCCACTCTGGATTCAGAATTCTAGCTTCTTAAGCTGTAAAAGAATCAATTGTTGTTCATTAAATCCATCCACTTGTGGTATTTCTGTTATAGCAGCACTAGAGAACCAAGATACCAGAAAGAAATGCTTTTCCCATTAAACTCAAAACTCACTGCCATCAAGTTAGATCTCACTCATAGTGGCCCTTCCTTGGGTTTCTGGGTTGGTAACTCTAGGGAAGTAGATTGCCCAATCTTCCTTCTGAGGAGTGGCTGGTGGGTTTGAACCACAAGCCTTCTGGTTAGCAGTCAAACACCTAGCAGTTGCTGTCATTATCCCTTTCCCGCAGCCTGAGGCAACCCACAAATCTACTTACTTTCAGGATTTGCCTATTCTTGATATTTCATACGAATGGAATCATATACATGGCCTTTTGCACTTCTTTCTATTAGCATAACGTTTTCAAGGTTCATCCATGTTGTAGCAAAAATCTCTTTTATATCATTTTATGACAATAGTATTCCATTTTGGATTATACCACATTTTGTTTATTGATTTACCAATGGATGGACATTTAGGCTGCTTTCACATTTTGGCTGTTAAGAATACAGCTGCTATAAACATTTGCATATGTGTTTTTTGTGGGATATATGTTTTCTGTTCTCTTGGGGTATATATACTGGTGATCCCAACTCACAGTGACCCTATAGGACAGAGTAGAATTTCAGGGCCATACGGTGTCTCCATGTTTAACTTTTTTGAGACGCTGTCAATCTTATTTCCTAAGTAGCTACACCATTTTACATTCTTACCAGCACTATATGAGGGTTCCAATTTTTCAATATTCTCCCTAACACTTGTTAATATTAGTTTTTTATTATAGGCATCCTAGTAAGTGTGTAATGGTTACTTATCTTTTAGTATCTTTTGGATTATCACTTTCTCTGGAAATCTGAATATCTCTAAAACCTCTTCTTTCCAGATTGTGTAAGTTGTTCCTCCTGTATATTTCTATAACTCCCCGTGCTTGTTCTTGTAAAGTCCCTCTTCACACTGAATTCTCATTGTCTGTTAACTTTATCTCCTCCTTTACAATGTGAGCATATTAAAGAAGGTGCTAAACTATAATTTCCTTGGTATCTCCATGGTTAACACAGTGTCTGAAACAGTTATTTAGTCTTATTTTTGTTGTTTTGTTTTTGTTCTTTTCTGGGGGGTGGGGACTTGTAGACTGTACTTCACAACTTCACAACATTATTTCCTGTGCTCCTAAACATAAGATGAAAATACTCATTAGTAGTACCTGTTAGCTGATACTTAATTGTCATAGAAAGAAGACAGGACTTTTTAGCCTAAGTGTTTGGCTTTCTAGAAAGTTAGGTTTTCTTTGACTACTATACTGATATAAACAACAACAACAACAACAACAAAACAAACTCACTGCCATTGAGTCAATTCTGACTCACAGTGATCCCTGTTGAGTTTCTAAGGCTGTAAATTTTTACAGAAGCAGACTGCCTCATCTGTCTTTCACAGAGCTGCTATGGGTTCAAACCACCAACCTTTTGGTTGGCAGCCAAATGCCTTAACTAAGTTACTACACCACTAGAACTCCTTCCTTTATTAATACAGTACCTATAAAAAGTGAAACCCATTGCTGTTGAGTGGATCCTGACTCATAGTGACCCTATAGGACAGAGTAGAACTGCCTCATAGAGTTTCGAAGGCTATAAATCTTTTTGGAAGCATACTCTGCCGCATCTTTTCCACAGGGTGGCTGGTGGGTTCCAACTGCTGATCTTTTGGTTAGTAGCCTAGTGCTTAACCACTGCATCACCATTGCTCCTTCACTAACATAGTACTGTCCCTTAATTCACAGAGAAGTTGGAAGGAGAGAACTAGGGATGCATATAATGGCACCAGAAGGGGAAAAAGCATAGGTAATTTTTAAAAATACACATCAATTAGCCATTTTCATTTTGATCCTAGCAAGTATAGTTGATTAAGAATTGACTGTCCCTTCTTTAAATACTGGTTACATATACTTGCCTAAAAACATCCTAAATGCAGACATCAAGGACAGTGTCCTGAAATTCGTAGACCTTCAGAAATAATGCTCAATTCTAGTGGTGTTTAGTTACATGGATCTGAAATCTGAGATTCATTAGCATCAGAGTTGAACAGATAAGGATCAGTACTGGGGAACAAAAGCTGGAAGTAGAATTAAACGTAATTAAAGACTTAAAAATAAATTTGAATTAAAAAGTACATCCAACTTGAAGGTTGACTTACATTAAATTATGATACCCTGAACATAAGTACAGATTAAAAAGTCAAATTTAATTAGTTCTTTTGAGTATTTCTTCCAGAAATCCATTTATGGCTTTGCAATCAATATTTAGATAATTCTGTTTCCTGTTATTATTTATGATCCTATAAAGATTTCTTTTAACTTTTCAGATTTTTCTTAATTGAAATAAAGTTATGGTTGGCCTAGATAGCCATTCCCTTATTTGACTGTGTTTCCAGTGTATTCTGCGAAGATTTTTGTATGCTTCTGAAATGAAGAGGAAACGGGGGAGGGAAAGAGAGAGAGAAACAAATGTGAGTTGGACCCAGATCAGTGAGATAGTATCAAATGAGGCCAAAATGAATTTGGCAGATGCTCTTCTCATGTTTCCCACTTGAGAGCACACATATTGTTACTTGGAATGCCACTTGCATTTTTTTCATACCTCTAAGACTTTTTCTTCAGCTTCAGTAACAAACTAACTTCAAATAATAGTCAGGAATGGATATTAAAATAATTCATTTTTTTAAAATGTGAATGTGCTTAGAACAGATATTTTGCAATTAAGGTTTAGTTCATAGATAATAGAGTAAAGCCAGTTGCCACTGAGTCAATTCCAACTCCCGGCGACCCACGAGTGTCAGAGTAGAACTATACCCCAAAGGGGTTTCATAGCTATGATCTTTCAGAAGTAGGTCACTAGGCCTTTCTTCCAAAGTGCTTGTGGGTGAACTAGAACCTCTAACCTTTTGATTAGCAAGCAGCCCAGTATCAAATATGCTAACTGACGCACCACTACTCAGGGACTTGTGATTGTAGAACAGATGGCTTTTAAGCATGGGGAAGAAAATGTGGAGTATAGTGATAGTGGAAGGTGATATATCATCTTTGAAATCATATAGATCTGAGTTTGGAACCTCATTTTGCCACTTGATAATTGCATGACTATGGAAAAGTAATCTCTTAAGAATCTAAAAAAACCAAAACCAAATTGTCATCTAGTTGATTCCACTCATAGTGACCCTATAGGACAGAATAGAGTCTCCATAATGTTCCCAAGGCTATAAATCTTTATGTAAGCACACTAGCTCATCTTTCTCCCATGGAGCAGCTGGTGGGTTCAAACCTTTGACCTTTGTCTAGCAGCCAAATACCTTAACTGCTGTACCATTAGCTCTCCTTAAGAATTTAGTGCTCCCTATATACAAAATGAGTTTATTAAGTTTTATTTTTAGAAGGTTATTGTGATGATAAATGAATTTAATGACAAAAGGCACTCAAAAATATTTCAAGAATTATTTGCTTAAGGTGGTTTATTAGTTATTAGTAAAAAATCAATGGTCATATTAAACATTATTTTTTCACGTCAGCTGGAAATTTTATTTTCATGATATTCAATTTAGATATCACTAAACCAAAACCCACCAGCCACTCCTCGGAAGGAAGATGGAGCAATCTACTTCCATAGTGATACTGCCTCGGAAACCCAAGGAGGGGTCGCTATGAGTTGGGTATGACTCGATGGCATATAACAACAACAACAACAACAAACCAAAACCAAACCCACTGCTGTTGAATCGGATCTGACTCATAGTGACCCCTCCTTGGGTTTCCAAGGCAGTATCACTACAGAAGTAAATTGCCCAATCTTCCTTCCAAGAAGTGGCTGGTGGGTTTGAATGCCTGCCTTCTGGTTAGCAGTCAAATGCCTTGGCCACTATGCCACCAGATCTCCCTTAGATATCACTAGTACCTCCATTTGCCTGGTCCTTGTATTTAAACATGGTAGACACAAAATGAAGAAACTTTGAGTGTGGGAGCAGATAAACTTGTATTGAAAAAACGGTACAGTATCATGTGATTGTATGTACTTAATACCAGTTTATCATAATGAATGTGAGTAGAAGAGATTCAATGTTATTTTATTTCTTGTTGTATTTAATCACTGTAGGTTATTTAGAATAAAATATCTATCTCCAAAGGAAAAGTGGCTAAATAACTTTCAAAAAAGTCCATTCCTAACACCAAAAAGAGATTTAAAAAAAAAAAAAAATTTAAAATAACTTTAGGCTCAGAGAAGATATAAAAATAATAGAGTTTCCATGTACGCTTTACCCAGTTTCCCCAGTGATGGTTTCTTCAGCAACCATGGCACAATTATTAAAACCAGGAAATTGTCATTGGTAGCTTATTCTTCAAAACCTTCATACATTGGTTGCTTATATTTCAAAAGCTTCACACAGTAGAACGTGTGACTTAACCTGATTTTTCACTGACATATACCTTTTGACCACCTCCTGTCTGTCAGTTTGTTGTGCTGTGGTGGCTTGTGTGTTGCTATGATGCTGGAAGTTATGCCACTGGTATTTCAAATACCAGCAGGGTCACTCATGGTAGACATATTTCACTGGGGCTTCTAGATTGAGACAGAGTAGGAAGAAAGGCCTAGTGATCTACGTCCAAAAACTTAGCCAACAAAAACCCTATGGATCACAATGAAATACTGTGCAATATAGTGTTGGGAGATGAGTCAGTCCCCTATGTAGGAATGTACTGAAACTATACAGTGGCCACCACACTGGAGTCAAGCATACCAACTATTGTGAAGATGGTACAGAACCAGGCAGTGTTTTGTTCTGTTGTAAATGGGGCCACCACTAGTCAGAGCTAACTCAATGGCAACTAACAACAACAACAGTGACATACCTTGTGAGAATCAGTATGCTTAATGAAAAGACATTTTGAAATTAGAGAGTCTTAGGTTTGAAGCTTGGCCTTCTATTATTCCTGTGTAGCCTTGAGAACTTTTTTTTTTTTTTTTTTTTTAGATAGCATCCTTATAGTCTGTATAGAAGGGGATATCATTTACTTGCAAAGTTATTCTAAAGATTAGCAATTTGTATTGTAAAGAATGTTTTCAACAAACGTAGCTTTTACCATTACTGTTCTCTTGCTATGTTTTCTTCAAAACTGAAAATAGAAGTTTGTTATCTTTAACGTGGTTATGTGTACTTTGTGAACTCCTACATAAGTTCAGTACTTTATTTTTTGTTAGCTGCAGTTTAGTTGGTTTCCGAAACTTGTTGACCCCATGCACAACAGGATCGGACTGTTGTGATCCATAGGGATTTTATTGCTGATTATCAGATCTAGATAACCAGGTCTTTCTTCCTAGTCTGAATCTGGAAGCTCTGCTAAAACCTATTTAGCATCACAACAACACACAAGCCTCCAATGACAGACAGCTAATAGCTGAGCATGAGGTGCACTGGCCGGGAACCAAACTCAGGTCTTCTATCTGGAAGGGATGCAGTTTACCACTCAACTACCATTGTCTTTTATTAGGTAAGGGTGAAAAACTGGTAAATTAAATATTAAAATAACTTCATAGCTCCTTTGTCTTCAACCCTTTTAAATATTCAGGCAATTTTCATTAATCGTGGTAGTATGTTCTGAAAAGTCACCATGAACTGTGTGTGAATTAGTGAACACTGAACCATTGCTCCAAGGTTAGGTTCCCTTGAGCCTCTGGTCACATAAATAATTTATATTTATCTGATTTTGTCAACCGATACATATAACTAATCTTGTTTTATGTATGTTTCTGTTTAAAGACACCTCATTTAAAATAAATTGTTGATTCATTAACATTGAATTCACTGCCAACAGCACTATAAATGTGCCTGAGCAAATCTTATATAAAAACTAAACCGTAGCATCGATTCAACTCATAGCGATCACTCCTTGGGTTTCTGAGGTGGTATCTCTACAGAAGTAGATTGCCCACTCTTCTTTATGAGGCTGGTCATTAACAGCCTTCTGGATAGGACTCAAATGCCTTAGGCACTATGCCACCAGAGCTCCCAAAGCTTATATAGCACACATATTTTCTCCATAAGGCACATCATAACCTTCTTGCATTTAGGAACACTAAATAGCCTGTCAGCACAAGGGGTAAGGATAAATGTTAATAGTGAAATCACACACACACACACACACAGCACAAAAACCATGACATTAAATAGACCACGGAAAGGATGATTCTAGTATGAGAGCTGAAATGAGACAGAGTACTAAGTTTTATCAACCTCAGCTCAGCTGGGAACATGCATGTTGTGACACTCAAATGTTTCACCATTCTGCACACATCCGTGATTGCGAGAGTACCATGAATACTGATTTTGAGGTTACAAATAAATTTTAGTGAGTAGGCAAATTCACAGTATAGAATCTACAAATAATGAAGATTGACTCTACCTGTTTAAGCCTACATGCTTCTCTTACCACCCCTCCCCACAATCTTACCCGAATAGCCATCTCTTCTCTACATTTTTTCTACATGATAGACCAGAAGCAAGGAGTCCTGGTGATGCAATTATTCAGTTTTTAGCTGCTAACTGAAAGGGTTGACTGTTTGATCCCACTGAGCTGCTTTGTGGAAGACAGACCTGGTGATCTACTCCAATAAATATTACACCCCAGAAAACTCTATGGAGTAGTTCTATGTCACATGAACTAACTATGAGTTGAAATTGACCACACCTAACAACAGTAGGCCAGAAGCCTTTACTCTGCATGTAGGAATTACATTTCTTCTCAAGGAACATTTTGCTACATGGAATCTGTGGATCATAGTTCTTTTCATATTTTGCTTGTTTTGTTTGAACTACCACATCTGCTAACTTAATATTCTTTGCAAGTTTTATGATAGCGCTAAGTTAGTGCCAACTTCAAATCTAAGTTTCTATAGCCAGTTCCTGGTGATCCCTATGCAAAAATTGCCTTCCAGGAAATGTTTTCACCTGTGTGATGGTGAGGATGAAGATGTTGCTACCTCTCCATTTGCCAACTCCCAAGGATATAGAGTAGGGTAATGGTGCTCTGTTTCTAAACCTGTTACTCCCTTCTCCTCCCTTTACTTGAATGCAGCTACAATGGTAGAAACAGACTTCTGTGTCCAGGTCCTCATCGTAGTTTTTCACTCTACTTAGCCCAGAAAAACCCACTGTCATTGAGTTGATTCTGACTGACAATGAACCCCATCAGGTTTCCAAGGCTGTGAATCTTTACAGAAGTACATTGCCTCATCTTCTGCCTGTGGAGCAGCTGGTGGGTTCAGACTACCTACTTTTTTGCTTCGCAACCCAGTGCCTTAACAACTGTGCCACCAGAGCTCCTTACATGTCTAAATAATTAAAAATTACTATTTTTAGTACTAGTCTAATAGCTGTGTTTTCTTGTCAGACATTCCAGTATAAGGAGGATCTAAACATGCCCTCAAAAAAGAGTATTTAGTTAACTTGGAATAGAAAGTTTTGTTTGCTTTTAGTGTTTGTTTATTGAGCTGGAAGTTGGAAACTGCCAGTTGACTTTTCTAGTCTCTTATACAGCATCTTCTCCTACTGGACTTAGCTTCTTGCTTTCTTGAAGTCTGTGTAGCTCCTGTTGCCACATTTTTTTCTTTTATTATTATAAGTCTTTAGCACTGCTACCCTTTTCATATTTTCCAACTTTCCATTTCCAGGAAAGAGACCATATTTTCATATATCCACATCTTATTTGGATATGTTTAAAGAATGTTTAAAAATATTCCTTTATATTTTAGCAAGTGGCATCTCATTTCCTGCTTTGGTTTTTGGCCTTAATCCGACAAGCCAGGGCTGAAGTAGGGGTGAAAAGTTCACTGTCCAGTAGTGCTGTTTAAGTCAGCATCACGTGGCCAGGAGCAGACTCGGACTTGGTAATTCCCTGTGGATGTGTCTTCCGCAGAGGGGCCCTTTATCAATTCTGCTTTCTGCACTTGAGCACTTGTTTATGATTCTTGGTTTTTAATGACTGCATGGCAGTATTATTATTATTTCAGGAACTCACTCCAATATGATGTCCTTGTCATTGTCTAGATTAGAGTTATAAAGTTGAAGGTGGGACTTAATGGTAAGTTATGCAATCAATTTTTGTAGAGAGAGATCAGCATAAAACAAAATTGAAATAGAAAATAGAAATGAAGTATATTATGTATAATAAGAATATGTGTTGTTTTGTAAACTTCTGTTTGATGCCATGTATATGCATAAATACACATGCATACTGAGTTTGGTATAAATGCATTTGTTCATTGTATTTTATGTGTAGCCATGAAAGTTTGAGAAAAACTAGTCTTGATGTAGATATGAATTATAGACGAAGCATTGGTATGATTAGCCATTTTGAAAAGAACACTTAACTGGGAGATAGGAAGGCTGGTTTTAATTTACTGTTGGTTTGTGAGTTTGGGCAAGTCACTGGTCTTCTTTGAGTTTCTGATTTTATCTTTCGACAGGAGGAAGTTTGGATGAAATTATGCTGTGGTTCCTTTACACTCTAACATTTAAGTTATTCCAGGCATTCTTATCCAGTTTCAAGAAAGGAGCAGGGTTACTGCTAAGCCCTTAGTCAAGCCCTAGTCAGTCACCTTACAGGAATCACTGCTTCCTCCACTATCTCCTCTGCAGCCCACAACCTATCTTCCTGCTTGCCCTGCTCCTCACAGCTCTGCATATGTAAACCCTACTCACTTGTGAAGGCCTGTTGAAGTGACTTCTGTTTCTCAGATACTGAGAGAAAGACACGGCTTTGATGTCAGAATGAGATGATACTTGTTGTTGTTGTCATTTGCCGTCTAGTCGGACCCGACTCATAGCGAGCCTTCCTTGGGTTTCTGAGGCAGTATTGCTACGGAAGTAGATTGCCCAACCTTCCTTCCCAGGAGTGGCTGGTGGGTTTGAACCGCCAGCCTTCTAGAGATGATACTTAAGGTGTCAAATTTGTTTGCAGGTGGAAAGTTGGTCTCTGTATTTTAAAGGCTTAGGTAATAGTGGGGTTTAACATTTAAATACTATCACAGTAAAATAGATGACATCTGATATGGCTAGGTGGCTTATCACTGTTCATGGCTCATAGAACTTCCTAGTTTGTAAAATTTCTTCTTCTAGGTTACTAAATCAATGGTGACATGAAGGTTACATATATATGAAAAATGAAGAGAAGGACTTGAATGCTAATTTTGTGACTAATTTCATTTTTACTTCAAATCCTAAACATTTTGATGAGTTCAGACAGGTCTGGTGATATGTGCCTGAAAGGTCACAGCCTTTAAAACTCTATGGAGCAGTTCTACTCAGCACACATGAGGTCACCATGAATAGGAGTTGACTCAATGACAACTAACAACAACAATATACATGGGAAAGAAAGGGATAGGATTAAAAGGGGCTCCAGGAGTACCTATCTTTAAAAAATGGGGTGGAGGCAGTTAACACCAAGGACCTTTACTATGATTTACAAACATAATTATTGATTTAAAAAATTTATTGTGTTTTTGGTGAAGGTTTACATAGCAGTTTAGGTTCCCATTCAATAATTTCTACACAAGTTGTTCAGTGACATTAATTACATTCTTCACAATCCAAGGACATTCTCATTTCCATTAATCTACTTCCCTTGCCCCCTTATAGTCTCATTTTTGTTTAAAGTAATTATTGACCGTTTGGTATCATACAGGTCTACAGTCATCATCTTGACATAACTGTCTGCATGGCTCTTTTTTACCTTGACTTCAACCTATCTACATGTTTTTCATCCTTTAAAACCTGTTTTAGCTGAGACTTTCTCTAGGCAGGAGGCCCGGATCTTCCCTACCTCATGCTCCTTTGTGCCTTTGTCTATGCCCCCAGAGCTGGGCTTCTTGCTAAAACCTTCCCCTTATTGTGTCAACCACTGCTTGTCTGATAGTTTGTCATACTGTGGTGACTTGTGTGTTATTGTGATCCTGGAAGTTATCCCATTGGTATTTCAAATACCAGCAAGTCGTCCTTAGTGGACAGATTTCACTGGAGCTTCCAGACTAAGACAAACTTAGAAGTAGGATTGGCTGTCCACTTCTGAAAATATTGGTCACTGAAAAACTGAGTACTAGTGAAACATTGTCTGATGTAGTGCTAGAAGAGGAGCCCTTCATGTTGGAGGGCACTCAATATATGACTAGGGAAGAGCTGCCTTCTCAAAGTAGAGATGACCTTAATGACATGGATAGACTAAAACTTTTGGGACCATCATTTGCTGGTGTGGCACAACTCAGAATGAGAAGAAAAAACTTCAAACATTCATTAATAGAACATGACAGGTATGAAGTATGAATCTAGGAAAAGTGGCAGTTGTCAAAATTGAAATGGAATGCATAAGTATCAATATCCTAGGCATTAGTGAGATGAAATGGATTGGTATTGGCCGTTTTGAATCTGACAATCATATAGTCTACTATACCAGGAGTGAGAAATTGAAGAGGAATGACTTCACCTTCATCAACAAAACGAACATTTCAAGATCTATCCTGAAATACAATGCTGTCAGTTACAGGATAGTGTCCATATGCCTACAAGGAAAGCCAGTTAAGACTACTATTATTCAAATTTACACACCAACCACTAAAGCCAAAGATGAAGGGATTGAAGGTTTTTACCAAAATCTGCAGTCTGAAGAGGACCAAAACAAACACGCAATCAAGATGTACTGATAATTACTGGTGATTGGAATAAGAAAGTTAGAAACAAAGAAGAAACATTGGTAGTAGGAAAATATGGCCTTGGTGAAAGAAGTGAACATTCCAAGACCAATGACTTATTTATGGCAAATACTTTTTTCTCAACATTAACAGTGACCTTGCTAGATGAAATTCATAGGGATCAAATTGACTACATCTGTGGAAAGAGGCAATGGAAAAGCTCATTATCATCAGTCAGAACAAGGCCCAGGAGCTGAGTGTGGAGTAGACCATCAATTGCCCCTATGCAAGTTCAAGTTCAAGTTCAAGCTGAAGAAAATTAAAACAAGTCCATGAGAGCCAAAATACAATCTTGATCATATCCAACACTGATTTAAAGATTATCTGAAGAAGAGATTTGAAACAATGAACACCAACCAATGACCAAAGACCAGACAAGTTGTGAGATGACATCAAGAACAGCATACATGAAGATAGTAAAAGGTCATTAAAAAGACAGTAAAGCCCAAAATGGGTATCAGAAGAGTCTCTGAAACTTTATCTTGAATGGAAAGTAGCTAAAGCAAATGTAAGAAATGACAAAATAAACAATCTGAACAGAAGATTTCAAAGGGAAGCTTGAGAAGACAAAGTATTATAATAAAATGTACAAAGATTTGGAGTTAGAAAACCAAAAGGGAAGAGAATGCTCAACATCTCTTAGTTGAAAGAACTGAATAAAAAAGAAACCTTGAGTTGCAATATTGAATGATTCTATGGGTAAAATATTGAGTGATGCAAGAAGCATCAAAAGAAGATGGAAGGAATGCACAGTCAGTGTATCAAAAAGGATTGGTCCATATTGAACCATTTCAGGGGGTAGCATATGATCAAGAACCAAAAAGAAGTGGTCAATATTCAACCCTTTCAGGAGGTAGTGTATGATCAAGAAGGAGTGGTATTGAAAGAAGAAATGCAAGTTGCACTGAAAGCATTGGCAAAAACAAGGCACCAAGAATTGATGCAATACCAGTTGAGATGTTTCAATAAATGCATGCAATCCTGGAGGCACTTATTCACTTATGCCAAGAAATTTGGAAGACAGCTACCTAGCCCACGGACTGGAAAAGATTGATATTTGTGCTCAATCCAAAGAAAGGTGATGCAATGTACTGTGGACATTATCAAACAACATAATATCATACACAAGTAAAATTTTGTTGAAGATAACTCAAAACTGGTTGCAGTGGGTATATTGACAGGGAATTGAAAGAAATTCCAGCAAGATTCAGAAGAGGGTGTGGATTGAGGTGCATCATTGCTGATGTCAAGTGGATCTTTGCTGAAAGCAGAGAATACCAGAAAGATGTTTACCTGTGTTTTAGTGACTGTGCAGATTTCGTAAGAAATTATGGATAACACTACAAAGAATGAGAATTCCAGAACACTTAATTGTTCTCAGAAGGAACTTGTGTATAAGCCAGCAGGCAATCATTCCAAAAGAAGAATTGGGATACTGCATGGTTTAAAATCAGGAAAGTTGTGTGACAGAGTTCTATTTTTTCACCATACTATTCAGTCTGTGTGGTGAGCAAATAATCTGAGAAGCTAGACTGTATGAAGAAGAATGCAGCATCAGAATTGGAGGAATCGTCATTAACAGATTGAGATATACAGATGCTATAACCTTGCTTGCTGAAAGTGAAGAAGATTTGAAGCAGTTACTGATGAAGATCAGAGACTACAGCTTTCACTATGGATTACTCCTCAACATTAAAAAAAAAAAAAAATCCTTACAGCTTGACCAATAAACAACAGCACAATAAATGGACAAAATATTGAAGTTGTCAAGGACCTAGTCCTAGACCATCCTCACAATCTTTGTTAGGCTATGTTTTGTTCTGTTGTACCTAGGGTCGCTAAGAGTCAGAACCATCTTGATGGCACCTAACAACATTTTGTTAAATGATCATAATTACTACTCTGCTTTTCCAGTTTCTCAGTGTTAAACTCCTTTATGGCCAAGCTATGTTTAAAATAGGAACTTAATAGTACTTGGTAAGGAGGAAGGAAACATTTTAGTAAATGGTTCTGAAGTACCTAAAAATATTAAAATATGCTTAAATTATGATATTAAATTATTGAAAGGAATTCAATATTTCTTCTCAATTTTCCTTCCTCCCATAGTTACCTATGTTCCTTGGTGAATAGAGGTATGTACTTGGGGTTTAGTAGAGACAAGGGGCCTATTTTTCAAAGTTAAATTATCATGTTATCATTTCAAAGAATATTATCAAATGAAATGAAGAGTTTGGTGGGTAGTGTTTCAAGTGGGTGTGGGTGGATTTTACATATGTTAGCTGCCAATGGAAGCAAGAGTCAGGACATCAAATGACTTATTGCATTGGGCAAATCTGTTGCAAAAGACCCATTTAAAGTGCTGAAGAACAAAGTTATCTCAATGAAGACTGAGGTGTGCCTAACCCAAGCCATGGTGTTTTCAGTCACCTCATATGCATGTGAGAGCTGGATAGTGAATAAGGAAGACCAAAGAAGAGTTGATGCTTTTGTGTTGTAGTGTTGGTGAAGAATACCGAAGGTACCATGAACTGCCAGAAGAACTAAAAAATCTGTCCTGGAGGAAGTGCAACCAGAATGCTCCTTGGAAGCAAGAGTGGCCAGACTTCATCTCACCTACTTTGGTCATGTCAGAAGGAACCATTCTCTGGAGAAAGATATCTTGCTTGGTAAAGTGGAGGTTTAACGAAAAAGGGGAAGCCCCTCAAAGAGATGGATTGACACAGTGGCTGCAATGATGGGCTCAGGAATAGCAAGGATTGTGAGGCTGGCATAGGACAGGTTGCTATGAGTTGGAGCCAACTCGATGGCACCTAACAACAGCAGCCTGCTTTGCTGGTAACTTCTCTGTTGGGTTAGCACTCTTAAGCTGCTTCTGTTTCTCCTGGCTTCTTCCCTAATTTTGAACAGTCTCAAAATGACAACGAGTTTTAAAATGATCATAAATACCAAACTTTCCTGATTGATAGCCACATGAAAGTAAAAAAGTTGAAGCTTAGAAGGTAAATGTGTAAATCATGAAGGTACTAACCAATATATAAAAATGAGGATGTTGTTACTTTTATTCCCTCTTTTTTTTTTTTTGAGGGGAGACCTGGGGTGTAGAAATTGTCATTTATCATCATCCTGTTTATGGTATTTGATCATTGGTGGTGTCACAGAGCCCTGTTTGTGTATGAAATGCAAATGCACTTGTTCCCCATTGACCCTACTCCTGTCCATTCAAGGATCCAGCTAGTCAATGTGCATGCAATAATCAGTGAACATGTTCTTATAAAATAGATACAGTTTAATAATTTGAATTTATTCTACCTGCATTTTAATTTGCACACATTGCACTGTTTTGTATACCCCATTTTGTTTTTCCACTCAGCATTGTGTTTTATTGAATATTGCTATGTGTACACCTAATCCATTGCATGCAACTGCTCATAGTATATTACACTGTGCCCAGAATACATTTTACTTATATTCTTCTCCTTGATGCATGCCCATATTGTCTTCATCTCACCTCACTACAAACAGTGCTGCTGTGAACAACCTCAGATATGTTCCTTACCGGACCTGTGTGAAAATACCAAGGGATATTTATTTGGCATCTGAATTAACAGTAGATTTGCTGGCTCATAGGGCATATATATGTAGCTCAGATTGTTATTGTTAGCCGCCCCCAATTCATGGCAACCCAGTGTACAATAGATTGAAGCAGTGCCTGGTCCTGTACTGTCACCACGATTGATCAGGCATTTTATGATCCATAGGGCTTTCATTGGCTGATGATCAGATGTAGATTATGAGGCCCTTCTTTCTAGTCTTTGTCTAGAAGCTCAGCTGAAACACACTCAGCATCATAGCAATAAACATGCTTCCACTGACGGGGTGGCTGTGCATAAGGTACATTAGCCAGGAACTGAACCTAGGTCTCCCACATGGAAGGTGAGAATTCTACCAGTGAACCACCACTGCCCTCATAAACAACGCAGATACTGCATACCATATAGGGCTTTGAACTGATTCATTCTGGCTGGACCCTCTGCTGAGAATTTGCATATCCAACCCAGATATATGGAATCATTTTAACAAGATCCCCAGGTGATTCAGAATCACCAAACAGAATAAACCTGTTTGAAGCCCTGATACCATGTAATTTCACAAACACTCTCTGATTATTCTTTGGAATAATTTACCAGCAGTGTGAGATTTTATATACCCACATTCCTTAGGAAGCATTAGTCAGCTTTTGCCTGTTCCTGTCTAACAGGTGGAAAATTATATCTTTTTTGTTTTATTTTCCTTTTATCTGATTCCTGGTAAATTCAGTCATCTCTTCATACAGTTGATATGTTTTGGAATTTTGTTTTCAGATTCCTTGCACATTTTTCTGTTAGAAGTTTATATTTTTCCTATTGATTTATAGGAGTTCTCTGTGTACTCTAGTAATTTCTGACTAGTTTTGGACATTATAACTATTCTCCTAGCCTGTTATTTTTCTATTAACTTTATCCATTATATTCTTTTATTAAACAGAAGTCATTTTTCATGTGGTTTTACCCACAATAAAACTCGACATTTTAACCATTTTCAGTTGTAGAGTTCATTGGCATTAATCACATCTGTAGTGTTTTGCAGCCATTATCATTATTGTATGTCACCACACTTTTATGTGACTTTTATGTCACCACAAACAGAAATCCTGTCTGTACCCATTAAGCAATAAGTCTCCCTTTTCCCCTCTCCTAGCCCATGGTAACCACTGATCCACTTTCTGTCTCTATGCATTTGTCTATTATTGATATGTCATATAAATGGCATTATATAATATATATATTTCTGGGAAATATTTAGTCTTAATGGATCTAGTTCATTAATGTTTTACTTTGAAGGCTTTATGAAATAAATGATTCCCTATTTATATGTTATAAAAGTTTATCTACTACATTATTTTTCACATTTAGATCTTTAATCCTTCTGGAGTCCATCTTTGCATTTATAAGATAATCCAATTTATTTATCCATTTATAAAATATTTTATGAATTTTATTTTTTCCATATTATGATTCTTTTTTCTCTACAAGTTGGTACTACCTTCGAGCTCTCTGTGTTCCATTGCTCTCTATTTGTTAAGCAAAGTTCATGCTGTTTTATTACTATAGCTTTGTAATATGTTTTAATACCTAACAATAAGCCCTCCTTATTGCCCCTTTTTTTCAAAGTGGACTTATGCATCTGTGAAACTATACTTTTCAACATGAATTTTAAAATAAAATAAATCTATTAAAGTCCACAGAAATACAACTGAAATTTTGATTGCAGTTGGATTGAATTTTAAATTTAAATAGAAGAACTAACATCTTTCTAATAAATTGTCTCACCTGGGAGTGTTCTTTGTTTCTCCATTTATTCCAATCATCTTCTGTGTAGTTTATTCTCGAATTCAACTCATAGCAACCCCTCCTTGGATTTCTGAGGCAGTATGGCTACAGAAGTAGATCGCCCAATCTTCCTTCCGAGGAGTGGCTGGTGGGTTTGAACCGCCAGCCTTCTGTTTAGCAGTCAAATGCCTTAAGCACTGTGCCACCAGAGCTCCTGTAGTTTATTCTACTTTATATTATTCTGCATAGAGGTATAGTCTTGGTGACATGAGAAGCCAGTAGAAAGCAAAGACAAATAATCCAAATAGTCCTTAAAATAATTCCAAAATATTTAAAAGGTTGAGGATTTAGCAATTGTTGAAGTAAATCCAATCATGGATTATTTGGGCTAAAAGAAATCTTAAAGATAATCTCAGATACTCGAACATATTATAAATAAGAAAACTAGTTCTTAGTGAGGTTAAATGATTTGCTTAAGATTACAGAGTCAGAGAGTGAGAAAATCTCAAATTGAAATCATGTTTTCTAACTCCTAGTCTATTATTTTTGCCAATAAACAAAGGCCACAATAACCAAATAGCTCCCATACTTTGGAATATAGTGATTTTTTTTTCTTTTTCACATTTTTTATTTAATGTTAAGGTTTGCTTATGCTTCTAGAAATCAGATTCTTTTCTCACTAATGATCACACTAAAAATGACTAACCTGTCAAAGTCAAAAGATAGAAAGGAAAAAAAAAATGTTCCTGAGCCCCATATTGTTTTCTTATTAATACGGTTTGGGGCTCATTTTCAGTAGTTACGTCCTTATATTCTAGCTGTGGTTGATAATGACTTTAAAAAATACACACAGCAGTACTTGCACAAAATAATCGTCACACATTAGCATGCTAATGAAGTGTTAGAGTGTTAAACATGGCTGGCACACTGAAGCAGGAGAGAAAGGATTTGTCCTCGCTGCTGCATCAGCCAGATGACACGATTCAAATGGAAGCCACACTCCAGTTGACTGGCAGGCCATTTATTCATTATTGACTTGCATTTTCTACCTTTTTCCCACATACATGTTGAAACTTGGTCTTTCCTATCTCTAACCCATCTAATTTTCCCCTAAATAAGTTGGTTTGGGGACAGAAATGAGTACTCTTTCTTTTTTGAGACAGAAAGCAGAAGTCATAAGGGAATAATTACAAGTCTAATTCCTCGGTTTCAATGACATCAACCGAATGATATTAAAAAGCCTAAGTCTCCTTAATTTCATAGCATTTTAACTCTGTGCATTTGAATCTAAATAACATGTCATTTTATCATGAGTATGTCTGGGTATTAGGGCCATTAACTTAAAAAGCTAAATTCTCAATGTGTGTGTGTGTGTGTGTGTGTGTGTGTGTGTACTTAGTCATGTCAGTGGTTGGCAGAGAGAATTCTTATGTGTTTCCTGAATGTTGTTGGAAGGATGTTAGTCTGCTTTTGTAAACAAACATAGATACTACAGTCCCATAGAGGAAAACTTGGAATTGCTGCTTAACTACCACCTGGCTGAATGACTCCCAAATCTGGATCTTCACACTCGGCCTTCCTTCTGAGTTTGGTTCATACTCCACCTACCTGTCAAGACTTCTCCTTCCAGCTGTCCCCTGACTACCTACTCCCCATTAGCTTAACATCTAAAACCAAGTTCATTGTCTTCCACTAATCACCATCTTCCTTTGGAGTCTATTTCTGCAAGTGTTAGCAGCAGTATTCCAGGCTTGTAGGCTAATCCCTTTTCATGTCTACTCAGCCCTCCAGGTCCTGATTACTGGTACTGTGTAGTGTCACTCATGTTTGTGCCTTTCTTCTGCCCCTGCCCCTTAGCACAGTTCTCATCACTCACACCTGTAAAATCATTTGCTATTGATTCTGACTTGTGGTGGCCTCAAGTGTGTCAGAGTAGAGCTGTGCCCCATAGGGTTTTCAGTGACTGACTTTTGGAAAGAACATCACTTGCTCGGCCTTTCTTCCAAGGCACCTCTTGGTGGAACCTATAACCTTTTAGTTAGCAATCTAGAGCATTAACTGTTTTCACCACTCAGGGATGTATGTGTATGTGTGTGTACACACACACATATAGTTATTAGGTACTGTCAAGTGGATTCCAACTCCTAGCAAGTTCATGTGACAGAGTAGAACTGCTCTGTAGGGTTTTCTAGGCTGTAGTCTTTAAAGGAGAAGATTACTAGGTCTTTCTCCTATGGAGCCACTGTGTGGATTCAAACTATCAACCTTTCAGTTAGCAGCAGGGAGCTTAACTGTTATACCACCAGGGCTCCTTCATAGATAAAGAATTCTTCCTTATGAAAAACTGTTTCAATTTTGTATAGGCAGCCAATATGATTGATTCAAGTGATAGAAAACATTATAAAGATATAAGACAATTCCATTGATAATGTATGAAATGTATCTTAAAAAAAAAAAAAAAAAACCACTGCTGTCGAGTCATATCCGACTCATGGCGTCCCCTCCTTGGGTTTCCGAGGTGGTATCACTACAGAAGTAGATTGCTCAACCTTCTTTCCATGGGTTTGAACCATCAGCCTTCTGGTTAGCAGTCAAATGCCTTAGGCACTATGCTACCAGAGCTCCTAAATGTATCTTAGCTCATGAGTTTTCACTTTTCCCTTTAAACCTTTTCCATTAGAGATGTTTATAAGTAAGAAAGAAACCTGTTGATTTTTTCCTTCTTGTGTCTTCTCCTATGCTGTCTTAGGGACTTGCTTGTTTAGTGGAAAGTACCTTGGCTGTAGAGCAACTCAAATGTGGTTTTAACTTTACGCTGAATACAAGAGCAGAAGGACATGAGTCTCAATAATTTGTTGGAGGAACTCAAGCAATAAAATCCCAACCTTTGAATTTGTATTTGACACCCCACAGGTTATAAGTCCCTCAATATTATTTTCTGCCTTTTTTCAAAGGCTTATGTTCTTCCATGGGTTTATCTAGATTATTGACTTGAGCCATCCACTGATGTCTTAAAAAATAAACCCTGTAGAAGCTTAATAATAATAGTCAACTATTTGTGTTCACTTTGTGTGTATGTGTGTATGTACATACTGTCATTGGCTCTAATTATTAATCATCTAATTAATCATCACTTACAAAGTTCCAAATGTTGAATAAAACCCATAAAATAAATAGACACTATGTTCACAGAACCACTGAACTCTAGGTAAATATTGATGTCAACTTTTGATGTAATGTTGTATGACAGGAAGAACTCGGCAATAGAATTTCTCAGAAATTTGGAGCAAGCAATTTACCCTCTCAGAGCTTAAATCCCAAAAAATAATATTGAGGGCTAGACTAGATGGTTTCTAAAGTCTCTTCAGCTTAAATTTTTTCAGAATCTATGACTGTATGTCTTCTTCTTGCCTCATTAATCTCTCCTCCAAAAGAAAACCTACTGTCTGGCAATTTCTGAAGAAATAGAAACAGCATGTTGACAGAAATTAGAAAGATGGTTGAAATGAAGTGGTTATTTCCTTTATGTGTGTTAAAGATAGCAGTACCTTGGGCATCAGAGAATGAACAAGATGGATCAAAGGCTCTCACTCATCCTTTGTGATAAAGAAGTTAAAAACTGGATAATAGGATTTCACCCATCAAGACACAGCCAAGCGCAGCTTAGGAATGGGTGTCTCAGTGTTTTTCTGACTAGATACAGGCAAAGACAATCTTATGGTGGTAGTTGTGGGCCCCCAACTCATGGCACCCCATTATTAGGACTGTACCATAGTATTTTCTTTGCTGTAATCTTTACTGAAGCAGATCACCAGGACTTTGTAGAGCTGAGCCACTGGATGGGTTCAACCTACCAATCATTAGGTTAGCAACTGAGCACAAACTGTTTGCACCACCCTCCTTATTATGGTAATGTGACTTACAAAGCATACATTTATTGCTTGCTTTCTATGTGCAGGACAATCTTTGTCAGATTGACTTAATTAATTCAGTATTATTAGTCTCATTTTTGCGGTAAGAAAACAGAGGCTTAGAGAGATGAGACTTCTCCATGGTTATAGAGAAGGTGAGCCTCAATCCAGTTGTGCCTGTTGATCATTAGTCCTATGCTCATTTCTATCAATACTAGCTTTTCTGCTCAATGTTTTATTTATAGGCTTAAGATCTAGCACTCTGTTTCTGTAGTTAGCTGTGTATAGTGTGTGTGCTTAAACTCACTACCAGATTTTTTTGTGTGTTTATGACTTAATTAAATGTTGAATAATAAGGAAAACACACTTCTATAGGAAGTGTGAAAACACTGTTTACACCTGACAAAATCAACTCAATGTTATGTCTATCAAGGTACAAGAATGCAAATTGTAAAGTGCTAGACAAAGGCCTATTTTATCATCTTCTCATTCTTAAAATTAGGGGTGAACATGACCAATAGAATGAAATGAATGTTTTTTTCAACTGTAGTTTTCCTTCTTAAAATGCTTATGGATTAACCCACCAATTCCCATTTTTAAAACATTTTATTGCCTTTATTGGAAATCTTAACCTTTTATGAAACATTAGAATTCATTAAAATATCAAGTGAAATAATATTTAAAAATACATATAGCTATAGATCGATGTCCTCTATTAACTTGTATCTTGGTTGCTACAGTAGCTGCTTCAGTGAAATTGAGAGTCCATTAAATATTTGGTCAATTGAAATTGAATTGTAATTCAAGTTTCAAAATTGTGCTCCCATTCTAGATTTTAAAATGACTTTTGGACCCAGGCTCAAGTGGTGATTTGTTTCCTACTAATTAAGCCTTCTGTAGCTGTGTTGTCCAATAGTCACTGGCCACAGGTGACAACTTAAATTAAAATAAATTAACATTAAATGAAACTAAAAATTCAGTTCCTCCGTTACACTAGCCACATTTCAAGTGCTCACTAACCACATATGGCTGAGGCTACCAGATTGAAAAGTGTGATACAGTACATTTCCATTATCCCAGAAAATTCTGTGACATAGTGTTGATCTAGAGTCATTCTAATAATCAGGTTATTTTATTTTTGAAATAATTTTAATATTGCTGTATATCTATATCTGTATCTATAACAAAAAATATTTTCATCTTAACCATTTTTATGTGTACATTTCGATGACATTAATCACATTCACCATGTTATGCAACCATCACCATTATCTGTTACCAAAAGTTTTTCAAGACCTCAAATTGAAACTCAGAAACCCTTAAACAATAACTCACCACTCCCCCAACCCCCCAGTCCCTGGTAATGTCTAATAAACTTTTGTCACTGTACATTTGCCTATTCTAGATACGTCATATAAGTGTTGTTATTGTTATGCGCCGTTGAGTTGGACCTGACTCATAACAACCCCTTCTTGGGTTTCTGAGATGGTATCACTATGGAAGTAGATTGCTCAGCTTTCCTTCTGAGGAGTGGCTGGTGGGTTTGAACCGCCAGCCTTCTGGTTAGCAGTCAAGTGCCTTAGGCACTATGCTACCAGAGATCCTGTCATGTAAGTAGGATCATATAATGTTTATTCTTTTGTCTCTGACTTGTTTCACTCACCATAATGCTTTCAAGATTCATCCATGTATCAAGGAGCCCTGTTGGTGCAGTGTTTAAGTGCTTGGCTGCTAACAGGAAAGGTTCGCAGTTTGAACCCATCAGCTGCTCCATGAGAGAAAGGGGTTGCAGTCTGCTTCCATAAAGATTTTAAGTTTTAGAAACCCTATGGGGCAGTTCTACTCCTCTGTCCTATAGGGTCATTGTAAGTTGGAATTCAACTTGACAACAATAGGTTGGGTTTTGGATAGCATCTATCAGGACTTCATTTCTCTTTCTGGCTGAATAATCTGGTTTTAATAATCTGTTTATTTGGGTTAAAACTTTGTAAATTGAGTTAATGCTATGTAAGATAGATAGATCTTGTAGACAGAAAATGTTCTGGGATAAATAGTGTGCTTTAGCTACTTTGGGAGATACTTCTGAATTCTTAACCACATAAGCAGCCATCTATTATTGTTATTTGCTCTAGTATATGTAACAGGGTTGGTCACTGTAATTTTACCTTGTTTCAGAATTTGTATTCTAAATAACTATAATTTTATTAAGGACACTCACTGTACCACTGCTTGGATTGGTTGTATCTTTGGCAGTGGAATGGGTAGGGAATAGCTACAGACTCAAACTAATTCAGCATAAAATCCTAAACGGTGAATCTTAAGTTACAGTACTGTTTGTTGAAGTTCATTTTGTAGTCAAGAGATTGTCCTACAGAAATTCACCCTTGAAGGCCGCAGGGAGTTCAGTAGCCTGTCTGGTGGCTGTCTGTCCAAGTTCCTTGAGGCAAGGAAAAGAGACAATGGATCTTTGTTCATTGACAGCTTTGTTGAATGTCTTGAGTCCCAAGTTTTGAAGGATTTGTTTAACTAGAGATATTTTGCACGGTGAATAACATTTCCTTGGTATGAAATTTAATCCTCATAGTATCTTCAGAACAATTTTAAAACTTGCCAGATCTCTCTATCTACTGCCCAGCTCTGGATAGGTGTCCAAATGCCTTTGCTAGTTGAGAAAAACACTCTACTCTGCACTGCTGATTTGTTATACATAGTAACTGTTAGGAAATGTGAAAAATGTATGTGTTTCAAACATGATCTAGAAGATGATTAATTTTAATGTTTCTCTTGATCCTGCTCCCTCCAAGCATACTGTATTTGACCAGTTGTTGTTCTTTCTACTAATGCTTGTTTCTCATTCATTGATGACTGCGTAGAGCCACGTTTCAAAGACAATTCACAATTCATAATTTGTTTATGGGTAGTAACAAATGACTCTGTGACTCACATCTCCAAGGGCTTATATGAAGTTGAACGTGAACTCGGAGAACAATTTTGTTTTCAGCTAGTGCTTATTATTTATGATCTTTGATGATTAGAAACATCTTTGCTTAAAATCGTTAGCTACATCTGTGAGTTAGTTTTAATGTCATGCTTTTTGCTTTCTTAGGATGCCATTCTGTCCTTATAATTTTACCAGACAAGTGTATTTGAAGGGTGAGTTCATATCTGAAGGGTGAATGAACTGCCATCAACCTCATAAGCAAGCCCCTTTGTTTCAAAGATCTATCTGTAGAGAGGACTGAGGCAGGTATGAGTGGGTGGATTGGCACTTCCAGTGATATAATCTTAGCATCCTGTGTTTGGGAGTTTACAAAGGACATCAGCTCCTTAACATCCTTCCAAATTCTGTCCTATCCCAAACCTGGTCAGATCATAACTTGGACAGCTTCTGTAGTGAGTCAAGGCTGCATGCCAAAGAGTCAGTCCAGCAGATGGACTTTATAACATTTATTATCCTAAGACATTTCTCTACTTAAGTTATAATCTTACCTGTTGTGGTTACCATGCTTGTAATTGACTCTTTTGAAAGAGGCAAATTGTTTAGGTTGATACACATATACTGCACCCCCCCACATTTGTTTTGTATGTCAGTTTTTTTCTTTATTGTAGTAAATATATATGTAATAAATTATTTGTCATTTCAACATTTTTCATGTGCGGTTCAGTGACATTAATTATGTTTATCATGTTGTTCAACCATTACCATTCTTTGTTTCTAAATTTTCTCTCACCTGATATGATCAGTGTCCTCTAAGCAGTGAGTGCCCCTTTTCCCCTCCCTCTGTCCTGTTCCTGGCAACTACTAGTAAAGATTGGTCTGTATATACTTGCCTATTGTAAATATTTCATATAAATGAGGTCATATAATATTTGTGACTGACATATCACTCAACATAATGTTTCTAAGGTTGGATCTGACTGATAGCGACCCCTCCTTGGGTTTCCGAAGCAGTATCACTACGGAAGTAGATCGCCCAGTCTTCCTTCCAAGGAGTGGCTGGTGGGTTTGACCTGCCAGACTTCTGATGCCTTAGGCACTGTGCTAGCCTCTGTTTTTTTTTTTTTTTGGACTGACTTATTTCACTCAACATAATGTTTTCAAGGTTCATCCATGATATAATGTGTCTCAGTATTTTTCATTTTGTGGCTGTCCATATTCCATTGTATGTATGTATCAAGGAAGAATTGATACACTCAAATTA
The DNA here is from genome assembly GCF_000298275.1 of Orycteropus afer afer. Classification (NCBI taxonomy): domain Eukaryota; kingdom Metazoa; phylum Chordata; class Mammalia; order Tubulidentata; family Orycteropodidae; genus Orycteropus; species Orycteropus afer. Next base: position 21,893,320 of record NW_006921599.1, read on the forward strand.
TGGTATTCATGAAGAATATTGAATATATCATGGACTTTCAGAAGAAGAAACAAATCTGTCTTGAGAGGAGTATAGACAGAATGTTCCTAAGAAGCAAGAATGACAGCACTTTATCTCACTTACTTTTGACATGTTATGAGGAGGACCAGTCCATGGAGAAGGCTATCATGCTTGGTGAAGTAGAGGATAAAGAAGACCCTCAGTGAGATGAATTGACCCAGTGGTGGCAACAGTGAGCTCACATATAGCAACAATTTTGAGAATGGTGTAATGTTTTGTTCTGATATACATGGGCATGTCGAGTTGGAACTGACTTGATGGCACCTAACAACAACAACAACAACAACAACTTAGCTGATCATCTCTATTCATCTTTCTCTTTTAGTGATTTTGCCTAGACTTGAATAACCACCAGCAATGCTTCCTAAATAAAAAAGAAGAATATATTTACTTTGCAATATTTTGATCTTTCGTATTTGTTTTGCTTGGGAGTTCAGAGTAGAAATGTAACATGGGTGACATTATGCTTGATTTCAAAGTAGGAGATAGCCCATGGTTAAGCTGGTATATTTTCTTTTTTTTTCTTCTTCTTCTTATTTTTTTATTTATTGTAATTTGGGTGAAGATTTACAGAGCAAATTCACTTTCCATACAGCAGTTCACATATACTTTGTCTCATGTCATTGACCACAGTTTACCACAATGCAACAGCTCCCCTCCAACTTCCTTCCCATAGTTACCATTTCCCAGTGTCTATCCCTCCATACTCTCCTGCCCCCTAAGCTGTCTCCCTGTGCATAAGCAGCCCTTCCTTCTCCCATGATTGTTCTCTCCAGGGCGTGTGTCTATTTGAGGTAAATGTTTAACTCACATGCCTGTACTTTGTTTCACTGGAAACCACAGGTGTGGGTTCAATTCTGGACCTGAAGGGCATCTAGGGGCCATAGTCTCAGTGGTTTCACCAGGCTTTATTGGACCAGCAAACCTGGTCCCAATAAGCTGGTATATTTTCTTAATGTAAGATTTTATAAGTATGAATGAAGAGGGTGGGACAAATATAATATTAGCTACACATTTTGAAAATAATACTTTCAAAGTATTAATACTTCTCATTCTGTGAAAAAGGAACTTGTGAATATATATGAAGGAAAAAAGGGTTGACCCAAAGCATGGTTTGAAAAACTCCAAGTCCTTTGTTCTTGATCCTTGCTTGGTGTTACATAGTTTAGAGAAAACAGTGTATATTTTTATTTTCTATTTCTATTCAACTTGATTTTCTGATCTTTCATATTTGGCCAGCTACTTTCTGAGAACATATTGTACACATGTTCTGATACTATTTGATGGCCCTCTGAGAGACAAGAGTTGGTTGAAAGCTCTCAGTTCTACTGAAGTGGGTGGCCAAAGAGCTGGAACTGAACAGCTGCCGTACACTTATTGAACTTTTGTCATTTCTAAATTGTTTTCTGTGCCATCTGGAGCAAGAATGGTGCCATGGTTTAGAGGACCTCTTTGTGAGGTGCATTCCTATCCCTATCTGATGCTTATATAGTTTGCTTATTACCAGATTCAACTGAAGTTTTATAGTCCCTTCATTTACTGGGAGTCTTTAAGATATGAATAAATATGAGTGATTTCTTTACATGTGTTATTAAATCACTATCTCCACCCCTACAAATATTTTCCCTCCTTCTCTCCCTTCTAGTGATACATCCTGCCCGCTTTTAGTTCCAGTGGAAAATACATTAATACCAGATTCTCCATGAGGTTTCCTGTTTGATGACATAACCAGAAAATCCTTCTCACATTGCCCTTGGGGTTGCTGTCTGGAGGTTACGTTGTCTTGGTGGGCGTAACTCAGCCATCAAAAAAGTCAGCACAGGGCATAAATACAGGGCCTGAAATACATTAATATAATTTTGAAAGAAATAAAGCTGTGGGCATGTCTACAGACTGGTAGAGAACTTCATTAATCTGCAGCTTCACACTAGCATTGGATGCATTGGCTAATGATTTCAGTGTGTGTGGCATGACCTAGTTCATTACCACTGGCAGGAAGTATTTGAACTGCTCAAGTTTAAGTTGTTAGACTATCCCATCTCATGGAAAAGTATACAAATCCTTAGACATTTGCAATGTTGATTTAAGTTAGCCTTTTCCCCCACTTTTGAGCAGTATATCTGTGGGAGTATATCTAACATCTAATGCTTTGCACTTGACTACTAACCTAATAGTTAACTGGCCCCACATCACCATGGAATAGAATCCTTATGATCTGCTGCCATGAAGATTTCAGCCAAGAAAGGCCTATGGAGCAGTTCTACTCTGTCATATTGGGTTGCCATGAGTTGTAATCAGTTTGATGGCAATAATTTTTTTTTTTTTTTTTTGCTTGTTTGTTTCTTATTTTAAAATTGGGAGCACTGGTGGCATAGTGCCTAAGGCATTTTACTGCTAACCAGAAGACTGGTGGTTCAAGCCCACCAGCCACTCTTTGGAAGACTGGGCATTCTGTACAGATACCACCTCGGAAATCCAAGGAGCGGTCACGATGAGTTGGATTCAACTTGATGGCAGTGAGTTTGGTTTTTATTTTAAATTTCAAGATTATTTAATAATAAAAATGACTTAGTAATTGCCTTTGGTTTTGGTCCCAGGAAGCTTGGACAGAGGAAAATCTTCTGGAACACAATATACTATTAGAAAGAGTCAGAAAATATTTCCAGACTAGAAGATGGGAATAGTTTTAAAATGAAAAAAGCAAAAAATGGTATCTGCCATGAACAGTGGCTTTAAAAAGTTCTGAAGATAAGATATTGTGATGTAAAAACTTTAGTAACTATAAATTAGTTGGAAAGAAGAAACCTCGGTATAAAAGTTGAATCAAGAAAATTATACTTAGATGCCAAAGGGCATGCATAGTTTTACAAGTTTATAAGCTATTGGCATAGACAATTGAGCATATGCTTACATATGGATTTGTTCCTTTGGTATTTGGAGTATTTTTCATATTTTTTGTTGTTTTGTTGTTGTTGTTGTTATATGCCGTCGAGTCAGCCCTGACTCATAGCAACCCCTCCTTGGGTTTCCGAGGCAGTATCACTACAGAAGTAGGATTGCCAAACCTTCCTTCTGAGGAGTGGCTGGTGGGTTTGAACCGCCAGCCTTCTGGTTAGCAGTCAAGTGCCTTAGGCACAGGCTGCCATAATCCTCCATTTGCTTGGCTTAGATGGTGTATCTCTGCCTTGGATTTTTAAAATCCAACCTTAGTTGGCACTTAGTCATGATGAGAATGAGGGGCAAGCTCAATAGCAGGGTTTTCAAGTTCTAGGTACAAGCTACCTCCACGATTCTGCTTTCTGTTGGAGTATCAGATATCAGACTCCCATCTCTAGCTCAGGGGGAATTGGTAGGATAATGACAAAGATGCTGCTTGATGGAGCCTCAAAGGGAAGGCTCTTTTAATAAGAGAAAGGAAAGGGCTTGTGTGTCAGTCCCAGCTCTAGCAATTGTAGCAGCATTAAAAGTCCGGGGAGATGTTGTTACCATTTCTACCTCCTTTTATCAGTGGTATAGTTGAGTTTTCTATATTGTACTAGGTAACAATACACCTTTTGCCAGTGCTTTCCCAAGGGGAGTCTGAACTAATACAAGGTGAAAAAGGAAACAAAATGATATTCCTATATGAGTATTGTAGACAATTTAAAAAAAAAAAAATTTTGAAATTACAAGGGACTACTGAACAAACTCTAAGATGTGGAATTATGGATTTCAGGTCTATGATTTGTTTTCTTGTACAGTGTTATAGAGGTCCTATGCCCAAAATATGAACACTTACTCTAAATAGATTCATTTAATCACCACTTTCCCTGTATTAAGGAGCTCTGATGGAAAAGGCATTTGGTTGCTAACCAGAAGGCCAGCAGTTCAAACCCACCAGCTGCTCTGTGGAAGGAAGATGGGCCAATCTACTTCTGTAAAGATTTACTGCCTCAGAAACCCAATGGTGGTTGCTATGAGTTGGAATCGACTCACTGGCAGTGAGTTTCGCTTTTTTTGTTTTGGTTATTTGATTTATAAGGAGCTCTGGTGGTGTAGTGTTTAAAGCATTCACCTGTTAACCAAAAGGTTGGTGGTTCAAACCCACCAGTCACTCTGCAAGAGAAAGGTGTGGCAGTCTGCTTCTGTAAAGATTTACAGCCTTGGAAACCCTATGGGGCAGTTCTACACTGTCTGTAGTGTTGCTGTGAGTTAGAATCCACTCAATAGCAGTAGGTTTTTATGCTTCCTGATCAAATCATGGTTAAAACACTACTGATGAGTTCTAATTATTCCTCTTCTAGATTTTGGTCAAAATGTGAAATCAAAAGACAGTTCTGATTAAATCCTAGCTCTCGTGTAGTCTAGCTTTGTTACCTCAAATGAGTAATTTATCCACCATAAGTTTCAACTTCTTCATTTCTAAAATGTGAAATAAAATGTTCTAATTCCTTCATAGTTGTAGAGGTAGAGTATTAGTCCTTGAAAAGGTATATGGGGAAAAAAAAATAATATACCATACAAATATTAATTTTTATTAAGAAGATCTGAAAATATTGTAAGTATTCCTTCTTTGGTTTCATCAAGATCATTTTTATTTTCTTCTTTTAAATATGAAGCCCAAGAACCAAGGACCAGTGTCCCTCTAGTGACATTTTCATAAAGTATCATTGATTGGATGTTTATATCAGTTGGTTCAACTGTGTATTTAGTCTAAAAACTGACCCAGCATTTGGCTTATATATTTACATTTTGTCCTTTAAGTTGTGAAAACCTTTGTCATATTCCTTACTGAAGTCCAAATGTATTATACCTATTGTATTTCCCTGATCTGTCAAGCTACCAGTCTGTCAGAGAAAGAAATGAGGTTTGCCTCGTCCCTATTGAACCCACCCTGTCTGCCAGGGTTGTTGCTTTCTTTTCTGAGTAGACACACCATTCTTTTAACAATCTGCCAAGAAACTTGTCCCGATCAACATTAAATTCACTGGTGGTATGTAGTGTTAGGATTCTCTCCTCCTTTTTGTTTTCCTTTTCTGTCTTTTGTAACATGGGAACTTCATTTTCCTCATCTTCAGTCTTTTGGCACCAGTCCTATTTGTCTCATCAGCATTTACAATAAGTGAAACTCAAATGCAATTAACTTGTTTTAGTCCCTGTTACATTAACACTGTCATCTGATGACTCATATCATTTTTGCTGCGGTTGTGGCATGCTTAGCAGCAGTGGACTATATTTACTATTGTAAGTTCATGTTGTTGTTGTTGTTGTTATGTGCTCTCAAGTCAGACCTGACTCATAGTGACCCCCTCCTTGGGTTTCTGAGGTGGTATCACTATGGAAGTAGATTGCCCAACCTTCGTTCTGAGGAGTGGCTGATGGATTTGAACTGCCAGCCTTCTGGTTAGCAGTCAAGTGCCTTAGGCACTACACTACCAGAGCTCCTATTGTAAGTTCATAGTAGTTAAAGATCTGTGTAATTGGAAGACTTCAGAACAGTTTTCCTATACATTATTATAAATGCATTTTAAGATCTAGTGTTACTAGATATATATTTCTATATTTCATATAGTTCCTATATGAAAGCATAAACAACAAAAAACCAATATATCATTAAGAGCATTGTAATAACCCAATTTCATTGTTAAAAAAATCTGATTTCTTTTTCTTAAATAAAAAGAGCCTGAAAAATAGTCTGTGAAAGGTAACTTTTACTTTGCCTTGTCAATTGAGTTTAGTGAACATGAACAAATATTGTAGGTTAAAATGATATTCTCTTAATAAGATTCTAAATACTAATACTAATAAAAACTGCTTTTACTGAAGACTTGCTGTATTCTATGCCACATATCAGACATTTTATTATCTTATTTCATACAATTACTCTGAAAGGTTTGTTAGTTGCCATTGTGTCAATTCTGACTCATGCAACCGTATATGTGAAAAGTAGAATTGCTTCAGAGGGTTTTCAAGACAATGACCTTTGGAAGTAGATCATGGGGCCTGTCTCTTGAGGCACCTCTGAGTGGGTTCAAACAACCAACCTTTTGCTAATAGTCAAGGGCTTAACCATTTGTGCCACTTAGAGACTCTGACTCTGAAAGGTAGGGTTTAGGAATTTGGAGATAAGAAAACTGAAGCTCAGACGGCTTTAGTAAAAAACTTAGTAAGTGCAAACTAGAATTTAAATTTAGATAACTTATTGCAGAGCCTTGGGTTTTTCTCCTACATCATATTGTAGCTTTAAATTATGTTTCCATTTGACTTTTAATTTTTTTTTTTTTTTTTTACTTATTTAGTATTATGATGGCCATGCTGAGTGACCTTTAACTTGGGCCCTGTCAGTGGGAATTGCTTTAATAAAACTGTGCTATGTTAATAAGTTGAGTGATTTTTCAGTTGGACTGTTTTATAAATTTTAGATGGAATAAATTTGCTAATGAAAAAAGAGCTGTCTTTATCAATTGCTTGTGATAAGTAGAGACTTTGCTTTATTTATTACAAATCAATTAATGGCCCTTTCCTCTAACACCTCATCAATCAAAGCATAGAAGTTTTCATTGATAAGGATACCTCACCAAAAGCAATCAATTCTCCTTTGTCATTTTGACAAAATTAGCTAAAAAGGTGGATTAATCCAGAACACTATAGGGAAATATTCACAGGCTAAGGCCAAAATCTAATTTTGTAAAATCAGAATTGTCATAATATATTTCTTAATCTATAATAACAAAAGGCTTTGCCCCTTGTCCCATGGTAAGGATTAATTTGCCTTTCCCATCTAAGGCTTTAAAACTACTTTTTCCACTTTAGCACTTTAGTACCATTGCCAGATGCTGTGGAAAAGTTCAAGACAGTGTATGCCCTGTTTTCCAAGGAATGGTTTGGAATCTAAACCATTTAAATAGGAAACTGTAGTGTAATGCCTAGTGTAATTTAATGTAATGCCTGAAAAATGTACAGTTGCAGATCTTGTTGATGAGTCTGTTTGCTGGCCCAAATACAGGATTTCTGTAAGAGTGGTCCAAAATAATCTTAGGAAAAGAAAATTCTCATTAACACAGATTCTCCAAAGGGATGCATCAACCAGTATGAGCACTGTCAACACATAGGCTTTATACACCCAGAATGCCTAATATTCTGAAAGGTTGTTGTTAGGTGTCATGAGTCAGCTCTGACTCATGGTGACCCTGTGTACGACAGAATGAAATGCTGCCTGGTCCTATGCCATTCTCACAATTCTTACTATGCTTGAGCCCGTTATTGTAGTCATTGTGTCAGTCCATCATGGTTAAAGTCTTCCCCTATTTTGCTAATCCTCTACTTTATGTTGTTGTTGTTGTTAGGTGCTGTCGAGTCATCTCCGACTCATAGCAACCGCACAAAGCACTGCCCGGTCCTGAGTCAGCTGCATGATTCTTGCTATACTTGAGCCCACCACTGCCACTGTCTATCCATCTTGTTGAGGGCCTTCCCCTCTTTCATCGATCATCCACCTTACCAAGCATGACATCCTTCTCCAGGGAATGGTTCCTTCTGACAACATAACCAAAGTACAGGTTTGTAAATTTTGGAAATGAGAAAACTGAGACTCAGACAGCTTTAATAGAATGATTAAAAGAAAAAACAAACAAACAAACAAAAAAAAACAACTCACTGCCATCAAGTTGATTCCACTCATAGTGAACCACATTGGGTTTCTGAGGCTGTAAATCTTTACGGAAGTAGATTGTCCTATCTTCCTTTTGCAGAGCGACTGGTGGATTTTAACCACTGATGTTCTGGTTAGCAGCCAAATGTCTTATCCACTATACCAACAGAGCTTCAAACAAACACAAACAAACTTCACTGCCATCAAGTCAGATCTGACCCCTCCTTGGGTTTCAGGGGCAGTGTCACTATAGAAGTAGATCGCCAAGTGCCAAACTGGAATTTGAATTTAGATCAACTATTGCAGAGCCTCTATAAAGTAAACATGTCACTTTGAGGACTAAAGTGCACCTGACTTAAGCCATGGTGTTTTAAATCGCCTCATATGCATGCAAAATTAGACGATAAATAAGAAAGACCAAAGAAGAATTGATACCTTTGAACGATGATGTTGGTAAAAAAAAATATTGAATAAACTATGGACTACCATAATAATGAACAAATCTGTCTTGGAAGATGTACAACCAGAGTGCTTCTTATACGAGAGGATTGTGAGCCTTCTCCTTATGTACTTTGGCCTGTTATTAGGAGGGACCAGTTCCTGGAGAAAGACATCATGATTGGTAAACTAGAGGGTCAAAGACAAAGAAGATCTTCAATGAAATGGATTGAGACAATGGTTGCAATAATGGACTCAAATATAGCAATAGTTGTCAGAATAGCTCAGGGCTTGGCAGTGTTTTGTTCTGTTGTACATAGGGTCACTGTAGGTCAGAACTGACTCCATGGCACCTAACAATAAATTGAAGGCCTCAGGTTTTTCTTTTACACTACAAGTTAACTTTAGATTATATTTGTTGAAAGTGCAACAACCCCAGACATTTCATCTAAGGAGTCTTATTTAAAAGTGGATTGCAAACATGTGAATACTTTCCATGTTTATGGCTAGAGATCAGCTATGCTATTTCTATAGTATTTAGAAAATTCATTTTAAAAAGCATTTTAAAATATTAGACATTCAGTGTCTTTTCTACTTAGTTGTGTGATGTGAAGTATTCAGAACAATTTTATGCTTCTTCTAGTTCATATTTATCCCTGGGCTTAAGATTTTTAAACCCTTCCTTCAAGGGTATTGCATAACTTTTTGATTTTCATGACTTATATTATGTAGGTCAATTTTTTGACTAGAGATTCATCTAAACAGGGTTTACTTTTGAATCCCATGTTTAAATAGCTTTTGGGGAAATGTGCTTAAGTAAATGATTTTCCTTATAGTAAGACAGTAAGCATTGAGTGTTATTCTCATTTTTAAACATGTTTTAGTGTTTTTAGGATACTGTTCTTTGAAATATGAAACTAATTTAAAATAGTATTTCTCTTATATTTGAACACTTTTGAAAAAAAAAAAAGGCTTATATTTTAATTCTATATAACCTTGTAGTATACACCTTGATGTGAGACAGAATATTTTTTCTGGGCATTTCTTAAAGAAATCCCATATACCAGTCCTATTCAGTTTGCTACAGGGTGTATTTCACACTCTTTTCCTGATCTTTTGAAATCTCTCAGTATTGGCTCTTAGATGTAAAGTAAGTGATTAGTGTTTGGTTTAGAAAGTTTGTTTAAAATATATTGTAACTCTAAGATATGATTACATTATTTTTCAGCTTCTTTTAGTTAATACTTTGGGTGAAAAGAAATACTGTGTTCTAAAAGGACTTTTTCCATTTTTCCATGACAATTCCATTAGGTTCCATGTCACCTAATTCTAAAGAGATTTTTTTTCACTTGCTTCTGTTTAAACAATTCTATAAATGACTGATATTTTGAATCATGTTAGCCAAAGTGAAAGTAGTTAGGATGTATTTTGCTAATACTAACTTTGTTTTAATTCTAAATGTGAGCATTTGTTGAGCCATTAAAAAAGTATCTATAATTGTAAAAGGATTGAAATCATGCACAATATGATCTCTGACCATAGCATGATTAGATTATAAATTAATATCTGAAAGCCTTCTGGAAAATTCTCCCAAATTTGGAAATTAAATAGCACACTTCTAAATAACCCATGGGTCAAAAAGGAAATCAAAGGCAATATTACAGTATATTTTGAAATGAATCATAATGCACACTATGTCAAATACCTGTGAAAAATGCAGCTAAAGTGCTGTTTAGAGGGAAATTCATAGCTTTAAATGCTCTGTTAGAAAAGAATAAATGTTTCAAACATTTGTAAAACTCAGTTACATTTTAGATATATAACAATAGTTGGAAAAACTGTTAAGAAACTAAGACACACAGGTTTTCAGTGAGGGCCTTTCAAGTATTTGGAACAGAAGAAATAATGAAATGAAGATGAAAAAAGAAAGCAGCACAGACTTTTCTGGATAAGCACCTGAAATCAGCTTCTTCTGGTTCTTATCTCCAAGATTTTAGGCATCAAACTATCTCACTTTCTGAGAAGAGCCTGACCATGTTGCTAACCTATGAAGAATACTTAAAAAATAAAACCAAACCCATTGCCATCAAGTTGATTCGGACTTAACGTGACTTTATAGGAGAGAGTAGTACTGTCCCTATAGGGTTTCCAAGGCTGTAATCCTTATGACAGCAAACTGCTACATCCTTCCTCGGTGGAGCAGGCTGGTGGGTTCAAACCACAGACCTTTTGGTTAGCAGCTTAGCACTTAACCATTGCACTACTAGGACTCTTCAGAACTTGATAGTGGCAGTCTTGTTATTCACTTTGTGAGTGTGTTAGTTATCTAGTGCTGCTATAAGAGATACACAGTTGGGTGGCTTTAACAAACAAATTTATTTTCTAACAGTGTAGGAGGTTGTTGTTAGGTTGTTGTTAAACATCACTGAGTCAGTTCTGACTCAATAGAACCAAACACTGCTCGGTCCTGTGCCATCCTTAATAACTGTTGCTACATTTGAACCCATTGTTAAGCCACTGTGTCAATCTATCTTGATGAGAGTTTTCCTCTTGTTTGCTGACCCTCTACTTTATCAAGTATGATGCCCTTTTCCAGGGACTGCTCCCTTCTGACAACATGACCAAAGTACATAAGACCAAGTCTGGCCATCTTCTATTCTAAGAAGCATTCTGGCTGTACATCTTCTAAGACAGATGTGTTTTGTTCTTTTAGCAGTCCTTGGTATATTCAATAATTTTCACAAAACCATATTTCAAAAACATCAATTCTTCTTTTGCTTTCATATGCATATGGGGCTATTGATAACACCATGATTTGGGTCAGGCACATCTTAGTCCACAAGGTGACATCTTTCCTTTTTAACACTTAACAGAAGTCTTTTGCAGCAGATTTGTCCGATGCAGTATGTCCTTTGATTTCTTAACTGCTCCATCCATGGGTGTTGATTGTGGATCCAAGTAAAATGAAATCCTTGACAACTTAAATCTTTTTTTCTGTTTATTATGGTATTGCTTATTGGTCCATTTATGAGGATTTTTGTTTTCTTTATGTTTATGTGTAATCCATACTGAAGTCTGTAGTCTTTGATCTTCATCATTAAGTGTTTTAAGTCCTCTTTACTTTAAACAAGCATGGTGTGTCATCAGCATATTGAAGGTTGTTAGTGACTCTTCCTCCAATCCTGATGCCACATCCTTCTTCATATACTCCATCTTCTTGGATTACTTGCTCAGAATACGGATTATATATGTATGGTGAAAGGATACAAGTCTGACACACACCTTTCCCGATTTTAATCACACACTATTTCCCTGTTCCATTTGAATGGCTGCCTCTTTGTCTATATATAGGGTCTGCATGAGCACAATTAAGCATTCGGCAATTCCCGTTCTTTGCAGTGTCATCCATAATTTTTTATGTAGTCAAATGCCTTTGCATAGTCAATAAAATGTAGGGAGACATTTTTCTGCTTTTTGCTTTCAGCCATGGTTCATCTGACCTTAGAAGTGATATCAGCCATTCCCAGCCTCTCTGAATCCAATTTGAATTTCTAACTGTTCCTTGTAGATATCTGCTGCAACCCTTTTTTGAGTTATCTTCAGAAAAACTTTACTTGCATGTGATATTAATGATATTACTCAATTATTCCTGCATTCTATTGGGTCACCTTTTTTTTAGAATGGACATGAACGTGGATTTCTTGTAGTTGGTTGTCCAGATAGCCATCTTCCAAATTTCTTGGCACAGATGAGAGAGTGCTTCCAGCATTGTATACTTTTCTTGGAACATGTCAGTGAGTATTCCACCAGTTGCTGGAGTCTTGTTTTTAGGCAATACCTTCTGTGCAACTTAGACTTCTTCCTTCAGTTCCATTGCTTCTTGATCTTATATTACCTCCTGAAATGGTTGAATGTCTACCAATTCTTTTTGGTACAATGACTCTATGTATTCCTTCTAATTTCTTTTGTTGCTTCCTGTGGCATTCAATATTTTGCGCATAGTATCCTTCAGTATTGCAACTTGAGTTTTGAATTCTTTCTTTAGTTCTTTCAGCTTGAGAAATGCTGACTGTGTTCTTCCCTTTTAGTTTTCTAACTCCACATCTTTGCACATTTCATTATAATACTTACTTTGTCTTCTTGAGCCACCCGTTGAAATCTGGAGGTCCAAATTCAGGTTGCTGGCTCTAGGGGAAGGCTTCTCTCTCTGTTGGCTTTGGAGGAAAGTCCTTCTGAGCTTTTACTCCTGAACAGCCTTCATATGGCATCTCTTTTTCCCTATCTCTGCTTTTCCTATGTTAAATTCTGTTAAATCCCTTTTACATCTCAAAAGAGATTGACTCAAGACACATTCTGCACTACTCCTGTTTCCATTTACATAGAAAAGAAAACCTGTTACCAAATGGGGTTATGAACACAGAGGTTAGGATTTTGGGGGGACACAATGCAATCTATAACAATGACTTATCTAGTTCCTTTGCTCCTGTTCTTGCTCATTTTCTAGTGTCTTATGATAGGAGAAGTTCAGTTTAGCTTGTTACCTCCTGGAACTTAAAGATGAGAAGGCACCCAAACATCCTCTGTATTAGAGGTTTATAATATTGGCTGACTTCTACCAAATAAAGTTCATCATTTGTTTGTGCATCAAAGAAAAGGAAAGAAAAGAAACAGAGATAAAGAAATAAAAGAAAAAGAGAAACGCAAGACAAAAATGAGAGGATTGGTTGCCCTTGAGAAATGTTAAAACATACATAGTATACCAATAATATAAGTTGATTGAAATTTATTTAATATACAGTTTACAGTGGGACAACATTTCTGACTGTTGTTGTTTGTTGTTTTTATGTGCCATCGAGTCAGACCCGACTCATAGCATGGGTTTCCGAGGCAGTATCACTCCGGAAGAAGATTGCCCCACCTTTCTTCCAAGGAGTGGCTGGTGGATTTGAACCACCAGCCTTCTGGTTAGCAGTCACATGCCTTAGGCACTAAGCTACCAGAGCTCCTACATTTCTGACTAGAAAGTTAAATATGTTCCAAGGAAGGAAGATCTTTCACAGATTTTTATTCTCTACATTAGATTGCCATGGAAACAGGGCCAGAACAGTGTTTGTATAATAACTCCTAGACATGCCACATTTTCTTAAAGAATAATTCAGAAAATTACTTATTCACCCTAAATCATAGCTTTTAGTCTTGCCTTCAGCATTTCATGTGTGCCAAAACTTACTGCACCTAGACTATTCTATAAAAGAGCACAATGTCCAAGACAAACATTCTTTAATAATTAAGCTAAACTAACATTTGTCTTAAAGATGACTTTTAGGAAACTAGTTTTCTGAAGGGTTATGGCTCAGAGATTTTCTTGGAGCTATAGGTCATTCTCAACCTCTATGGATCCAGAAATCTGGATTCTATAAGGATTAAACACTTCATTCCTCAGGGAAGAGGGAAGTGCTTGGGGTGTTATCTGGGACAGACTGCAAATGGGGAGCTTCAAATGTTTAATTTCTTTTACTGGCGTGGTAAATATATTTCATTTTTTTTTCTTTTTTTACAGTTCTTTATCCTTATACATATTTTAAGTATTTCTTTTTATCTATTCAATGTTTAACCCATTATAAATGAGTGAATAGAGAATGTTACACTGACTTAGTTACCTAATACTGCCACAACAAAAATATCACAAACAAGTGGCTTTAAAGAACAGAAATGTAATGTCTCACAGTTTTGGAGGCAAGATGGTCCATATCAGATCATGGACTCTAGGGAAGGTGTCTTTTTGGTAGCATGGGGTGTTCCTTGGCTTGTAGATGTTTCCTCACATGGTCTCTTCCCCTGTGTGATGCTTCTCTGTGTTTTTCCTTTTTATGAGACACCACTTGGAAAGCATTAGGTTTAGGACCCACCCTACTCTCATTAACACGACCTCATTAACAAACAGGAGTAAAACCCTATTTCTGAACAACGTTACATTCATAGGGGTAAGGTTAAGATTTCAACATATGTTTTTGGGAGACACAATTCAATCTATAACACTGAACCAAATGTTGTCTTTCTGTGTTAGAGCATGTGGATGACATTTTTTGTGTCTATACTTATGGAAGTAGAAAAAACAACAAACCCAACAAACAAATAAACAGAAAATCCTTTGCCATCAAGTCGATTCCAACTTATAGCAACTCTATATTATAGAGTAAAACTGTCACATAAAGTTTCCAAGTCTGTAATCTTTATGGAAGCAGACTGCCGTTTCTTTCTCCCACAGAGTGGCTGATGGGTTCTAACCGCTGACCTTTTGGTTAGCAGCTGGGAGTAGCTATGTGTAAATATTTAAAATATGACAGTACCATCACTTGTTGTTAGATGCTGTTGAGTCCATTCAGATTCATAGTTACCCCATGTGACAGAGTAGGACTGCCCCATAGGGTTTTTATAAGCATTAATCTTTAATTGTCCAATCTTTGTGCATAGAACCCCTGGATGGGTTTGAATTGCCAAAGTTTTGGTTAGTAGAGGGACACTTAACTGTGCTGCCACCAGGGATCCTTATACTATCACTAGTAAGTAATTTTACATAGTTGTGAGATTTAATGAGAAAATCTACATAAAGCACTTATAACATGTGCCTGGAACAATACATATTAGCTGTTGTTATTACTACTGCTATCATTTATTGTTATTGTTTCTTTGCAGTTTAGTTTTCTTGAAAGATATAAGCTCTGAAATGAATCTCAGACAGCAGACCCTGGGAAAAAGGTGGAGAGTTGAATTTGTTGAGAATATAGCTGTTTCCTACAGGCCTGAGGTTAAAACACTTTATAGTGAGATTGGTAGTCGTCCTTCTAGGGAGAGATACATCACTGTTCTGCCTCCAGCTCTAATACTGTTCTCTGTCTTTTGGGATTGAGCAGCAGAAGCAACAGATAATATTATGAGACAAATTTCTCATTCCAGGGTATTCCATTGTCCGATCATATCTGTGCTTTTTTTCCAGGGAAGAGTAGGAAAGGAAGAAAAGGGAGGGGCTAGGAAATTACTTTTGAGCTATTTAGAGCTAAATTTGTGGATGAGAGGGATAAACACCTATCAGTGCATGTGTGTGTGAGTGTGTTTGTTGTGTGCATACATGCATTTTCACATATGTACATGCATATGTATATATGTGCATGTGTATGCATGTACACTTAATATCAGACATGTATATATTGTTTTCTGTGGAATAGCATTACTAGTCAAATTGCTACTGAATGAGGAATGAAATGAAGTCTAGATGGAATGTGCTGTTATTAGAGAGCAAGAGGAATAAAGCAATTTCTTACCAAGCTCTCTGCCCCTAAGTCAGTCAATCTCTCTGTCTCTGTCTCTCTGTCTCTCTCTCACTGTCTGTCTCTTTCTTTCCTTTCAGCTGCTGTGGTGCTTAGGATTATAGATTTAGAAATTTACTTTTTGGGTTAGATTGTTGGGCCCTTCTAAGAGTTTGTTTTTAATGATAAATAATCTTGGAAGGGAAGCTATTGCTTCTTGTGTGAGACTTACTCATCATACTACTTTCCCACTGGTGGTTGGGCTGAGAGGAGTGTATCTGGAGAAGCATTGGTTATGTGGGCTCTGCAGATCTGGTAGCGTAGTGCCTAAGGCATTTGACTGCTAACCAGAAGGTTAGCGGTTCAAACCCACCACCCACTCCTCAGAAGGAAGGTTGGGCACTCTACTTCTGTAGTGATACCATCTCGGAAATCCAAGGAGGGGTCACTGTGAGTCGGATATGACTCTATGGCCAGTGAGTTTTTGTGTGTGTGCAAATCTCAGTTTAGAGCATCTACTCTCAGGGGCTTCATTCTCTACCAGATGATCTTAACTTCTTGTTTTTATTTGGTTAAGAATAATAAAATGATATAAATACATTCTGTATCATCTGAATTATCATTTTATCAGAGTCACTCCATGGAACTTCAGTACTGCTATTTGCATTTGTATCTGCGCCTACTTAGTTTGTTTTTGTTAAGTGCCATTGAGTCATCTCTGACTCATAGAGACCCTATGCACAGCAGAACCAAACACCGCCTGGTCCTGAGCCAGCTCCACGATTCTTGCTATACTTGAGCCCATCACCGCTGCCACCGTGTCAATCCATCTCGTTGAGGGCCTTCTGCTCTTTCTTCGACCCCCCACCTTACCAAGCATGACATCCTTCTCCAGGGAACATGAACAAAGTATGTGAGACGAAGTCTGGCCATTCTCGCCTGCAAGGAGCATTCTGGCCACACTTCCTCCAGGACAGACCTGTTAGTTCTTTTAGCAGTTCACGGTACTTTCAGCATTCTTTACCAACACCACAGCTCAAAAGCATCAACTTTTCTTCAGTCTTCCTTATTCATTGTCCAGCTCTCACATGCGTATGAAGTGGTTGAAAATACCATGGCTTGTGTCAGGTGCACCTTAGTCCTCAAGGAGACATCTTTGCTCTTCAGACTTGAAAGAGGTCCTTTGCAGCTGATTTGCCCAATGCTACTGAGTAGTATTTGATTATTTCTGACTAATGAGAAAAGAGGGCTGATTGATTTGTAAATGATGTCTTTCCACCAAGTTCGGGCTAGATGATGTCATTTTCTAAAGTAGACTTATTAGAGGATAATAGTGGGAAAGTTGGTGCCATAGTCATGCTATCAGTGAGAAATTGTTGTTGTTATGTGCCGTCGAGTCAAATCTGACTCATAGTGACCCCTCCTTGGGTTTCCGAGGTGGCATCACTACAGAAGTAGATTGCCCAACCTTTCTTCCAAGGAGTGGCTGGTGGATTTGAACCACCAGCTTACTGGTTAGCAGTCAAGTACCTTAGGCACTATGCTACAAACCTCATCTATCATAGTAAATTAATATTGTTCATTTGAATCTTGTTGCTTTTTTAATTGTGTGAATTTTTCTTATCAAGTTCTTTTGATAGTTGTAACAAGGTAGTATCTGATATTGTCTAACTTCAAGGGGAGAAATGAGAATAAAGATCGGCCCAAAGCTGATCCCTTTGAGTTGGAGGTCAGACATACCTCCACTCTGCAACCTTTCTTTTTTTTTTTCTTATCAATTCTGACACCAGCCATCTCTCCCACAGCACTCTATACTTCTCTGCTAGGTTCCACAATTCATCGTAGTGGCCACACAGAACTCGCAGACCATACTCATGATTTTGAGGTTTATTAGGGAAGTACCAGGTTACAATTCAGGATAAGGATCAACTTGAAAATACAGGAACAACTTAGGAGACAGGAGACAGTCCTCAGTCTGGACTCAGTCCAGTCAAGCGCTCTCAGCTTTCTTGGCCTTGCCCACAAGCAGGACACAGTAAGCCTGGCATTTGCCCTTATCGAACAAGGGTTACAGCTCTTTAGCTCCACCAACACATGCCTAGAGGCATTCCACTTCTCCAGCAGGCCTCCTGCCCGAAGTTGCTCAGCTTTCTCACTTTGTAGGTCGGCAAGCTCCACCATAGTCATCTTGTGCTGGTCTGTTGGTTCCTGCCATCGTATGCTACTGCAGCGTTTGATGTGTTATCTCTTGTGGTCTCTCACCATTCGGTGTTACAGTTCTCTCTAGCTCCAGGGTCTAGGAGGTTCTCAGTGTAGGAACCCTGGTTTCAAAGGATATATTCTCCTCCTGGTTCTATTTAATGATGGGAGTGAGGTCCCCCCTCAACCTCTGTGAGATTGGCTCTTTTATTTTATTTATTTATTTATT
>NW_006921599.1:21912112-21925447 GCF_000298275.1 Orycteropus afer afer
TTTAAATCTAGCAGGATGGCAAAAATGATCAATTGTTTTTGTAGGCAACAGACACCTCATTTGAATAGTCACTGTCCAATCCCTGCAAGAGTTTTATACAATTTATTTGCATAGTCCCAATCATTTTGTGGGAGTTAAGAGACCATGGCTAGAATGTTGTTATGTGCTGTTGAGTCAGACCTGACTCATAATGACCCCTCCTTTTGTTTCCGAGGCAATATCACTACAGAAGTAGATGGCGTAATTCCTAAGGCATTTGACTGCTAACCAGAAGCCTGGTGGTTTAAACCCACCAGCCACTCTTCAGAAGGAAGAGTGAGCAATCAACTTCCATAGAGATACCACCTTGGAAGTCCAAGGAGGAGTTGCTATGAGTCTGATGACTAGAAAGGCAATATAAAAGCAATTCACTGCAGTGCAGTGTTGCAGGTGTATAGGAGTTATAAGTTTATTTACTAGTTGTATATTTTCATTAAAGAGCTCTGGTGATACGGTGGTTAAGGCATTTGGCTGCTAACCAAAAGATCAGTAGTTCAAACCTCAGCAGCCACTCCACAGAAGAAAGATGAGGCAGTCTTCTTCTGTAAGGATTTATAATCTTGGAAATTCAGTGGGGGTTGCTAAGAGTCAGAATTGACTCAATGGCAGTGAGTTTGGGTTTTTTTAGTATTTACTTTGAAAACTAATAAAACGATTTAAATCAATACTGGGATTATAAGCTACTTATTTGTTTAGGTGGGAGTTTTGTAGACTACTCAAATTTAAGAAATGTTGGTCTAGTGTAACAGAGAATGTCAGGTCCAAGTGGGTGCTGTGATGAGGGATCTTGGGTGAGGGAGAGGACTTAGGAAAGGGAGAGGAGGGGTCAGGATGAGAGCATGTAATGCTTGGAGATAGAGAGGACAGTTATTTTGTAGGTACCCAGGATAAAATAGAATTGGAAAAGGATTTCAGAAGGCCCCAAACAAAAACTTGATTTCTTTCACAATTTGGTCTAGAGCTGGTACTGTCACTATTAACTAATGGAAAAGCTATCTCAGGAAAATCTGACATTTCTCTTCTGGATTACTTTAAAAAATAAATGTATTTCTAAAGTGATCCATTATGAAAATTGGGGTCAATACCCTTTAGAAAGAAAGATGGAGTGGTGTCAGACCCTTTCCATTTAGCTACTGGCAGGTCCACAGGCCAAATATGGGGGTCTGAACCTGACCCCAGAGCAAATGGAGTGAGCAACAGTTAGACAGAAGGGCGGAGAGGGCAGGGCCTACAGCTTGGGAGTACTAACCCCTACACCTTTATATTTGGTGGAGCCTCAGGTTAGTGCCCAATTCATTCACTTAAACTATACTTGGGGTAAAACTGCTTTGTTTTTGTGTACTTTTTAGTTCTTCATTAACTAATCACATTTTTAAATGGATTCAAAGATGAACCAGCTTTAGATCAAATTCCAAGTAAAGAGATTACGTTGCCAGGTTCTCCTGTGGTTCACATTTATTCGCAGGAAAGGAACTTAAATAAATGACCTAAAAATCTCTTCTAATTTAATAGGTATATAACTCTAAGTTTATATTAAAAATATGAAGGTCCTTTTAAAATGAGCATAGGTTGGAAAGTTAACATATTTATGATCATCTTAATGAAATATCATTACATAGAAATAGCAATGGTGCATGGAATTTTATTATTTCTGGGTCTTTTTGCACATTGGTATTCTCTTGTATTGTTAGTTGCTGTTGAATTGGCTCTGACTCAAGGTGACCTTATGTAGAACAGACCAAAACCTTGCCTAGTTATGCACCATTTCATGATTGTGGTATATTTGAGACCATTGTTGTGGCTATTGTGTCAACCTAGCTCATTAGAGGTTTCCCTTGGTTTCACTATTGCTGTTTTATCAAACATGATGCCCTTTTCTAGTGATTTGTCTTTTCTGATGATGTGTACAAAGTAAACAAGACAAAGTCTTGTCATCCTCACTTTGAAGAACCATTTTGGTTATATTTCTTTCTTTCTTCTTTTTTTTTTTAATTTCTTTTTTATTTTTTTAAAAATATGCATTTTATTGAAATATAATTTATGTACGATGAAATACACAAAACTAAAGTGACTTGGGTCAATGCATTTTTTTTTTTTTTTTATTGTTCCCTCCCCTCTCCTTCAACCCCTGGTAACCAACAAAGGAAGTTTCTTTCCATATATAAGCCTTTCCTTGAATTTTTATAGTAATAACTGATACTATATTTGTCCTTCAGTGATTGACTTATTTCACTCAGCATAATGTCCTCCAAATTTATCCATGTTATACAGTGTTTTGCAAAAAGTGGTGTATTAAAATCTCCTATTATGACTGTGGAGTCATCTATTTGTCTTTTCAGTTCTGTTACAGTCTGGTTTATGTATTTTGGGGCTCTTTCATTGGGTATATAGATATTTATTATTGTTACGTCCTCTTGTTCAATCGATTCTTTAATCATTATATAATGTCCTTCCTTGTCTTTTATGGTAGTTTTTGTCTTAAAATCATTTTTATCAGAAATTAATATTGCTACTCCTGTTTTTTTATGGTTGCCTTTTGCTTCATATATCTTTTCCCAACCTTTGATTTTTAGTCTATTTTTGTCTTTCTCTCTAAGGTGTGTTTCTTACAAAGAGCATATTGATGGGTTACATTTTCTTATCCAGCCCCAATTCTCTGTCTCTTGAGTGGTGCATTTAATCAATTGACATTCAGTGTAATTATCGACAAGTATGAATTGATTGCTGTCATTTTGTTATGGGCTTTATCATGGTCTTGCTGATTTCTTTGTTCCATGTAATTTTCTGTGCTGAGCTTGTTTATGAGTTGTGTTATCACTTCCTTTGTTGCTATTGTTTTAATACTTACTAAATATTTGTGCTGGTCCTCTTTTTTATTTTGATGTGAAGGTTTATCATTTTTCTTTGAGGTCACCCTGTGATTTATAATTTTCTTCCCAAGTTTAGAACAGTCCATTCTATCTTGCAGTTGTCTTGACTTCCATATCATTTAGAAGTTCTGTAACGACACAATTTTTTCCCTCTTTTTGGTTTGTAGTTGTTCTCATTTGTCAATTGATGTCTCTGGTTCCCTGTTTATAATCTTGTAGGCTTATTTACTTTGGATGCTTCCATAATAGGTTAGTTTCTGGGTTATGTCATCAAATGTGTTAACGCTCAGTTGTTGTTTGCTATTATTGGTTTTCTGTCCAAAGAACTCCCTTTAGCATCTCTTAGAAGGTTGGTCTGGTTTTAACAAATTCCCTTAATTTCTGCTTATCTAGAAATGTCCCAATTTCACCATCATACTTGAGGGACAATTTTGCTGGGTACATAATTCTGGGTTGGAAAGCTTTTTCTTTCAGGGTTATATATACCATCCCATTGCCTTTTCCCCCTCATGGTTTCTGCCACGAAATCTAAGATTAGTCTTACTGCTTTCCTCTTGTAGGTGACTTTGTTTTTTTCCATGCTGCTTTCAGGATTCTTTCTTTGCCTTTGGTTTTGGTGAGTTTGATGATGATATGTCTGGGTGATTTTCTTTTGGGGTCTATCCTGTTTGGGGTTCATTGGACTTCCTGAATGGATATATTCCCATCTTTCATCATACCAGGGAAATTCTCTTCCAACTCTTTGACAATTTTCTCTGGTTTTATTTGTCTCTTTCTGTTCTGGGATTCTAATTACATGCAGGTTATTCCTTTGGTGGTATTCCACATGAACCTTAGGCTTTCTTCATTTTATTTTGATCTTTTTTTCTGATTGATCCATTTCCAAAGAAGTATTGAGATATTTGTCTTCAATCTCACTAATTCCTCTTTCCATTGTTTAACTTTTACTCTCTTGCCCTTTCAGTGTGTAATCTGTTTCTGAAAATTAATCTTCTGGATTTCTATCTGTAGATTTTGTGATTTTATATCATTTCTAATCTTTCATTTATTTTGTCATTTTGCTCTTGTATTGTCTTCCAAATTGTTCTTTTTTTTTTTTTTTTCTGTGTTTTCCTCAGTTTTGTCAGTGTTTTCCTTGACTGTCTCTCAATGCGTTGAAGGTACCTAAATATAATTCTTTTGAATTTCTTATCACGGAGTTCCAATGCTACTTCTTCCTCAGTGATGTGTTCTGGGTCTATAACCTGGTCCCTTGTTTCTCCTGCTGTATCTTGCTTCTTTGTTTGGACTGTGATGCTCTGTTGTCTCCGAGAAATTATGATGTTTTTGTGTTTGTGTTTAGTTGGTGATTGTATGTTGGAGTGGCTTGCCCACAATTTTCGTTTTCTTTATATTATCTACATAAGCAGGGTACTGTGCTCCTCTATTTGCTAGTTTGCAGCACTCATACACTCACCACCTCTTTTCCTTTTTCAGCCTCTTGTATGTCCCTGGTGTCCTTGGCAAAGAGAGTCTATTCTTAGTCCCTGGAATCTGAATGAGAATGCTTTCACTTTAAATATCCAAACTGGCTGCCACTTGTAAGCATTCAAAATGGCTGCACCCTTGGTTACTTGAAATATATAAAATGGCCACCACTTGTAATCTTTCAAAATGGTTGCACCCTCGATCACTTTAAATATCCAAAATGGCCACCGCTTGTAAACAATCAAAATGGTTGTGCCCTCCGGACCGCTGAAAGTGCACAGCTCAGGTTGTCTCCCTCTTTGCTCTTTCCTTTCTAGTCATAGGCTATAAGTGCAGTGGTCCATGAAGCCCTTGGTGACCAGGGCTGATCTATAGGTCAATTCTCAGGTCCCGACACTACTTGGAAATATTCAGGCTGTTGGTGACAGACTAGCTGACAGTCTACAGCTCCGTCTATCTCTGTACTCACTGTTTTCATTCAGGTTTTTCTACTAGTTGGTGCCTAATCCACTTTTGTATACTTCCTTTCAAAGCTCAGGGCTCCAGCATTATCTCCTGTATCTTTGTCAATTGGTTTCTCTTTTCCTTGTTGAAGAGGGTCTGTGTAGCTTGTCTGCCTATTTTGCCTTACTGGAAGTCTGGTTGTATTTCTTTTAAGAAAAATTTGTTCATTCCTCTGGCAGTCCATGGTGTATATTCAGTACTCTTCACCAACACCTCTTAGTGTAGTAGGCACACACTTATCCTCTGAAATGCCAGCATTTTTCATAAGAAAAATGTATTAATCACTTGTTGTTGTTGTTGTTATGTGCCGTCGAGTCAAACCCGACTCATAGCGACCCCTCCTTGGGTTTCCGAGGCAGTATCACTACAGAAGCAGGATTGCCCAACCTTCCTTCTGAGGAGTGGCTGGTGGGTTTGAACCGCCAGCCATCTGGTTAGCAGGCAAGTGTCTTAGCCACTATGCTACCAGAGCTCCTTACACACAAATAAAATTTTAGGATCCTGTTTTCTTAAATCAATGTTAGAATTGTCATTAAATTTCCTTAGGAAGAATATGAAAAATTGCTTAAAGTTCTACATATGTGTATAAATATTTGCATATATTTCATTACATGTATTATGCTGTACATATATAACTCGAGCTCTTTCAATATATGCTGTAATACAGAACTGTTTTCATTTTTTGTGTTTACTATTTATCTACTTTTCCCCTATGCCCTGTGGCAGAGAGCACTGTAATGCATTAACATCAAGTCTTTCCATCATCAGAGAGGCAGGAAACTGGGTTCTCCTGGAGAACATTGACTTAGGCAAACTGATTTGAAGCTCAGTTTAGTTTTCAGCTTATACCCTGTCACTTCCGTTTTATATCATCATCAAATCCTAAAAAGCAATCCTTCCCAAAGGATAAGAACAGAGGAAAAAATGAAAAATGAGACTTGACTTCTACCAAGTGAATAACAATACTGAAAATTTACACGCTAAATGAACGACAAGAAAATTAAGTCAGCCTAACAAAAGGGTAAAGTGTAAAGATATCTTAGAAGCTATAAAAGGAACATGAGATCCAAAGATCAACAAAGGGGAAGGTATGTAAGTGTGAGGTATAAGGAAAAGATGAAGAAGCAGAATGGAAAGAAAGACCAAATAGTACATGGAAATGTTTCCAAGGAGGTTTAAGTTTCAGATCTTTCTTCAAATGATACCTATTAAGATTTTGTTAAACTGAATTACATTTTTTTTGATAATGAAAGAACTTCTCAATGTGTGGTTATTTCAACAGTTTTTTCCACTGTAAGATAAAAATGTGTGCCTCCCTCTTTTTAACTTGAAGCATTCATTAATGTGTTAAATGAAATGAAAGAACGATTAAAAAGCAGATTTTTCTTTTATGACTTTTTCCTTTGATCAAGGAAAGAGGAAAACTTTGATGTTTTCCATGTTCAAAGAGATTCTACATAGAATGACCTGTTCATATCTTACAGTGCTAAAACCTTGTGCAGGTAAAAATGTGGTAAATATGTGTAAATGAATGACATTGTAACACACGCACAAATCACTTCCTCAGATATGCTGGTATTGGAATTGTAATTTATATTACTTAATAGATTTTCCAGAGTCTAAAATTTCCTTCCCTGCAGGAGGTAGGCAGCACTTAGGGATCTTAAGTATTTATTACTAATGAACTCCCATAGCAACCATTTTCTATTCCTTTTGAAATAAGAAATCCATGCTGTAGCATGTTGTTTTTGTTAGCTTCTGTGGAGTTGGCCTCCAACTGATGGACACCCTGTGCACAACAAGGGGAATGTAATACTCCCTGGTCCTGAGTTATCCTCATAATGGATTGTGGATGGTATCTTTGTGATCCATAGGATTTTCACTGGCTGATTTTTCAGAACTAGATCACAAGCCTTTCCTTCCAGCTCATCTTAGTTTGGAATCTTCGCTGAAACTTATTCAGCATCATAGCAACACACAAGCCTCCACTGACAAATCGGTGGTGGCTACGCATGACGTGTGTAGGGCAGGAGTTGAAACTTTGCGATCCATAGGGTTTTCATTGGCTGGTTTTTTGGAAGTAGATCTCCATGACAACATTAATGGGAGTGTGATAAGAATTTGTATGTGTGCTAACTTAGTATTTGCAGCCTGAATGTTCAGAATAAAAGGAGCTCTGATGGTGTAGTGGTTAAAGCATTTGGCTCCTAACCAAAAGGTTGGTGGTTCAAACCTACAGCTGCCCTGTGGGAGAAGGATTAGGCAGTCTGCTTCTGTAAAGATTTACAACCTTGGGAACCCTATGGGGAAGTTCTACTTTGTCCTATAAGGTTCCTATGGGTTAGAGTTGACTCAGTGGTGGTGGGTTTGATCTGTTTTTTGTCAGAATAAATCTTTGACTTAGATTTAAGAGATATAATAGCATTAATGGGAGCTCTGGTGGTGTAGTGCCTAAGACATTTGTCTGCTAACCAGAAGACTGGTGGTTCAAACCCACCAGCCACTCCTCAGAAGGAAGACTGGGCAGTCTACTTTCATAGAGATACCGCCTCAGAAACCCAAGGAGGGGTCACTATGAGTTGAAATTGACTCAATGGCAGTGAGTTTCAGTAATAGAATTGACATGTATTGAATGCTTTCTATGTTTCAGGCACTGTCGTAGAGCTCCATTAGTGTATTGAAAGCTTACAACACAATCACATAAATGTTTCTTTACCCGCATTTTTCAAATGAGAAATGAACTAAAGCTCAGAGAAGAAATTTGCTCAAGTCACATACCATGTAAGAAGTGGAGTCAAGATTTGAACCCAGGCAATTTGTCTCCAGGGCTTTTAATCAGTCCTCTTTATGGATTCACAAGGGTTAAAATTTGGATGTTCCTGAATTTAAGACACAAAACAATGATTCTACTTATGAAATTACATATTATGCTGCTTTAATAGTGTATTAAACGTATATTGGTTATTCCTTTACCTGGTAAGAAAAACCTGATTTTTATGCCAGCCATTTTCATATTGGAGAAGTTTTTCAGATGTCATGCTAGTAAATATATATTGTATCCCATCCAGGTATATTATCCACTTACTTTGAAGTCCAAAATTCTGTTTAAATACTATGTACCTTCAGACACCTGTGAGCTTTCTTTGATCTTGCCAAAATCTGATACTGTCAGCTATGAACTTATCTCCTCCATAGAGACTTGATTTACCATGCTAAGGTGTTTTGATAGGAAGTGTCAGCTGATCTGATGTTCCCTGAAAGGGAGAGAGCCACATGGATCTCCTGGAGTGCATCACAGTGCTTACAGTTTCTTTGGACCCCTCAGAGACTTGAATTTGCTAATAGATATTGTGCATTCAAGAAAGAAAAATCATAGCCTGCCATACACTCACATTTATGTAACTACAGAATCTTTGTTTCAGAATACCCATGACTCTGAATGCTACTTTTCTGTGTGATGCCATTTGGAAAACACTGACTCAGACTGCGTGGGATGAAGCATTAAGGGACATTTTTAAAGGGGCAGTAATAAGAAGAAACTATGAGTTAAGGACATTTTACACTGCTTAAGTGTGTTTGTAATCTTTTATTCTCATAGGCATAAATCTAAGCAACTAAGGTTTACAAAATACACAGAAGTCCTAAAATTTCAGAGAATCTTAAAGTCACTGATAGGCACAAATTTCAAGTGCTGGTTTTATTTTTATTTGTTTTTAGGGCTTTAGAGCCTCTGTTCTCATTTAATACTGAGTTTAAGAAACTTACTCCTTGGTCTTTTTCATCCAAGCATATGGAAAACTCTACATTAGCATCTCTCCCCGCCTCACCACCCTGTGCAAGGGCTTTCATTCTGATTTTTTTTTTTTTTCCACATCTCTCATGTATTCTATGAAAATGTGCTACTTTTGGAGTTTTGCTTTCCTAGATTTAAAGAGCTCTGGTAGCGTAGTGGCTAAGGCACTTGACTGCTAACCAGAAGGCTGGTGGTTCAAACCCACCAGCCACTCCTCAGAAGGAAGGTTGGGCAATCTACTTCCGTAGCAATACCACCTCAGAAACCCAAGGAGGGGTCGCTATGAGTCGCGTCGGACTCAAAGGCACATAACAACAATAACAACAGACTTAAGAAAAGACATATGTAGAGAAGAGATTGTATTTATTTATTTATTTAAACAAATTTAGGGAATAAGCCTTTTTCTTTTCTTTTTAATTTTATTGTGCTTTGGGTGCAAATTTACAGAGCAAAATTTCTTGTATATTCAACAGTTCGTGTGCATTTGATTTTACACCCTGGTTACCATTCCTGACCATAACAAACTCTCCTCCCCTCCAGTTCCTGTGACCACCCCCTCCCTGTGCCCTTCTTACCTATGCACTCATGTCTGTCCAGCTCTCCCTCTTTGTGAATGCTGTCCCTCTGGTGCCTCATGGCTGATTGGTCTAAGAGGTGTATCTCCCTAGAGTAGGGGTGTGCATTGCCTTGGGATAGATGTTTTGCATGTAGTTCTTTCTACTGTTGGGCTGAGAGCCAATCCATGGGAGTGAGTCTAATTCTAGGCCCAGAGTAACCCAGGGCCATAGTCTTGGGGATCCCACCAGACTATCTGACCAGTAATTCTGGTCGTTTTTGGATTTTTGGATTTTATTCCACATTTTTCCTCCCACTCTATCCAGGATCTCCAGGTTTGATCCCTTTCCAAGTGGTTGGCATTGGTAGTCAGGCACCATCTAGTTCTTCACATCTTGTGGTCCATCATATCTTTGGATTAATTACTTCCAGATGCCTTGATTTTCTTCACTCTTCTTTGTTTTAGGTGAGAGGAGACCAACAGTTGCATCTTAGATGGCCACTCAAAAGTTTTTACGACCCCAGTCACTACTCACCAAAGTAGGTTGTGGAACAAGATTTTTGTGTACATGTGGCAATTGAACTTGGTGTCCCCAAAGAATAGGTTCCAAGTGATTCTTCCTCTCAAGGTGTATGGTTGTCTCTGAGAGGTTACTCCAATTCTGTCTTCTGTTGCTTCTGTAATGTATGTGGCTAGTTTTGTAGCACAAGTGCATACGTAAGATTATCTTCAGCTAAATCTATTGGTGATCTAGCGTATATTCCTGCTCGCCGACCCCCACATGATCTTCTTACTTGTCTATGCATTTATCTGTAGCCTAGTGTTTGGTGTTAGTGGTAATGCAGAATTGTGCATATATTATTCTTTGTCTCTGTTGTCTATATCTTATGTGCACATTTCAGTGTCTTTCCTTTATTCAGTGTCATCATGCTGGTCACAGAGTTTTTCTGTATCATCCCTCCCCTCACCCAAATCAACACGTGACCCCCAACTAGTCAGATTTTCCTTCCCCTACCCTCTCATCCTCAGTAACCTACAAAGTGAGTTTCCTTCCTCCAAATTCATCCATGTTGTGAAATGATTTGTGTATTCTTCATTATTCTTTAATGTAGCATAGTACTCCAATGTGTGAGTGTACCATAGTTTGCTTATCCATTCATCTTTTGATGGGCAGTTAGGTTGTTTCCATCTGTTTGCTATAGTGAATTGTCCTGTGATGAACATGGGTGTGCATATGTCTGTTGTGTCCTGTCTCTCATCTCTTTAGGACATATTCCTAGTAATGGAATTGCTAGATCAAATGGTATTTCTATTTTTAGTTTTTTGAGGAAATGCCATACCATTTCCCACAATGACTGTACAGTAAAGAAGAAATTTTAGATCTTTTTTCAAGCTAGCATAGATTCCAAAATCACTTATAAGCATTATAACAATGCAAACAGAGATTATGTTATAAGGATTGCTATGAATGGATGCTTGCTTATTTCTGAGTACACCTATTCTGGTTACCGAGTACTGTTCTCACAAGAATATGCCACAAATGGGATGGCTTGAAGAAACAGGAGTTTATTTTCTTATAGTTTGGAGGCTTTAAGTCTGAGTTCAAAGTGCCAGGCTCTAGGGGCTGGATGAAAGCCCCTCAACCTTGGGCTTCAGCTCTACCTCCTATTCCTGGCCCACTGAAGCTGGGGGCTTTTCTTCACTCAGGTGCTGGCTACGGAGGCTGACAAGCCCAAGGTTGACAAGTAAAAAGTCACAGTCCCAATGTTACCAAACCACATGGCAGGCCATTCATTCAAGTCCATTGAAAATCCCAAGATCAGCAGAGCATGGCAGGCTGCTGAACAACAACATGGCTACATGCAGGGTTCAAGCATGCCATAAGCTAGACACTGTTCCCCAAGGCTTCTCCTTATATACAGACCGCATCCCTAAGGCAGCTACTCAGCTGCTCACTGTAGATTCCACCATGGAGTTGATTACCAGTCCATCATGAGGAATATTGCATCCAGCTGCCCAGCCACTCAACCAGGCCCAGCCAAGCTGACACACAAGCTTAACTACCACAACACCCAAATATGCCAACTAATAATCCCCAATGGCCTTGCTAGAATAAGTTTATTCTGGGAACTTTTAGAATTTCTACATTGAGCTGTGACAAGATATCCTTTTTGAATTGAGATTAGGGCAGATTCATATTAAAACATTAAAACTCACATCCTGTTAACTGTGTTACCATCTTGATGATAATTTATTTTGAGTGTTAGTTACTGGTAGTTGTGTGGCTGGGAGAGAAAATATGGCCATCCATATTTCCTATGATGCTCTCCATGCCACCTTGTGTAATGGGTAAGGACATGGTGGGAGAGAGGCAGTTTCATCATCATCTAGCAGCTGATGATACAGCTTTAATACTTCTAGGCACCCTGCCCCTTAAGCTCCATTCTTACAATTGGCCTGTTGCAGCTATGAGTCATACCTAATGGCTACACATTGTGTTCTAGGCTGTCAACCTCTGGGTTATCACAGAACCATAATGGAAAATTGTTGTTGTTAGGTAATGTTGAGTTGTCTCTGACTCATAGCGACCCTCTCTGCAACAGAATGAAACACTGCCTGATTCTTTGCCAGGCTCACTATCCTTGCTATACCTGAGCCCATTGTGGCAGCCAGTGTGTCAATCCATCTTGTTGATGGCCTTCCCCCTTTTTGTTGATGCTTCACTTTACCAAGCATGATATCCTTCTCTAGAGAATGGTCCCTTCTGACAACATGACCAATGTAGGTGAGATGAAGCCTAGCCATTTTCACTTCCAAGAAGCATTGTGGCTGCATTTCCTCTATGATAGATTTGCTAGTTCTTCTGGTCGTCCATGGTACTTTCAGTATTTTTCACCAACACCACAACTCAAAAACATTAATCTGTCTTCAGTCTTCCTTATTCACTGTCCAGCTCTCACATGCATATGAGATTATTGAAAATACCATTGCTTGGGTTAGGTGCACCTTAGTTTTCAAGGAGACATCTTTGCTCTTCAGCACTTGAAAAAGGTCTTTTGCAGCAGATTTGCCCAATGCAATACGTCATCTGATGTCTTGACTGCAGCTTCTATTGGTGTTGATTGTAGAATATGAAGTCTTTGACAACTTCAATCATTTCTCCATTTATTGTGATGCTGCTTATTGGTCCAGTTGTGAGGATTTTTGTTTTCTTTATTTTATCTTCCACTCCAGTACTTTCTGATATATTATTGAAATGGAAGATAGAATCCACAAATTATCTCCTCTTCTACCTGTATTTGAAAGAGAATCATGTGGAAGATTGCATTTCTTCAATAAATCCTGGGTTTCTTTCTTGTCTACCTGTCAATCATTATGTTTAGGAGCATTTCCTCCTCTTCTAAATTTTGAAAATAAGGTAGAAAATAAATTTGTGGTAGATAAAATTAGCCAATAAGAGCATTAGACCCAGAGAAATATTAGGAAAATCAATAATGCAATGAACTTGATTGTTAGTTGTTAAGGCTCTCAGTGAAAATTTACTTATTCTTCATATATACAGTTTGAAATATCAACTTTTAACAGAAGCTGTCAAGTGCCAATTCCTTGCACAATTCTTTTAAACTGATATTTAGACAAAAACTAGGGAAAATGGGAGAAAATTAGGAGACAAAACAGCAAAATAAATCATGAAGTTACCTTGAGAGGAATATTGCATTTGGTCCAAACTCTAAGGTATATAAATGTGAGTTTTTGAGGATTTTTCCAACTTGTTATTTAGTATAGCTTATTCCATTTATTTATCACCCTAAGTATTCAGGAGTTTCTCTACATCCAAGTGGAATCCCTTTTATTTAAACTCTCTTAGAAAAAGAATTTTGTATTGCTTTCCCCTTTAGATTTGTTGTATCTGTTACTCCTGGTGATTTTGGGGAGAAATCAAAGAACACTTATGTCATAGACAGTGTTTACTGTCTTTAAACAATAGTTTGATTTTTTTTTTTTTTTAAACGTAGATGAATGTTGGACATGTATTTGAAAATGATATACATAGCATGGTGGTTGAGTGTGAGACACTGCCGTCATACTGTTTAACTTAAAATCCT
>NW_006921599.1:21926577-21947191 GCF_000298275.1 Orycteropus afer afer
TGTACTTCCCATGTACCTCTCTATATCTTTCTCATCCTCAATGCTGCCATATTGGTCACTCACATTTGGTACATTGCCCTTCTCTTCACCCAAATCCATACTTATCTCTATCTATCTAACAACGATAAACTTAAGATTTTTGAATGTATTTAAGAACTTCGGATAGTACCAGATATATGTTATTGTCAATTGTGATTCAGACATATGCCATGTGACAGATTAGAACTGCCCCTTAGGGTTTTCTAGGCTGTAATCTTTATGGGAGTTACTAGATCTTTTCTCCTATGGAGCCATTAGGTGGATTTGAACCATTGCATCACCAGGGCTTCTTACCAGGCAGGTACATAGTAAGTCTCAAACATTGCCTGTTATTACTAAATAAATTGTTGTTGTAGTTAGGTGTTGAGTTGGCTTCGAATCATAGTGACCCTATGTACAACAGAATGAAACACTGCCTGGAAGTGCTCCATCCCCACAATCCTTGATATATCTGAGCCCATTATTGCAGCTACTGTGTCAATCCATCTTGTTGAGGGTCTTCCCCATTGTCACTGACCCTCCACTTTACCAAGCATGATATCTTTCTCCAGAGAATGGTTCCTTTTGACAACATCACTAAAGTTGGTGAGATGAAGTCTGGTCATTCTTGCTTCCAAGAAGCATTCTGGCTGCACTTCTTTCAGGACAGATTTATTAGTTCTTCTGTTAGTTCATGGACTTAAGTGTTCTGGAATTCCTATTCTTTTCAGTGTCATTCATAATGATCCACACAGTCAAATGCTTTTGCATAGTCAATAGAACACAAGTAAATGTCTTTCTTGTATTCTTTGGTTTCAGCTGGCATCAGCAATGATATCTCTTGTCCCACATCCTCTTCTGAATCCAGCTTGCTTTCTGGAAGTTCCCTATCAATATACTTTTTCAACTGTTTTTGAATTATCTTCAGCAAAATTATACTTGTATATGATATTAATGATATTGTTCAGTAGTTTCCACATTCTGTTGTA
This sequence comes from Orycteropus afer afer, assembly GCF_000298275.1. NCBI lineage: Eukaryota > Metazoa > Chordata > Mammalia > Tubulidentata > Orycteropodidae > Orycteropus > Orycteropus afer. Next base: position 21,927,585 of record NW_006921599.1, read on the forward strand.
TCACCTTTCTTTGGAATGAGCACAGATAAGGATCTCTCCCAGTCAGTTGACCAGGTAACTGTTTTCCAAATTTCTTGGCATAGACAAATAAGTGCCTCCAGTACACCATCTATTTGTTGAAACATCTCAATGGGAATTCCATCAATTCCTGGAACTTTGTTTATCACCAATTCCTTCAATGTAACTTCAACATCTTCCTTCAATATCATTGGTTCTTGATGATATGACGCCTCCTGAAATAAATGTACATCAAGCAGTTCTTTTTTGTACAGTGGCTCTCTGTATTCCTTCCATCTACTTTTGATGCTTCCTGCATCATTCAGTATTTTGCCCATAGAATCTTTCAGTATTGCAACCTGAGGCTTGAATTTTTTCTTCAGTTCTTTCTGCTTAAGAAATGCTGTGTGTGTGCTTCCCTTTTGATTTTCTAACTCTAGGTCTTTGCACATTTCATTATAATAACTGACTTTTTCTTCTTGAGCTGTTCTTTGAAATCTTCTGTTCAGTTCTTTTATCTTGTTATTCCTTCTATTTGCTTTAGTGACTCTCTGTTTAGGAGTAAGTTTCAGAGTCTTTTCTGACCTCCATTTTGGTCTTTTCTTCCTTTCCTGTCTTTTTAATGACTTTTTGTTTTCTTCATGGATGATATTCTTGATGTCATCCCACAATTCATCTCGTTTTTGTTCTCTGGTGTTCAGTGCATCAAATATATTCTTCAAATGGCCTCTAAATTCTGGTGGGATATAATCAAGTTCATATTTCACTTTCATGGACCTGTAAGCTGAAATGGACTGGTTTTGGCCATTTTGAATCAGACAATCATATGATCTTCTATGCTGGGAGTAACAAATTGAAATGGAATGGCATGGCATTAATCGTTACAAAGAACGTTTCAAGATCTATCCTGAAGTACAATCCTATCAAACTCATAGTTGACCCCTCCTTGGGTTTCTGTGGCGGTATCTCTACAGAGGTAGATTGTCCAGTCTTCCTTCTGAGGAGTGGCTGGTGGGTTTGAACCACCAGCCTTCTAGTTAGCAATCAAATGCCTTAGGCACTATGCAACCAGAGCTCCCACAATCCTATTAGTGATAGGATAATAACCATGTGCCTACAAAGAAGACCAGTTAGTACTACTATTATTCAAATTTATGCACCAACCACTAAAGCCAAAGATGAAGCAACTGAAGATTTTTATCAATTTCTGCAGTCTGAAATTGACTAATCATGCAATCAAGATGTGTTGGTTATTACTATTACTGGTAATTGGAGTGCGAAAGCTGGAAATAGAGAAGAATCACTGGCAGTTGGAAAATAGGGTCTTGGTAATAGAAATGATGCTGGAGATCGCATATAGAATTTTGCAAGACCAACGACCTATTCATTGCAAATACCTTTTTCAACAACATGAACTGTGGCCTATACATGTGGAACTCACCAGATGGAATACACAGGAATCAGATTGACTATGTTTGTGGAAAGAGGTGATGGAGAAGCTCAATATCTTCAGCCAAAACAAGGCCAGAAGCTGACTGTGGAACAGACCATCAATTGCTTATATGTAAGTTTAAGTTGAAACTGAGGACAATTACAACAATCCACAAGAGCCAAAATATGACTTAATAAATTAGTACCATGTAAATGCTAGCCATGATTTGTATTTCTTAGGGCAATCTACTCCTGTAAAGATTGACAGCCTTAGAAACCCAATGGATGGTCACTATGAGTCAGAATCAACTTGATGGCAGTGAGTTTTTATTGCGTGGCAAAGTGATTTCTCCCTTGTTTTTGATGGGTTCCTGGAGGAGCAGAGAAAACCATTAGGGAGGCAGTGTAGTTTTTTGCTTCTAATTTGGTCATTGGAACATCTTTTCTGGAAGGTATGATTTGAGCTATTATGTGTGTGCGTGTATATGTATATGTATATGTATGTGTGTGTATATATATGTATATGTACGTATGTCATTTTCTTCCAATTAATGCCAAGTTCCAAAACACTGTATCTGACTGTGTAGATTATTTGTAGGCCTAAAGCTTCATGTTCTATAATGGAAGCCTGACAGCAACCAAAGAGAATATTTAGTTTGCCATCCTAGTTTCAGAAACCTTGTGTGGCTATTAGATACTGAAATTGTCAATGTTTAGTGTTCCAGGAAATGACAAACATGCTCATCAATAGTTGTTATTGGAGTTATCAATAAAACTAACCCACTACTATCAAGTCAATTCTAACTCATTGCCACCTATAGGACAGAGTAGAACTGCCCCTTAAGGTTTCCAAGTGTGTAAATCTTTACAGAGGCAGACTGCCACATCTTTCTCCCATAGAGTGGTTGGTGGGTTCAAACCATCAGTCTTTTAATTGGTAACTGAATGCCTTAAACACTGCACCACCAGAGCTCCTTGGAGTTGTTAGTAGGCAGGTAAAAATACCAGACTCTACCAGCCACTCCTCGGAAGGAAGTTTGGGCAATCCTACTTCCATAGAGATACTGCCTCAGAAACCCAAGGAGGGGTCGCTATGAGTCGGAGCCAACTCGACGTCAAATAACAACAACAACATACCTGTTGATGACAGTGGTTGCTCTTCCAATCATGGTGTTAAGTGATTAAAATCAGGTTATTAGTTAGCCATCATTTATTTACATAGTTAAATTCCACAAAACTCTATTTAATGACCATAAAATTGGCAGTTTGATATTTTAGGGTGACTTTTACTTGTTAGATGTTTGTCTCTGGAATATTTGGAGAAATATGTTCCTTGTATATAAGTCCAGTCTCATCTCTGAAGTATTTCCAAGTTCTTGGTTTAGATTTTTTCCTGATAGTTTGCCACTGAAATCAGGGACTGTGATGTGTGTTTGAGAAATTCCAAAACCTTCCCATCCCTTGACCCTGAATTCTTTGTCTAAATGGTTTGTTTAAATACATATTATTATTTCAACTCCCTACTAGAATAATGACTTCTAACTCTTTGTCTGCAGTCTGGGTATATACATACATGCTGACATCTGCTCTAACCTCCTCAGAGTCTATATCATCTGATTATACTATCTTCATTTCAAATTCAATGTTTGTAAAACAGAATTATTTTCCAAATTAATTCCTCCTTTCTCCTTCCACCAATAAGGATACATTGGTAATATGATTGTTCACTTGATTACCAGGTATAATCCATTGCCATTTTTTCCTTATTCGTTTCCTTTATCTTCCTTATCCACACAGCACTGAAAACTTTTAATGCTTCAGTAATAATCTTTCTCCCAATAATTCCTCATTCAATTCTTTTACTACTTCTTCCCTGGACCAATGTCTCAGATTACCAGAATATACTCCCAACTAGTCTCTAAGATATGATCATTCTGTCTTCTCTTCCCTGAGTAGCAACTAGATTAGCCTTCCTAGAGTACATATTTTATTATGTTTTACTCTTGATGTAAAACTTACAGTGGTTCTTAGTAAAGCCAAGATTCCTCAATGCAGCTTATCTTCATTTGACCCTACCATAATTTGGCCTTAACGTCTATTTTGCAGCATGTATTTCTTCTTTATGCTTAGTGTCATAGATCTATCATACAAGCCCCATTTTTAACTTCTTTTGTTCCACTCCTATTTAATTTCCTTCATTCATATGTCCACTCTTACAATTTTCACCCAGGAACTCTGGTGGGATAATGGTTAAGCACCAGGCTGCTAACTGGAAGGTTGGTTGTTCAAACCCACCAGCTGCTCTGTGGGAGAGAAGACCTGGAAAACAGTTAATGTGCTCTACTGCTAACCCAATTTCAAGTCCACTTAGATGTACCTTAGAAGTATGACCTGGACATCTATGTCTGAAAAATTGGCCATTGAAAACTGATTTTGGAGCACAGTTCTGCTCTGATATACGTGGGGCCATGAGTTGGATTTGACTATTCCAAATGATTTGGAATTTTTTGTTATTTGTCTTACTTTAGAAACTGGTCCTGAATATTCCCAAATCATGATTAAGCTTCCCATACTCTTTGATGCTTCTACTTCTGCAAAAGGGGACAGGAGGTCACATCTCCTGACCTCCTCTAACCCCACAAGAGGAAGACAGAATCACCATCAGTAGCCCAAGGCCTATTCCTGTGAGGCCAGATATGTTGCCTCCCTCCAAGCCTTTCACCAACCCTGACACTAACCGTTTCTCCTGCAGCACTCACCACCTTTCTACTGGGTTTGATAATTCACTGCAGTGGCCACACGGAAGTCACAGATTATGGGGTTTATTAGGGAAGCACCAGACTACAATTCAAGTTGAGGAAAAATGCTCAGTCTCTCTCAGCCAACAGCCTCTCTCAGCCACTGTCCCAGCAAATTCATGTCTCTCGGTGTCTCTCTCAGCAATGCGTGTCTCTTGGTGTCTCTTTCTCAGCAGCCTGTGTCTCTCAGGAGTGCATTTCTCTCAGGAGCATGTTTCTCTCAGGAGCACGTTCTTCTCAGCCAGCAGAGAGACCTCTTCTGCCTCTAGGAGGTTTCCTTTTGAGCCTGGCAGAGTGGCCAAACTAGCCAATGATAACATCAGAATTCTAAGCACCTGAGAGACAGCAAACTTCCCAGAACATTGCTTTGTACCACTCTCAACAGAAATACCCCAGGTGGATAACTTTAATAATCAAGAGCTCCTCAATTGCTCACAGCAAATTCCACCACAGAGTTTACAAAGACTTATGGCTAGAAAAGCCATACCAGGTAATTAACTACACCACAACTTCTTTACCAACTTCATTTATAACTAGAGAATTGGCCTCATCGATCGTATCAATTTCCCCAGAGTCTGTCTCTTGCTGAGGCTAGTACTACTTCTCTTCCTTCTGCCATTTCTCCTCTGTGGTAGTTAAAGTTATGTGTCAACTTGCCTGGACCTGGTTTTGAGTGGCTGGGAAGATGAATGTAATTATTGCCCATGGTGAGACTGGTAATCAAGTCCATGGTGGAATCTACTGTGAGCAGCTGAGTAGCTGCCTTAGGGATGTAGTCCATTCCCAGATATATAAGGAGAAGCTTTAGGAATGGACTACAGCTTTTGGCATGCTTGAATCCTGCATGTAAGCAAGTTGTTATTCAGCAGCCTGCCACATTGTCTGCTAATCTTGGGACTCTTAATGGATTTGACTCAGTGGCCTGCCATGTGGTTTGGTAATATTGGGACAATGCCTTTTTACTTGTTACCATGGGTTTGTCAGCCTCAGCAGCCAGCAGCTGCCTAAATGAAGAAAGCCTCCAGCTTCAGTGGGCTGGGAGCAAGAGGATGAGCTGAAGCCCAAAGTTGAGGGGCTTTCATCCAGCCCCAAGACCCTCGTATTTGAACTCAGACTTCTAGCCTCCAAACGTGTAAGAGAATAAACTTCTGTTTGTTAAAGTCCCCCATTGGTGGTATATTCCTATCAGAGCAGCACCAGGTAACCAAAACATCCTCTCGCCCATTTTGCCTCAGTCTCAAATACTGAGTTATAGAAAATATGATGTCACTTTTAAAAAATCCCATCCCATCATACTTCTTCTCTCATAGACACCTTCCCAGATTGTTTCCATATCCTCACATAACTAGGACATACCTAGACATGCCATAGGAAATGGGCTGCCATTTGCTTATCTAGAATGGCCTTTCCTCTCTTCTCTATTTGGTGAAATGTTGTTTACTTTGAAAGGTTCAGTTCAGGTGTCAAATTCTCTGAAACTTTCCTGAACCGCTCCTCTCTCTACCTTTCCATCCACAATGATCTCGTCCCTCTTTTCTTCCTGAGCACTCTCTTTATATTTGTTTCTAACCCTTACCACATTGTGTTATGCTTTCTTATGTCTGTGTTTTCACCTTTCAGGGTCACAAAAACCAGGAATAGTATGTTGTTCTTTTTAAACATTTTATTTTAAATGAAAATTTGCATAGCATATTAATTTTCCAATCAATAATAGGAGTTCTGGTAGCATAGTGCCTAAGGCACCTGACTGCTAACCAGAAGGCTGGCGGTTCAAACCCACCAGCTACTCCTCGGAAGGAAGGTTGGGCAATCCTACTTCTGTAGTAATACTGCCTCGGAAACCCAAGGAGGGGTCGCTGTGAGTCGGGGGCGACTCGACAGCAAATAACAACAACAACAACAAGCTTTCAGGGTCACAAAAACCAGGAATAGTATGTTTTCTTTTTAAACGTTTTATTTTAAATGAAAATTTGCATAGCATATTAATTTTCCAATCAATAATTCATACACAAATTGTTACATGACATTGGTTGCAATCCTCACAATGTGTTAGCACTCTTCCTACTTCCTTTCTGGGTTCTCCCTTTCCATTTGTCTGATTTCCCTGTCCCTTCCTGTCTTCTTGTCTTTGGTTTTTGGCTAATGTTAACCTTTTTGTCTCATATAATTGATTGTTCTAAAGAGTAAATTCTTCATAGTTGTTATTTTATAGTCTTGTCTACTATTTGTCTGAAAAGTGGCTTCTAGGAGTGTCTTCAGTTTCAAGTTAGAAGGTTATCTCAGGGTAGCAGTCTCTTAGGGGATTCCTCTAGTTTTCTTTAGGCTGGTTAAGTCTAGTCTTTATTTTTCTTTTTAATTTGAATTTTGTTCTATATTTTTTCAACCCATTCTAACCTTCTGTTGTGTTCTTGGTCAGAGTGGTTGGGAGTGGTAGCTGAGCACCATCTAGTTCTTCTGGTCTCAGGTTAGTGGAGGCTATTATTCATGCGAACCATTAGTCCTTTGGACTAATTCCTTCCTTTAATCTTCATTTTTCTTGCTTCTTTGCTTGAGGTGGGAAGAGACCAATAGTTTCTTTTTAGATGGCCACCTACAAGCTTTTAAGACCCTAGAGACTACTCACCAGACTAGGATGTAGAGCATTATTTTTATGAACTGTGTTTTGCCATTTGACCTAGATGTCCTCCAAGACTATGGTCCTTAGCCTACAAGTCCAATGATTCAGTCCCGATGTCTCTTACGTAACTGTGTCTCTTATGTACTCTAATGTGTGTGTGTGTGTGTGTGTACACATATGCAGCCTTCACGAATATGTATGTAGAAATATCCACCACTATACCTGTATATGTATGTGGGTATACTCCTGCCTCCCTCACCTGTGTATCACCATACACAATTACCTATGTATCTATTCATAAATTATTGCCAGTTATTAACTGCTGTTGCAGGATTGTGTATGTTTACACAAGTGTTTACTGTAGTTGTCCTTTATTCTTGTGTACTTCTTAGTGTTTTCTTTTGCTTTGGTCACATCGTGCTGACTTTCCTCATATTGTGTATTGCCTTTCCCTTCACCAGAATTAACTCTTGCATACTATCTAGTTGCTGATTCACTTCCCTGGTAACCATCAAAAATGTGAGTAAACCTATTTGTTCTTTGTCTTTGACTTATTTCCCTCAGCATAATGTCCTCCAGATTTATTCATGTTATGAGATGTTTCACAGCTTCATCATTATTCTTTATCCTTGTGTGTATGTACAACATTCCGTTGTGTGTATCTACCACATTGTATGTATGTACCACAGCTGTTTATCCATCATTTGTTGGTGGACACTTAAGTTGTTCCCAACTTTTTGTTATTGTAAATAATACTGCAATGAATGTAAATTCATTTTTTTTTTCTTTTAACTCAGTACTTGACATAAAATCAGTGTTGTAAAAGTGATTGATTAATTGATCAATTCAAATTTTACACTTTTCATAATTCACATATCTTAGGAAGTCTCAAATATACTTAGTAAATGTCTTGCAATTCTCTTATGAACTTGAAAATGATTACTTTAGTTGGCTGTGCACAATGAATTTTGGCCTTTCCAATACCAATTGAGTCAAAATTTTCTAATTTAGCTATTCTATGCTTTAATTTTGTTCAGTGTTAGTTCACTACTCTTAGCCTTCTAGGCAGCCAATTTTCCCTAACATGTGACTTTACTAATGCTGAAAAGTTACTGATGTAATTTTGTCATTTGATTGTCTTCTTGAAGGTCCAGACTTTTTAAGTAAGAATTTGCAGCTTTTTCTGTGAGGATTACTTATGTTGACTTATTGAAAATCTGTTAAAAAAAAAAAAGACTTTTTTCTTTTTCCATGGATGTTGTGTTTGAGTAGATCTGAATTTCAGAGTTAGTTTTCTCACCTTTTACAGGGGACAGAAAGGCCTGCAGCCTCCCTATCTGGAATGTTGTACCCTGTGAGGGATCCACCCTGCTACACTGCTGGTGCCTGTTTTCTGCTTCTATAGTTTTGAGCCTTTTAGGTTTTTTTATAGAAAGTGTTGGTGTTTTATTACATTGAATGTCTTTTATTTATGAGAAATTCAAAGGGCTTTGAGGATTTTCTTTTTTGGTGCCTAATCTTCTAACAACTCTCTGAGGTAGGTAGCAGGAAGTGTTATCTCCATTTTGCAGATGTTATAACAGAGGTACAGCACAACTTGATATAGGCCCTGCAGCAAATTAAGGGCGGAGTGGAAACCGTCATCCCAACCTTTCATCCTCCCATTTCAGTGATCTAGATGCTAGACTAAATTTTAATTTTGAATACCTATCCCCATTTTTGGTTTGACATGAAATATAGTGAGCATGTGTATGTGGTGGCCAGTGCTCCAATTTCAGTATTTTCCCATCCTCTGCATCCTCCAACAGTTTCTCTCCTTTGTTACACACTCTCTCTCTCTCTCACACACACACATACACACATCTTACCCGCCCTCTCCCCCTAAATCATTCTTTTCTTCCAAATAATTTATCCACAAAATGGGATCCCACAGGGAAGTTACATAATCTGGGGACTATATGCGAATGTGTAAGATTTCAGCATTATTGATGTATTTGATATTTCTGAAGTTCTTCCTTTTTACTTGAACATGACACCTAAATAGTGTTATCTGTAGCCATGAGAGCACTTAAAAATACAACCTGTGACAATGGAAAAATCGAAGAAAGTAAGAAATACCATAACATTGCAGAGTGGATGCTCATCAATAAATGAAATAAGTGTTTTTATGTAGATAATTCTTACATATAAATGGCAGTATCCCTAAAGTGAACTCAAACTATAGATTTCATACCCCCTTTCCTCCAGTTTTAAGATTTTTTTTTTTCTTCAATCAAGGCACAATTGAAGCCATTTTGAATTTAAAAGTTTACTGCAAATATAAATTCTTGATTCAGTTTGCCATAGTCCTTAAAGGGAGTGTTTAAAGGGGCTCTGTGTTATGTGATGCAGGGTGTATGGGAAAGCTTGTTTTCTTCTTTATGACTGAATTTGGAATGCCCCTCTCTTTCACCAAGTGGCATTAATTATGCTATTGCTCCTAGAGCACTAAGAAACTGCCTAGCAGGGAAATTTCTCTACAGTTTTGGAGTCTCTGAGGCACAGTTTCAATTTATTGCTGTGGAATGGTGGGGGGCCAGGCTCTGACACAAGCTGCCTTAATGAATTCAGTCTTGAGACCTCTGCGTGATTTCCCTAAGACTGGTGAGAGGATTTTGAGCTTCTGGTGGGGAGGATACAATTCACCACCCTCCACTTTGTCAGCCTTTCTTCTCCACCCTCTGTACCACCTTGGGGCAGGAGGCAGCAGCAGCAATAGCAGCAGTGTTATTTTGACTTGAAACTGTTTGGAGCTGCTGGAATGGAGGCCACCCAGAGCTTCTGTGAGCAGCTGTAGCTGCAGGTCTCCTATTGGCCAGAGCCGAGAATGTTCTCACTTATCTGCACTGAACATGGGTGGCCACGATCCCTTAGGATAATACAATTTCTCACTGTCTGGAGGTAGAAGCTATTGTCCTCCTCTGCAGCTTGTTGTTTGAAGTAGTTTTGTAAGGCTTCAGGCTTCTGCTGACTCACAGGGACACACACAGAAAAACTCCCTGACTTGCCCTCTCTCTCTCCGTCCCTCCCTCCGTCTCTCTCCTTTACTCCCATTTAATGGTGTTTGAAATGGCTAAGGAAATAACACATCTTCCCCCTGCTAGGGGATCACAGCTTAAATAGTAAGTAGAAGGAGCTATTCTGCATAGTTACACCAAGTTTGAAAAACTTAGTGCCTTCCTCTTTCACTGCTCACTCCATTTCCTCTTCCCTCTCTGTCTCTCCTCTTAAAACTCTCTGGGTCTGCCACAGGCATACATGTGGTTTGCATGTGATTACAGAGGCATAATTCACATATGGCAACTTTTTGAAATTATCAAGTTAAAGGATGCCATTTTTTTTTTCTCTGGTAGAAAGTTGTCATTTCTAGTGAACCACTTTTATGAAGGTGGCTTTGGAATCTACCCTTCACTTGTGCTGAACTGTAATTAAAATGTATGAAGAATTTGATTCATGGTGTGTGCACCTGGGTTCTTTCTTGAGTCTTTCTTTGCAATGTGCTATGAGAACAGACTGGTATTTGATGGATATTTAAAGCAGAAAATCAAGCTGATCCACAGTGGAAGCTTATAGTTTAAGAAACAGTGTGGATAGGAGCAGTATCATTTTGCAAGATTTGGCAGGCATCAGTTTACCCAGTAGCCACAGTGACCAAAATTGAAAATGTAGAAGGTCAACTTTCATTCTTAATTACTTTTAAACTATGTTCTCAGAGTCAGGGCAACACTTTCAATTCTTGATTGTAGTGCTATTTTTTCTTGTAATAAAATAATGTTCTTACATTATTTTAATATGAATTGTGACTTTTTTTTTTTTTATTAAGAAAAAAGTGAAAGAGAGCCCAGGTAGCATTCTTACCTGGTGGCATGTGTAAACTTCTTATAATTAGCCCCATGTACTCACTGTGCACTTGGAAAATTCCAACGATGTTAAGTCTCCTAGACTGTGCAGGTCACTACTTGCCCAGCTGGGTAAGTCACTTAATGATAACATTTGTACCCTTCTCAATGATATTTTAGACTAGTAGCAAGATACAAAAATAGCCTCTGTCCTTATTTTATTGTGATCAGTTTATCAAAATATAGCCAAAGGCCTGGAAAACAATTTTTTTTCATGTTTTACAACACAGCTCCCCTGGGCCTCCAGGCTTAATTTGTTCTTAATAATTTTTCAAAAGGGACTCTGTCCTTTAGCTTTCCAGCTGTGTCTGGACTGTTTATAGAGAAAGCTGCAGTCTGATGTACAAACTCAACAATTCCTTGGCAGGGGAAATGTCTGGAAAGTAGATTATTTCTCACTATGATAGGAACAATATAGATTTTAGATGTGTGTGTGTGTGTGTGTGTGTGTGTGTGCGTGCACTTGGCATATAGGGATATAGCTCCTAGTACAAAATTCAGAAACCTTTCATTTTCCCTAGGGCTTGCTTTTCCAGTGCTGTGCCTTGAATGCAGATTGCAACAAATAGAGGCAGTCTCTGTCTGGAAATGCTGGACATCTCTGCTTGAGTTAGAGCTCTTGTTCCAGGCCTCTGGGGATAAAGACAGATGCTTCTTTTCTAGCTTGCCCCCAAGCCCCTGCACCCTTGCAGATTGACGTAGCTGCCTTTCTCTGAGTACAGTATCTTGCCTACAGCCTCCTACAGTGTGGTGAGGGAGAGTAGGGAGAAGTGGGAGAGGCAGCTTAATTATTCAGCCTCTGCTAAATGTCAGGTCCTGTGCTGGGTGCTTTACATACAGTTCACTGAGTCCACACCACAACCCTGAAAAGGAAGCATTTTGAGCCCTGTTAAATAAATGAAGCGATTTAGAGCTGCAGAGTACAGACTTTAGATCCAGAATGTTGGGATTTGAGTTGGAGCTCTGCTACTTTCAAGCTGCGTGACCTCTCATTGCCTTAGTTTTCCCATTTAGAAAGTGGGAAAACCTCACAGGTTTGTTGTAGGGATTAAATACATTAAGAATTGTAAATTGCCTAGAACAGTGCCCCCCAATACAGTGAATGTTTAGACACATGTTTGTTAAATAGAAGAGGTGAGAATGAGAGATTGATTAACTTGCCCTAATCACATAGCAGGTGGCTGGGGCAGGATTTGAACTTGGATCTGTTGGCTTGAAAGATACGATCTTTTGGCGTATTTCTTTTCTTCCTAGTAATGTTTGAGTATCATGTCTCCCTCTTTACCTCCTCATCTTTCCTGATAAGAAGTGGGTTTTGTGCTCCATGCCTGTATCATTCTGGATTTCCCTTTTTGACTCAGTAAAAATTTAAGGCTGTCTATATAGGTGGGGGAGCTCTGGTAGCATAGTGCCTAAGGTACTTGACTACTAACCAGAAGGCTGGCAGTTCAAACCCACCAGCTACTCCTCAGAAGGAAGGTTGAGCAATCTACTTCCGTAGTGATACCACCTCAGAAACCCAAGGAGGGGTCGCTATGAGTTGGGTCTGGCTCGATGGTACATAACAACAACAGCAACACACAGGTGTGTTAAAATGACTTCAGTTCACAAGGCACTTTGGGATCGAATTGACCATTTTAATTATGTCAGTAATCTTTTAGATTGGATGAATGATCCTTTGTGGTTTGTTTCTTTCTTTTTCTATTGTGGTAAATACATACATGCATACATATATATGTAAATCTATATAAAGCAACTTTTGTCATTTGAACATTCCTCACAGGTATACTTTAGTGATATTAACTTGCGTTCATCGTGTTGTTCAACCATCAGCCTTATCCTTTCCTAAAATTTTCCACCACCCTTAGTAGAAGCTTAATGTTCCCTAAGTATTGAGTCCTCCTAATTATTTTTTGTGTTGATTTTTTTCCTTTCTCAAAAATAGGAGCACCCCACTAGCAGAGGTAATATCACATATGTCCCACGGAAGCAAGGCTGGGAAATCTACTTGTGTAAAGATGTGTAAAAATGTATTGCCTTGGAAACCCAATGGGGGTCTCTATGAGTCGGAATTGACTCGACAGCAGTAGGTTTAGTGGGTATGCTCCCCAAGCAGTGGACTCTCTGCTAGACACATATATAGCAACTCATGGATATTTGAATGATGTGAACATGACATCAGAGGGTTTTCCCTGCCTTTAACCAGCTATTTTTCCTGGTCATAGTGGCAGGATCAAGAGTTTATACTCTAGATTTTGGGGATCTTTTGACATGTACTTTGCTTCATCTGGGAATTTCTGCTGGGATTTTCATTTCTAAAGTTCTGTCCCTCTTTATATTAGGCCTGCAAATGTTATAGAGTTGGCTTGAATGCATGAACCTTATGCCAGCTTTTCTTCTTTACACTCTTCCTTAAGAAATGGCACTAAAGATGTAGAACATATTTACAAAGTCCTTAGGTATGATGATGAAGAGCCTAACATTTGGTCTCTAGGAGGGAAAATATGGAAGGATTTGATTTATTTTTATCTCAGTCCCACCTAACCCACCTACATGTGTCTAGGTTATTTTGGACAGGAGTTTTTAATAATGTTAAAGTTTCCATAAACTCCAAGGAGGTTTTTAACTAAGGATACAGGGTCTTTAAGGCAAGACAACACTATTAATAGAATGTGGATATATGTGGTTTATTTTTGTTTTCAAAATGGAAATGTTTCTTTGGAGTTTTGGCATGCCCTTTGATATGTTGAAAGATGAGAAAACATCACTTGGGAAACTCAGCACTTATTCCATATAAGGAAATTTACAGTGCCTCAGATTTCACATTTAATGTTTTAATTGCCCGGTTTGGTAATAAAAAAATTCAAGCTTCTCTTTTTCATTTAGAGTTACCACCATGTTTTTTTTCCTCCTTTACAGTGGTGGGGTGTTGCCAGCTTTGACTTCTTGCCCCAGTCCCAGCATAGACTGAGTATCTGAGAAAGCATTTCATCACATGTGATTTTAAACGAATAGCATATTTATTTCTGACATAGTGGGTTTTCTTTTTCTCTTTTTTATGATACCACACATGCAGTTGATTCCTGTGGTGCTTGTAAATATCTTGAAAGTGCAATTAAACAGTGGTATTTTTGCAACTTTTAAGTCTTTTCTGAATAGAGGATGGTATTCTGAACATTATGCATTGTATAGAAGCCACACAAAATGCTACCATCTTGGTCTGAGGCCAGTAATTAAGAGACAAATCTGTACATTATTAAAAAAAAAAAAAAGAAAAGTGAACGTGGGAGGTAAATTCCATATTCTTTGGGGTTTAGGCCTTCTGAAAAAAAATCTAGAACCTAAACAGAAATTAATTTTTAATTAGAAATAAAGCAGTTGTTGTCCAGTTACTTCTGACTCCTGGTAACCCCATGTGTTTCTGGGTAGGATTGTGCTCCATAATGTTTTCATGGCTGTGATTTTTTGGAAGCAGATCACCAGACCTTTTTTCTGAGGTGCCTGTGTGTGCTCAAAACACCAACTTTATGGTTATAGCTGAGCACTTCACCATTGGTGCCACTCAGAGGCCTATACATTTCTTATGTATACCTTCTTAAGGAAAAAACAATGATGAAAGGACTTCCAAAGGTCATTTCTGTGGACAGTAAAATGTGGAGAGAGCAATCCTATGCATATTTATTATCACATAGTCACAAGGCTTAAGGAGAAATAAGTTCTTATCTGGAGAATTAAAGCTCTGTCACTAGACAGCTGAGAGCAGAGGTTATTTTCATCATTTATGAACAGCTATCTCTGAATATTTGTTGCATTTATTTTTTAAATATTCAAATGAGTTTTTAAATTACATAGTAATATAAGTTTTTATTTTATTTTATTTTTATTTTTTATTAGGATTTGGGTGAAGATTTACAGAGTAAATTCACTTTTCATACAGCAGTTCACATATACTTTGTCTCATGTCATTGACCAAAATTTACAAAGCAGCAGCTCCCCTCCCACTTCCTCCCCATAGTTACCTCCTCCCAGTGTCCATCCCTTCATACTCTTCTGCACCCTGAGCTATCTCCCTGTGCATAAGCAGCCCTTCCTTCTCCCATGATTGTTCTCTCCAGGGCATGTGTCTACTTGAGGTAAATGTTTAACTCACATGCCTGTACTTTGTTTGGCTGGAAACCACAGTTGTGGGTTCAATTCCAGACCTGAAGGGCAGCTAGGGGCCATAGTCTCAGTGGTTCCACCAGGCTCTATTGGACCAGCAAACCTGGTCCCCACCTTTTTTTTTTTTTGCCTCCAAATGGTTTTGAGTTTTGTTCCACATTGTTCTCCCTCTCTATGCAGGATCGTACATCCCTTCCAAGTGGATGGCAGTAGTAGCTGGGCACCATCTAGTTCTTCTGGTCTCATAGTTGTATAGGTTGCAGATCAGATGGTGTACCAGTCGCTAGGACTGATTGTTTCCATTAATTTTGGTTTTCTTCTATCTTCTTTGCTCTTGATGAGGAGAGACCCATCGTTGCATCTAGATGGCAGCTTGCTAGCTTTTAAGATCCCAGTTGCTACTCCCCAAAGTAGGAGGTGGAACAATGTTTTGTATAGTATGTTATGCCAATTGAGCTTGATGTCCCCTGCGACTATAGTCCCAAGCTCGCAGGATCAACTACTCGGTCCCTCTTGGTAGCTGGCTGTGACCAAGCAATGACCAGAAAGTAATATAAGTTTTTTATTGAAAATTAGGAAAATACAAAAAGGCCCCCAGAAGAAAATAAAAATAACCAGTAAACATACAACCTAGAGAGAATCACAATTATGATTTGCATTTATTTCTTTTTAGTATTAATTTCTATGTATTATATCTACATGCCCTTTTATATAATTCTAATCATGTTGCATATTCATTTTTGGATTTTTTTCTTCCTATAACAATAAAATTTCTCCAGAAATATGGTGTTTAATGGTGGCATTATAATTCTTGATCACAATTTACATTACCAGTCCACTCTGGACTTTCTTAGGAAGGTTGGGCAGTCTACTTCCGTAGTAATACTGCCTTGGAAACCCAAGCAGGGGTCGCTATGAGTTGGGTCCAACTCCACAGCACATAACAACAACAACAACAGTTATTGTGTTGTTGTTGGTTTGTCATAGTAAGTTAGGTAATGCTGTAAAGTGCCTCTTTGGGCATGAATAGCAGAACCAATTGTGGTCAAGTTGATTCGAACTCATGGCACTTCCATGTGTGTCAGAGTAGAGCAGTGTACACAGTAGGGTTTGCAAGGGCTGATTTTTTGGAAGTAGATTTTCAGGACTTTCTTCTGAGGTGCCTGTGGATGGTCTTCAACCTCTAACCTTTCTGCTTGGCTGTTAACCAGAATGTTAGAAGTTCAAGTCCACTTCTTTCAAATCCACAGACAGATGGCTGGTGAATGAGGTGCATTGGCTGGGAATGGAACTCACACCTCCCTCATGGAAGGTGCAAATTCTACCACTGAACCACCAGTGCCCTCATTGGATGGGCAAAGGGGATCAAATTGGTCAATGTAGCCAAATCTTTTGAGTTTGAGTAATAGAGCTCTGCTTGAACAATTTCTCTTAGAAAGATCAGCATGAGGCCGGTCCCCATGAGGTGGAGGTTAAAGATGTCCCAAATGTCCAAACTACCATGCCACTCCATCATTTCACACATTAACTCCTTCTCCTCCTCCCAGTAATTTCTCCAGTCTCAGGGTTCTGTATTTCGCTGTAACACCTCACAGAACTCACAGACACCCAAGGGTTTGTCTCACATAGTAGCGGTGGAGGCTGGCAGGCTGGCGAGTCCCGGGTCTGTGAGTAGGTCTGGCGGATCCTCCCAACTCTCGGGGTTTGATGAATCTCGATCAGCAGATCAGATGACGGCTGCTGTCCCAAATCTAAGGGTGAGATGAGGATGAGCCAAGACACAAAGCCGGAGCAAGAGGAGAGCAAATCTTCCCAGGAGATTTGTAGGTATACCCTCAGGGAAGCTAAGGGTGGTGATTTGAATTATACCCTCCAGCAAGGCAGGACTCAAGATACATTCCACCTGTGTTGCCCCAACAGAATTAACCTAAGTCCCATCACAGAGTCGATTGCCAGTCATTATAGGGAATGACTACTACCAGCTGCCCAGCCAAGTTGATACCTGACCTTAACTACCACACCACCCCAAATAGGCATGGTTAATGGGATTTACAAAACATCACAGAATGGAGGACAATGGCTAGAAGGGCCACATCAAGCAATTCACTGCAAGCTCCTTTAAAAAAATTATTTTTCTACTAAAAGAAAACACTTTTTGTTACAGTCCTTTTGGCATTTTTCTGCAATAAGCAATTACTTTTAGAGAAAACATTTTTGAACCTGTTTTGTGGCTTTCTTCCTCAGATTTCTGACCATGGCAGCCTTTGGGGCAATCATGCCACTTCCTTCTGTCATTTAGCCTCCAACTGGGAATGCTACATAACGATTTATTAAAATTTTCAGGAAGAATTTCCCAAATGCAGATATTGTTGAGAGCATCAATTTAAAAGCAAACAAACAATGAAAGAAACCAAACTCACTGCTGTTGGGTTGACTCCGACTCATAGAAACCCCTTCTTGGGTTTTCGAGGCAGTATCTGTACAGAAGTATATTGCCAAGTGTTCCTTCTGCAGAGTGGCTGGTGGGTTTGAACCATCAGCCTTCTGTTTAGCAGTCAAATGCCTTAGGCACTATGCCACCAGAGGTCCCAATTTTAAACAGGACTCTGAATTTCACTGAGATGGAGGACTTTCTTGCAGCTGCAAAAATAGTAAGTAGACTGTGAGGCTGAGGCCCAGGTGTAATCAGGGCCCTTTGTCATCAAGCAGCATATCACACCTGCCATTGAGCTGCTGTATTAATTCATTCATTCACTTACTCATTCATTCATTCATTTTTTTTTTTAATGAATCATGATTGATGACCTACTATGTGGTGATTAAAGGGGACAAGATACACACCTTTTTGTTTCCCTTTGGGTTTTGACGGGACCATGGATACCAAGGAGGTAGTTATAGTTCCATGCAGTAAATGATGCATTTAGGAGGGATTTGGGAGCTCTGATGGCATAGTGCCTAAAGCATTTGACTGCTAACCAGAAAGCTGGTGGTTCAAACCCACCAGCCACTCCTTGGAAGGAAGATTGGGCATACTACTTCCATAGAGATACTATCTCAGAAACCCAAGGAGGGGTTGCTATGAGTCAGAATCGACTCAATGGCAGTGAGTTTTTTTTTTCTTTTTAAGGAGGGAATCTAGATTTTGAAATTGTGCTGGGGGTAAGGTTTTGTGAAGGAAGTGACATCTCAGCTGAGATACTGGGAATGTGTTAATTGTTCTTTGCAAAGGAATCAGCACAAAGGGCCCTAGCTGAGAGAGTAATGGTAAATCTGGGGAACTAAAGATAGTTGAATTTGCCTGGAGTATGGAGCATAAATTGAGGAGGGGCAAAAGATGAAAACCAAGAGGTAGGCAGAAGCCAGAGATAGATCATGGATGCTTGGCTTGAAATTTGAACTTTCTAGACTGCCATGAGGTACCATTTGAAAGGTTTGGAGATTGAGAGTGACAGTTCAAGTTAGCAGTATGGAAAGAGTTTTCTGGCAGCAGTGGGAAGGATGAGCTGATTATTGCAATGGTTCCTGCAGTTGGCTAGAACAGAAATTACCTAAGGTGCTTCTCTCTTCTTCAGCCTCTGGAGTGACAGAAGGAACTAAGAGGCCTTTTCTCCAGCATAGCTAATTGGTGGTGAAGAGTGAAGTTTTCTGTGTTATATGTTTTGGATCAAATTACATGAGCCTTGTTTTCAATCTTTCTAATATCTGAGTCTCAAGTTAGGAATATGACTTAAAAAGCCATAACGTCACATCTAGACTTCTTGTGTCCCGCTAGATAACCAATGCAAACTTTGATTTTTATTAAAATTACATGCTTTCTTCCTTGGTCTCCAAGCATGAGCCTGAAAGCAAATTATATTTCAAAGATTATTATATTTGTTGCAGATAGATACTTCTGAATTATTGTAAACCTTTAGAAAAATACTTCTTTTCTTCTGAAAAATATTTTTTGTGAAGGTTTACAATAATTCAGAAGTATCTATCTGCAACAAATATAATAATCTTTGAAATATAAAAGGTAGCCTAGGATCTTTTTGTTAGCACTTGAGCTCACAAATAAAACCAAAACCAAACCAAACTCACTGCTGTCGAGTCGATCCCGACTCACAGTGACCCCGCCTTGGATTTCCAAGGTGGTATGTCTATGGAAATAGATTGCCTAACCTTCCTTCTGAAGAGTGGCTGGTGGGTTTGAATTGCCAGCCTTTTGGTTAACAGTCAAAGGGCTTAGGCGCTATGCCACCAGAATTCCCTCACAAATAAAAGCACATGGCCAAATAAAGCAAAGATGCTTCCCAACCCAAAACCCACTGCCACTGAGTAAATTCCAACAGAAAGTGATGCTGTAGCACAAAGTAGAACTGCGCTATAGGGTTACCAAAGCTGTAATCTTTACAGAAGCAGACTGCTTCATCTTTCTCCCACAGAGCTGCTGGTGGGGTTTAGACCATTGACCTCTCGGTTAGCAGCCTAGTACTTAATCACTGCACCATCAGAGCTCCTCAAAGAAGCTTAAAGAATTCTAAATGCCCATGTCAGATAGCTTGTTGTTAGTTTCCATCCATGTTGTTGTTGTTGTTATGTGCCGTGGAGTCGGCCCCGACTCATAGCGACCCCTCCTTGGGTTTCCGAGGCAGTATCACTACGGAAGTAGGATTGCCCAACCTT